>NC_083354.1:132421051-133030218 GCF_030254825.1 Meriones unguiculatus
GCATCACTAAAACAAGTCTTCTCACATTTAATAAAGTGACAGGACCACAGGAGTACCATGAAAGCAATGCAGACATTTCCCATGCAAGGTGCTCTTACTTCCTCTTATCTGATGGCAAGGAACTCAGGGTGAAGAGTGGTCCTGTTGCAGGGTAATGCACTCACTGCCCCCAGGGATGGAATCCCAGCATGAGCGACTCTCAGGTATTTAACACTCTTTTACGTCTGGGAAATTATGCTGGTGTTAAGGGGTTACTGCTCTCTGGATAGGCTGGCTGGAAGGCATTGTGTGACCTGACCCAGAGACAGTGAAGAAGTTAGAAAGAATGGGTATTCTGGGAACGACATGGTGGCAGACAAGGGGAAAGGAAAAGAGTCCTGGCCAAGAGCATGGACTCAGTCTGACTCTCCGTGCAGCCCGGGGCTACTTTTTAGGCATTTCTTCCCTGTGCTGTGTTCTACAGGTTATATATAGTCGTTATCAAACCTTGGTATATTTGATTTTCTGTGTGAACTAAAATTTTGTATTCTGGAATTTTGGACCTGTGGCAATATGGCAGTGCTAAAAATAGTGTTGGATTTTGGACTTCAGGATTCAGTATGATTAACCCATAATACAAGGAGAATCATTAAAAGTAGCGTTCGTCTTTTATTTCTGTGTACACTTTTATTCATGGTTGAAAATAATAGTTTATTACATATAACTTATAAACTTATTCAGAATCAAAAGTTCAGAGAGACATAAAAATGTATGTATTTTCTATTAAAGACACATTCTGATGACTATAGAATATACATGTATAATCAAAAATGTGAAAAGTAATATTGTGAAAACAAGTCCTGTTAACAGTATATGTAAGAAAAAAAGATTCATTTTCCCACAGGCTACCAAATACAGGGAAGTTCTTAACTGAGTTCAGTTATTTTCATTTAATTCACCTGGTAGCTCAAGAAGTGATAGAAAAAGACTCTAATATACAGTGAAGTCGCTTCACAGTGTTACGTGACAGTAGAAACTCATATTAATACAAAATATCACTTGAGGTTTATTAACCCAGAGTTCCAGTGCCGAGTGTGAGGGACATCTTGGACAGCAAACAATCTGAGACTTATTAAAGACTGATTTTTTAAACAAATATTTCTGTTGGTAAAAATGTTGACGGGTTCAGAGCAGCTGAACATAGACAGAAGTTGCTGTGACCTGTCATTTTACTAGCAGACATGGATCAAGATGCTCTGGGTGCCTCCACTCCTTTCCATAAGATGTCAGAGCTGGTGTTACAAAGGGGATAACAAACTCATTCTATTGTCCAAGGCATTTAGAGTCATTCTTGCCATTTCAATATCACTATCTTCATTCAATGATAGCACTAATATTTATCCACGTTATCAGAAACAACAGCAGAGCAATGTATGAAACTCTAAGTGTATCAGGGTTCCCTGGGGACACTCTGAGCACTGCTACACATCGGGTCTCTGCCGGGTTTCTCTCATACCCAATCACACAAGCCCTGTGGCTGCACTCCCAGATCATCACACAGGTTAGGCAAGCATAGTTGTTTAGACTGGCAGGGTCTGAAGAATGGCCTACCTCACCGAGAGCTCAGAAATGTGATGGGCTGATTTTTGGCTTGTGTGATACGGTTGACTGGTTCTCGGATTTGTCTGTCTGGTACTGAGTGATAGGGCACCCATTTTCAAATGTGGCACACACATGCTCAGATAAACAGATGGCTCAGATCTCAGTGTCTTGAACATCACAGAGTGAACAGGTGATGTCAAAGGCTGATGTCAAAGGGGATAATTCTCAGAAACTCATCTTAGAAAACTAAATCTTGAAAATCAAATCCTGCTCCATCTCAGATAGCTTCTTACCATGCTGTGGATCCCATAGGGGGCGTGTATAGGAGATTTCTGAGGTATGAAGTATGCTTTGAACTTTATGCTTAGTGTCTTTAGTTTAGTCATTTTTACAGAGGAGTCTGACCAAGTAAAACTTACCTTACCCTAACTGTATCAGAGATGCTGATGAAAACAAGGCCCCATACCATAGGCATATCACGCTGCCCTCAGCAATGCCACATTTAAGAAGCATAGACAATGAAGGTCTGTGTGATCATCAGGGAAAAAATTACCATCAGCTAAAAGTAGTGCATCTCATTCAGGTAAAAGTAATAATGATTATAATTGTAAGGCCAGTGGAGGAGACCTAAGGAGTACCCATTCTTACTTCACACGGACATGATTTTCACTAACATCTGGATTTATTATAACAGGAATAAATCACTGTTTTGTATAGCTATGCACTATTGCCTATAGACCATGTTACAGCATTTTTTTCCTTACCTCACACGTGTCCATACACCAGTTATTTAGGTTCTTATTTAAGCTTTCTCCATATGCTCTTTCAGAGACAGTGTTTTAGTTGGTCACCAGTATTTTGCATATTTTATGCAATAGCTACCTTTTCTTTCCTGCTCCTAGTCTGTTGTGTGCTTGAAAAATTATTTTACTAAGATGAATTCAAGTTGTGTTTTAATCAAGAACAAGAAATACTAGGTTGGAGAGCTTCCCTATGAAGAGAACTCGAGAGTTTCAGAATGTGGAATATAAAACAAAACAAAACAAAAAAACCCTACAGGGAATGGCAGAGACTTTTTTGTCTGTTTCCTTGGTTCTGCTGTGTATGCAGGAGGTTGCTAGGCAGCGGGGCTCTTGTCACATGTAAGAAGTCTCAGAAAAGCCTACAAAGTCAGAAATTCCTCATTGTTTCCAGCCCAGGGGCTCTCGCTGGCAACTCTCACCTATAAGTTATTAGGAGAGGATGAGGAAATGCTTCGTTATTCTATGTTAGGCATTTTGCTCTAGGAACTGATGTGGATAGTAATTCTACTTCTCTTCACTTCAGGGTTTTCCCTGGAGGACGTGGAAGTGTTTTGAAGTATTCGCACCCACAATTCCCTTGAGTAATGTGAAATGAAGAAGATGTAACAGCTCCATCTTTAAAAGAAAACGAGGCCTGCTTTACTACCATTAGTGCTGCTGCTAATAATACTCTGGGCCTGTAGCATCATCCATCATGTGACAGCTCAGATCTGCAGAACTTCGATTTTAAGTAAACTCCGTTTGCTTAAAGGTTGTGTGTAATTTTTATGCAGCTCCTTAGTTACGGATATGGAAATGCAAGGTTTACATGGAGGAAATCAAGGAAGGTAGATGGCCATGGGCACTGAGACAAATGAGAAATAAGGAGACAAACCTGCAGCCTACTGACACCACTGCCCAAACCCTTGACAAACCCTTGCTTTGTCAAGGGTTGAGTCACAGCAGGACTTGCAGCCCCTTCACAGCCAATGGAGGGATTTTGATCTCTATTTCAGGTAGTTTGATGTCTGTCATCAATATATTTCTTTGTTATTAAAAAATCTAACAGTCACCAAATGATGTTCAAAATCCATTAAGTAAGCTTGTGGTTTAAAGACAATAAAACAAACTAATGAGTTCTGCTTGTCCTTTAGAAATGAGTTAAGTAAGCCACAAGGCAAGCTTGCCCTGAATTCTAGTCTTAACGATGCTTAGCTTGCAGGCTGGGCCCTTGTGGCACCTGCCTTTAATCCCGGCACTCAGGAGGCAGAGGCAGGTGGGTGAGTTACTGTGAGGTCCATGCCATTAAGGGATGTATATTGAGACCCTTGCCTCAAACAAACAAAGATATTTACTGTCCTACTCCACATATTATACTTTGCCTAAATCACCAAGCCCAGGGAGTGGTGGACTTCTAAAATATGATAAAGATGAAAAGGTATAGAAACCAAATAGATACCTGTACATATTGGATGAGTAAATGGATTTAAAAATGACAGTTTATAGTAATAAAATCCCAGGCAGTATGAAGAAAAGTTTATATGACCCAATGCAGGTATTAGTGAAGGAACTGGAAAGCTGGTTAATATTCATAACAATACCTGTTTCTATTATCAATACCTGAATTCAGTATTAGTAATTGTGGTTATTGGGCTCTGGCTTGTATATGAGACTGCAGGTGGTCTTCATAAACTACTCAGTAAAACTGCAGTCAGTGAGTATACTTTTAGTTAAGAATAGATTTCAGATGCCAGAAAGAAAACAGAATGATCCCCTTTGAGCATGGAGGCTTAAGAAGGATGAAACTGTAAAGTAGTAAAAGTAAAGTGACTTTAAGCAATTTATTACCACATTCACTTCCCCAGGACCTGTCATCCAACAGTTGGAAGTAAGCCATCTGTGTGCTGGCTGGTAAAACATAGTGTCCAGGTTGTTCAGACCACACAAATTTGTGTTTAAGCTACAAGTGAACAAAGCAGGTGCAGTGAAGTCTGTCTTGTGGAAAGCAAAAGGCAGTGACCTGTGGTCTGGGATTTCTCATTTTCCCTGATGTAAACGCAACCTTCATTTTGTCTAATGAGGGGCTGGGGAGGGGATGAGAACTATACCCAAGCTTTACCAATACATGGCTTGGGCTGAGCCCAGAGCATTTCTATCTGACTATGCCAGATGCAAAAGTAACTTATTCGCCTGAAGTAATTGCTGTCTCTGAGGCTTACTGCCTCCTTATGTTAACCTAGGCCTAGTAATGGAAGCTTCTAGCTTCCATACAATCTAATACAGGCATAGTATGTTTTCATTCTCTGAGACTTACTTGCTAATTAACCTTACCCTTTATAGCTCTTTTCTGAACTCTGGCTGGCTGGTTCAACTCAGATGTTCTAACTCAAACTTCTTGCCAAGCTAAATGATTTAAACTGGCTTTTCTCACTTTTGACTGAATTGCTCTGTTTGGCCTCAAACTAACTCTAGCAATCTGTTCTAATTTTCTGGCTCCTCCTCATTCTATGGTTCATTTGTCTTCACCTGTGTTTAGTTTGTTCTCTCTACAACCTGTAAAACTGTCCTGATAAAACTGACTTCCCCCTCTCTCCCTTTGTTGCTCTCTCTATTAGCTTTTCTTTACTTTCTCTTCTTGTGAGAGTTAGGCACATCCTATCTCTAACTCATTCAGTCAAATCTTTCTCTGTTTCATCACTTTGTCTGCCTCTTAATTAGACATCACTTTCAAACATGGATGCTTTCTTCTACAGACTAATTTTGCCTTTTTTGTTTGTGATTAAAGGTGTGTACTAAGGCATGTCTGTATTCAGTGGGATCACACAGACCTAGAAGGTCTTTGGATGTAATCAGAGAAGCCATGTTGCTAGATTAAAATTTCTCTACACCCAGAGAAGACAAACTGAAGTCAAGCAAGGAAGCAAGCAAGCAACAAAACAAAAAACAAAACAAAACAAAAATCCATCAGAATACAAATGTCCTCTGGCTAGTGACTCTGCTGAGAAGAAAGCAGAGGCAGATGATGCAGAGCAGTCCAGCAGGGTTCATCTTCCTGCAGGTGGCCTGCAACCTGAACACCCAGGGCAATGCAGACCTGCAGCAAATGTCACCACAGAACAGCCGGCCAATAAAAGCCTCGTCAGTAGGGGCTGTATAGAAAAGGAAACAGGCTAGACTGATTCACAGATATGATAGGACAGTGGGGAAGCTATGGTCAATTTCCTCCTCAGCAACTTCCTCCTGGACATAAGGAGACACAACAGGTCTTTCCAGTGCTATGATTTTAGCTTTCAAAAGAAAAGCATACTCTTGTGAGTGTTTGCACAAACCAGTGCCTGCAAAGGCCAAAAGAGGGAATCAGATCCCATGGAACTAGAATTATAGGCAATTGTGAGCTGCCCAATGCAGATGCTGGGAACTTAACTTGGGTCCTTTGCAAGAGCTTCAGGCAAGCAGTACACACTAAACCCATAATCCATTTTTTTCCAGTCCCTCTTGCTTACACACACACACACACACACACACACATTAATGATGTCTTGATGCTCAGGCTGGCCTTATACTTCTGGGTCCAAACATCTCTCCTACCCCAGGTCCTGAGTGCTAGACTGCAGATATTTGATACTCATGTGCAGCTCACGTAATCATTTTGAAATTATCAGTTATGTTAGCTGGACTTGGAGGCATTTTATGTCTAGAGAGAATATGACCAGCACTTTTCAGTTACTGAAATCACTTCCTAGAGTATTGCGGAATAAGCAGTACCTGAAACATATAGTCTGGGAAGAAGGTACAATAAAGTCTGATGATAAAACCTTTTTTATAATTTTCCTCAATCCTAAGTTTCTCAAGAATAATGTGTTTTTTATTTTTTATTTTTTTAAAGAAAAATGTGAAGAGAGGGAGGCCAACTTAAAAAAAATGCACTTTTTTTTCCCATTTTAATTCTCCTATGGCTGATAACTGAATCTAGCATTTTGGGTTCAGTGATAGTCATGTGTTCCACCACTGAAGTGATTCTCCTGCCTTTAAACTTTAACCTTCAATAGCAATGATTTCTTTCTCCTCCTCTTTCTCTTTTTCATCTCTCTCCCTGTTCTTTCCCCTCTTTCTTTTCTTCCTCTTCTTCTTTTACCTTTTGGGATAGACTCTCACTAAGCTGCCTAGGCTGCTCTTGAATTTATGTTCATGTTCACTCAGCCTCAGCCTCCCATGCAGTAGAGGTTATAGGCCTGTGCTAGCATGCTTGGCTGAGCTCAATTTTAGCAGAGAGAAAAATAACAGAATACAAAAGATCACTCAAAGCAATTCCACTAAAATCAGGAACACGACAAAGCTGTACAAAAGATCACATGTTCTAAGTTATCTGTCTTGACCCACTTTCCTAAGCACTATATACTCTAGGTACTTGTTGAATAAAATAGCAATAAAACAAAGACCTTATTGATCATCTCAAAAGATCTGTGTAGCAGAGTTCGACTGTTTTACAGTGGAAGGATTAACTTGTCGGTACTGTTACGTGCAGACTGAGCCCTGTATTGAACTGTCTCCTCAACTTAGGGTCATTTCCAAGAGTAAGAAAGTCAAAATGCATTCTGCAGAGTTGAGGAAATATGGGACGATATAGTTTCATACATCAGGTGTTCACTCCGACCATAAAGGCCAGATAGGTAGCAAGAACCAGACATTTTTATTTCATGGGACTGATGATGACATTTTTCACAAAACTGGAAAGTATATGTCTCATTTTTGCATAATCTGTAACAATTAAAAAATTAAGACCTCCATTTCAACAAGATGGTACTCTTGAAGGGTATAGAAGGGTCCACTCAATGTTCTTCCATATATGTTCACTATCTGTAGTTTTATATGGGTACAATATCATCTAAAATATAGTTTCTCATGCCCAGCTTTCTTTGCAGCAAAGTTTAGGGTAGACCAAACTTCAGCAAATGATCTAAGTAGAAATACTATAAGTCAACTTCTGAGACTTGTCCTCAAATGAAAGAAATAATTCTTTCTGCCTTTTCCCTGTCTTTGGCTGGAACTAAAAGCCAAAGACATAAACTTTTGCAGTCATTTTGAATGTTCTTATGACCTGAGAACAGTAGCCACAAAGAATGAAGCAATAACAGGTCAAGATCCCTAGGAGGCTCACATGCTGATCTCTGCTGATGTCTCCAGAACTGTGGAATATGAAGAGGAATAGACACCTATCTTAGGTAAGCTGCTGTCTTTCTGTTGTTAGTGTTGGTGATGGTAATGGTCATTTGTGGTTCAACTTCATCCTAAAGTAGACTGATGTGGTTGTCTATAAAAGCAGAGACTATGAGGAAAACCACCTCGACTATCAATTTCTTCAAACTGGTTTCTTAGCAACTCTGAAGAGGAAGGGGGAGGTATTCTGCCAGTGGAAAATAATTCAGTGTTTTCACTTAGTTAAAACAAATGAAGCCATTTGACCAAACAAACAAAATTGGCATTGTTCAAATCAAAATGAGGTAACTTTCAGTTTTGATTCTTTCATTGTATTTCTCACGCAGCTCTTCCTTTTTTGTTCTTTTTCCTCTCTACTTTTCTTCTTTGAACTTATATCTCTGGTTCAAGCTAAAGCACATTTGGATTCTTTGACTATTTCATTTTTAAAGCATTTAGCATTTAATAGGATTCATGTCCTTTATATGAATGCAAGTTCAAAGAAAATGATTAATTCATCATGGGCACCTACCCCCAAATCCCAGTACTTAAGAGGATTTATTCACCTTGTAGAACTGGCATTTTTCTCTAAACTTTCTTCAAGAAGAAAAGAGGTTCTACTTACAAAAAATGTGAATGTTTCTAGTTCTTCACTTTTCAGAATATATGTATTTTTTAATCTATAAGTACATTCTTCTAATATGTAAAATTTACCCACTTCCTTTCTGAGTGGCACACTATTTAGTCACACAAGGAGTAATGTTTTTTCATTAGTGTTGTTTTTGGACAAAACATTCTTAATTTACCGTCTTATTTATAATAAATATTTAAAGTTAACTTCCAGACACTTTAAAAGACTCCTTGACTTCAAAATGTTACAGGCTATTCACATATTGAAAGAATATTTTTTTAAAGCTCAGAAATTTAAGGTTCTTGAGTCTTTAAAAGATAGGTGGGCATATCTGAGCTCAACAAGATGCCAGGGGTTTAACAGTCACTGAACCGGGGCCACCGCAGGCGGCTTCTAGGTCCTCTCGCTGGTGGGTGTCAGTGCAGAGGCTGGAGAAGCCAGGTCTTGGGAACATGGCAATGCTATTCTAACGGCTACTTCCAAAGATCCAACTTTTGTATCATTTCATTAGGCAGCAGCTTTGTTCACAGTTTTGGGCTAGTTCACTAACCTATTAATGCCATGGAGTTAGTTCTTTAAAATATAAATGCCTGTCTTAGGCTTGGTTGTATCTGCCCGTGGCCAGTCTACATAACACATCAGTTATTGGTGGTTTTTCCTACTTTATTCATCCACCCTTGAAAGAAAGCAGATACTGTCTTGATCTAAAACAAGTCAGAACAGCTGAATTCTAAACAAACTGCAAAGTTTTTCCAAATTCCTTATTAAAGTGACTCACAAGTGATAAAAATCACTCCAGAACGTTTTCCATGGTGAGACAAAATGAAGCTCTGTTTAACTTGGCAGGATTCTCATTTCCAGAGACAAAAGGTACAATTTTGGTTATCATTTGCTCTCCAGTTTAGCAGTCAGGATGTTTTCCCTCAGCTTCACAGTCAGCGTACGTGATTCCAATGGAGACAAATTTCTCTTATCAGGAGTGGGTTGTTCATTGGATGAAACAGGTAGATAGCCACCTTGCCATATCTTGTTGGGTTCAGCTATTGAAAGATAGTTTATTTAGGTCTATGGGATCAGCAAGGCTTGTTTTTTTTTTTAGAAGAAATAAGAAAATGGGTCAAGATTTTGCTAGAACCAGGTGTCAAGTTGGCTTCTGAACAATCGAGCCAGCTACATTCAAGTTTGGAGAAGGGTGGAGACATGTTTTTGTTTCAGAGATACATTCTCTGCCTTTGTGAGGAGGTGGAAGGGAGGCTGAGATCCCTGGAGACACACTCTTTCAGTTTTTCTCTGATGTGGACTGTTGTATGCTGAGAACATTTTGTCAGAGAGAGCTCTAATCCTTTCATCCTTCTTCTGCCTAACTTTTGCTGGCTTTGAAACATGATTGGAAGTTCCAATGAATAAAATGGTGGCACCTCAGCTTCCTGTGTTACCACATAATGTAGCAGGAGGGCCACAGGGAAGGGTAAGTCAGCCACTCAAAAGGGGGCACAGCCTGGGGCCAGGTTGGCCATAACTGCAAGGTGGTTCAGAGACAAGACATTGGTGTGTGTCATTCTTCCACTCTCTGCCACACCCTCTCCCACAGTGCAGAACGGGAGCTTGGTGGCACCGCCTTTCGGGTTCCAAGAAGCTCCTTTATTTAGAATCTACCTTTATTCTGAAGGATAAAACTCAGTGAGAGTTAGTGTCAGGTCACTGAAAAGACACAGCGCAGGGACATGAACTTAGAAGCATTAGGGCAGAGGTGATTGCAATACATTCTCCACAAACATACACGAATTTGTACCAATTCCAGTGGTTTAGACACTCATGAGCCACACTGGACCACCACTGGAACAAATAGGAGCAGACAGAACCTTGATGAAGGGAATGCTTCATTTTCACATGTGAGAAAGAAGCAAAATGGATTTTCACATGGGTCTAATGGAGGGACAGAACAACACGCACATGAGACAAGCAGACAGTTAGAGATGCAGTTACACCTCAGCGGTGAGAACCAAGTCAGATTTTATGCATCCACTTGGCCATGTGACAAATCCAGATGAAACTAACATTTAAATGTCGGACTAAGTCAAGCACACTGCAGGTTACAGAGCGGTACGTATTGCGGGTCAATGGCCTCATGGTGACTGACGGAAAGGGGCCCTCAGGAAGTTTCCTGAAGTGTCAGACATGTTCTGCTTTTCCCTTGAAGCATTGGCCACTCAGTGTGCGCATTTCTCAGAACTAGTCACACTGTACCCTTAGAATAAATGTGTTTCACTATATGTATATTTTCTTTAATTTAAAAAGCCCCGCAATTGTGATAGCTTTTTTCAATATGAACCTTCCCTCTCTCCTTAGAAAATTAGGTTTTCCACATAATTTTCTTGGTTATTAGGATTGGGGGAGGGGGAAGAAAAAATGATGTAGTTCAAACATAAATATTTTCATTACAGATTTCTGTAGAGAATTTCAAAGCATTTGAATGTTCCCATTGAATATGCTAAAGTTCCTGGCTACAGATTTATGGCTGTGATTTCTATCCCACAGCCCTTGAGCTGTATGTTTTAGGTCTGACATCAGTGTTGGGAGTGAAACAAAGAGCAGAAAATATGACCCTCAGAGACAGCCAGGCTCCCTGCACAGGGGTAGGGGCCTCCACTCATCATTTCTTTCTTTTTGTACTCAACAATATACAAATCTATGTGTCTCAGAATATTTCAAGAACAAGATATGCATGAATCTGAAAATTTAGATTGCCATAATATTGTTGTGGAGGCTTCAGAAACTCAGAACAAAGGACTCCATGTTTTTTGTCTGTGTCTGGTGCTGTTCATCCAGTGATCCATGCTCCCTTTGAAAGTTGGATTCAGTTTTTGTGCATTCGGCCACAAGTCTACCCTTGGGTCTCATGCCCACAGGCAAAGTCAGCTCACACAAATCCATTAGGCCAGCACGGTTCAAGGGCCCGCAGCCTGGATGTCACAGCTCGACATCACTCCTTAGAAATTACTTGGAGAAGATTTTCACAGATTTTTTTTCTTTTCATTTTGCATGCCTCAAGTTAAATTAAGAAAAAAATTAAAACTTATTCTTATTATTTTACAATTTACAAGGGCTCATATAAGAAGATGACTGAGAAAAGACCCACCCAAGCACCCGGGACGCATCTAGCAAACAACGCTAACATTACACAGCGGAGACCGAAGTCCTCGCAGCATCGCGTTGGCTGGGCGGCAGGGGTCGCAGTCCTGCTGTCCAGGAGGAAGGTGGTCTGTCGGATACCCAGAGCCAGAGGCCAATGGTGCTTTTGTTCCCTAACTCAAGTCCAGAAGCCGCATTTCAGAGTCCATGTCATTACTTATTTCGACCTGAAAAAGAAAATATAAATTGCTTTAAAGAACTTCAGCGCTGATAAATGAAATGAAAAGCCCGGCTCTTTCTCAGGGCCTTTTGAAATGCAAAGCAATTTAGGGTGGGCCTGCTTCTGTCTGACTAGGCCCTAGGGAGGTAGAAGGCTCAGCAGATCAGCTGGTGGCACTCCAGATCCCCAGGGAGACAGCTGACAGCCTCAAGATTGGGGGATGAAGAGGGCCTCTTCCTGATAGACTGGTAACAGGGGTCTTGGTATGGGGCAAATCATGAACCCTGCTCCCTCATCAACATCCTGGCATGTATTACAAATCCATTTGCCTTAACCACCGTACCCAAATATTTGGTGGAAAAGAAAAAGAAATTATCTCTGGCAGTGTCCTTCAGACGAGAGTAACAGTTAAATCAATAGGCTAAGTCAAGTCTGTTTTGCTCCGCAGTGTGGGTGGACCTCGTGGGATCATTTGAAGGCCTCGCCACAGAGTGCTGCTCCCGGGGGAACGGAGGATTCCCCGGCCAGATCATCCGCAGCATCGACTTAGCCCTGCTCTTCAGTCTTCCGGCCTCATCTCAGATTGTGGACTTGCCAGGCTCAAGTACTGCCTGAGCCGATTTCTTAACATCTCTCCCAATTCTCCTCTTTTCTCCTCTAGATCTCCTCCTCGTCCCTCTCCAGAAGCGCCCCTAGCCACCACCACCACCACCACCATTTTGCTTCTCTGGCGAACCCAGAGCGCTGCAGCCCTCCTGTGTTAGTCCCGTTCTCCACATTTTTGAACACACATGTGCACTACTTCCTTTGCAGCCTTTAGAATGTGAGGATCTGAAAGTTGTGTCCGCGCACAAAGTCCCCTTCAGCACCGCACCTGCACAGCCAGCATCCAATAAAAGCTGGCCCGGTGTGTTAGCGCTCTCCGTCTCTCTCAGGTGACATCTTAGCTGGTCTAAACCGTCTCCCCTCGGACGGCCCAGTGAATACTGGCCTCGAACACTTTTATTGGTGTTCGGCCGTGCTGTGTCTCATCCGGCTACAAGAGCTCAAGCATGCTCTAGAGTCCCCTACGTGCAGCGCATGGCCACTGGTGCCACTGGTGACGCTGGACTGTTTCTCTCAGTCACAGGAGCTTTGTCCTTCTGAACTGCTCAGAACCATAGCGGCGAAGGAGGCTGTTTCACACTAATTTTACTCCCCGTCTAGAAACTTAACTTCTCTTCCATTAGCACAGTTCAGTTCGAATGGACGTTTCCGTCCTAATTCGAAATAGTTTAAAAGATTTCCAGCTTTCTAGTCTTATTTATTTACTCTTTGATGCCTCTCTTCTCCCCACAGATGATGCTCCCTCCTGTCCACCCCAGGAAGCCCCTGGACATCTGAAGTCATCCTGCAGCATTCACTCCAAGCTTCGGTTTCTCTGGAGTCTGAATGGCACACCGCTCGCTCTAATCCTTTCACTCTGCATTTTAACATGGATTTCCACAGGGAGATAAAGAGATAAAGTGGAATTTCATACTTCTGTAGAGTCTTAGGTTAGCAGGAAGGGTAAATCTCTAAAGATCATTTCGCTGTGAATACATGAAGATGGTCTCGGGGAGGGGGATAAAGAGGAAGCGCTATTGTATCTAGCGCATAGGAGCCAAGGGTGCCCCTGTATAGCCTTCCACAGCAGAACAGACATGACACGAGGAATTTCCGGGCCCAATGACAAAGTGTAGAGGCCAGGACAACCTGCCTGACTGTAAGACTTTGTCTACTTGTGTGCTTATTTTACCTAGTCTCCACCGCTATAGTTGTTAATAATATTTAACATATTTCAAATCTGTACTGCTTCAATTACCTAGAAATATTTCATTATAGTAGTTTTCTTGAAATGATAATCTAATTATATTTGACCGCTATGTCTCCTCAATCTATTTTAATTACTAACAATTTCCCATAATTAAGTTTCTTCTTACTTATACATATAGAGATTTGGCTCATTCTATTAAGAGAGTAGTTTAAGGACAGGCTTGAATTTACAAACAGGTAGCATGCATTCATTTCTTACATATCCCAAACCACAGACTATCTGGTGGAACTGTTTTTAATGTTGTGAGTAAGCAATAGGTCTAGGTGTTGATTTTGGATTCTTAAAGTCGTGCCTCTCCCTGCCCCCTTGCTTTTAAATAGGAGCATGCAGTGGTCTGATGAACCCTTCTCCAAAGGCAGAGAGCAAGCAAAGGAGACTACAATGATGCTAGTTCATTGTATTCCTGGTAGGCTTGCAATGATTTTTTTTATTTGTTTCTAAGTTTCTTGATGTTGCATCTAGTCTCTCTCTCTCTCTCTCTGTGTGTGTGCTCTGCTCTTGCTTTCGTTATTTCCAGTGTGTTATTTCATTGTTTCTCCACAGACTTGAAATATAATCTTTTTATCTTTATCAATCTTTTTAAAATTTACAATTTAGTTGTTTTTTTTTAAATTATTCACTTTCCATAGGAGACTACGATTGGAATAATATTTTTAATGTGAATAGAAACCCAGAATGTAGAAACAGGAAGATTTCTGCAAACCTCCACCTGTCTACCATATCACGCATGCAACACACATCTCTAAACGATTTTTAAAAGATGAATGGTTGTGTAGCATGAATGGAAACTTTTTTTTTTTTTACCTAACATGCTCTGTAGGTGAACAGAGAAGTTGAAAATGGTTGTGAACAGATTCTGTACAGTGAGATATGACATTACATTGGTGGCAGCGTGGTAATCTCTTCAGCTGGCTGAGAACCAGGTTCTACAAAGTTCTCAGAGCAGAGAATAAGGTTTCGTACCTTAATGTCACATGAAAAGATGGTGGTGTTCCCAGGGAGAATAGGATGGTTGACTGACTTTTCATTGTAGTGAGCACACTGGGCATCTACAGTGTTGGAGATAGCCTTCTTTTTCAGCGAGGACAGGACACATAGCCTATTTTAATGATGAATCGGTCCAGATCTAACCTCAGCGTTTCACATGACGGCTGCATGTTAGCATGTGCTCTTACAGGTAGTTATAAGATTGTGCAACCACTTCTCACAATGAATCAGAAAGCCACCAATGTCAGTGAGAAGAAAAGAGTTCCCAAACCAGAGACAGCAAGGAGCTGGGATGCAGCTTTCTTTTTGCTAAGTAAGACATACACATAAGGAATCCTAGTCTCTCCTTTAGGGCAACTGGGACTACACTGAGTGTGTTGAAGTTGGAGTGTCATTGAGGTGGTTCTCAAAGGTTAGAATCTCTGAAAGTGCCTTCCATTTCCAGGAGCTGATGATGGCTCTCAGTGAGTGGGCCTCTATGCTCAGCTATGGGAAGAGTGAGACTGTAATCACCAGGAACAGATCTGTTAAAAGTACTCTGTGTACCACAGGGGACAGAGCAGGCAGATTTACAAAGCTCAACACACACTCTTGGTAAACATTTAGCCATGAAGGCCAAGCAAGAATAAATGCAGATAACACGAAAATCGTTGCCATGCCTCCATCTTTAGTCTACGCTAGACACTGTTGCTCAGAGTTACTGAGAGTTTTTCTTCCTTTTTTAATTATACTTTTATTATTTAAAACATTTTAAAATTTAAATATATATTCTTCCCCTTCTCCAAGTCCTGCCAGATCCTCTCCCTATCCACCCAACTTTAAGTTATGTCTCAAATAAGCAAACAAAAAACCCAATACAACAATCCCATAAAAACACTAAACTGGAAGCCATAATGTAAGCACAGAGCACCGCGTGGAGACCCTGGTAGGCCTTACGCATGCTGCTTCTGTCTCTATGAGTTCACATGAACTCTTTGTTTTCTTGGTATCCTCTATCTCTTCTGGCTTTCATACTCTCTGTGACTTCTCTTTCACAGGGTGCCTGAGCTCTGAGGGGATGAATTCATAGAGACGTCCCATTTAGGGCTGAGTGTTCAATACTCTGCGGAAAGTCTGGTCATGGGTCTGTATATCTAGTCCCATCTGCTGTAGGAGGAAGCTTTTCTGATGGAGAACAGCACAATCAGATGTTCCCCAGTCCCGGTACTCGAAGTTTCATTTGGTGACTTGGGGCCCTGTCTCTCCCATTTCCACTTAAATCACTTCATATATGTATGCATATATTTAGGAAGTTTCTGCTGTATTATGTCTACATGTTCAAATGTCCCTTAGTCTTAGCTATCTCTCCTCTCCCTCTTCCCTCCCACAACCCCTCTACCTTCACACTTGATACTCCCATTACAGGACACCTTAAGACCCCAACCTGTCTAGTTCATTTTCCTTTTCTAACTGGATTTGTCTGTTCCCTTCAGTCCCTGACTTCAGCCCTAGCCTCTCTGGTTCTCTGGATTGTAACTTGGCTATCAATGACTTACAGCTAATGTTCACATATAAGGAAATACACACCACATTTGTTTTTCTGTGCCCAGGCCACCTTACTTAGGATGATTTTTTTTTTCTAGTGCCATCCATTTGCTTATAAATTGCATGATGTCATCTTTTGACATCTGAGTAATATACTCCATTGTGTAATTATACCACACTTTCCTTATCCATTCTTCTACTGAAGGGCATCTATGTTGTTTCCAATTTCTGGAATTATGAAATTGGTGTGATTCACTAAGTACTGGGCATGACTGAGCAAGTGTCATTGTGGTGGGATGAAGCATCCTTTGGGTATATGACCAAGACTGGTATTTCTGGATCTTGAGGTAGATCCTGCTGAGGAAACTCCACACTGTTTTCGACAGTGTTGTTCAAGTTTGCTACCACCAGCAGTGGGGGAGTGTATCTCTTACTCCATAACCTCTTCAGGATCAGTCCTCACTTGTTTTGTTGATCTTAGTCATCCCGACAGCTATAAGATGGAATCTCAAAGTAGCTTTGATTGGCATTTTTTCTCATCCTAAGGATGTTAAACATTTCTTTAATTGTTTCTTGGGCATTTGAGCTTCCTCTAGTGAGAATTCTGTTTAGACCTGTACCCCATTCTTTAGTTGGGTTATTTGTTTTCCTTATATCCAGTTCTTTGAGTTCTTTCTATATTTTGGTTATTAGCCCTCTATTTGATATGGAGTTGGTAAAAATCTTTTCCCATTCTCTAGGTTGCTGCTTTGTCTGAATTACAGTGTCCTTTGCAGTGCAGAAGCTTTTCAGTTTTATGAGTTTTATCTTATTTTTACCTTATTCAGTTTTATCTTATTTTCTCCATCTGTGGTGACTGAAAGTTTTGCTGGTTATGGTAGTCTGGGATTGCATCTGTGGTCTCTTAGGTATACAGCACATCTGCCCAGGCACTTCTGGTGCTTAGTGTTTCCATTGAGAAGTCAGGTATAATTTTAATAGTTCTGCCTATATATGTTACTTGTTCTTTTTCCATTGCAGCTTTTAATATGCTTTTCTCTGTACATTTAATATATTGGTTATGTGCTAAGAGGAATTTCTTTTCTGGTCCATTAGATTTGGTATTCTGTATGCTTCTTTTACCTTGATAGGCATATCCTTCTTTAGGTTAAAGAAAATTCATTTTATGATTTTGTTGAAAATATTTTTCATGTCATTTACCTGTATTTGCTTTCTTTCCTCTATTCCTATTATTCTTAGATTTAGTCCTTGCATGGTGTTCCATGTTTCCTGGATGTTTTATACCAGGAGTATTTTAGATTTAACCCTTTCTTTGACCAATGTATCTATATCCTCAACCATGTCTTCAATTTCTTCTGTCTCTTATATTCTATTGATGAAGCTTGCCACTAAGGTTCCTGTTTGAGTTCCTAAATTTTTAATTTCCATATTTAACTCAGTTTGTTTTATTTTTTTTAAGTATTGATTAAATTTTTCACTTTCAGGTCTTACATGGTTTTATTTGTTTCCTTCCACTGTTTGTTTGTGCTCTCATAGATTCCTTTAAGGGATTTATTCCCTTCCTTTTTAAGGACCTCTATCATATGTAGAAAGGCTGTTTTAAGGCTGCTCCACTGTGCTTCAGCTGTGCTGGACGATTTAGGGCCCATTATGTGAGGGTTGCTCAGCTCCAGGGAGACATTGTGCTGGCTGTTATCGGTTGTGTTTTTACACTGATGGCAGGCATCTAGGATTGACAAGATTGTAATTTAAGGCGCTTAGCTCTGGTTTTGTTGTT
This sequence comes from Meriones unguiculatus, assembly GCF_030254825.1. NCBI lineage: Eukaryota > Metazoa > Chordata > Mammalia > Rodentia > Muridae > Meriones > Meriones unguiculatus. The sequence continues at coordinate 132,438,737 of NC_083354.1, forward strand.
GCTAGGTAGGTGTTTCATTCCTTGGCTTTTGTTTTTTCCCTGGTTCTTAGGAGAGTGTGATGGCTGTGTGTTGCCTGAAGGAAAACATTTTTGGGTTCTGATAGGTGCAGGTAGTGGGTTCCCACATAATAGGTGTTTCTGACTACTGGGACCTGAGACTTAGGAGTGGGGAAGCACTGTGGGCCAGGAGGGAGCTTCATAAAAGGGAGGCAATCAGGGGGTTCAATCCGACTCTGCTTAGTTAGTCCCCTGGGAGCGGGGGGCAGAGAGTAAAAAGAGGCCACAGCAGAAGGTTTGCTAAAGAGCTGGGGTGAAGCCTCGGAGATAGGACTTGGAATGGAGGAAGAAGTAAAGGTCTGCACTTAGCCTGCTTGCTTCCCCAGTCAGAGTGGTCTGTCTGCCCCAAGGAGTGCTTGTTGGAGTGAGGGCTGGGTCTAATGAATGACTCAGGTGAAAGAGTCTCGGAGGGGAAGCTCTGTGGGAGCCACTGGAGATGGATGCAGGAGAAGCGAGGCTGCGGCAGGTGTTGTGCTGCAGAGCCGGGACCTGCAATTAGAACCCTTGGCTTGCTTTCCTGACCAGAGGGGCCTGTGGGTTCTCAGGGAGTGCCTGCTGGAGTTGCGGGGTGAGGGTGAACTGAGGGACGGAGTTCGCGGGGTAGGTGAAGAGCTCTGGATCCTCTAGAGATGAGGTGGAGAGAAGTCTGCAGCGGGCGCTTTGTTACAGCGCTGGAAACGGCACTGGGGACTTGAAGAAGTGAAGGTCAGGCGTCAGTCCACCTGCTGTCCTGGCTGGAGTAGTGGCAGTTATTATTATTATTTTTTTAATAAGGATGTGGAAATCCTTTATTCCACCGTCTTACCCACCTCCCCCAACCAAGGCACACCTGTGATTGTGTACCTGATTTGTCTAACTAGATAGAGCTCAATCAAGACACTAAATCCAAAATGATCTTGTGTGGAGACAATTTACAATGGCACCATTACTGACAGAAAAGGGATGCTCTCAGGAAAGAGCAAATAGACACTTTCCTCTTGGCATCTGTCCCCAGACATCATAGGTGAGTTTTCTGTGGTTCTGAACTCTTGGAGAAAAACAACCAACCAAGCAACAACAACAACAAAACCCCAAACAAAGCAAAACATAAACAAACAGGCAGCAATGATCCCTACCCAGAGCATGCTGGAATAGTGTTTTGAAATAGGGATTAGGTGCCTCTGCCTTTTATCACTTAGAGGCAACAGAGTGACACATGGCATATAGCAATTTTTGTGAAGAAAAATTAATTTCCAGCAAAGGCAATCAGACAAGTCAAGACACTATAGAAAAGTCAAGTTCTCATTTGGAAGTCTTAGGAAAAGAGTTTTTAAAAGTGACAGGTGAGTTCAGAATAAAGGGTCTCATCAAACCTTTCTAAGCTGTAGCCACGGGCATCTTCCTGTTGGATGCTTCCATCAGAATCCAGTGTCGCTCTGCCTCTGCTGTACAGCACAGTTCTGGAACGCAGCTGCTATCTCTCTTTGATAAAGTGCCTTGCTCTAATTACTTTTATGTGAAGAATTACTGCGACATGGAACTTAATTTTCCTACTATCCAGATGCTGCCTTTTGAGTGGAAATGCACCAGTTACAATTTTGACAAACTTTAATTTAGTCGCTCATTATGTTGTTCTCAGAAATTGCATCTCACTGTCATATATGGTTTTATGCTCTACTATTTTTCTTCTCAAAGGTAAATTTACTTTTGCTCTTCCCTTTCCCTTGCTGTCATTATTGCCTCCAATGTGGAAATGCCTCTTCAAAGCCCAGCTGGCCTCCAGAAACCTTGGCTTGGTCCTTGTAGGCAAGAGCTACTCTTGCTCTTGGCTTTCAGCAGACATACAATCCTTTGTGAGTGGTGGCTAGGGAGGTTCCAGTGGAGACCCTACTGAAAGTTAGTGTGAGGTTACTCCACTCTGTCAGCTGTGGCATGATGACGGACTATGGCATAAGCGAACTCTGATCTTTGTCCCACATTTGCAAGACTCACTCAGAAGACAACCACTAAAGTATTTTGTGTGTGTGTGTATTAAGGTACATGTGTGAATGCATTTGTGTGTGTGTGCTCATGCACATGAGTGCATTTGGTTCAGGACATCAGAGGTCGACATGGACTGTCTTCATCATTCACCTATCTTTACTTAGTTAATAAATTAAAGGTTTATTAAAGGTTTGTGCCTCCAATCTTGGACTCCCTCGTATTTTTTGGGACAGGGCTCAGCATTGAAGCCCAACCACTGATTCACTGAGCTCTTCTGGACAGCAATCCCTAGCCCCGTGTCCACCTTCTCAGCCCTAGGATTAGAGATACGCCATGCCATGCTTTCATGACTGGCATTTTAAGTAGGTGCCAGGGGTCACACTCAGACACACATGCTTGTGTGACATGCACTGTATTGGTCAAGCTATTTCCCCAGGCCCTACTGAAGGCGATTTGACAGTGGTAGGCATAAAGAGTAGAACTGTGTAGATAACGGCCTGACAGTTGCTGAGCTTGGTGTCTTCACCAAGAACTGCCAAGGTGCCTGCTCCACCTCAGCACCTTCTTCCTTAAGGATCCTCTCATTACGTGAGCAAAATGTCAGCCATCAGATTGCAGAGCCGTGAACTTAGATCTTGCCTTCCAGAGTTCAGATTCTGACACTGGGCTATATCTGTTATGGGGTTGTGTCACTGGATTTGGGAGCCATCCATGATTTGGACCAAGCCAAGGTTTCTGGAGGCCAGCTGGGCTTTGAAGAGGCATTTCCACATTGGAGGCAATAATGACAGCAAGGGAAAGGGAAGAGCAAAAGTAAATTTACCTTTGAGAAGAAAAATAGTAGAGCATAAAACCATATATGACAGTGAGATGCAATTTCTGAGAACAACATAATGAGCGACTAAATTAAAGTTTGTCAAAATTGTAATCATGGATGGCTCCCAAATCCAGTGACACAACCCCACAACAGATATAGCCATGTAATAGTTAAAGAGTTCTGAATATACAATGATCAAAAGTTATTTCGACATCAAACATGCAATGAATATGGAGCATTTATGGCAGTACTCACCTTACCAGTATCACCATGGCCTACCTCCGAACACATAATGAGCACACTTTGCAGGGTGCATGCAAACAAGCTGCATAACACCAACACTGCCTAAAACATGCAGCTCAGATTCCAGACTACTGTACAGCATGAGTTACTATGATTTTACCATGCACGTTTTCTGCTGTCATAGAAACACATGATTCAATCACAGAAAACAGACTGAACATCTTCCTGCTGCCATTCTTCAGCACCGAAGCACCGAATTAGCACACCTATAGCGTCACGTTTGAATGTTTGCCTCTGGAAAGTGCTGTTTGAGATTCTGTTTGGCATTGTGTAAAAGATATTAAATGAATTTTGGTTTGGGATTAGGACAGAATTTCTGAAATATTCCCCAAAATACTTCTACAATTTTTTATTATGCATTTATTCAAAATGGTGTCCTCAGCAGAAATGGATTATAAAACCAAAATATTGATAAACTTGGAAAAATAGCTCTATATCCTGTGTACTTTCAGCCAAACTTGAATTATTAATGTAAAAATAAACAAAACGTCCATCTAATTGCTATATAAATTTTTGTCGCTAATGGTAAAATTACATATGTCAAAGAATTGTATTATAATTTATTATCAGTAAATGTTTAATTATACACACTTCTCATGTATCTATAAACTGTGGTTTCATACAAAATTTTCTTGAGTGAAAGAGTTGGAAGTCAAGAAGAACAATCATCTCAGCTTCCATATGAGAGACATTCTCCATCTTCTTTCTCTTCCCCCTTCTCACCTTCTTCTTCAATTATAGGTTCATGACAAAATTAAGAGGAAGGTATAGAGATTTTCCATATTCATACATGGCCTTTGCCACTGTCAGCTGCCGAGACAATGGCTGCTGGTTATAGTCGATGAACCTGCATGATTGTGCCCAAAGCCCATACCTCACATTGCAGTTTATTCTATGAATTTGAAAAAGAAAGTATAATGTCATATATCTAGAAATGTAGTATAATTCCAAACTATTTTTGTCCTGCCAATACTCTCTGATCTCTCTTTCTCCATCCTCTCTCCAGCCCCTGATTTATGCATTGTCTTCAGTTTTGCTTTTTAAAAAAATAATGCCATATACTTAGAAATGAACACTGCAATGGCCTTTTCTGTCTGTCTCCTCTCACTTAATAATATACACTCACATTTTATGACTGATACCCATTTCTTTTGACTGTTTAATACTATTATGTTGCTTTTAGCGTCTTTATCCATTCTTCTGTTACAGGGCATGGTGGATTCTTTCCAGTTTGGGCCACTCTGAGTAAAGCACCAGTAAACATCATGGGCAGATCTTTGTGTGGACATAAGCTTTCTTCTTCTTCTTCTTTTTATTTTTATTTTTTTGAGTAATACACAAAAGTTCAGATGCTAGGTCATGTGGGAGTAGTATGCATAGCTTTGTGAGAGACTGGCAAACTGTTTTGTGCAGGGTGTGGTCTTTGTTCCTTTTACAAACTCCATGTCTTCTCAGTGTCAATTCAGTGTCATTTCCCAGTAAAGACTTTCTCTACTATGGGAAACAGCCATTTCCACTTGGGCAGAACATTATCTTGGAGATCTTATTTCATGTTTATTTTCTCCTATGTAGGTCTCCCCTCCTGGGTAATCAGCATTAGAGGCCAATACTCAATTGCTATTTATCTTTTTATCTCCAGCTCCCAGGGAAGTGAGTGGTTCACCCCATTGCAGTTAATCAATTGATGACTATAAATAGAATTAAAATGACATAATTAATCAACGGGCCTTGATACCACTATTGTAAAAAGAAAGAACAAAACCCGGCCTCATATGTGAACTGCATCACCCCCCTCACCACTGCTCTCCGCTGCACGCATGCCCACAATTCGGCCATGGGTAAGCTGATGCCGAGGCACGGGTATGAGTCTTCCTGTACAGTTGTAGAGTGCTATCCACAAACAGGCTGTCAGCTTTTATCAACTCTTCTTCAACAGAAAGGCACCTGTTCCTAGACACATGTCTGGGAATGTGCTGAGGATGCTTTTGCCTCTCTCAATAAAGAGGCTTCCTCATGAAGTCTGGCTTTATACTTCATGTAAATGAAAGAGTCAATGAAAGCTTAAAATCAGCTGAGCATTCACTCTCCTCTTGATCACTTTAGTACAGAAAGCTGGCTTCTTCTCCAAGCTGGTGCATGCATGTGTGTGTGTGCATATACTATGGTATCAGTGGGCTGGGTGAATTGCAAGAGTATGAAAGGCCTTAGAAAAAGGAGCCAAGCATCTAATAGATGCTCGCTGGATCAATACGGAAACATTTGTATACTAGGGAGAAACAGCGATTTTCAAAACTGTTCTATGTACAATGATTTCAATTCAGGCTTAGTTTGATTTTTCAGATTTCCACTCCCTTTGTGGTTGAAAGGCACTCCTTACACACACACACACACACACACACACACACACACACACACACACACGATGTGATAATAAGCATGTGTCAAAGCAGAGCCTTTTCGCAGCCTGTGGTTTATGTCAATGCTCCACTGAAGTGGTGCAGGTGCAGCAGTGAACAGGACAGTGAGAAAACCCTTTGAGGAGACAGAGCACTTGATCAAAGCTTGGCAGGTGATCTTAAAAGGATGTTTAATGTGGTCTCGATCCCCAGGTGAAGGGGCCTCAGTGAACATAAAAGGAAGTCACTTGTCCTGGGACATGTCACATGCAACTTGAGAGATGCATAGGTATTTAATAATCCATTCTTTAAAGTCCCCTGAGAAAGGAGACCCCTGTGGTCAACATTAATCAATTACAGTTCTTAATAACTTCCCTAATATACTCTCTTACACAGCAACGTTTTTCACACTGCAATTTCTCTGTAGAGGTTTTCCTTTTTTTCATGGCAAGATTAAAGAGTCCATTAATCATCTCTTATCTTAGAACAAATACATGAAGGCTTTTCCAGCCATCACCAGGCTTCATCTTTGTTCTCTTTCGTTTCCAGTGCACTTAACACTCTGGTAATTGACGTAACTCCTACCATGCTCTCCGACCTGCAAATACTGACTTTTGGAGCACCTCATTTGCGATCATTCACAAGCAAATGTAATGAGGTGATGAGCAAAGTGCCGACTTGGATGGTGTATGAGTCATGTTTGCTCTAACTAATTCTTTTTTGCAGGTTCCTCAGGACCTCAGTCCTCAGAGGTGCTGCGGGATCAGTGCAGATCTGAGCATGGACCAAAGTGCCAGTAAGGCAGCCATGGAGCCTTTGCTATGTGGTTGCATACTGGTGATGGATTTACGGGACATTCTGCTACCTCAGAATTATCTAAGGTTGGGCAGAACACACAGGATGTCCACTTGAGCATGTCTGTTAAGTCCTGCTAAGTAACACTGCATTACCCATAGAAGAGGCCAGCTCTTCTATTTATTAATAATGAGATGTTGAGAAAGCTCCTAATTCTTTGTTGAGGTTCGGTTTTCATACTCATAAAATGGAAATATTGATTAATATATATTAATATTCCTTTCACAATAATTCGATGAGACAGTGTAGGCAACACAGCTAGCATATGACAGCTGTTATTTTGTATGCTGGCCTATTTTCTACTTTGAGTTTCTCAAGAGTGGAGTCACTGAGCCTCTTCCATTATATTCCAGGATTTTAGGAATCCATCCTCCAAGATTCCTTCCTGAATCTGAAATTAGAGCAGTTCCATGGGGTCACTTTGTTATTGACTTTTTCTATTCCCTTGAGGAATATAGTAAACTTAATCCTGAGTTGTTTTAAATTATAAACAACATTGATTGTAAATGAAACTTAGAAGCGACTGCTCATATGAGCTGTGTTTATTAAAGATTACCTCCTACCCCACAACAATCCATCCTTTTCCCATGAAGCCACATGACAGATGATGTAAGACTCAGGCATGTTTAACAAGGTACCTGTATTCTGTAAGCCTTGACTGTAATCCATGGCCCCTCCCACTCCCTGTCTACTCTGCTGTGACACCCAGAGACTCATTCAGTCTTCATTTTTGTAGAATAAACAACCCTGTTTTCCCAAAGGCGATCAATCAACTGATGACGAAAACAATTAGACAAGAACATCACTTTAGAAGTACATGCCATATCACCTACATCAAATCCTCTCTGGAACCAGTAATAATGATATTGGGTTACATATGACAGTTGTTTTATTAGGAATGAAAATTAAAGCAGTGATGATTAGAAGGTCCAAAGTGCCCCAGAGTTGGTTAGTTTAGGCCAGGTTAGATGGATTAATATTTTGCATACTGTCACACCTCTACTTACAGGTTTAACAGGCTTTAATGCAACATGATCCTGGCAGTGCGGGTGCGCGTCTGGTCCACCCATGAAATCAACTGAAACACAGCAGCCCACGTTGGATCAATGCGTAAATGAAAATGCAAATAACACTGAATTTTAAAGAAGTCTACATATGCGTTAGACTAAAAAAAAAATCAGTTTCCTACAAAATGGAAGAAGTGAATATTTAGTACAAAGGGCTCCTAAAAATATGGTAGGGAAAATTTAAAAGACACACAAATAACCTGAGCTTTTAGGGCCTTGAAAAGTCACAGCTGCTATTGATTTCAGTAATAAAAAAAATGTGATCCTCTGAAATATTAAGACCTCTGAAATAATGTATCTCCTTACATATCAAAATGTATTTCTATTTTGGTTGCCAAGACCCACATCTTACCTTCTTAAGAATATTCACTACACAATTAAAATCACCTTTGGGAAGTCACAGTCTGTCTCCATGCCTCTGTCCTCAAGCTATTCCTAAGAAACCATCATTTGTCTTGCAACTTTTGCGAAGTTTCCATGTGCTGGACACCATAGGGATCTGCCTGTAGTCTCTAGAGGCATGGTGATTTTTATAGTCATGTTTATAATTTCCTTCTGCCTTACTATACTTTCCTCTCAAATCTTTAATTTGTTCTTTTATTCTATTTTCCACTGAAAGTATTACTTTAAGCCAGCAGTTCTCAACCTGTGGGTAGCAACCACTAAGGCAGCCAAATAATCTGTTCACAGGGGTCACCTAAGACCACTAGAAAACACCTATACATTATGATTCATAAAACTAGTAAAATTACAGTTATGAAGTAGCATCAAAAAGAATTTTATGCTTGGAACTGTACTAAAGGGCTGTAGCATTAGGAAGGTCCAGAGCCACTGAACTTTGGTTTGGACAGTAGTTTGTTGAGTACTATTGGTTTCTAGGTACACAAGAGCACTGGAATCTAAGGGACATGAGTATGAGTGCGTGTACACATACAGTGAAACACACTGTATGCAAACTATCACACTCAGTTCAAGACAGGCGTTTCAGGCAACTAACGTTGAGAGAGAGATGAAGGGGTCTAGCAGTTTTACCGAATTCTTGAGTAGCTATAGGCACTCTGGCAACCAATGACCTACACTTAACTTCCTTTGAGTAGCTGAAGCAAGGCCAGGAAAATCAAATTTTCACCACCTCGGTAAATAAGTATGAGCCTGTGGGTGCCTAGCCACTAAATGGCAAGGAGCATCTCTAAGAAGTCCCGCTGTAGGAAAGGTGGCCAGAAACGGCGTCATTTTTCTGCCATGTTCATCGCTTAAGAAAGGAAATGAGGAGACACAATTTGCCTGAGACCCTGAAAATTTTTCGTCTCCTGAGTCTAAGCAAGACATTTAACTGTAAGTTTGGACTAAGTTTTAAAAGAAATTTAATAAAATATTTGTCCTCACTTCTTTAGATTTCTGGGTAGAATTTTAGAGGGAAAATAGAATTGATTAAAATTGAATGACTGGATAACTTATAGAGCACATTTTAAAAGTAAAGAGGGTGTGAAAAATACACAAAACTTATAAATAACTACAACAATGTATAAATAATAAATAAAATAGTTTGACTTGAAAAACCACAGTCTAAACATTAGATGGTGTGTGTGTATATGCATCAAAGCAAAATAAAATGAATATGCCTACATATTGATTTATAATATGTTAAAAGAATCATTAATTTCCATGGTTTTTAATCTGTTTTTAATTATCTCTGTTGTTGATATATCATATAATTGGTATTTTGAGAAAAAAAACACAGATGTTCATTATTAATTACATTATTTTTATAAATCTATTTACAGCCTTCTCTGAAGTTTCTTTGTAGGATTAGTAAATTTAAATTAAAAGTAAAAAAATCTCATTTATAGTTTTATATTTGTTTTATGTGTGTGTGACCACGTATCTGCAGGAGCAGCACGGGTCAGTCCATGTGTATAATTCCTGGAGCTGGAGTTACAGGTGGCTGTGAGACGCCCTGTGGGTGCTGTGAACCAAACCAAGGTTCTCTGCAAGACCAGCAAGGGCTCTTAGCTGCTCGGCCACCTCCACCAGTGCCACAGTACACTGGCCAACTTTCTTTGTGGGTGTGGGTGTGTGTAGGTGACCTGGCACACATGTGGAGGACACAGGACAACTTGCAGGAGTGGGCTCTCCCTTTGCACCATGTGGATTCTGGGGATCCAACTCAGATCGTTAAGCTTGGCGGGAAGCACCTTTACCTGCTGATCCAAGTCAAATTACCTAGGGTTAGGTAATTTGAAATCGATCCGTGAAGGAAGACATCCTGTTTTTACTGGGGATGGCAACACCCTTTGAAATCTGTAGTCAAGACAACAACAACCGCAGAGGATCTGAAGTCTGCAGTGAGCATGGCAGAGGTGCAGGCAGGGTAGAGGTAGCATCCAGCCACTGCCTGCCAGGCAGCCTCAGGACATTGAGGGTGAGTTCTGGCTACCCCAGCTATTACATCTGGAGTATGATGTGCATTTTAGAAAAATATTAGCACAGCTGGGAGTCGGCCTCCACTCTCCAGAAAACTCGTTTTATGTGTGTGTGACCACGTATCTGCAGGAGCCGCACGGGTCAGTCCATGTGTCTAATTCCTGGAGCTGGAGTTACAGGTGGTTGTGTTGCAATACCCCAAACCCCATAACATTTATTCTGACATTATCTTCTTATTCCGCTTCATCATTCCTCGGTTTGCTTCTTCTATGAGGAGATTCCTATAAACGAAAGCCAGGCAGGAACTTGCTGTCCATTCAGATCATTTAAAGAGACCGAGCAGCATGCTACATAGAAGAGAGGCCAGTTATTTCAGAGGCAGGTGGCAGCCTCCTCCATTCTTGAGACTGAGGCATTGCTCTCACAGGATGCACAGGGGAAGAGCAGGACCGGGAAAGGCCCATTTTCAATCCTTCAAATTCACTTCCGGGGCCAGCATTCAAACCTACAGCGAAGCATCTTCCTGGAAGAACTAACGTTGCTTGTAATTGAATTTCTTTGTGGCTGCTCATGGTAGTGCCCCGCCCCAAACTCTGCCAAGATTCTCAACTGAATGAGTCACAGCATTTCTCTGCAGAACATTATCTCACCATGCAAGTTCGGGTTCACATCCAATTGTAACGTCTCTGTTCATCTAATGGACACGTTAGGTCACGAATGAAGCTTCCGTTCATGTGCCTGGGTCAGTCATCCTTGCTCAGCCATTGCACCTCTCACTTACACAAACGCCACTCTCTGTTCATCACAGAACACATGCTGATATCTGATAGTGAACATGGCTGCTTCACCTGGGCAACAGTCCACTGCAGCTCCTGAGACAGTGGAAAGCCGGCCGTTTATAGGACAAGTCCCCTTCAGCCGTGACCACTCCCCTGTGCTTCCCAGAGGCCATGCAGGCGTCGATGCTTCTCATTCCTCAGGGAAAAACTCTGGTGCTGTTGATATGGAGAGCCCTCTCTGTGGGCTGGAGTCCATTTTTCACTGTATCTGTACCTCTTTGGGTTACCTAAATTCCTTTGAACCACAAACTTAGACTATATGTAAAAAAACAGCCCGAGTTTCTCTTTTATTATCAAGAAGTCACATTATCTTCTCATTTTATACACTGAGAATATTATTTTATATTTGTATTTGCAGTTTGTATTTTAGCTCATTTTTCACATCTGAGTTTCCCCCTCTTATTTTTACTGGGATCACAGGGAAGGAAGCCTCTACCATCTGTGGGTGGACTCGCAGGTTCTTTAGCGACTTCCTAGCTTTGGAACCATGGAGCATCAGTTAACCTTTCAGTGCAGCATGCGCACATACAGCTTGTGGGGTTGCACTTTACCAAGTGACGGGACGCCCGCATTATTGGCTTAGAAACATTTGCTCATGATTGACGGTTGGAACCCAGCACAGCAGGAGGGGACCTTTCCTGCCCTACTCTGTCTTAGCCAGGCTCTCTTTGCAGGGAGCTAGAGGCTCAGTGTCTGAGGTGGGAAGTTGGTACAGGTTGCTGCTTCTTGGCTGAGCTGAGGCTGGGAAGTCTGTCACTTCCAACAGGAGCATCTCTCGGGCTTCCCTGAAGCATGGCAGTTGCAGTCCAAGAGTTAGCAGCCAGAGATAAAGGGCCCAGCAGGATCCTGTGATCTCCTGTGACAGTTTGAAACGCCACACGTGGCAGGGAGGGAAGGGAACAGAAAGTCTAGGTTTCCATGGTGCTGTCAGACAAGAACTCGTATACCTCGATTTGCAGTCTAGCCCTGAGCTGCGGTATGCCTCGTGCATACCGCACCAGCGAGTATTTGAGCTGTCCTTTGTGTCCCGGTTTTAAGTGTATTTACCAATAATCAGAATAAAAACATTTCATTCCAGCTTGAGCCATACTGCTTTGTGTCTTGCCACTGCATTAAGGGACAAGGAGTTTCTTGCCACTGCATCAAGGGACAAGGGACAAGCTAACACTGCTAGCTCAGAGAAAAGACAAAATTCAGGAAGAGGAGGACCAGTTACCAGATTCACTATTATTATTTCTTTTGTTTTGTGACATCAAAGATGGAAGAAGAACCTTTTGCAAGCTAGAGAAGTGTTCTGTTATTATGCAATACCCCAAACCCCATAACATTTATTCTGACATTATCTTCTTATTCTGCTTCATCATTCCTCAGTTTGCTTCTTCTATGAGGAGATTCCTATAAACGAAAGCCAGGCAGGAACTTGCTGTCCATTCAGATCATTTAAAGAGACCGAGCAGCATGCTACATAGAAGAGAGGCCAGTTATTTCAGAGGCAGGTGGCAGAGAAGGTCTACCCATGTTAGCAGGGGACACAATACTTGTATTGACGCTAATTCGCCACTCTCTCCTGTCTGACACATCTGAGCTTTCAGAAGGCATGGCCTGCTGTGCTAAACTAAGGCTCTGGGCTTGGCAATCACAGGACAATGAGTGCCTCCGGACACCATGCTGCGTCTGCCATGCAAGGGAACTTGACAGTACCCTACAATATTGAGGATTTCAGAGGCCGTGACTGCCCATGCTCTGCTACTTGGGTCAACAAGCTATGTGACCCCCCCTCCCCCCAGGCTTCAGATGAGGAAGTGACAAAACGCCATCTTCATGGCTGTTCCCCTACTCTTGTTATGACTCAGGAATATTTTGGCCTTTTACTTCCCAGCAAGCATGCAAAACCAAACACAGGAAGCACACAGGGCCAATGAAATGCGTCACAGCACATCAGCTCCAGCTGCATAGTCAGGACAGCATGCCAGGAGCTGCCTTCGTCTTGAGCGCTCTGCACAACATTATCACCTCCTGCCACATGGAGCAGCCATGCCAAGTGGACATTCCTTACTCCCTCTCATCCCTCCCCGCTTCATCTCAGGTTCTGATGTGTGCTCTGTTATGGTTCAGTGGACCTCAGTGGCACTCTGGTTCTCAGTGCAGAGAACCAGAGAGCATCACCACTTTCACTAGGATCCCTTGGTCTTCCTTGTGCTGGGGAACGAGATGGGAGGCAGTGAGAGAAATGGTCTTCATTCCAGAGGTGTCGCCTCAGGTAAATGCAGGGTATAGACACACACAGCAGCTGTCTGTTGCTATAACAGAGTACCTAAGACTGGCCAATCAATGAAGAGGAGCTTTATTTGGTTGGTAATTGTGGAGGCTTCTGCTAAGGGCTTTTGTGTTACCTCATAACTCCTGTGTAAGGAGAAAGGTCATGAGAACTTATGGAAGGAAATATGTTAGAGATGACAAATCCCTGAGGAGGTGGGCTTGTTCCCTAGCAATCTTCGTCCTTGACCAGGACATTCACTGCTCTTAAGACTCAGCCTCAAGGTCCCATCTCCCAACACTGCTGCAGCGGCTTCTCCTGGGGACACATGTCTTCAAGTATTGATTTCCCGTATTTCAGAAACTTTGTTTAGCTTACAGTTATGTGAGAATTTGTAAAAATCCCCACAATGCATTCTTGTTCCAGGGGAGAGTGTTCTGTTCTGATACAGCCTGCACTGGACTTGAGACCCAGTTTCTTCCATTTGGAAAGGTCAGCTGACTTGTAGGGTGGAAAATCATCAGTGAGTCATAGCGTGATGCTCAGGAGTTTTATCTTCTATAAATGTTTGTATTCTAGAAAGGTGCACTTTTCCTTGTAAACGCTGCTTGGTGGGGCGGGGAGGATCTCAAGTGAAGAAAAATTTGTGGCCTCAAGTCACCTATGGGAGCTCTTTAAGCTCTCTGCATGCTGCTGCTGGGGAGGGGGCGGGAGTGTGGGGCCTGCCAGAGTGGCCACGAGATGCCTTCATTCACCTTCCCTTTAATATTTGATTGGTGCTGACATTTTTCTCTGGTCTTTAGCTTCCCTACTCGCATGAACTTTGAGGGGGTGAGATTTCTCTTTTCTTCATATTTTAAGACATTCCACAGGATGCTTTGCAGATAAAAAAAAAATCCTCTTTGTGTGATCCACACACAGCGATTCTTATGGTAATATTTTCAGTGTTGTTCTTTTAGGTGCTGGAAGACTCTGACTGGACTTAGTTCTGGATCCCCTAGACCCTGAATGATTTACTACGTTGTCTTTTATGTCTTGCAAATGGGAGGCTGCTCAGTGTCCCTGTAAGGTGCTTGGATGGTGGTATTTACTCTTCTCCGCCTTCGTTTGGCAGGAGCTCTCGGCCTTATAAAGATGCCAGTAACGCAGCTGCCCACACTACCCTTATCTCAGCTCAGCACATGCACTTGGGGTGCTTATTTTCTAGTGTGCAGAAAAGAACAGCAACTGTCTCTTTCCTTGCTTTCTTTTTATTTTTTTTCTGACAGAGCGTATGTAGCCCAACCTCACGTATGGGGATGAGGATGACATTGAGGAAGTGACCTTCCTCCTCTACCTCCCAGCTGCTGCGACCACAAGCAAACATCACCCTATCTACTAATAAGTTTTTTCTTCTCTTCTGTCACTTTCATCTTTAACAGAAATTCTATTCTTCCTGAACTTTTCTAGCTCTGAAAGCAACAGTAGTTGTGCCCTGTTTCACAATGGTAGAAATGCCCTTAGCCCACCAGATACTTTTACCTGCTTAGTAACTGCATGGAATGGCTACCACAGGCGTCTGCCTACAGCGTCTTTACTGAAGTCCCTTCCTGAGCTGAGGACCCTTTCAGCTACTGTCCGTTTATATTCACTGGTGATCAAAAACTTTGGTCAGTATTCTTGGCCTCATCTGGAGCAACGTTTCATTCTAGACAAAGCACAGCTTTAAAAAATGCCCCTTTCTCTGTGTTTTTGTGCTTCCTCGTGTTTTTATTGACTGGGCTTTTGGCTTTTGCTCCTTCTGCGAGTTCAGATTTCTGAAACGAAGTGTTTCTTGTAATCTTTGCTGACAGTTTCTTTCCACCTTAGAATTTTCTAAGTGTGTAATACTTAAATAATGGGATAATAAATTCTAGAACCTTTTTGAGGTCAATGAAGCAGAAGAGAATGGCTGAACGAAAAAAAATAATGTTTCAAAAGGTCTGAGGCTAAAAACAGGCCCAGAATTTATCTCAACAACTCTGAGTGAATTCTTTTCCCATGTAAGGTATTTTATTACAGTTACTCAGTTTTATTCAATCCATTTTTATCATTCTTGCTTATGACTAGCCAAAGTTTTACTTTGCTCTATAAATCAAGTGACAAATACTTGTTGGCTTTAAAGTCTCTCTATAATTCCTTTTTACTGCCTGCTTCTACAATTTTAGACATTTCTCATTTGAAACACTATTTTCTTCTCCTCCTTTCCTTTCCTTTCCTTTCCTTTCCTTTCCTTCCCTTTCCTTTCCTTTCCTTTCCTTTCCTTTCCTTTCCTTTCCTTTCCTTTCCTTTCCTTTCCTTTCCTTTCCTTTCCTTTCCTTTCCTTTCCTTTCCTTTCCTTTCCTTTCCTTTCCTTTCCTTTCCTTTCCTTTCCTTTCCTTTCCTTTCCTTTCCTTTCCTTTCCTTTCCTTTCCTTTCCTTTTCCTTTCCTTTCCTTTCCTTTCCTTTCCTTTCCTTTCCTTTCCTTTCCTTTCCTTTCCTTTCCTTTCCTTTCCTTTCCTTTCCTTTCCTTTCCTTTCCTTTCCTTTCCTTTCCTTTCCTTTCCTTTCCTTTCCTTTCCTTTCCTTTCCTTTCCTTTCCTTTCCTTTCTTCTTCTTCTTCTTCTTCTTCTTCTTCTTCTTCTTCTTCTTCTTCTTCTTCTTCTTCTTCTTCTTCTTCTTCTTCTTCCTACTCCTTCTTCCTTATAACCACATCATTGCTTTTGGTTCTTTGTTTCCAAGGACAATCTCCATTTAAAGTATCATTTCCTTGCTGAGATTTCTCTCATAAATCCTTTTCCCTGCGAATTACTTTCCCAGGAAAATTGAATCTGTTCCTATCATTCTCAAGGTTAAATCTATTTACCAGTTCACACTGTTCAGTAGAACATCCCAAATAGCATGGCCTTCATGGGTGCAGGATGTGGATTCCCTTACTCTCTGAAGTGTCTCTGTGTGAGCACATACACTAGTGTTTGTGCATGTTACATGTATGTGCATGGATATGTGCATGTGTACACATGTTGGTGTCTGCACTCATGTGTATATGCATGCATGAACGTATGTGTATAGACATGCTTGTGTGACGGCACTAGTGTGTGTGTTGATTCTGTGGGAAGTGAAATTAGGAAGAAATAGCAGCTTGCCTTTTGGGACACTTGTTTCTTCTTAGTAGAAAAGGGCTTTATTCACTGTGGGCCCATACGTGTTGCCATTATCTATCTGACCATCAAATATGAAACATTTTGGACATCACTGGTGCAGAAAAGACTTCCAGGTCCCTCACAGACTGACCTACCATTCATGTTGTGAGCTGGACATGCAGAGCTACCTTCACATGACATCTTTAGAGTCAGATTTTCCCAGACTTTCTTGTATGTGATTTGTGTTATTATTTTTTTTTGGAATTTTTTAGCTTAAGACGTATTTTTTCTATTATTTAGAGTGTACTTTCTTCTTTTCCTGATGATGTGACATACCATACATATGGACAATACACATGTTCTGAACATACGTGCTTGACTCAGTTATACCACAACCTCTGTTTTTTGCTCTGCTTGATTCACTTGCCACACAACATCTTTTTTTTTTTTCAGTGTTCTGTATCTGTACAGGCCTGGCTCACCTACTAGAATCTAAGATCTCCTGGGAAAATGGCTGGGTTCTTCTATTCATCTCTGTATCCTGTGGCTTACCACACAGAAATCCCTCCATGAGTGTTTCTTGAATGAACAGATCAATTATAAATGCTCAAGGGATGAGCTATCTCAGCTAGTTCAGACTTCACAAGCTAAACAATATGTTGGGTCCGGACAATAAGTGCTTCCTCATCTGGACAGATTGATGACCTCAGGACAAGAAAAGATATGACTGAAATGGAGCTTAACCAAGCACTGAAATATCTACAGCAGTTGGCATCCTACCTGGGAAATGGAAGCAATGCAGAATGACATCAGGTGGTACAGTTAAAGGAAACAAAACAGGTAAATAGTCAGTTAGACCAGCACCATTCGTTGAAGATGCTGTCTTTTTTCCATTGAATGTTTTGGCATCTTTGTCAAAAATCAGGTGTCCATAAGTGTGTGAGTTTATTTCTGTATCTTCTATTTGATTCCATTGATCCACCAGCCTGTTTCTATGCCAGTAACATGAAGTTTTTATTAACGTTGCTCTATAGTCAGCTTGACATCAGGGATGGGGATACCTCCAGAAGATCCTTTATTTTAGAGGATTGTTTTAGCAATTCTGGGTTTCTTGTTATTCCATATGAAGGTGAGAATTTTTCTTTCAAGGTCTGTAAATTGTATTGGTAATTTTATGGGAATTGCATTGAATCTGTAGATTGCTTTTAGTAAGATGGCCATTTTTACTATGTTAATCCTGCCAAGCCATGAGCATGGGAGATCTTTCCATCTTCTGACAGGCAGGGTCTCTGTGTTTGTCTGATTGGTAGTTGGATGCTGTTGATTGCAGTTTGTTAAGTAGTCATGAACAAGGAAACAAGAAGAAATTAGATATCCTGACAGGTAGGATCTTCTTCTATTTCTTTCTCCAGAGACTTGAAATTTTTTTTTCATACAAGTCTTTGACTTGCTTGGTTAGGGTTACTCCAAGGTACTTTATGTCATTTTTGGCTATTGTGAAGGTGTTGTTTCCCTAATTTCTATCTCAGCCCTTTTGTCTTTTGTATACAGGAGGGCTACTGATTTTTTTGAGTTAATTTTGTATGCAGCCACTTTGATGAAGGTGTTTATCAGCTGTAGGGTTTTCCTGGTAGAATTTTTGGGGTCACTCATGTATACTATCTTATCATCTGCAAGATACTTATGTCTTTGTGCTTCTGCTGTATGAATTGCAGTTGGTCATATAAGCCCATTTCTTTGACCACAAAACATCAATTATTGGTAAAACCCGTTTTTACTAGTCAAAGTCAAAACACTTCTTCTTTAGTATGGTGAACTAAAGAAGGAGTGATACTTTGACTTCTTCCTTTCCAATTTGTATCCCCTTGATCTCCTTCAATTGTCTTATTGCCCTAGCAAGGACTTCAAGAACTATGTTGAAGAGATATGGAGAGAGTGGGCAACCTTGCCTTGTCCCTGATTTCATTGGGATTTATTTAAGTTTCTCTCCATTTATTTTGATGTATATTGCCTTTATTATGTTTAGGTAAGTGCCTTATATCCCTGATTTCTCCAGGACTTTAAACATAAAGGAATGTTGGATTTTATCAAATGCCTTTTCAGCATCTAAGGAGATGATCATGTGGTTTTTCTCCTTCAGTTTGTTTATGTGGTGGATTACATTGATGGATTTCTGTATATTGAACCACCCCTGCATACCTGGGATGAAGCCTACTTGGTTATAGTGGATGATATGTTTGATGTGTTCTTGGAATCGGTTTGCAAGTATTTTATTGAGTATTTTTGCATCAATGTTCATGAGGGAGACTGGTCTGAAATTCTCTTTCTTTGTTGGGTCCTTGTGAGGTTTAGGTATCAAGGTGACTGTGGCTTCATAGAATGAGTTTGATAATGTTCCTTCTGTTTGTATTTTGTGGAATAAATTGAAGAGTATTGGTGTTAGCTCTTCTTTGAAGGTCTGATAGAATTATGCTCTGAATCATCTGGCCCTGGGCTTTTTTTAGATGGGAGACTTTTGATGACAGTTTATCTTTCCTTAGGGAATATAAGACTATTTAATTTATTTACCACGTCTTGATTCAGCTCTGGTAAGTGGAATCGATAAAGAAAATTGTCCAATACATTTAGATTTTCAAATTTTGTGGCATATAGGCTTTTGATAGCTACATGTAAAGATTCAAATAGATCCATACTTATCACCCTTCACAAAACTAAAGTCCAAGTAGATCAAAGACCTCAACATAAAACCAGATATACTAACCCTGTTAGAAGAAAAAGTGGAGTAGAGCCTTGAGCTCATTGGCACAGGAGACAACACTAATAGCACAGGCTCTAAGAGCAACAAACAATAAATGGGACCTCATGAAACTGAAAAGCTTCTGTAAAGCAAAGGACTTTGTCATCAGAACAAAATGACAGCATACAGACTGGGAAAGGATCTTCACCAACCCTTTATCTGACAGAGGGCTGATATCCAGAATATATAAGGAACTCAAGAAGTTAAACCACAACAAGTAATCCAATTTAAAAAAAAAATGGGATATAGAGGTAAACAGATAATTCTCAATAGAGGAATACTGAATGGTAGAGAAACACTTAAAGAAATGTCCAACATCCTTACTCATCAGGGAAATGCAAATCAAAACAACCCTGAGATTTCACCTTACACCCATGAGAATGGCCAAGATCAAAAACTCAAGTGACAGCACATGCTGGAGAAGTTGTGGAGAAAGGGGAACCCTACTCCACTGCTGGTGGGAATGTAAACTTGTACAACCACTTTGAAAATCAATCTGGTGCTTTCTCAGACAATTAGGAATAGTGCTACCTCAAGATCCAGCTATATCACTCTTAGGCATATATCCAAAAGATGCTCAAGTATACAACAAGGACATTTTCTCAACCACGTTTGTAGCAGCTTTATTCATAATAGCTAGAACCTGGAAACAACCCAGGTATCTCTCAATTGAGGAATGGATACAGAATTTGTGGTACATTTACACAGTGAAATACTATTCAGCAATTAAAAACTGTGAAAAAAAATCCAAAACAGTTATAATGAGTTCAGTGCAGGTTAAATGGTCTAAGATGTAGTGAGAATTTTATAATTTTGGTTTCTTTAAAAAACATAGAATGTTATGGGAACATGTTTTTGTTTGAATCCCAGGTGTGGTGAGAAGAGACTGCTTCTGAGCAGGTGACTATGATTTGCTTAGTTCTGTAGCAGGGGTGTGGTTTGGCCGGTTGTGGATAGTTTCTGTGAGTGTATGATGTTTGGAATTCTGGGAACATTTCAGAGGTTATATAAATGCTAGGGTCCTGACAGGCAGGGTCTCTGTGTTTGTCTGATTGGTAGTTGGATGCTGTTGATTGCAGTTTGTTAAGTAGTCATGAACAAGGAAACAAGAAGAAATTAGATATCCTGACAGGTAGGATCAAACTTCCCCCAAGGAATTAATGCTCCCGCAGCAGGAAGTAGTCTTCTCCATTCGTGTTTCTCTCCTACCTAGTGTTAGGGCATTAATAAGAGTGGAGAAGGGTGGAAGAGAGAACAAGGAACCCACAAAGCTGCAAGACTGAGACTTCTAAGTCGCAAATAAAACAGATTATGTAAATGAATCCAGACTCTGGATTTAAATAGATCAAACAAATTTAAAGCCAAATGGAAGGTTTGACTTGATCATCTTTCCTCCTGCTCGGCACAGGGTTTGAAATGAGATCATCTGCCTTCTGTGAATCTTTGGGGCAGGAAAGCCCAGGTCACCTGCATGACTCTTTGGAGCAGTTTGTGTTGGGCACTCCAGGAGCCACACTTGGTTTGGCTAGAATCTTTCAGGATGTGTTTCTTATTTCTTCTGCCAGGAAAGTGCCTCTCCTGGCTTCACTTGCAGTTTTCTTTGAATCTTTTTTTTTTTTTTTTCAATGCAGTTTATTCAGGAACATTGAACAATCCTCGGACCCCGGGGAAAGCCAGCCCACAGCTTAAATAGCCTCTGGGTAGCCAACCCAGGCGTGCCACGGGGGCAATGCAGATAGGTCCACATACATGGAAGCAAGCCAGATCCTCGGCCTTAGCCAAATGTGGAGTTGTTCGTGACAGAGAGCACTCACCATCGGGAAGGTGGAAGGCGGAAACCAGCTCCATCTTTAAGGCATAGCATTCCGCAGCTCTCTACAGTTCCCCCTTTTTGTTTTAGACGCATCAGGCAAGAGTAGAGGTCTGATCTCTGATATTAGAAATAAATTGGGACTTTGTACAGATGTTGGACCCAGAGAAGAGCATGTCTGATTGCATGCGGGTTGATGCCCCAGGTCCCGCCTCTGAGAAAAAGGTATCGGACAGGTCTGATGCTCTTTGGGTGGATGACACCTAAATGAACTTCTTTGAATCTTTTAGGTCTTAATACAAAGCTATCACCCCAAGCAGCCCCCTGAGTCATAAAGGAGAACTCCTGCAGGTTTTTGCTCAGAGGTCCCTGTTGCAGATACTCCTGGATGCTCATCAGCACCTTAGGCCTCAGAAGCGTTTAACATCCTACTTTCAAATCCCACAATCAACTTTCTTTTAAGACCCAGGGCACTTGGGCACTATGGCACCTCCATTTAAATACACTGTCTGGAAGCTTCCTTGTCTGCTCATCTCCCACAGTTGAAGGGAAAGACCTTGGAGAGAAGCAGGTGGATATTACTTAGGGGGCAGGTCTGAAATCCACCTTGTGGAAGCTGGTTCCCCAACGGCGTGGAAGCTGAAGCATACTACATAACTGTGTGTTGGAGAACAGACAGCTTTAGTGGCTGGTGAGGCAGCCTCTGCTACAGCTTCTGTAGCTATTAGGAATTTTCTAACCGTAGTGTTGAATAAATCACTACAAGTTTGCAGCTGACTGAACTGTGGAAAGAAAAATGTCCTTCAGATAGACCATTAACTCGAATGTAGACTTTCTGTTCTTATGATGAGCAACTGAACAAAGAAAACAGGAAGGAAGGAGGGAGGAGGGAAAGGTGTATGTGTGTGTGTGTGTAGATTTCTAAGTGGAAAATATGGACAAAATAGAGAAGCTAGCCATCTGTTCTACATATTATGTTTCACCCATTTTGTGCCACACAGACCTCCGCATTGCTGTCCAAATCTTATGAACACACCCCATTACCTCATTTCAGTTCCAGGTTCAAACATTGTTCCCAGTAGTAATTGTTCTTTAGTGTTCCATATCTGCCCTTTGTTTATGTGTGCTAGTCAGTTCTATGGCATTTCTTCAAAGGAACTATAAAATCAGATCTTTATAAAAATCTTCAATGTTTAGCTTGAGATAATAGATTTTTAAAAACTATTATGTGCTATTTCATTATCTAAAAGGCCCAAACATCTCTTCTACTATCTGGCATTTAAAATATTGTTCTATTGCCTCATTGTAACATGCATGAGTAGAGAGAGCATCATGAATACAAGCCATTAAGCTATGTCTGAAGGGATGGAAAGTTGGTGAACAGTTTAAAGACAATGATAAGTTATCATTTTCAAACATACCCAGAACTAGGGTTTCAAGGTCTGTGAGCAGCATTCCCATAAAAAATTGGTGCATTTGTATGTAGATTTAAAAAAATAAATTATAAAATATGCATGGTTGAAAAAGAAAGGATTGCTTTTGACAAAACTCAAAAGACAGGATTCTTCTGCACTACCAAGCAATGCAGGAGAAAATTTCCAGCAACTAACAATGACCAGACCACCAACTCTAAGGAATCTTGATGAAAGCTAAGAGAATCTGAAAATTAGAGGGAGGGGCTCACTGGTCTTTGCAATAGGGTTTTCAGGATTCAGGACAGAAATCCTGATGGCACCTGACTGGGTGAGAAGTGGAAAAATGGCGGCCGTCACTCTAGAAGACTCAAGGATGAGGCATGCAAAACAGGAAGGACACTGCACACATGGCAGGTGGGGAAGCTGATGGCTTCCCTTTATTCTTTTAATATAACTGTGTGCCTTCTTATCTGGTTGAAGGAGTAAAGGAGGAAACTGAATATCTGGGAGAAGGGGGACAGGAAAGAATAGTTAAAAGAGCAATAGACCTTTATGTGATGGAAGCTTAGAGGCAAAAGCCACAGAAAACCCAATACAAAATGAATCTTCCTTTTCTATGTTGGGGAGGTCATTGTTAAGTATAGACAGGTGGTTATGAATGCAGAGAAATCTCAGGACTCTGAGAGATAAGAGCCCTTAGATGTAAATTCCCTTCATGATAATATTTCAATGATAGTGTTTGTGTAGATGTCATAGATGCACAAGTGTGTATGCAAGTATATACAACTGTGAACACATATGTGGAGGGCAGAGAAAGATGTGTGTCCTTCTCTATCACTATCTTATTCCCTTGAGACAAGAATTCTCATTGGATGTGAAACTAGACTAGAACCAGCAAGGTCCAGTTATCCTACTGTCTACATGTTCCCCCTACCAGGGAGATTACAGGAACACATGCAACCATTCCTGGCTTCACTTGGCTTTTCACATGGGTAGTGGGATCTGAACTTAGATACTTATGCTTTCTCGGCAAGTATTTTTACCCAGAGAGCCATCTCTCCAACCTTCTGTGAAGGATGATAAAGGTACTTGATAGAAGAGAAAGAACCATGAATTCACATTATCTATCATGAGTTTCAGTCAGTCATCTAGAAGCAGGGGTTTGGGACTCCAATATCCCTGATGTAAAAGTAGTTCAAAGTGTTAATTTATATGAGATCTGGAGAAGATGATGACTAGAAACAGGTGAATGGATGGTGTGGCACGTGGTTGGCTCTGATGGAGCACTGTGACTTCATCTTGGCAGGTGCCATTCAGCATCATTAAGGAACAAAAGACAAACACAGAGAAAGGAAGGCCCAATATGTCAGTGTTGGGGGCACAGAGTTCCTTGTACTCACAGAAGAGCGGTAGGAGGACCAGGAATGTTAATTGTGCAGGGGTGTCCCTCAATGGAGGAGATAAAATCAAATGCCTGCATCCCATCCAGAAAGCTGGGAGTGGATTTTCTTAATGAGCTGGTGATCTTTTTGCTACCTGTGGAGGCAGACCTCATCCATCTTTTGCTATAAAGATAGACCTCATCCAAATTCCCCCAAATGATTATCCCAGACACTTTCTCCCTAGACTGCTACCCATCCCTGGGGGAGATGTCACATGGCCTGCTGACCTCTATGCTATTGGTAAGAGACCACATTAGATTTTTAGAACTTTTAGCTATAGAACTGACCCTCTTGGTCACATCTACTTTGTAAAAGCGTTTCTATGTAGTCACACCTGAAGTTGTATTGTGCACCTGGAATTGGACCAATTGTTGCCTGGAAGCTTTTACCCAAATTGTACTGCATTTTTAATATTCTGACAACAAACTGTCTGGCATTAGACTCCGAGTCTGACCCAGGTTGACAAAGTCAATCTGCACTGGGTTTTCATTCTCATGTCTTTGAAGGCTTGCTTTCCCGTCATGACAACTACAGGGCCCTCCTCACACCAAGAACAAGGATGGCAAATCTGGATTAGTGGGTTAGCCACCAAAGGTGAGACGCAAGTCTGGATTAGGGTTTTTGAGCTTAGATTTAAAACAGAAATACAGGATCCTGCCATTTGCTCCTGCTAAATTCCACCACCAACAACCTTACAACAAATTTCTTCTTGTGATAAACTCCAGGAGCCGCAGGATGCGGACAGTTCCTCATTTGTTATCCCACTCTCTCATGGCCACATCTGGGCTCTGAGTTCCTCATCTTCCATTCTTACCATCTGGACAGCAGGTTTTTTGTTTGTTTGTTTGTTTGTTTTCCTTCCCCACCAACTTAAGAACGCCCTGCACATCTTGACACTGCTGCTGAGCATGAGCTCCAGGGAAGCAGCCTCCCGGAGCTGTCACTCGCGCTGGGGTGGGCTTTTCGGTGATGCTGCTGCCCTTGAGCTATTCACCTGTAAGCCACTTCCCACCCGCATACCTTAAGGAACTCCGATGCACTCACTGTTTCATCAGGCTAGACATTGGTGGAGTCACATTCTTAGTGTACCATCACTACTGTATCTGGAGTGAGTAGGCATTTGCTCACACATTCTCAGAAAAAAAAATCACACAACTGTATATTGCGTAGAATGACCACTGTGTTAGAAAATGAGGTTGCTGTGGTAAATACTGTGACCTTAGAAAATTACAGTTGTGTTATATGTTTTCAAAGAAGACACATGATTTACCAAAAAAGCGTTGGTCTCCTAAGATAGCCTGGAAGAGAGGGAGAAGAAAGTGGCGAAATTTGGGTAGAGGCAATTAAGCTCGAATGGAACAAAACCTGTTTGTATGGGCAGATAAAGGCGGAGTGGATTTAGGCTGGAGATTTGTGAAGAAAGCAGAATTCAAACTGTAGACAGTCCTGTTCAGGCTGAGCTACACAGTCTAACTGCATTGGACAGCAACTGAGGCCTTGTGTGATACTGATTTTAGCTTTTCCTTTGGAAGTGGATTTGATGAAATTGTTTTTCTAGCTAGCTCCTGTGGAGAGTTTTGCTCAGTCTATAGTTTTAGGTTCTTGGGTACTTATGATAGTATTAGAGAGAGAGAGAGAGAAAGATTGTCTTGTGATATATCCAGGTACTGGTATCTTCTCTTTGTCTTGGACCGCTGCTCAGGCCTTTCTTATGCTGCCCGAGTTTCCCACTGGTGACTGAGGTCACCATTAGCAGGTCTCTGATATATGGCAATGTGCCAGGTACAATTTGGAAGCCAAGATAAGAAGCAAGACTAAAACAGATCCCCTGAAAAACCTGGCAGTACGTATATACAATAATGGCTACTTTTCAACATAGCTTGCCTTATCTGCACACTTTTGGAAGGTCTGACAAAAAATGGTAACAAGTGGGCAGTTCACTTTGGCAGAGGACTCAACAGAGGATACTTCAGCAGGGTTTTATGACGACAGATCTCAACCGCAAATCCCACCCATTGCTCTGTTGCTTTTATCTCTTTGTCTTTGTGGTCATAATCTTTATAAGAAACAGTAAACAATGAGGCTGAGAGGTAACTGGGAAGATGAGTGCTGAAAACGAATGTTTCCCTAACCATTTATTGCCCTTTAGAAACTTCCACCTGAAACACTAGCTTTAGAGACTATGTAAGCAGGGCAGAGTGGAGAAGTGGGGCTCTTACTCATTCTCAACTCCCTGGCAGCTTTCAGTTTAAGAACAAGGCTTAATTCTGTACTTTAGATTTTGCAGAGATTTCATTAGTTCAAATAGGAATCATGATAAATGATAGAGTACTGGCCAAGATACCATGGCATTAGGGTAGTTTTTAAGTCCCCTTTCAGAATGAGCTTTCCAGGTGTATACTTAGATACATCGTAAAGTCACTGATTTTTTTCTTACTAGTGCTTCTATTTTGAAAAGCAATTAAAGAAGGTGTGCTTCTCTTTGGCAGCGGGCTGGTAACGTCGTGCCGAAAGAGCATTACATGATTGCACCTAGAATCCTGCAAGTGTTGGCAACAGCTGCGGAATTCTATGAAATCATGGAAACTGGCTGCAGACATTGCTTTTCACTCACATCTGCTTGTTCTTTTGATTCTCCTTTCGGTAAAAATGGAAAATCTGTCTTCCAGGTTAAAAGGGTTACAACTTCTTTTCCACTGTTATCTTTCTTCCAGCAGTTTACCACGTTATGCTGGGCATAAAGACTTTGTTTTGAGCGCCCTAGGCTCTTTTTGACTTTAAGCATTATCAGGGTTGATGTCAACACAACGACTTCCAGCTGTGGCCGAGTAACTTTATGTATGGCCCTAATAGCAAACACTAGAATTACACCATTAATAGACTAGGCTGTAACCAGCCTCTTCAGACTGAGTTTGATGGCATTATGTTAGCTGATTCAGAGATTTCAATGGAGAAGCTTCACTTAATAGTGTCAAAGTCAATAGAACTACACTATCTGCCAGTAGAAATACAGTCTCTGTCCTCTGACACTACTGCTCTAGAGCAGTGGTTCTCACCCTTCCTAATGCTGTGGGCCTTTAATACAGTTCCTCATGTTGTGGTGACAAATAAAATTATTTTGTTGGTACTTCATAACTGCAATTTGGTACTGTCATGAACCCTAATGAAATATCTGGTATGCAGGATATCTGATATGCAACCCCTGTGAAAGGTGAAACCTTTCGCCTCCAAATGGGTCATGACCCACAGGTTGAGAACCACTTCTCTAAAGGCAGCGTGATGGACTTTTATTTTGCACGACATTGTGTGTTTCCTGTTTTCACCTAAGACTCACAGCCTCAAGGAAATGATATTCTGTATGTATTGAGTTAGAAAAAAGACTGATGATTAGAATGCCTTTCCTCTTCAGTGAGGCAGGGTGGACTACTGGCGTCTAGACAGTTGAGGGAGGAGAAAGAAGAAACCCACCCTTTCTTGTGGGTAATGTCGGGATAAGTATTCAAAAGTAAATCATAAGAAATTCAGAACAGCAACTGAAGTATTTATTTAGTCCCGATCCCAGCTTCTTTGAAATCTCGCTTCAGTTGGTATTTGTGTTCAGTTGTTCGTGGCCATGTGAATTTTTTAATAGTTTTTGTTTTTGGCACAGCCCTGAATCACGCTGCTGATAGTCTTTCCTTAGTGCTGTCCCCAAAGTTCCCCTCCAAGTGGGACAGGTTGTTACGTTAACAGCACTTTTGAAATTGCCAGGAATTCTATGCCATTTAATATTAAAAGAAAAATATGCCCACGTAGGCACAAAACATGCTGCTAGGGTTTACCTGTCCTCATCACCAGACACCTGTACCCTCAAGGTCTAGCATTTTCTATCATTAGTTGGGTTAACTGAGATGAGGTCACACTGTCATGGATTTCGGCTCAGCCATCACCACTGCATCTGTTAGGTGGGAACCGTTCACCTTGGAATCGTATTCTAGCAAGGCTGTTATAAAGGTTAGCTATACATCCCCATTTTGTTAAAAGCACTATTTGAAGCAATTTGGGTAACAGTGGAAATGGGTAGATGTCATTTTCTGAGGTAATTCAACTGTAAAAACGGTTAATGTCTGTTATTGCCTTACGTGAGCACACTAGAGTTGTGTGAAAAGTGCCTTCCCTGTATGTTTGCAGGTATTCAGCAAATGGAATTTGTTGACCTGTGCTGATATCCCTTTAAAATAGAACCTCCAGTCATGCTATAACTTTTATTTGATGCTAAACCTTGACTTAGTTTCTGAGCATAACACGAGGCACTTCTAGTATCACTTCAATTTTTTAAAAAGTTCCCACGAATGGCTGTAATTTTGTTGCTCCACAAATTAGCTTAGCTCAAATTCATAGGGGATCCCACAATCCATTGCGTTGCTATTAATGCTGTTAGTGAAATTTCTAAGGTTTACCATCAGTATACTCCCAGCTGGTGACGAATAGAATAACCCTTAACTGAGCACATTGCTTCTCGAGCCTCTAGTGTTGCCTGACAGCAGCAGTCCGCAGGCGTCTGAGCCTCCCACACATTTCTGAGTGACTCGGAGGGAGGGTCAGTGGCTAGTGCTAACTTGCTTTTGTGAGCTTGAGTCTGCTACCTTGATTGTAGCTTGACTCTGAGGAGTTGAATAGTCTTAGCCTTGTAACAGCTTTTAGAGATCCGAGTCTTACCCAGAAGAAATGCCAAGGAAGGACCGATTCCACTACTTACAGGTGTCTTCTTCGTCCATGGAAACGCTGATCACATAACAGGCGTACACAAAACCAACCAGCTGGAAAAAAGCAGATGGTTTTAGAGCTTACACCAATGTGCCAGTAACGCCTAAGAATTTGTAATAGAATAAAATTTTACATCTAAGCAATAGCTGTTTCTAAAACCTTTTCATTCTTTTTGGTAACCTAGATAGCTTTCTAAAAAGATAAATGAGAAATAACAATTTGGGATACTTCCCTTCACTTTGATTGAGGATGTCCTTAAAATCATTACAAATTATTCATAATGTATATGTTAGTTTTTAATCTTTGTAGAGCAACATGTACTATATTCATTATTCCCACAACTATTTTAACATTTAACAGGCAGAAAGGGACCTAAAACAGGTTAAACATAAAGTAAATAGCAATCATCTACTTAATAATTTAAAGTGCAGTGAGAAAGTAAATTCTATTGAGTACTAAGTTGTTTTGTTAATTACATCATAAGAAAATACATTAACTTGCTGGTGGTCAGTGCTGAGAT
Source organism: Meriones unguiculatus (assembly GCF_030254825.1). Classification (NCBI taxonomy): domain Eukaryota; kingdom Metazoa; phylum Chordata; class Mammalia; order Rodentia; family Muridae; genus Meriones; species Meriones unguiculatus. Next base: position 132,467,583 of record NC_083354.1, read on the forward strand.
GCAGGAGGAGAGAAAATCCGTACTTTGCTGAGTGTCTCAAAGAACCAACCTAGCATAGAGCAGCCTTTGCTGCTTCTCCTGGTTTTTCCTGCACTTGCCTGAGAGATGATTTCTGTTCCACACAGCTACACATAGTCTTTGGAGGTTAAAGTAGTTAATCTCAGCTGATTTAAGATTACTTGGCTTCTTTGATAGTCAAAAGCAGTTGCCTCACTAGCTCCTGCCGTTAGCCATTTTGCCCTCTTCTGCGTGTTCAAAGCTTGCTTCCTCCTCCTATCCTCACCACAAAACAGCTCTGAAAAGCAACTACTTTCACAGCCCTGTCAAAGCCAGTCAAAGGCTAGGCTTCCTACTGCACGGAATATCCAACTGCCCAGGTGATTCTTAACCCAGGCTTACGATCTGACCCCAGACATGGAGGGAAAACCCGAGTCCTAAGGGACTGAGGAGTCAGGGACAGAGGCCTGTAAACGCTCAGAGAGGGATTTCCTACTAGGGTAGGTGGTGAGGAGGAGGATTCTGGTACTCTGGGTATAAAAGGTGAGGAAGGTGGTGTTAAGTGATCAGCCAGCAAGTGGTGATGCAGAGAGACACGTAGATAATACAGAGAAATCCTGAAGGAGGAGTGACTCGTAGTCTCCCACAAAATCACTCTCTGGATGAAACGCCAGCCTGTGCGGGACTGTCAGATCCAGCGAGTGTCCTCTGCCAGTTTATCGGTGAGCCAGTCATGTTCAGCCTGTAATCCCTGTATTTTACCTCAAGGTCACTGCTGCTTCAGTCCCTAAATATCCAAGTAGGGAGGAGTTGAGATGAAAACAGCTACTTATACGGCCCCTTCATATATTTAAATTTATTATAGTAAAACACCACTGGGAACTTCCTTTTGTTATTTTTTTTTTTATAAATATTGACTTGATTTTTGGAAAGTTTGTTTCATTTCTCTGTAGCAAAACCATTTAAAATCCTGCCTCCTAGTTATTTTGGAATATTCAGTACAATAATAATATATAATTATTATGATTCAGTTAAAACAATAAAAAATAAGCTGTAATATCTCTTATTCCACCACAGTAACTAAAAATACCCATCTCACCATGTTCTTAGTTGTACAGGATTTTTTTTCCCCTAGAATGAACGCATTCATAGAATAAAACACCTTCTCTTTGTAACAGCTTTACTTCATCTGATACATCTTTACTTTCTATTTGCTACAATTATGTGAATTATATGTAGAATTTCTTTACTCATTTCCATTAGATTTCTGTATCCCTGGGCTGGTGGCACCACCTCTCTTTCATCAATGCCAACAGCCCCAGGACAGATTTTTTTCATGCTACTATTGCTGTTGTCTTCTCTGCTATGCCTCCTTGTCCTACCTTTCCTTCTGCAGTCATTATAGTGAACTCACCTGGACCATAGTGGGAAAATCTCCCCGTTATTACGACCACCTGATGATCACACCTTCTCTCATCTGCAAACTCGATTGATTTCCCTTTGTGGTGAGTAGTTATTTCATCACAGGTTTCATAAGCTGAGTTGTGGGACATTCATCACATGTCTGTTAACCTGTCTTAAGTCAGGGGTAGGCTTGTCATACAGATTTAGATCTAGGAGATGATGTGAGAGAACAGCTTTCTGGGTCAGTGTTTGGGATCATGGTATTGAATGACCTGAACTGAGAAGTTGCATTTTCTCATTCATTCCTTTCAGCAAACACCATTTCATAACACGGAGACAAAAGCAGCTACAGGCAATTGCACATTTTTACATCTGACTTTATGTCTTTCCAACTTTCTAAAAATACGTGTTCCAAAAGCAGAACCTAATTACTTTAAACAGCACTTATTTCAAGGGGTTTTACTGACAGCTTCAAATGAGAGGGCACCATCTTTCATTTTGAGATAGTGTGGGTTTTATTTTGTACTGTGCCTGACAGACTAAACACACACCAAGAGGATGCAGCATGTGTGCTCCTACTTAACAGGAAACATAACTCACATTTTTATTTATAAGCCACAGATTGTTGCAGAAGAAACGTCGATCCTACCTGATTTTTTTTTTGTGCTATACTTAGTACGTAATTTGTAAATGCGCTGAGCCCTGCATGAATTCTAGTTAATCTCAATGCTACATGGCTGCCATAAGTAAGCTACCTGTACTGTGGCTCCTGTTTTTTCCCTTCCCCTCTCAAGGGCATTGCTGGAGTCTCAGCGGTGCATTTTATTGGATGAGGCTACTGCTGGGAAACCACAAGTCCGGTATAGTTAGAAGATAGTTTTTCTTAGGTTCAGGATAAGTGTAAATAGGAGAATGATGTAGCATGTTATCCTCATGTTGCATGTGCTTATATTGTATATCCTCTGCGCATCCTTTAGAATCAGGTATTCTGGGTTCTGTCAGGTTATCATGTGAATCTGTTTGGCCTGTGTGGTGGTGTGAATAAAAATGGCCCCCACAGGTTCATATATTTTGAATGGTTAGTCACCAGAGACTGGAACTGTTTGAAAAGATTAGAAGGATTAAGAGGTGTGGTCTTATTGGAGTAGGCGTGGCCTTGCTGGAGGACATATGTCACGAGGGGGTGGGCTTTGAGGTTTCAAAGAATCCACAGCAGCCTCAACATTATTTCTTTCTGTCTCTGACCCTCTCTCCTGCCCATGGACGAAGATGTAATGCTTTCAGCGCCAGGGCCATGCCTGCCTGTGTGCTGCCATCCACACAGTGCCATGCTCACGATGATGAATAAACCCCAAGTTAAATGCTTTCTAAGTGTTGACTTGGTCATGGGGTCTCTTCATAACAATAGAATAGTGACTAAGAGAGCCTGTTTTGGCAACTACATTTGTAGAGGTTCCTTTTGCTTGAAAAACAGTTTAATGGGTTCAAGAAGTCTGAATTCAGTAACGTTAACGGATTAGATTTCGTTGGAATCAGAAGTGGGGACAGCCTTTGGCTAAAGTGGCTGCAGGTGTCTTCCTAGTCATCACTACCAAAATGACCAACACTCCACGTCTCCTTCAACAGTGTAGAAAAAGATGGACCCAGCTGGATAGAAGCCCATCCGGGCCAGTTCTGGTATTTAATGACACATAGACAGAAATTAGACAAACATTTCTGATTTTATTTCAGAGGTGGTTACATTGTATGACAATTAGTTTTAATTTTCATGTCAGACTAAGGCCAGTTAATTCTCACACATATCACCGATTCTCGTCTAGATAAGTTGGAGGCAGACAATGCTGTACGGGCGTGCTTGGGTGAGTGCCCTCGGGGTTCCGAGGGAAGACTGAGACTTTCACGGTACTTAGTAATACCTGTATGAATTTCTATTGTTCTAATTAAGAATAACGCCTGACACCTTTATTTACATCTAAGTGTTGACTTAAGGTAAGGTGTGTTATTGTTTTTCTTTGTGATGGTTTTGGGCAGGGCATCTAGCGTACATATTCACATATTGCTGTTCCTTTTGACAGAGAGCATATACTTTTGTGTTTTCTAATATTGCTCATTCCATTTGGCAGAGCTTGATCCATCAATGTTTATTGGTAAGTCCATCAACATTTACTGGTTGGTCTATTGGCATTTACTGGAAGAAAGGCCAGAGGATTGATGAGAAGGCCCCTCAGGAGCAAACAGCCTTGCTGAAACGCTGCTCTCACATATCAATATGTGAAGTTAATTTGATGGAGTTGAGCCTGGAGACTCAACAGGAGACCACTTCGCCTTGAACAGATGCACCCCACCCCCTGCTCCCTGACAGAGCAACAGAGCAATCTTAGCCTTCTGGTTTTTCTTCCAGCTGCTAGAAAAGGTCTGGAAAGTATTAAGGGCTCATTGGTAAATCATTTTAATATACATTTATATACTTAAAGGCACAAAATAAGTACCCTCTAAGGGATTTTTATAGCATAAAATAAAATTGTACTTTTTGCAGGAAACTTTTATGTGGTTCTAGCTCAGACCTTCTTCTAGCCTCAAAATATATGTTGACCAGATGGTTAACATTAAAGATTAGATGTGAGGTTTATTGCCTTCATTTCCTCATCCAAGTAAGTAAAACTGAATAAACAGTTTGGAGATAGATGGATAGCCCAAGGCAGTAAATAAGTCAAGAGGAGCATGGAAGTTCATTATACATGGACTTCTGTGAGGGCAAAGCAGCAAGCTTTGGGCTAATGTTTTCAGATTAAGCTCAATGTAACTTGTATTTATCCCCCACGGTTTAAGGCTACGGATTCTGAAAAATATTAGAATAGCTGTATTTCATGAAACTATGTACTGTGTACGTACTCGTCAATGTATTTCTTCTTTTTCAAATATGTTTTTTAAAATAGTATGTTTATGACTGACAGTGAATATCATCAGATAGGTAATCATAGTAACAGCACATGCCTTATCTAGCAAAAAAAAAAGGTTCTTAATGGTGAAATGTGGGAACGCACAGTTCCAAAAGGAAGGAGCAATATGTACCAACAGAATGTTCAGAATGTTTGTCAGATCCAACTGTTCACTAATGGACTTTAATATAGTCTAGATAGATGACATAAAAGGAATTTTGGCCAGGAAATTGAAGCATACAACTCCATTAGAAACAATAAGATGAAGATTTACCATGCTAGAAACATTAGCTCACTCTCCAGACCCTCAAACAGAATTTGCTGTCATAATTTCAATATTACAAATGAATTAATTAAAATATTTCCTTTTACTTTTGCTGTATTGATGGGCATATTAATAAAATATTTATTTCAGAAATTAATCTTGCTATTGTGATTAACCAAACTACTGTTTAATTAATAATGTTATGCTCATGAGAGCCTGTCTAGACATCCTGTTAATCACCAAATTGTAGATGGCTGGCTTGTGTGCTTCTTGGTTTCCCAGAATAAGACTTGAAATCATTTCTGCAATTCTCTGCTGATTTATAAGAAATGAAGTGAAATCCATTCTTGCTAAGAGAAAAAAAAAACAGACAAAATAAATAACAACAGGAGGACAGTCCTAGTATTTTATTTCTTTTGATTTTGGATATCTGATAAAGGGTCTGATTATAGCCCAGGCTGGCCTGGGCTGCTCTGTAGCACAAGCTAGCTTCAGATCCATGGAAATCTTTGCTTCAGTCCTTGAGTGCTGGGATTACAGGTAGAAAACATTTTACCTGGCAAAGAATTTTTCCTTGCAGTGCTGAAGATTGATCACAGAGCTCCATGAATCTTAGTCAAATGCTATGGCACTGAGTTATAGTCCTGACCTATATTTTTGAGTAAAGTTATGAAAGAGGCAGTCCTCTTAAGAACAACTTTTTGCCTCTTTCATTAAAGCCATCCATTACCACATAGAATTTAATATTATCTCTTCTGTGTTGTAAATTCTGACAGCATAGAACTACCCTTTCCAACATGTGTAATGAAGGCAGATGACTTAAGAATTGGTTTTAACACCACTTTTTGTGTAGAAGGTTCATTATTTTCCACAATTGGGAAAGGACTAGAGGTTTGGTTCGATTTGGCCCTACATGCCTTGCACAAGGACTGCCAGGATTCGGTTCATAAAGAGGATGACAATTATGAGCTGTGCTCTACTTGTTTGCCAAGGAAACACTTTCTGGTGAAATGTATGAGTGAAACAAGCTCACCCAGGTGTGACGAAGGGAGAGGAATTACAGGAGACATATTAGGGAGGTGTTAGGGTTGGAATGGTTGAAATCCAAAAAGGTTTTTCGATAGAAGTAAGGGAGAAGAAGAAGGAGGAAGGAGAAGAAGAGGGTGGAAGGGTGGGATTGGGAGGGGAGAGGGAAGGGGGCTATAGCTGGGATACAAAGTGAATAAACTGTTATTAATAAAAATAAAATAAAATAAAATAAAATAAAATAAAAAGGAAATAACTCTAAGAGTATTCCTAAATTTCCCATCATTCTTGTATGGTCTGAGTGATGTAAAACTCCTCCTGGTACCCCAAGATTCTACAATGTTCTTTACTTATTGATTTTCATCCCTGAAGTTCAGAATAACTCTACAAGATTCTTGTCTAAAGCTTGGAAATGGGGCTGAGGCTGACACATTGGTCCTATGAGAAGTGGCTGAACATTTGTAAGCACAAAGCTTCAGTATGCAATGTATTTGGTTTACCATTTGCTAAGTTACTCATTAGAAAAAGCTCTTAATATCATCATTGTCGGGGTTTGGTATTGCTGTTACTCACAAGTTACCAGTTCAGCTATGGGTGTCTAAGGGATGAGGGACAGAGACAAGGTAGTGATAACACTATACCTTGGGATCTCGCCCCTCACGTGGGTTTCTGCGTTCTCACATGCCTTGAGCTGTGATGGGTACTCTGACCCCACAGTGAAGGTGTGCATAAGGGGAAAAGAGAGCTTACAGCATAGGAAAGAGTAGAAAATTGACTAAATATTGATCACTGAACTGGCCACTGGACTTATATATGAGAGTTATTTTTGTGGAGAATGAGACATCAATTTGGTTGAAGTCAGGGTCATAAGAAATAGGATGTCAATTCTTTCAGAAACTTGCTGAAAAGATAGAGACCCAGAGAGCAGTTGGAGAAGGTGATGTTAATGAGCCTGTTTTTCCTCAGTCCTTCCCTCTCTTCCTTTTTTTTCCCCCCCTTGCTCCCTCCCTCTCTTTCTTACCATCAGTGGTGATATTATAGTATGTTTACAGTATAGTGGTGATAAACACTTCTTAAATGATGCTTCCAGTGAATGTCAACGCTCTCCTGTGTCTGCTCTCCATCTCCTGAACATGCCCCGTTCTTTGCTGTGGTCACCACTCACCCTGTTTTCTCATCGCTTTTTGCATAAACCCTCTTCTCTTTTAATCTCGCCTGTATGTGTTTGGTTTCTCCAGCTGGCCCATTGCCCATATAAACTGCCCCAACCCTCTGTTCCACGAAGCAGCAGTTCCCGATCCCTAACACAGCGTGAGCACTTGGCACCACCAACAAAGGTGTCACCCTCTACGAGTCCTGGCTTGGCTCCATTTGGGAGAAAGAAAGTCTGTGTCTTTCCCTGCTTTGCTCTAGTTTCACAACCCTCCACACAGGCACATTTAAAGTTATCGCACTATCTGTTCATATGTACACCACCAGGCTCTACTAAAACAATCTCTCCTTAGCTCAGTATGGGATTAAACAAAACAAAACAAAACAAAACCTCAGTACTTAACTTTGTAAGAAGTTATTCATCAGAGTTTTTGAACGGGATGAGGGAAGGGAACCCACGTGCCTGAAGCAGTGGCGGACTCTCGGGATTCTGGTCGTTGGCAATGCCGGAGCTGCTGTGGCACCCAGCCAGCGCAAGCCTCTTGCACTTGTATAATGGGTTGCTGCCTTGATTCGGTGACTTGAGAAACTTTTGGCTCCTTTTCCTGAGAAGTCAAGATGGAGCTTTGTCTGATGGCTCACCATCAGTTTTGGGTTGGTCCTCGGGTCTTTCTTTCCCTTTAAGGAGCTTTATATAAAAATAAACAAGCAGAAAGGCTCAGATACTGGAGAACAGGCAGCAGGTGGACACTTTCATCTCTCACTGCTTTGTGGACAAGTTTCTTTCTTTACTGTTCCCAGGAGGGGCTTTCTGAGCACTGCTAACCCAACCCACCTGCTTTTCCCCATGCCCAGCTTAACAGAATCCCACCATCTCAGGAACCTCAGGGGATGAAGTCTTGAGAGGGACTGCCTTGCTGTTGTTGAGACCACTGGAGAAGTTGTGCATCTTTGTAATAACTAACCCACTTGTCTTTAATCAGTCTGCTTATACTGTCCTTTCCAGGGTCCACAGTGTCTGTTTATGGGGCCCAGTAAAGTCTGAAATTACCTAGAGACCTTTGGTTCCTTCCCGAGAGGCTCCCTGGAACCTGCGTTCCCAATAATCAATGAACATGGAAACAAGATGTCCCCTGTATGATGTCCACAAAAAGACACACCAGGAACTGGGCCACATTCTCAGGATTTACATCCTTTTTGTGTGGGGGGAGTGGGGTGGGGGTACACTCCCACAGACAGCTTCCAAATAGAAGACAGATGACTTGCTCACTTCCACAAATTAAGAGTAGATTTTTAATGATGTGCTTTTGTAGTGCAGACTCTGACTAAAACAGCTTAGCAATATCACAGAGGACACAAGTGCTACTTATCTCAGAGAAGATTCGTCCTTTAACTGTGCTGGTTGGGTACAAGTTATTAAGTACAGTGTCTAGTTTTGTTTTTTTTTCCCCCTCAAATGATACCTGTTTAAGTAGATAGCTGTATCTAGGGTTTTGAGAATAAATATAATTTCATGTGCTCTCTACCCATTTTATATCCTAAATATAAATAAAACAGACGTTAAAACTGTGGGTGATAACTCCCATGTTATTTTGTAAAGTGTCAGATTGGATAGGTAATGTATAAGCTTGAATGTGTGTGGAGAATTACTAAGTGTACATTGAACTTGGTCTCCTCATTCTTTATTAAAAGAGCTTGGCCTAGCAAGCTGGAATGAGGTCTAGATTAGGCTGGACATGGTGGCACATGTCTCTACTCCTAGCACTGGGTAGGCAGAGGCAGGTTGAGCTCTTGCTAATTTAAGGCCAGCCTGGTCCACACAGTGAGTTCCAGGCCAGCCAGGAAAAAAAAACAAAAACAAAACAAAACAAAACAAAACAACAAAACGCCAGATGGGGACAGAGTGGTAGGACCCTATGTGTCCATTCAGACAAACTGAACTAAGTCCAGACTGGCTTGTTGGATTTTCTGTTCCCTTTTCCTGTCTTTAGATGTTGACTTCACTCTCAGACTCCCCAAAGCCATCCTTAAGTCTTTCTTTAGAGCTGGCTCTGGTTTACGGACCAGAGAGGCACCTTTGGGACACCCTCAGGGCCTTGGGAAAGACATTTAATTTAAAACCTGAGGCATAGAGGTTAATATCCTGTCCCCACATTTCTTAGGGAAAAAGTGATGCTCTTGAGGCCCAAGATGGGGCTGTCTGTTTATTGCTTACCACAGAGGAGTTCTTCCCCTCCACACTGTCATCGGATACTGAAGCAGGTGAACATCCTGAGTACCTTGTGGACGGAGAAAATAGTGCAGTTTTTTGCAGTTATTCTTCAGCAGAACCAGGTGCTATCCACCGAGCCACCGCCTTAAATGCCATTTCTTAAATGGTGCCTAAAAAAGCACTTTTCTTAAGAGTATAAAGTTTAAGTGAAATGCATAAGATAACATTAGGATGCTGTGTCTGATGACCCAGAGTTCTCGCACTGCTCCTTTGGTTTTATAGTGCATGTTTTCAATTCAATGAGAACTGCCAGTTAATATCTTGAGTGGTGTGTTACCTTCCATAGGAATGAAAAATGCAAAATTTTCTTCCGTGTCTGACGATATTTCTATTTTCATTGTTGAAAGTAAGGTACAGAATTATGTGGCTGTATTTCCCTTCAGATACTAGTATCCATCTTTGTCCAACAAATTTAGTGCTATTAAAGTTAAATAGATTAAATCTATCTTTGGCACAAGATTTATCTAGTAACCATGTCCAAAAATGAGGCAAAGTCAACTCAAAACTCAATGTGGCAATCATGACCTCGAGTCTAATTCCTTTGCTGCTTGAAGACCTTAAATGATGTGTTCCAGAGTCACAGAGTGGAGGCAGGGAGGCTTTTCCATAACTTCGGGAATGTATCTTTGGGAGATTGGGACATGGACCTATATCGAAAGGGGAAGACATGCAGGCAGTTCTCACTTGCTCTAGAAGCCAGCTATGATTCTGAAGGAGAGTCCCTGCCAGGCTGGGCACTCCACAGTCCAGTTGCTGCAGTGGAAATGCTTTCAGTGGAGTCACGCAGTGTTACTTGGTCAGTGACAAACTGACGTAGGGCGTGAGGTGTGGCTCTGTGGTACTTTAGCTGGCTTGGCCTTCTAGGGTGGGCTTCGATTCACTCTCTTTAGAGGACAACTTAAACCCAAGGGTTAAATTACCCTCCAAGAGAAAAAGGTTACAAAAGGAGAGATTCCAGAAACAGTCTGGGAGATGAAAATTTTATCATTCAAAAGGAACACTTGGGGATTTATTAACCTATGTTGTGAGACAGGGTATTGTTCTGTATACCATATTGCTCTTAAACTCATGATTCCCTTTGTCAGCCTCACAACAGATAGGAAAGAAATCCTTTTAAATCTATTTTTAACTACCTTTTTCAGAATTAACATTATTTTGCTCCAGAAACAGTGAAATGATCTAGATCATTTCTGATTTTTGTTTAAAACACTCCCATGGAAATATAGTATATCCCACAAAAACCTCTAAAATAATTTGTGTGGTTGTAAGTGAAAAGTAGCTGTTTTGATTTCAGGTGTTAAATACAAAAGAGCCAACGGTGGGGTTGACTGCTGTTTTCTGGCTTCAGTTCTACCTTCTCCATCAGATGGAAAGGTCTAGCAGCACCGACAAACTTGGTGGAGGGCAGAAGATGTTGGGGTTGGCTCAGTAGTAATCGGAGCTCAGCTTCCTGTTAGGACTTGAAAGGTCGTAGCTGTGGGGGAAAGAAACTGTGGAGCTTTAACTCAGTGGCAAAGAACCAGCTGCTGAAAGTACATAGACCCCACTGGTGAGCTGGCTCTCAGCTTTCCTTTGTGGTGAGAGCTGAGCAGAGCAATTATTGATTATTAGAATTGTAGAGAAGCCCTGGAGTGTGTGTGTGTGTGTGTGTGTGTGTACTGTCCATTGTTTCTGCTAACAGGGTATGTCTGGGCCAGTAACATCTCTGTACTTATGATGCATGTTTGCATGCCTTTAACTATGAAAGACGTCTTCTGAAATACTGACCTGGTAGTTGGTACCATCTAGCAATTTATCTGTATTTTAATGTCTTTGGTGTGTTAGTTTGCCTTCTCTTCCTGTGGCAAACACAATGACAGAAATCACCGTGGAGGAGAAGAAAGGGATTATTTTATTGTACACTTCCCCATCATGGTCTGTTATCAATGGAAGTCATGGCAGAAACTCAAGGCAGAAACCTGGAGGCAGGAACTCATGCAGAAGCCGAAAGAATGCTCCTTAATGACTTGCTCCTCATGGCTTGCTCAGCCTGCTTTCTCAAGCACCCTAGAGCCATTTGACTGGGGTGACACATACTCAGTTAGCTGAGCCATCAATTAAGAAAATGCCTCAAAGTTTGGCCCAGAAGACAATCTAATGGGGCAATTTTCTTAATTGAGGTTCCCTCTTGCCCAATGCCTCTAGTTTGTGTCAAATTGACAAAACACTAATGGACATATTAAATAATTAAAGTATTATAGCATACTTGTGAGATAAATATTTTAGCTCTCTGTTTTCTTGTGAGAAAGCCAGAGATCAGAGTATCTTCGTAGCATGTAGTAGAATCAGAGCAACACAAATATTTTCTTTTCCAAAGGTTTTTGTCTCCAACGAAGTGCACAGTGCATTCCCTCCACAAGTGTTCCTACGCATATTTTGGTACATTTTGAGGCGCTGTTTTACAGAGATTCATCCCTTCTTATTTAGGGAGGCTGCAATTCTCTTGTGTTGCCTGAACACACCCCATAATTTCTGGATCTTTCAGCCTGTCGATTGTGAACTTCTCAGCCTGGTGGGCTGCCCCCCTCTCTCCCATCACAGCTGTCATGTTTGTGTGTGAAGACAGATATATACATATATAAGCTTGTGTGCACAGACACATGCCCCTTCCAAAATTAAGCTTAATTAACTTGTGGGTTATCTCCTTAACATGTTAAAACAATTGCTTACAATTAGAACTTCAGTGTGGAAATTCTTTTGGACAATTTTACTAAAAATAAAAATTTCTTGTTTCTCTTTAAAAGCTGCAAGAGAATATGATCTGAACACTTTGTGTCAACAGTTGGTTCAAACTGAATGATAACTGCTCTTTGACACATGCCCTATTCCTTGAACTCTGAGACATGTACTGTTTTCTCCTTCTCCCGTGGCCATGGTCCATCTTAAAGAGGGACTTCAATGTATTCATGAAAGATAAACGAGTGAAGAGTGAAAACATGTATATGAAACTCTGGAGTAAGCATCTCCATCTCTGAAGAAAATAATGACTACATCATGTCCTAACTTGTTCTCTTTGGATCTGGAACCTGGTTGTTTACAGAATGCACACTACACCATGGTGGCCCCCTGTTCAATCAGCTTTTTATACTGACAGGTACTTCAAAAATGAAATGAAGCCCATAGCATAAGTTTCCCCATTTCTGTGTTTTATGGTCAGAAAACTCACGCATGGGCTGGTTATCAACACCTAACAAGACTCCCTGCCATTTCTGAGCCTCCTTACCTCTTGCCTATATACCTGGCCCTTCCAAATTAATAATAGAGATCTGGAATCAGTGATACCATCCTTTATTTATTTATGCGACGCACAAGAGATTTTGTGTATAATCTATGTAAACAAACTAAATAGTTTTTATCAAGTAAAACGACTGGGATTTTGACATGATAGTAAGTTTTGTTACTAATTTGCACATTTGGGATTTTCTTATCTTTCTGTTTAGATTTATTATTACCTACATCAGACTGACAGACTCAGTTTTATTCATTTATTGCCTTTGGAAGTACATGGAAGATGTGGTTTTCACATCCAGGTTGAGCATTTCACTAGGGGACTAATCACAGTGGCCAGAAAGTGTGTGGGAAAACCCCAGTCGTGCTTTGTTAGATCCAGCCCCATTCTCTCACATCAGCTAATATAGCGGTAGCATAGAACAATTGTCCGCTTTCTCCCTCCCAAGGTGCTCATGTGAGGTGAAATTAATCAGAGCTGGGATGCACTCAGATCTCAGGGAGATGTTACAAATGCCTCTCAGAAATGATAACCTGTGTGAGCCTCTGTGAAACCAAGTCAAGCTACAGAGCATGCTGCGTTCTTTGCTTTTCATTTCGGTTCATTGTTTTCTTCTACCTTCCAGAGGATTTAACTCCATAATACCCCTGGAGCCCATTCAGAAAATAATTACATGTTACATAACATAGAACTATTTAAATATACTTAATCCTTGTTAAAATGAATAAAAGTGGCCCCAGGAATCCACTGAGATGTCTGGCTCATGAATATTCATCAGACATAGTTTTCTCTCTCTCTTTTTCTATTATTGCAACCAGAGCTGTTTCAACTGAGCACAAAGAAGCCATTCAAGCCTTCTTCCATTTATGATGGATTGTAGATAGCTGTCAGCAGGGCATTTCCTAGCATCTTTCTCTACTCATTTATTAACTGTGTGAAAATGTAAGGGAGGAAAAGAAGCAAGAGTAGGATGAGGATAGAAGAAGAAAGGAGAGAGAGAGAGAGAAAGAGAGAAAGAGAGAGAAATATTGTTAAGGTTAAAACCTAGTGACTTTGGAAGGATTTTAACTACATCTTAGAAATAACAAGGTTGGTAGGAAGGCAAGCTTTTCCCTGCTGAAGGGCTCAATAGGAATTGTATTTGAACAGTTAATATAAAGCCTTCCTGGTTGCTCATGTGCCCACTTTGCCATTCTCTGTCTACTGGCCTTAGTGAAATCCTTTGTCAGCCTGCAATCCTACCTTGACCCTGCCTATATATCCTAAGACACTTTGTTTGTATTAAACAATACAGTCCTATCCACCTTGGAGTTTTCGAATGACAAAAACATAAAAGAAATATTTCAATGTAACAATCACAGGTGGATAAAGTTTAGGGAGTGATCTGTTATCTGCTACATGAGAAAGGACAATATGGTTATGGGTAATTGGTGTGAATGACAGATGTCACACCCAAAGAAGCCTGAAGCTGTGTTTCTGTGGTTGTTGAGAGACCATTGGTAAGAACAAGGATGAACATGCTCAAAATATGGACACCCAAGCACATTGAGTGAGAAAGAAAACTTATCAAGTAGTCTGGATGATAACTTTTTAATGTTTGAATGCCTTTTATACCTGTGGACTCTACCTCTTTTGTGTAAGAGACAAAGGGAAATGAACAACTTTAAGTGGGAGAGAGCAGAAAGGTAGTTACCTTTCTGTTACTTAGGAAGCAACTTCATAAAATACAGATTGGCTCAAAGGAAGAACTGGCCTACCCAGCAAGTTTTCTCAGGCCAGAAGGGGGAAGATGCCTGACTGATGTACCCCCTCACTGGTCAAGTGTCTAAACAATGGGAAATTGAAAGATAGAATTGTCAATCTGGCTTGCTAACCAAGGTTCTGTTGAGCACACGCAGGCATCTGTGATCAGAGCATAACAGTTTTCAGAGATTATCTTCAGAGGGCGGGGTTTTCAATGTTGACTATGAGCTTTCTAAAAAATATATCAAGACTTTTTAATTAGGCTTTAGATAAAAAGGCTCAAGAATGGTATTTTGGACTCTAGTATTGAGAACTGTCAGCAAGCCTGTGACATTCAACTAAAGTAATTGATTGAAATAAGGTCTATTTTGTGAGTCATATTTTGATTATGAAGGTGAACATATAACATGGATTAACATCTTTTCTCTGTGTTGGCATCAAGCAGAATTTTGTTGAAGGAGGCTTTAGGATTCATTCTATATGATTCCATGATGGTTTTACATCTTAAGACTAGAAGTATTAGTAAGTTGTATTTTCTTTGTTTTTAAATGCAGACGGGATGAGAGTCCTTTAATCTCTCCCATTCTGGATCTTTGCCTCCCATGATCTCCATTTTTAGTCCTGGCCATCACTCCAGGTCTGTTCTGGGAACTGTCATGAAGGCACCCTGAGCACACCTGATCATCTCTGAAGTTCCATGTCATGCCTATTCTGTATTTCTAAGTCACACGTTACCTTATCGGTTTTTAAGAGCCATTAAAACCTGTCTTTTCTGTGGAAGAATTATTAAAAGCCTTTTTATATAAAATATCCATATAATCTACGTTCTAGTGCTTACGTGGAATTTGAAGGCTTCTTCCTATACCCACAAACTTTAGTATTTGCATTGTAGTTTATCTATATATTGCATTATCTTGATGGTCTTTGTGGTTTCTTTTGAAATGCAACAAAATAAAAAAAATGTGTGTAGAGCCTGGGCTTAGAGCCTAGATGTTGGTATTCTGTTTAAGGCTGATCCCCACTTTCTCTTATAATAGATTCAGTGTTTCTGGGTTTATGGTGAGGTCTTTCAACCACTTGGATTTAAGTTTTGTGCAGTGTGATAAATATGGATCTATTTACATTTTCTACATGTAGACATCCAGTTAGATCAGCACCATTTTTTGAAAATGCTTTCTTTTTTCAATTGTATGGTTCTGGCTCCTTTGTCAAAAATCAAGTGTTTGTAAGTGTGTGGGTTTATTTCTGGGTCTTCGACTCCACTGTTTAACAAGTCCATTTCTATGCTAGTATCATGTGGCTTTTATTACTATGGCTCAGTAGTACAGTTTAAAATCAGGGATAAACAATTAACAAACAGGACCTCATGAAACTGGAAAGCTTTTGTAAGGCAAAGGGCACTGTCAATAGAACAAAATGGCAGCTTACAGATTGGGAAAAGATCTATACCATCTGACATCTGACAAAGAGCTAATATCCAAAATGTATAAAGAACTCAAGACATTAAGCACCATCAAACCAAATAATCCAATTTAAAAATGGGGCACAACTTCACATCCCACTAGTGTGACTCTATTTATTAATTTCTTACATAAATTCACTCATATGTTGGTCAATAAACACCTTTCCTCTGACAAAGCAAAGCTGGTTTCCTAAATTAACTTGAACAATCCCTTTCTTGAGGAAGGCTACAGGGTAATAATGAAAAGCAGTATGTATTGATAATAATTCAGCTAGTGTGTTATCTCCTTCTCTTCAAGTTGACTGGCTCACAGCTCTCATACACATTTGATCTGTCTGTCATAAAATTAATGTTCTTGTAGTTTGTACATTAGTTAAACATGCTATCTAAAATTTTTAAGTTGAAAGTGATGTGGTGGTAATGGAAGATGGAGGCTTGTTGCGACCTGTTTTCACAGTCAAGAATAAAGAAACACTGTTAACACGGGAATGGATCTCATAATAAAATGAGTTTGGCTTCAAAAAATGGGGTACAGAGCTAAACAGAAAATATACAATGAAGGAATCTTGAATCGCCAAGAAGCACTTAAAGAAATGCTCAACATCCTTAGTCATCACGGAAATGCAAATCAAACGCCTCTGAGATTCCATCCTATACTTTCTTGTGGAAGAGTAGGGTAAAGGATAGAAGGACATGGAGGGGACAGGAACTCCCCAAGAAGACCAACAGAACCATCTAATCAGGGGCTTGCCAAAGAACCAGCCAAGGTCTATACATGGACGGGACCTAGCCCCTACACAGATGTAGCCCAGGGATAGCTCATGCTTCCTGTGTCCTCTAGGAAGGAGAGCAGGGACTGCCTCTCACATGGTCTCAGTTGGTTGCTGCTTTTTTATCTTCCTGGTGGGGCTGCCTCGCCTGGCCACAGGGGAAGAGAATGCACTCTGTCCTGATGTGCTAGGTGGGTTGGTGGGGGGGACCGCTCATTTTCTGAGAAGTAGGGGAGGGGGGATAAGGAGAAGAAGGAGGGAGGAAGGGAGGGTGGATCCAGGATGAGAGGAAGGAGGGGACTAAACTTGGAATGCAAAGTAAATAAATAAAAAAAATAAGGAAAAATATATAAAGTGTGTGTTTGTGTGTGTGTATGCTCTGTGTGCTCACATGTGCACTGCAGAAGCCAGAGTAGGATGTTTGTTATCCCTCTCAACATACACACATACCTATACAAGCTCAATCAGAAGTTTCTGTGGACAGTTGCAAGTCTTAGAGTAGCATACAGTGTGTGAAGAAGAACAAAGTCAAAGAAACTTGGGTTCACTAGTGAATTATGCTCAATATTTATGAAGAAATAATAATATTTGTCAAGACCTAGATTCATATAACATACAGCTATAGTGTTAGCATGTAACATTAACTAAACAATCGACAGAAAGACTTTCAGAACAGAACGGAGAGCCTAGAACATTTGCCACACAAATGTGGTGAACTGGTTTGATTTCTAATTAGAAGTCAAAGGTGCTATGGTAGAGCAGAATCAATTTCTTTCAACAAATGGTCTTGGGAGAACTGCACATCTGTGTACAAAAATTCCGTATATTCCTCAAACGATTAACTCTGAATGCTTTATGCACTTAAACGTAGAACAGAGAGCCATGAAATTTCTTTAGGATAATACTCAAGAAAAGCAAGGTGATCCTATGTCTTGGAATGCTTTTTAAAATAACATCAAAGGCACAATCCAGGAAGAAATAATTGATAAAGTAGATTTCATTAAAATTAAAAAGTTCTAAAGAAAGAAAAGAAAGCCCACAGACTAAGAAAAAAATATTTACAAAAGCCACATTTGATAAATTTCTGCTACCCTTAGTCTAAAAAGTTAAATGAATAGTGAAGTTAAAAAAAAAACTAGGCTGAAGATCTGAAGAGATATCTAAATAAACAATAAATAAAAATAGAAAGTAAATTTCTGGTTCTGTTGCTCTCCTTGTGGAGTTCCTGTCCTCTCCAGATCTTACTATTTCCCACTTCTTACATAAGATTCCATGCATGTTGCCCAACAGTTGGCCATAGTCTCAAAGTCTGCTTTGATAGTCTGCAGGGCAGAGCCTTTCAAAGGCCCTCCATGGCGGGTTTCTAGCTTATTTCCTGTTTTCTTCTTCTTCTGATGTCTACCTCTTTGCCTTTTGGGATGGGGATTGAGCATTTTAGTCAGGGTCCTCTCTCTTGATTAGTTTCTTTAGATGTACAGATTTTAGTAGGTATTTTCTCACTTCTGAAGCCTGTGTCATCACTATTCCACTTTGCTGTGGGAAGGCTTTTTAGCTCATATAATTTCACTTGTCTGTTTTAACTTTTGTTTTCTAAGCTTTAGAGTACATAGAATACATCACTTATAAGAATGTCTCAAATTTTCTGGTTCTGTTGCTCTCCTTGTGGAGTTCCTGTCCTCTCCAGATCTTACTATTTCCTACTTCTTACTTAAGATTCCATGCACACTGCCCAACAGTTGGCCATAGTCTCAGTGTCTGCTTGATAGTCTGCAGGGCAGAGCCTTTCAGAGGTCCTCTGTGGCAGGCTCCTAGCTTGTTTCCTGTTTTCTTCTTCTTCTGATGTCCTTCCTCTTTGCCTTTCAGGATGGGGATTGAGCATTTTAGTCAGGGTCCTGTCTCTTGATTAGTTTTTTAGATGTACAGATTTTAGTAGGTTTATCCTATATTACATGTCTATATGAGTGAGTATATACTGTGTATGTCTTTCTGCTTCTGGGACAGCTCACTCAGGATGATCCTTTCCAGGTCCCACCATTTACCTGCAAATTTCATTATTTCCTAATTTTTCATTGCTGAGTAATATTCCATTGTGTAAGTGGAGCAACAGAACCAGAAATTTGAACACAGGGGTCTTCCCAGAGATTCATACTTCAACCAAGTACCATGCATGGAGATAACGTAGAACCCCTGCACAGATGTAGCCCATGGCAGTTTAGTGTCCAAGTGGGTTACATAGTAATGGGAAGAGGGACTGCCTCTGACATAATCTGATTGGCCTGCTCTTTGATCACCTCCCCCTGAGGGGAGAACAGCCTTACCAGGCCACAGAAGATGACAATGCAGCCATTCCTGATGAGACATGATAGACTAGGATAAGAAGGAAGAAGAGGAGGACCTCCCCTATTAGTGGACTTGGGGAGGGGCATTCGTGCAGAAGGGGGTGTGAAGGTGGGTTGGGAGGAGAGAAGGGAGGGGGTTATGGGGGGATACAAAGTGAATAAAGTGTAATTAATAAAAATTTAAAAAATAAAAAAAGGAAGTAAATGAAATGTGCTCAACATGTCATTAGAGAATAGCAAATGAAAAGAATGATATTCAATTAAGCATGTACTAGAACAACCAGTGCCCCAAAACAATGAAAAGAGCAAATTCTGATGAAGATATGTCATGTATTCTGAGTTCATCAGAAGCTCCCATTCATTACTCACGGGAAGGCAAAAAGGCACAGCCAGTTTGGGGCACAGTTTATACAAGCACCCAAGTTTAAATATACGTAGAAAATGTATCCATATTTATGAAAACCTAGAAGTAACCAAATAGATAAAGTATGGCTTATTCGCATAACAGGACATTACTCAGCCTAAAAAGAAACTAGCCATAAGCCACGAAAAAGGATGAGGAGACTTATGTGCACATTACTAACACAGCACCAAGTCATAAATGGTGAAATAATGGCCATCTGGAAGAGATGGAATGATGGAGTGATATGATCACTGGTGGCTGCCCGGGGTTGCGGAGGGTTGCAGAGGGTTGCAGAGGGTTTTGACGACAGTGAAGTTATACTTTAGTAATGGGCATATTCATATAGTTGTTGAAAAACCTATAGCATGTATAAAAATAAAGGGAATTCTAATACAAAGTATAAAGTTTGGGTTATTGTATTCAATATACAATCTTCAGTTATATAACCGGTATTCTCTGCCTAGTGTGAGAGTTTGAAATGAATTAGCTTTATTTATACAGCACGGTTGGGTCCCCAACAGTGCTGAACATAAAGTAAGGGGTGAGTTCTCATCCACTCTCTGTGTGGTACAGTCATGATAAAGGGTGTTTGCACAAGAGAGCAAAGGGTAAGCGGGACATCGCTAGTGTCTGCTAAACTCTAAATATAAGATTTACTAAAAGAAAGATCACAACAGTATGTAGATTAGATATACAGGCTGAGCTAAATATTGTTTATATTTTTAAGGTGCCTCTGCAACTGAACTTGAAGTTTGTGGTCTATTTTCAGCACCTGTACTTTTAGCTATTGCTTAGCTATGCCTCTTATTTCCAGTATTAAGTAAGTTTTGGGAAGCTGCCAAATAGTAAAAGGTGAAATAGGAAAAGAACCTTTAGTCTGATCCTGAACACCTACATTTGTCTTGTCCTCATCACAGCATAGGGATCTAAATGAGGTGTAAAAGTGCTCAACAGTAAATCTGTCAGAACTCTTGCTTGTCTTAAAGAAAATGGATAACTGTATCTGTATATTAGCATGTGATTGCTGAAATTTGTTCCTTAACTGTAGTTCTCCCCTGTCTCTCTCTCTCTCTTTCTCTCTCTCTCTCTCTCTCTCTCTCTCTCTCACACACACACACACACACACATACACACACGCATGCATACACTTCCCTGATTTAGAGCCATGCTGAATGGTCTAAGACTGTACTTCTGGGCCCATTTCTGGAGGATGGCATGCTTGTTTTTAAGTAGACAGTAAATCGTGGGGCTGTGAAAAGGATACCATCCTCTGTTGCCTTAGGTCCTCTGGCTAGACGCTTAAGTGAATGTCAGAGAGCTGAGTGAATTTAATTCCTGAGTGCATAAGGAAAGGGATCTGAATTTGCTGCTCAGATGCACAGATAATTCTTGCTTACAGTCCTGCTTTGCAGCTTATTAGACGTGTGACCTTGGAGAAGTTTCTCCCTCATGGTGTCTGCTTCCCCTTCATAAGTGAAAATAATAATAATAATAATAATAATAATAATAATACTATCTAGTGTAGTAGCAGAATTTTTGTTTGTATAAAAAAGACATTTTAAGTAAAATTACTAGTTACTAGCTGGGGGCAAGCGTATCTTATTTATCTCAATATGGGAAACGACTTTAAGGAGTCGCAAGAGGCGGCTCCAGCGACTTCTACTTGTGGAGAAAATTACAATTTGTTGAGGGATGGATTTGACATTAAAGGAAATTTCAGGTATCAAAACCCACTGATGACCTCCCTTGGGAACAATCTTCTGTGTTTTAGAGCATGTGCCTAAAAGGAGATGAGGGGTAACAATATGGAAACGTGAGCAAATCACCTCCTTCTTGGATGATCCCTAGAAAGTCCCTGCCATTACCGCCACAGCCCAGCAGCAGGGAAGCAGCAGCAGGGAAGCAGCAGCAGTTAACCTCCATTTTCAATAGCCTCAGAGACACAGACTAGCAGACTGGACAAGAGCACAGGATCCATCTTAGTCATCCAGGAAACACACTTCAACATCAAAGAGAGACATCGTCTCAGGGCTAAAGAATGGAAAAGGAAAAGGCTTTTACAAACGAACCCGAGAAGTAAGCAGCTATAGTCATTTTAATATTTGAAAAAACAATAGACTTCAAAACTATCAGAAGAGATAGGGAAAGACAGACAGTACATATTCATCAAGGGGACAATTGCACTAGAAGAGTATGGCAGTTAGGAGCTGGCCACCAGGCAGGAATGCAGTGGAGGGAGATGGCACCAACCCACCCATAAAACCTTCAACCTAGAATGTTCCCTGTTTACAAGGTGTCCAGGGATAAAGGTGGAGCAGAGATTGAGAGATGGGCCAACCAATGACTGGCCCAACTTGAAACCCACCACATGAAACTAAGTGCATTACATCTAGTTGAGTCATTGGCTAATGGGACCCCATGGAAACTCCCAAACTTCTCAGACTATTGCCAAGGTTGCTTTCTACAAACTGATGGTATGGTTTTATTGCTGAAGTCAACATTGACAGATTTCACTGAATACAGAAATGTCCAGCTGGTGCCTAATTAGATCCTTTACCCCTACTAACTAGTGTTCATGGTCCTGAAAGGTGGTCTGCAAGCTATCACAGGTAGCTAAAAACCCTGCAATCAACAGTCTCCCACTTGCAAGATATACTGGTACAATAGTGGCATAAATGTTATGAGAGTAACCAATCACTCACTGATTGCACTTAAGGCCAACTTCATGAGAGGGAATGCAGACCTGACATGTCACATAGCTATGAACCTTAGATTACAAAGGCCATGGACGTAGGAGAAAACCAGCTACTATTGTTTTGCTAAAGGAACACAACATGAAATAAGTCCTAATGACATCCTGCTATGCCCATAGACAAGAATCCCATTTAGTCACCACCAGAGTAGCTTCCTCTTTCAGTAGAGGAAAACTAGCAGAGACCCACAACTGAACAATGAGCAGAGGCTGGAAATTTTGGAACACTCACTCCTAAATGGGATTTTGTCATAAAACCCATCTCCTCAGGTCTCAAGGAGCTTTGCAGAAGAGTGGCAGAAAGATGTAAGAGCCAGAGAGGAAGGATGCCTTCCCAATATAACAGAACTGATACACACATGGACTCTATTGCAGGACATATAGGTTTGCATAGGTTCAAGCTAGATGGGGTCCCATGGCTGAGATGAGGAAGTGGACATGGGCTCCTACCCCTAACCAAGAAGTATTTGAAATTGACAACTGCTTCAAAGGAAAAACATGTTTTACTCCATATACGCTCACCTGGTGTATTAACCACACTTACGGGTAGGCCCCAAAACCAGCAGTAGATAGCCAGCATAAAAGAAATGCAATGGTAATTTTATAGACTTTTTGTCTTATATTCCTTTATTTGGGCGTTTTCTATCTTAGTAATCTTTTATCTGCCTATTGTAGTTTATATCTTTTGGGGTTTTGTTGTTGTTGTTGTTCATTTGTTTTTGTTTTGAGACAGGGTTTCTCTTTGTAGCCCTGGTTGTCCTGAAACTCACTCTGTAGTCCAAGCTGGCCTCTGTTAAGATGAGAGTGTGCCACTGTCACAGCCACCCAGGTGATCTTGTGTTTTGTGTGCATGCGTGTGTTCATGTGTGTGAATGTGTTTGTGTGTGTTCTTCTTTTGCCTATTTTCTTTTTAAAGGAAAAGAAAGAAAGGGCAAAAAGTTCAATGGATGGAGAAGTGAAAGAATATGGCAGGAGTTGGGGGAGAGAAAATTGTTATCAGAATATATTGTGTAAAAATATTTTCATAAAATAACAAACAACATAAAACAGAGGAAACAGGATGAAATCCCTTTCTAGATTCTGGTAAAATGTGGAAGAAGAGCCCATGTGAATGTATGTATTGTGTAATAAAGGTTTTTCATTTTTCAAAAAGGAGGGCACATTAATTGATAAGGAAATAATTATTTGATAAGTCACAATAAAATCCCATGAGGATTTTATAGGAAGCAGAATTATTTTACAGAAAGAAATATGAAACTAACACAGTAATACATTTTCCAGCATGGGATCAGCTTAGTCAATTACTAAAAACAAATAACAACAACAACCAAAACAAAACAAAAACAAAACCTTTTTAGCAGTCTTCTCTCTTTAGAAGTCTTCCCGCCTTCTCTCCCTCCCTCATCTCCTCCCATGTCCCTTCTCCAGTCCACTGATAGGGGAGGACCTCCTCCCCTTCCATCTGACCCTAGCTTATCAGGTCTCATCAGGACTGGCTACATTGTCTACCTCTGTGGCCTGGTCAGGCTGTTCCACCCTCAGGGGGAGGAGATCAAAGAGCCAGCCATGGAGTTCATGTAAGAGACAGCCCCTGCTCTGACTTAGGGAGCCCATTTGGAGACTGAGCTGCTACTGGCTACCTCTTTTGGTGATTTCTCAGACAATTAGGAATAGTGCTACCTCAAGATCAAGCTATACCACTCCTAGGCATATATACAAAAGATGCTCAAATATTCAGCAAGGACATTTGCTCAGCCTTGTTCGAAGCAGCTTTATTCATAATAGCCAGAATCTGGAAACAACCCAGATGTCCCTCAGTTGAGGAATGGATACAGAAATTGTGGTACATTTATACAATGGAATACTACTCAGCAATTAAAAACAAGAAAATAAAGAAATTTGCAGGCAAATGGTGAGATCTAGAAAAGATCATCCTGAGTGAAGTATCCCAGAATCAGAAAGACACACATGGTATACACTCACTTATAAGTGGATATTAGACATATAATAGGGTAAACATACTAAAATCTGTACACCTAAAGAATCTAAGGAAGAAGGAGGCCCCTAGGTAAGATGATCAATCCTTACTCAGAAAGGCAAACAGGATGGACATCGGAAGAGGAAGAAAACAGGGAACAGGACAGAGGGCCTCTGAAAGGCTCTACCCAGCAGGGTATCAAAGCAGATGGGGAGACTCATAGCCAAACTGTGGGCAGAATGCAGTGAATCTTATGAAAGAAGCAGGAGATAGGAAGACCTGGAAGGGTCTGGAGCTCTACAAGGAGAACAACAGAACCAAAATATCTGGGCACAGGGATCTTTTCTGAGACTGATAGTCCAACCAAAGACCATTCATAGAGATCACCTGGACCCCCTGCACAGAAAATTAAACTTTCTTGCATTCATTTTTTGTTTATCTATTTATATGTCAGTTTTTAAATTTATTTAAAATAGCTTTTCTTTGTTAGTTTTTTATCTATCTATCTATCTATCTATCTATCTATCTATCTATCTATCTAATCTATTATTACAATTTATTCACTTTGTATCCTGGCTGTAGCCCCTTCCTCATCTCTTCCCAGTCCCAATCTCCCTTTCCCTTCTCCCCTTATGACCCCTCACCTAGTACACTGATAGGGAAGGTCCTCCTCCCCTTCCTTCTGACTGTAGCCTATCCGGTCTCACAAGGTTTGGCTGCATTATCTTCCTCTGTGGCCTGGCAAGGCTGCACCCCTGAGCAGCAGGTGATCAAAGAGCTGACCACGGACATGCCAGAGACAGCCCCTGCTCCACTTACTAGAGAACCCACTTGGAGACCCAGTCTACGTTTGGGCTACATCTGAGCAGGGGTTTTAGGTCCAATCCATATGTGGTCCTTTTTTCTATCCCCCGCTTCTTTCATAAGATTCCCTGCACTTGCCCCGAAGTTTGGCTATGAGTCTCAGCATTTGCTTCAATACCCTGCTGGGTAGAGTCTTTCAGAGGTCCTCTGTGGTAGGCTCCTGTTCTGTTCCCTATCTTCTTCTATTTCTAATATCTGTCCCGTTTGCCCTTCTGAATGAGGATTGACCATCTTCCCTAGGGTCTTCCTTGTTGTTTAGGTTCTTTAAGGCTGTAGATTTTAGTATGTTTATCCTATAATACATATCTAATATCCATATATATGATATATATATCATATATATAATACACCATGTGTGTCTATACCATATATATGATATATGTATAAATATACCATATATATGTGTGTGTGTGTGTGTCTTTCTGCTTCTGGGTTAGCTCACTTAGGATGATCTTTTCTAGTTCCATCCATTTGCTTCCAACTTTTAATTGCTGAGCACTGTTCCATTGTGTAAATGTACCAGAATTCCTGTACCCAATCCTCAGTTGAGAAGTTAAACACCAACAAACTAAATAATCCAATTCAAAAACTGGGGTACAGAGCTAAACAGAATTCTCAACAGAGGAATATCAAATGGCAGAGAAACACTTAAAGAAATGCTGAACATCCTTATTCATCCAGGAGATGCAAATCAAAACAACCCTGTGATTTCACCTTACACCCATTAGAATGAATAAGATAAAAAACTCAAGTGACAACACATGCTGGAGAGGGTGTGAAGAAAGGGGAACCCTTCTCCATTGCTGGTGGGAATGTAAACTTGTACAACTACTCTGGAAATCAATCTGGGGCTTCTAAGAAAATTAGGAATAGCACTTCCTCAAGATACAGCTATATCACTCCTATGCATATATCCAAAAGATGTTTAATCATACAACAAGAACATTCAGCTATGTTCATAACAGATTTATTCATAGTGGCCAGAATCTGGAAACAATCCAGATGTCCCTCAACTGAAAAAGGGACACAGAAATTGTGGTATATTTATACAGTGGAATACTACTCAGCAGTTAAATAAAGGAAATCATGAAATTTGCAGGCAAATGGTAGAAACAAGAAAAGATAATCCTGAGTGAGGTATCTCAGAATCAGAAAGACACACATGGTATATACTCACTTATAAGTGGACATTAGACATATAATATAGGATAAACATACTAAATTTGATAGACCTAAAGATGCTAAATAACATGGAGGACCTTTGGGAGGATGCTTAATCCTCATTCAGAAAGGCAAAGAGGATAGACTTTGGAAGTAGGAGAACACAAGGAATAGGACAAGAGTGTCCACAGGGGTCCCTGAAAGATTCTACCCAGTAGGGTATTAAAGCAGATGCTGAGACTTATAGCCAAACTTTGGGGAGAGTGCAGGGAATCTCATGGAAAAAGGGAGAGATAGAAAGACTTGGAGTGGACAGGAGCTCCACAGAGCAACAGAAGAGCAGGAGAACAACAGAACCCAAAAGTCAGCTCAGGGGGACGTGCACAGACTGATGCTGGAGAAGACCTGGACCCCCTGCTCAGATTTAGCCCATCCATAGGCCAGTCTCCATATGGTTCCTTCTAGTAAGGGGAGCAGGGGCTGTCCCTTGCAATGACTCAGTTGCCTGCTGTTTGATCACCTCTTCCTGGTAAGGTGGCCTTACTAGGCTTCAGAGAAAGAGGATACAGACAGTCCTGATGAGGCTTGATGGGCTAGGGTCAGATAGTAGGGGAGGAGGACCTTCTCTATCAGTGGACTGGGGGAGGGGTATGGGGTGGGAAAAAGAGAGGGAGGCTGGAACCAGAAGGAGATGAGGGAGGAGGCTACTGTTGGGATACAAAGTAAATGAATTGTAATTAATAATAGTAGTAGTAGTAGTAATAATAATAACAACAACAACAACAATAAATTTAGTTGTCATAATTCAGCTCCCTAAAAAGACTCTTATTTAGTTTTTAATTAAATCTTTTAAATCAGTTAATTGAAAAATAGTACCATAAGACAATGAATCTGCCTCTGCCCCTGAAATCTCACCCCAGATCACTTTTGTAAAAAATTTCAAATGTCCTTTCTTTATAATTAGCATCTATTTCCAACAGCATTTTTAGATGAGGTCATTTCAGAGCATGGGAGACCAAAAGCACACCACTTTCTTACTGTCCCAGCTTCCAAAATATGCAACTCTTGGCTCTGCTGTTAGAATACAGCAGAAGTGAGAAGAAAGGTGGGAATGCTTCCACCTTGATTCTTCTCCTCTACCTCCTCATCCTTGTCCTTGTCCTCCTTCTCCCTGTCCTCCTTGCCCTCCTCCTCTCCTTTTCCCTTCTCCTCCTCTTCTTCTCCCTTCTCCACCACTATCTCCTCCTCCTTTTAAATGGCAGTGGCAAAGATCTGGAAAGTAGCTCAGACAATATCTTCATCCAGCTCTGAAAATGTAGCTTGAAAAATAAAGGCAGGACATGGAAACAGTACCTATGATGTTACTGCTGAGTCACAGCATCTGGTGACTGTCCTCCTGGTTGACACTGAAACTCAGTTTCTCTACTTAATTGTGAGGTCACATCAAACCCCAAGAAACAGGTTTGACTTAGCACAAGGCATGAATCAAAGTTACAGCACGGCACTGTCATCACTTTGGGTGTGTGAAGCCAACAAAATCTCAGTGTTATCTAAAAGGTCTTGCTACTTCAGTTGTAAATTGTTTTTGCTTGAGATACTCACTGCTTCCTGGTCCATTTCCTCTCACTATTCAAGTCCAATGAGAGAGAGAGAGAGAGAGAGAGAGAGAGAGAGAGAGAGAGAGAGAGATGGCTCAATTATTTTTGCTTTGATTACACGTTAGAGTTCTTATGTTGCATCAGAGAGGGTTCATAATATGGCTTTTTATCCCAACGAGAGCATCTGTTTCTTCTTTTTCTAAATAATATTTTTATTGATTCTTATTTCACTTCATATACCCTGCTGATCACATTCAACTTGCTGTCCTTTCATGTCTGCCCCTCCCAGCCCCTCTCCCCCCAAAAAAGCAAGTCCAGTTTGTTGTTACTGGAGCATGGTCAATCTCCCAGTGGCCAGTCCCCTAAAGAAAATTGAGTCCTTTTCCACTTGCACTTCTATGATAACCCTACCCTCACCGGAAACCCTTCAAAAAACAAAGCAAAACAAAACAAAACAAAATGTAACAGTCTAAAAGAAGAGACATCAAGGAGAACTCTTAACTGTTAGGATAGGGTTATCTTGCTATAGCTCTCCTCAATCACAGCTTCTGCTCTCTTTTCTAAGAGTGCTACTTCCTTTTCTTTTAAAAATATCTTTCAAACTCTGGGCACACTAGCCTCTTACTGCATTCTAGTCAGATGCTTATAGTCTTCTCAGAATGACTGAGAACAAGGCTTCCTGTCTGTTTAGCTGACGATTTAGTTGATGATTTTCTGATATGTTTTAAAGCCCCTATTTCTATGCCATTGTGTGTTATATCTCTTTGTGTATGTATTCCTCAAAATGTACATATATTTCGCAGTTAAAATGAATGCAAATATCGCCAATATAGTGATTTAACATATGAAGGCATTCTGGCTTCTGAATAAAAACACGAGAGTTCTGAATTTACTTGTCTTTACCTCTTCTTTAACTCCAGAGACATGTGGTATGGAGGGCCCACGTGTCCAGAATCCCCACTGTCTTTGCATATGCATCTGTGCTGGTGACCAAATAGTTTTATATTCATAATCTAGTTAAGAGACCAGATAGTTTCCCCTCTGTAGCACCATCTGCCTTCCTATATATAAAGCAAAACTAAATGTGTTATCATATGTGGAAAGAAAAACTTTCCATGATGTGACAGTGTGCATAGAACAATTCTAGAAAAAAAATACCTGGAGAGGACAGAAGCTCTGCAAGGACCAAATATATCTGGGCACAGGGGTCTTTTCTGAGACTGTATCTCCAACCAAGGACCATGTATGGATATAACATAGAACCCCTGCTTGGATGTAGCCCATGGAAGCTCAGTATCCAAGTGGGTTCCATAGTAAGGGGAACAGGGACTGTCTCTGACATGAACTCAATGGCTGGCTCTTTGACCCTCCACCCCCAAGGGAGAAGCAGCCTTGGTAGGCCACAGAGGAGGACATTGCAGCCAGTCTTGAAGAGACCTGATAAACTAAGGTCAGACAGAAGGGGAGGAGGACTATCAGTTGACTTAGAGAGTGGCAGGGAGGAGATGAGGGAGGGAGGGTGGAATTGGGAGGGAATGAGGAGGGCTACAGCTGGGTTACAAATAAATAAAATATAACTAATATAAAAAATAAAAATTTAATTAAAAAAGAATATACTAGTTTGCAACAAAACAAATAAATATAGGAGAGAGGAAAAAGAGAGAGAGGAGAAGGAAAAGGACAGAGAGAGAATGAGAATATAACATGGAAACAAAGGGGAACAGGAGCCCCACAAGGGGACCAACAAAGCTAAAAATCTGAGCCCAAGGAGTCCTGCAGAGACTGATGCATCAGTGGAGGACCATGCATGGAGAGGACCTAGACCTCCTGCTCAGATGTAGCCTATTGGCAGCTCAGTCTTCATGTGGGTTCCCAAGAAAGCAAGTAGGGCTGCCTCTGTCATGAACTCGGTTGCCTGCTTTTTGAACACTTGCTCCTGGTGATGTGGCCTTATCAGGTCACAGAGAAAGAGAATCCCGGCCGTCCTGATGAGACTTGATAAGCTATGGGCAGATGGCAGAGGAGGAGAACTCCCCCTTTCAGTAGCTTAAGGGAAGGGGATAAGGGAAGAGGGAGGAATGGTGGGACTGGGGGGAGTTGAGGGTGGGGCTTCAATCTGGATATATAATGAATAAACTAAAATAAATAAAAAATAAAAAAAAATAAATAAATGAATACATAGAAAAAACATGGAACCAAGGGATAAGATTATTGCAATGTCACAGCACAGAGAAAATTATGATTCTTTGTAGATGAAAGCAGCCACAAATCAGAATACATTTAGTAGTTAAAATTAAAAGATATCAAAGAAAGTTGAATTATTGGAAAGATTATTTACACAGAATAAACCTGCCTAACTATCCTTAAAAGGGAATTATTTCATATATTATTATGGTAAGTATACAGGCATAATATGGCTAAAATCAGGTTAACATAATATCTAATATTTGACATGTAAGTGGTTGCTTAGTGTTTCAAATTTGTGTTCTACTAAAGGGGAAATGTAGAGGTCAGCATTTTTTTCTTTAATTGAAAAACAGATTTTTTTTCTCACATAATATATCCTGAATTCTGATACAGTGTCCTAAGATGGAAGTGGGAAGACTACAGGAGAGTCTAAAGCATGAAGAGAGCAATGCATAAACTACACCCATGATGTGAGGCACTGTGGGTCAGACTGAGTATGAAACAGAACAAGTGAATTTACACTGAGTGGGACACAGGCAGGAGTGCATTCCTGGGCAGCTTGCTCAACAGGCCGTTCCCTGCTGCACAAAGAAAATAGCAGTAGTTGCCAGCTCATAGGACTGAGCATGAAATAATAGGCACATGGATAATAACATAGATAAATAGATCTTAAGAGGAAATGGTAGTTATTGTTATATAAGTACCTTACAACCAGAAATGTACATCCTTTTGATGAATCAGCCATACTCTTCCTTCTTACATACTACATGTGAATATGTTGATAGGGCAAGTGCAGCTTTATATTGACAAAAATGGGGGAGGTTGGAGAGATGGCTCAGTGGTTGATAAGAGCACTTGCTGCTCCTGCAGAGGACTGGGTTCAGGTCAGACTCCATATGGTGGCTTACAACTCTTATAACTCCAGCACAAGGTGCCCTCTTCCGGTTTCCATAGCACCAAATACTTGAAGGAAAACACACACACACACACACACACACACACACACACTAAGTATATACATTATATATAATTATATATAATAAAAAACAAATCTTCAAGATAAAGAAAAATACTGAGGCCACAAATGTACCACTGAATATCAAAAACATCACTTCATGTCATGGGTGACACTGGAGAGTCAATGAGGAAAGTTTCCATGCCAGCTCCATCATACATCTTGAGGTGAACCTTTCTTCTTTGTGTGTTCATTCATTTAAGTTATTTTATAATATAAAAATATGGCTAATGATTCAAACACATCATGATGAGATCTTAAAATCACACATAATATCTAAAATTCTAACATTAACTAATTACCAAACTCTGAGTCAAAACAGTACTGTTTTTTTCATAATGATATGTTAATATCCTAATATAATAAAATGCAAAATAGCATTGTAATTACAATGCCTGGAAGGAATGAATATGCTTTCCTTTACAAGGTGCTTACTGAACTGAGTTCATTTAGAAAATATAGTGAATTCTCAAAGTACTTGAAAATGACAAATATTGGAATACTGTATCAGGCTGTTCTGGTTCTGGTCTAACACATAACTTCTTAAATTATGGGCAAACACACACTGAGAAAACCCTGGAGATGGAGAACCAGCGAAGTGATCGGGATCCACAGAGGTAAGCATTGCCAGCTGGATACAAGGGATGGAGGAGAGAGCCCCAGGCGCTGAAGATACAGTTGAAGAACTCTAACAATTAGCGCATCACACATAATCAGTCTGAGGTGCTTCTACCAGCATTCACCCGCAGCGCATCGAAGGCCACCACTGCAGCCTTGTGCAGGAACACACTGCATGTTTTCTCTGACATCGTCATGACATGTAATGTCAGCAAACACAGCTAGAAGCACTGCAGCTCTGATCCCAGGCCATTGTGAGTTGCACACAATACTGTACATGCCAAATTTTCTGTTCTTATAGAAACATAATTGTTTAATTGTGAAAATAAATGATTCAAAGATTTTCTTGCTTTCATTCTAAGTGGGGAAGTATCAAATAGGTATGTTTTTCAATTTTATAGTTCTAGAACATTTGATTTTGAAAATTAGTGCTTGAGTTGGTGAACTGAGTTTCATAATAATAATGATAATAATAATAAATCATTAAATAGATTTTTTTTTTGCTGCACTCTGCTCAAAGTTTAGCTATGAGTCTCAGCATCTGCCTCTATACCCTGCAGGATAGAGCCTTTCAGAGGCTCTCTGTGGTAGGCTCCTGTCCTTTTCCCTGTTTTCTCCCTCCTAAGATGTCCATCCCTTTGCCTTTCTGAATGGGGATTGAGCATCTTAGCCAGAGTCCTCCTTCCTGATTAGCTTCCTTAGGTGTACAGATTTTAGTATGTTTATCCTATATTATATGCCTAATATCCACCTATCAGTGAGTATATACCCTGTGTGTCTTTCTGCTTCTGGGATACCTCTCTTAGGATGATCTTTTCCAGTTCCCACCATTTATCTGCAAATTTCATGATTTCCTTGTTTTTTTTATTGCTGAATCATATCCCATTGTGTAGATGTACCACAATTTCTGTATCCATTCCTCAACTGAGGGGCATCTGGGCTGTTTCCAGCTCCTGGCTACTATAAATAAAGCTGCTACGAACAAGGTTGAGCATATGTCCTTGTTGTATACTTGAGTGTCTTTTGGATATATGCCTAGCAGTAGTATAGCTGGATCTTGAGGAAGCGCTATTCCTACTTGTCTGAGAAAGTGCCAGATTGACTTCAAAAGTGGTTGCATAAGTTTACATTCCCACTTTTTTGCTTGGGATCAGAACAGAATTTTCAAAAATTTCTGAAGTCAATATACTTCAGTCACTTTATACTTTTCATTTATGTGAAATAGTATTCTCAGAATTGATGATTTTGAAATTAAAATATTCATCAGTTCTGAAATACATCATACAGTCTCTAATATTTAGACAGGATTTAGATCTTTATGTAGAAATAAGCACAGCCATCTCATTAGAATGCAAATTTGCTTTCATGTTTATCCAGTGCTAAATTTATATAAACCAATTTATTTTTAAAACAAATTTATGTATTTATTATCAGTAAATGTTTGCTTTTTATACCTGTTATATATATTTAGATACTACCACTCATGTAAACATTTCTTGGCCAAAAATCTGTTGAGAATAGAAAAAGTTTAAGAAATCCTTGTCTAACAGGTATCCATGAACTACCTGTAGGGTATGACCATGACTAAGGCTCATTCTGTGATTTTATGGTGGGTTGATCTAGGCAGGTGCAGCTTAGAATGCCAAAACAAAACAAACAAACAAGCACGTGTTTGAGTTAATAGTGAGGCAAAAGGAGCCGAAATCCCTTTAGGTTGGCACCTACCACATGTGTTATAAGCCACATTCCAACCTGCCGAGGGTTACAGTTTTTCATCAAATTTCAGAAAACTTTGAAGAGCTCATGATGTGATACACTTTATTTGGGGCATTGCATAAGCAAATAATAGATCCTTTTAAAGATGAAGTACAATAGTATGTGTTACATATATGCATGTGTTAGCTATCAACTGTGTGCTGCCATCTTGGCTCCCACAGGTCTAACTACAGTCCTGTAGTTTTGGAGCCATCTTTCCCCGTTTTAGTTAAACACCACATCGCCAGCTTAGCCTGGCCTACCTTAGGTCACATATCTCTTCCACTGGCCAAGTCCAAGGAAGACATTATTACATCAGATGTACAACAAAAGAAAGAAGTCCCCATGTCAAGGTCAACTGGCCAAAACCAAAATAGCATGAATGACAAAGACAGTATATCTCCCATCAGATCTAGTAGTCCTATAAAAGTATTCTTTTATGAGAAGTACTTAGATTAACAGGAGGGCTCAGAATTTAAAAGAATTTAATTTCATTAAAGAATTTAAGACATTTAAAGCTGATACAAACACTTCATTGAACTGCAAGAGGATTTTAAAAACAAATAGTTGAGTGATGTCCAAGAAAATACAAATAGACGGCTGAATAAAATGACAAAGATAATTCAGGATTTTAAAAATGAGTTCAATAATAAGAAAAATACAAGCTGAAAGGAGACAGAATTTAAAACTCAGTATCCCAATTAGAACGTGCACAGAAAAACCTTACAATTAGAATGAATCAAGCAGAAGATGGAATACCAATACTTGAAGATAAAGTTGTCAGTTAGAATGACTCAAGCAGAAGATGGAATACCAATACTTGAAGATAAAGTTGTCAGTCTAGATGAAATAAGGAAAGACCTTGAAAAAATTGAAAAGTAAAGGGGACAAATATAGGGTACCATCAAAGGAACAAACCTTTGAATTATAAGCATTGGTGAGTGTTAGGTCTTAAATCTTGGACAAATGGACAATCTTGGCTAACTGTGGTGTCTGTTAACATATCAAAGCAGATGTTGGTTACCAGACTCTCCTTGCATTCCTTAGTCCTGGATGAAACAATCTGCAACTCTACCCTGAACTCTCTAAACTAAGTATTGGGTTGGACTCCCCCTCATCCCCCAGTTCCTCTGATCCTTAGCTATGCCAGCCTCTTGGACAATTTCTTGGTCCAGGTTGCTGCTTTTTGTTGATGGCTTCTCTCTGGATCTCCCCTCTTCTTTCCCCTCTCTCCTCACAAGACCTATGTCAGTCTGGCCATATTCACTCTAGACTCTCCCAGATGTCTCTGCCTCTGACTTTGTTCCCCTTTTTATCTTCAATAAATCTTCACTTCTACTGTACTTAGGAACAGTCATGCCTTCCTTCCTTCCTTCCTTCCTTCCTTCCTTCCTTCCTTCCTTCTTTCTTTCTTTCTTTTTTCTTTTATTTTCTTTTTCTTTCAATGGGGAGAATAATCCCAGGTCAATGTCAAAAAAGCAGATCATTAATTAGATCATAGAAGAAAAAAATCCCCAAACTAAGGAAAGATATACTCATAAAGATGCAAGGAGCACACAGAATCAGAACTAGACAAGACCAAAGAAGAAACATTTTTTTGCCATATCGTAGTTAAAACACTAAATATACAGAACAAAGAAAAACATTGAAACAGCAAGAGAACAAACATGTCATATATGTCTTAATTAAATTTTGGTGTTGTGCTGAAACATCATGATCACAAGCAACCTAGGGAGCAAACAGTTTATTTGGCTTCTACGTCCTAAATCACAGTCCACTGAGTGAAGTCACAGCAGGAATTCAAATCGTTGGAGACCTCCAGGCAGGATCTGAATGCAGATGCTCTGAAGAATTGATGCTTACTGGCTTGCACAAATGGCTTGCTCAGCCTGCTTTCTTATAGGACCTGGGACCACCACCCAGAGTGCCACCATCTATAATGGTCTTGGCCTTTGCTCACTAATCACTATTTTTTAAGAAAAAGTTCCCTATAAGCTGGCCTACAGCTTGATCTCATGGAGATATTTTCTCAATGGAGATTTCTTCCTCTCAAATGACTCTAGCTTGTGTCAAGTTGACAGAAAAGTATCTAGTCCAACATTTTTTAAAAATTTACATTATTAGTTACATTTTATTAACTCTGTATCCCAGCTGTGTCCCGCTCCCTCATTCCCTCCCAGTCCCACCCTCCCTCTCTCATCTCCTCCCTGCCCCTTTCCAAGTCCACTGATTGGGGAGGACCTCCTCCCCTTTCATCTGACCCTGGTTTATCAGGTATCTTCAGGCCTAGCTGCAAAGTCCTCCTCTGTGGCCTAGCAAGAGTGCTCCTCCCTTGGGGGGTGGGGAGGTCAAAGAGCCTGACATTGAGTTCCTGAAGTCCACTAAAAAAGGATCTTGAAGCAAAACCATCATGATAATACCTGGTTTCTCAATGGAAACTCTGAAAACCAGAACACCTGAAGCAATGCTCCAAAAGGAGCAATTGTCAACCTAGATAAGTAAGTACCCAATAAGTGTCTACCATGGTTGAAAGGAAAAACAGCCTAAAGAAACTCACATCCAAAATAAATAAATAAGTAAATCAACCACTAAGCAGAACTTAAGAGAGGAGTAAGCACAGCTAAGACAATTTAGAAAGAAAACAAATGATTCTACAACTTAATGAAAAAACAAGCTACACTAAGGACATAATCCAGCAGAAAACACCACATGATTACAATCTACACATACTGTTCAATAATAATCTTAAATATTAATGGCCTCAACTCAGGGGCTAGCTGAATGGAGAAAGAAACAAAGTCCATTAAGTTGAAAATCTAAAGGAAATGAAAGGATTTCTTCACTCATTCAAACTAACAAAGGTAAAGCAAGCAGCCAATGACCTCAACAGACCCTTAGTGAAGATGTAGATTGTAGTAACAACATAAAAAGTCTAACAACTAAAAACAATGAAAAAGTCCAGGCCCAGATGGGTTCACAGCAGGATTCTACCAGACTTTCAAAGAAGAACCATGACAAAGTTTTAAACTCTTAGAAATAGAAAAGAAAAAAAGAAAGAAAAGAAAAGAAAGAAGAAACAAAGAAATCTGGCACTTTGTCAGAAAATTGGGAATAGTTGTACTTCAAGACTGAGAGCAACAATCAATAAATGGGACCTCGTGAAACTGAAAAGCTACTGTAAAGCAAAGGACACTGTCCTCAGAACAAATCGACAACCTACAGATTGGAAAAGGATCTCCACCAACCCCTATATCTGACAGAGGGCTAGCATCCAGAATATATAAAGAGCTCAAGAAGTTAAACATCAACAAATCAAGTAACCCAATTAAAAAATGGGTTTTTACAGGATCAGATGAATGGGGAGGAGGTCCCCCCTATCAGTGGACTTGGAAAGGGGCACGGTGGAGATGAGGGAGGGAGGGACTGGGAGGGAATGAGGGATCGGGACACGGCTGGGATACAGAGTTAATAAAATGTAACTGATAAAAAAAATAATAAAAGAAAAAAAAAAAGAAAAAAAAAAAAGACACAGGTACACTCCTGTGTACACCCAGGTATACTCCTGGGTATATCCCCAAACGATGCTCTGCCATACAAGGGAACTTGCTCAACTATGTTCATAACAGCTTTATTGGTAATAGCCAGAATCTGGAAACAACCTAGATGTCCCTCAACCGAGGAATGGATAAAAAACAAACAAACAAACAAACAAACAAACAAAAACATCTGTGGTACATTTATACAATGAAATATTACTCAGCCATTAAAAACAAAGAAACCAGGCAATTTGCAGGTAAATGGATGGAACTAGAAAAGATCATCCTGTGTGAGTTCACGTAGACCCAGAAAGGCACACATGGTATGTACTCACTTATACGTGGGTTTTTGCCATATGGTACAGGATAACCACACTACAAGGCATAGACCCAAAGAAGAAATGTAACAAGGAAGATTCAGGGAAGGATGCATAAATCTCACTCAGAAGAGGAGATAGACTAGACAGAGGTAGTGGCTGAAGAGAGAGAACAAGGTAGGAGAGGGGGTGCAGAGAATTAAAAGGGTGGAGATCAGATGTAGAGAGAGAAGGACAAGAGGACAGAGGCCTGTAGAGAAAAGAGAAACTGTGGGTGGGGGCATCTCTGTGACAAGTTGGAGCTCTAAGTCAGGGTAGGCTCGTGGGGCAGAAACTCTTAGTAGCAGGGGCCATAGAGACTGAAGAGAACACCCTCTAACTAGACAAGTCTTCTAGTAGAAAGAGGGGAACACCAACCCACCCACAAAAACTTTGACCCAAATTTTACCCTGCTTACAAGTTGTGCAGGGATAAAGATAGAGCAGATAGAGCAGAGATTAAGGGAATGCCCAGCTAAAGCCTGGCTCAACCCAAGATGCACCCCACGGGAGAGAGCTAACCCCTGACACTATTAATGGTACTCTGTTATGCTTGCAGACAGGAGACTAGCAGAATTGTCCTCTGAGAGTCTCCATCCAGCAGCACTTCAAAACAGATACTGAGACTCACAAACAAACACTGGGAGATGTGTAGGGGTCTTGTGGAAACATGGAAGGAAAGAGAAAAGGATCTGGAGGTGACAGGAGAAGACAAGAAGACCAACAGGGCCAACTCGCCAGGGCCCAGAGGGGCCTGCTGATATTGAAACATCAAACAAGGACCATACAGCCCTGGACCTCGGCCCCTAAAAAGATATAGCCAATGGGCAGCTCAGGCCTCATATGGGTCCTCTAGTAAGAGGAGCTGTCTCTGACATGGACTCTGTTGCCAGCTTTTTGATCACTTCCCCCTGGCAGGACTGCCTTGCCAGGACACAGGGAAAGAGGACATGCTCAGTCCTGATGTGACTTGATGTGCTGGGGTGGATGAAAGGCAGAGTCCATTTTTTCTGAGGAATAGGTGAAAAGGGAGCTATGAGATGGAGGAAAGGTGGGACGGGGAGAGAGAAGAGATGGGGCTACAATCAAGATATAAATTGAATGAGCATGAAACTAAACAATCTTCAAACAGAGGAAAAAATAGAAAACAGATCCTCTTTGCAAACTTATGCTCATACGTAAATAAAATTCAACCCTGATTTAAAAAAAAAAAAAAACAAAAAAAGAGAGAGTGAGAGAGAGAAAGAAAGCAAGGAAGAAAGAAAAGCACACTTTGTAAAGCTGGCATTAGTCCAGTTCCTCAAATCAGGTAAGAACACAATAGACTGACAAAATACTCAACAACATGCTAGCAAACAGAATACAAGTACATATCAAGAAGATCACCCATGATCAAGTTGGCTTTATCCTGAAAATTCAGGATTGGCTCAAAATACATAATACGTCAATTAATACAATAATCCTTATAGATAGAATTAAAGGCAAAAATCACGTGATCATCTCAATAAGCATAGAATAACCTTTTACAAAATACAAGCTGTTTTCATAACTTAAGACCAAACTTAAGGTTTGGAGCAAATATACCTCAACATAATAAGGCAAACCATAGCCAACATCATCATAAATGGAGATGTATTAAATCCTATTAAAATCAGGTGTGAGACAGGACTTTGCTCTATCCACTTTCCTTTTCAGTACAGTGCCAGAATCGTTAGCTGTAGCAACAAGGCAAGGAAAGGAAATGGAATAGATACAAGCAAGAAAAAATAGTTATATTATCCCTGTTTTTAGATAATATAGTATCAAACATAAGAAATAACCAAATTTCACCATAAAGCTTGTAGAAACAATTGAAAATTTCAGAAGCATAGCAGGGTACAAAATCAACTTACAAAAATCTGCAGCTTTTCTATATAACACCAACAAATAAACTGAAAAAAAAAGATTATAGACACTTTCCCATTTACAATAGCACCAGT
Organism: Meriones unguiculatus; assembly: GCF_030254825.1. Taxonomy (NCBI): domain Eukaryota; kingdom Metazoa; phylum Chordata; class Mammalia; order Rodentia; family Muridae; genus Meriones; species Meriones unguiculatus. The sequence goes on from NC_083354.1 coordinate 132,506,421, forward strand.
GATAATAAAATGTCTTGGAACAAACCTAACTAAGAGGTAAAAGCTAAATGTGATAAAAACTTAAAATCTCTGAAGAAAGAGATAGGGGAAGACATTAGAAACTGGAAAGAGCTCCCATGTTCAGGGATGTAATTACGGTACACGTAATATTGTGAAATGACCATCCTACCAAAAGCAATGTGCAGATTCAATGCAATACCAGTTGAAATACTTGAAAATTCTCCATAGAGAAAAAATCCTAAAATTCATATAGAACCACAAAAGACCCTGGATAGCCAAATCAATGTTGAGCAAGAAGAGGAATGCTAGAGGCATATATTATAGAGCATTAGTAATAAAAATAGCATAGTATTTTCACAAAACACATATGTAGACCAATGTAATAAAACAGAAGACTCAAAAGTGAGTACATGTAACTATAGTCACCTGGCACTTGACAAGCAGGCAGAAACGTATACTGGACACAAAGCAACATCTTCAACAAATGGTGCTGGCAAAATTGAATGTCCACGTACAGAAGAATAAAATCAGAACCTTATATATCATCGTGGAGAAAAATTATAGCCAAGTGGATCAAAGATCTCAGTTTGCAACCTGAAATGTTAAAACTGCTAGAAGAAAACATGTGCAGTTTCCTAAAAGATGTAGGTGTAGAAAAAAAAACCTTTTTGAACAGGACTCTATTGGTCATGGAATTAGGGCAATAATTGACAACTGGGACCCCATGGAACAAAAGAGCTTCTGTATAGCTAAGGAAACAATCAAGTGAAGAAGAATCTCACAGAATGGGAGAGGATCTTTGCCACCTGACAGTAAATTAATATGCAGAATATACAAAGAGCTCAAAGAAAACATAGTCAAGAATAGAAAATGACCTGCTTAAAAGTGGGTTAGGGATCTAAAGAGAGAGTTCTCAATAGCAGAAATTTTAAAAATGGCTGAGAAATATCTCAAAAAGTGTTCTTCATCCTTAGCAATTAGGGAAATGCAAACCATTGCAATTTTGTGATTTCATTTCATCCTAGGTAGAATGGCTGAGTTCAACAAAACAACTAATACTAAATGCTGTTAAGGTTGTGGGAAAAGAGGAATCCTCATTCTCTGTTGGTGGGAATGCAAATTAGTTCAGCTACTCTGGAAACCCTCAAAAGACTGACTGGAAATTTATCATCTGACCCAGCTATGCCCCTTGTCATATGTGCAATGTACTTGACATTTCGCTCTACAGATACTTGCTCAGTCATGTTCATTGCCGCTCTACACATAACAGCTACTAGATAGAAAGAACTTAAATGTCCTTCAGCTGATGAGTGGATGATGAAAATGTGGCTCATATTATACAAAATGGGATAACATTCTGCTGCAAAAAAAAAGTGAAATCTAAAATTAGCAGACAAATGGATGAACCTAGAAAAAATACATACTGAGTAAGGTAACCTATACCCAGAAAGACAAATGCTATTATTCTCTCTCATCTGTGGTTCCTAGCTACAAACCCTCAGAGGTGAATATACAGAATAAAGTAACCACAAAACTGAGGAAAGTATAAAGTGACCACAAGTGGCAGATAGAGGCTCGAGAGGGAGCTATCAGGATAAAGGTGATAGGAAGTAGGAAATGGAGTAATGGTGGGTATGGGGATCCAACTGGGGAGGAGGGAGGGAAGTCAACACAGAAGAAAGGGACGGGGCAAATATCACACGGTTGTTTGATGAAGCCATAAGAAATCACATTATTTTATATTTATATATACTATATATATGTATATATTTACCATAGCTACATGGAAATTATGCCACTTGGGCTGACAATGCTTCCCACAGGAACCATAAACTAACAAGAACCTCAACGTTCCAGGTGAGAGAAACTTCTTTTTGAGTGCTTGGTCAGGGTCATCCAAGAGGCTCTCAGTGAGTTGCATCACAGAGGTCGAAGGACAGTCCCTGTGGCTGAAGATATTGTCCACTTTGGTTTCATTTGATTCCAGCTGTATCTAATCTGGAAACCTCCTTTTTGTAGTCCAGCTTCTATGGTGCCAAAAAGTAACATACCAGCTACCATGCAAGCTCTTAATAGTCCCACCAGCTGCAACACCTCAGTCCCAGCAGTGAGCAGCATGGGAAGAGCTCTGTGAGGGTCTGAGCAGCCGCACCTACATGCTGGTGGTAACTAATTGCTGTCTAACTGGACTTAGGGTCCACTTACTGAGAGTGAAATGATCCCTGGTACTAGAAACCCAGCCACATTTGCAAGCTTAGTGTGGTCATGGACCTTAGATGAGAATCTACTACTGTCACTTTGCTAGAGCAGGGTGACTCCTTACTATATTCTAAATCTAATCCTTACAACCCAGTTAGGTATGGCTACAATCCATTATCGGAGAATCCACACACCGTCAGGTAAGTGTAGCTACAATTTGTTATCTCTTTACAGCAAATGAAAACAGTCCCAAAAACCACAACTGGATACAATGTAGAGATCAAGGAAAAGTGGGGACTGCAGCCCCACTGGACACATCTACATCACCTCTCCCGCATCCGTGGCTCAGGGAACACCTAGGAGAGGGGCCAGAATGATTGTTACAAGGCAGTACGCCAGGCTGTCAGCTGTGAAACATCGCTCCTACGAAGGGCTTCATCTGTAAGACTGGAGCAGTGGCAACATCAGTGGACATTCTAGCGTGGAAGGCAGAGGGTTTCACCTTTAGACAGAGAGCTATGGACACCCAGTGGCTTCTGGAGGAGAATTACCCTCCTCAGGGGTGAGCCCTCTTGTTGGTTATCCAACAGAAAGTTCTGAAATATACCCACAGACAACAAAATGGATTAAACAGGCTGTATTCATGTATTTGTGCAAACATATACACACACAGGTATGCAACAATAATAAGAAAAAAGAGGCTATCAATTTAAAACTGAGGGGCATGGGAGTAGCTGAGGGGAGGAAAGGGGAGCAGGAGGGTGATTATTAAGGATTTCAAAAAGCAACCTTTCTTTTAAAAGAGGAAAATTCAAAAGTGCTGTAAGTAACTCCGCTTGTAGCATGCCTGCCTAGTATACATGAGACCCTGGGTTTGCTATTGATTCCCAGCACCACATAAACTGGATATAGCTCATACTTATGATCCTACAATGTGGGAAGTAGAGGCAGAAGCATCAGCAGCTCAAGGTTTCCTAACTATACTGTGATCCTGCCAGCCTGGACTACTAAGACTATGTCTCACAAAAGTTAACAATTTATATATATGAAATATAATATATAAATACATAAATGTGTAAATGTATAACTACTAATTTAACATTTCTATGAAAATTATTGGATCAGAGAGAGATTCTAGGTCTAGAACTATATGTGATTCTAATATATGATTGTACTGTTGAAATGGCCCAGACCCAAGGCAAAGTGAAATGCCTATGTTTTGACATGGATGTCAAGATGGTGTTGTGGCTGGTGCTGTACAGGTTTTTTGTTTGTTTGTTTTTTAGAAAATACAGAATTATGAGAAAAAGATTAACTGTTACCCAACCACTAAAAAATATGTAATAGTACAACAGAATTATAGTTAGATATGTCTGAGAGGCCTATGATATTCAAAATGGCCACAGAACCTCCAAAAGAGAGGCTTTCTTTTCTCATGATTTTGACCAGTGTGTGTCCTCAAGAGCTCCTATTTTGTGTAAACTGTGGCTCCCTGTGATGTTGCTGCGAGCCTGGGGTCAATGGGAAGGTACTGATTTTAGATAATGACTTCATGGAACATCTGGTGCTAGTTGCACATACAAGCATCGCTACTTCTCTTCTTGGAGGGCAGCATGGGACCCGCTGTTGATTCTTTTCATTAAATTCTCCACGGAAGGCTAATCATTTCTGATCATGAATACATGCTTCCAGCCAATTGATTGCTTAGGCAGAGGGGTAGAGTCAGGTATAGTTTTGGCTTAAAAGCCCCAATAAATTTTAATTCTGTGCTTTCTTTTTGAAACAAGACATTTTGCTTTGTTTTCTTTCATTAATCTCCCTCTACCCCCAGAATGTGTGCCTTCTCAAGACTGGCTGTCAGAATGACCCTCATCTTGCCTTCTGGTGATTTCCGGTGATGTAAGACTGGTCTTAGTTAGGGTTTCTACTGCTGTAATGAAACAGCCTGATCAAAAACGAGTTGGGGGATAAAGGAGTTATTTGGCTTAACTTCCACGCTTTTGTAGTCTGTCATTGAAGGAAGTCAGAGCTCTAAAATTAAAACAGGAAGAGGCCCTGGAAACAGGACCTGATGCAGAGACCATGGAAGGATGCTGCTTAATGGCTGTCTCTAGATTTCTTTCTCACTCTGCTTTCTTACAGAAGCCAGTACCGCCAGTGCCATGGTGGTCCCATTCTCACACCAATCACTAATGAAGAAAATGCCCACAAGCTTTGCTATTGCTCAGTCTTATGGAAATATGTCTTTTTCTCAGTTGAGGTTCTCTCCAGTAACTCTAGCTTGTGTTAAGGTGACATAAAAACAGCCTGGACAGGGGAAAAAACCCCAAACCCCGGGAATCCTAGAGCCGCGAGGTGCCACACAGCACCCAGGAGTGAATATCTCTGTGACATTCGCAATCATTAGTGAGCTTGAAGCTTTGGCATTGGCTAGAGGCTGTGCTTGTTTGGGGTATTTGGTTCTGGTAGTGTCATACAGTCAGGCTGTGACTTGATCTTTCTTAATTTTCTTATCTATCATCTATCTATCTATCTATCTATCTATCTATCATCTATATATCTATCTATCTACTTTTTGGAGAGAAGCAAGTTTTATTTGTGGAGAATGTTTAAAAAACCAAGACCCAACGTTGACTGTGATATATTTTCTAACTTCTAAACAGAGCAAACTGAATATTACACTCCAAGATATCCTCATGACTAAGAATTTACCTTTTCATTACTAAAACCCATTATATTTCTTGAGGCTTCGTTATTTTCAGGACTATCAGGGAGGTTTAATTAATACTTATATTAACAATATTAAACAAACTAGACAAATAGAGTGTAAAATGACAGTCATACAGGTAAAAATGAGGAAAAAGAATTAAGTGATGACAAAGTGATTTGAGACCTCTACTGGTCCAAGTAGAATAAAGATCTCAATATAAAACTAGAAATACTAAATATGATAGAACAGAAAGTGGGGAATAACTTTGAAAGAACTGACACAGGAAACAACTTCCTGAACAGAACACCACCAGCTCAGACACTAAGATACAAACAAAACAAAACAAAACAAAACAAAACAAAACAAAACAAAAAAACAAATGGAACCTCATGAAACTGAAAATCTTTAAGGCATAGGACACCATTAACAGGAGAAAACAGCAGTCTACAGAATGGGAAAAGATCTTCACCACCCCTACATCTGACAGAGGGCTAGTTTCTAAAAAACATATAAAAAACTCAAGAAACTACACATCAACAAACCAAGTAACCCAAATAAAAAATGAGATCGATGGTCCTTGGTTGATTCATTGGTCTCGGAAGGGCCCCCTGGGCCCAGATTTTTGGCTCTGTTGGTCTTTCTTGTGAACTCCTGTCCTCTCCAGGTCTTTCTTCCATAACGTTTCCTGAACTCTGCCCAAAGTTTGGCTATGAGCCTCAACATCTGATTTGCTACTCTGCTGGGTAGAGTCTTTAAGAGGCCCTCTGTGGTAGGCCCCTGTCCTGTTCCCTGTCATGTCCCACTTCCGATGTCTATACTGTTTGCCTTTCTGAATGAGGATTGAGCATCTTCCCTGTGGTCTTCTTTGTTGTTTAGCTTCTTTAGGAGTATAGATTTTAGTATGTTTATCCTATATAATATCCAGGCTTGCAGAGGACCTGGATCCTCTGCTTGGAAGTAGCTTAGTCTCCGTGGGGGTCTCCAAGTAAGGGGAACAGCCACTGTCTATAGTGTGGACGAGGTTGCCCACTCCTTGATCATCTCCCCCTGGTGAGGCAGCCTAACTAGGCCACAGAGAAGGAGGATCCAGACAGTCTTTTTGTTGTTGTTGTTGTTGTTTTTCAGACAGTCTTGATGGGACCTGATAGCCCAGATTCAGATAGTAGGGGAGGAGGACCTCCCCTGTCAGTGGACCAGAAGAGGGACATAGGAAGGGAAGAGAGAGGGAGGTGTGACTTAACCTTTATGTTTGTGATCTTGAAGTTTTCCATGTGTGGACAAGGTCAGCTGATAAATAATAGTCAGTGTCTTCTAAAACATTTTTGAGATTTTATTTTTATTTTATGTGTATGAATGTTTGCCTGAATATACTACTTGTATACAGTGCTCTTATAGGCTAGAAGAGGGCATCATATCTTCTGGAATTGGAGTTACAGGACTTTTGAGCCACCATGTAGATGTTGGGCATTGAGCCTGGGTTTTCTGGGAGCATAGCCAGTGCTCTTAACCACTGAGCCATTTCTTCAGCCCCATGTTGTCAGTGTCCTATTTAAACTGGTAGATTCCAACAGAATGACGTTTGCAACCAGCTTCCATGTTCCACAGTAGCTGTCAGGGCAGACGGCAGACTAGCATATATACCTGATAAGCCTAGAGCCCTGGGAATTATTACATACTCAGCTGTGCAGGAAGTTGTAATCAGTGCATTAGCAAGTTTGTCATGCACAGCAAGTGATTTGCCTTAACTAGCTCTAGCTTTAGCACTCAGTACCATGCTTTCTTCCTGCCTTGAAAAGAGACCAGCTTTTTGGCCCAGTTCCACCAAACTCCAGTTTCCCCACAGAGGAAAACTGACATGAGGGGAGCTATCTACACTCACTTATCTGCTGTATGGACTAGGAGCAGCTGACTTTTGACTCTAAGTTATGAGACAGCTTATGCAATTGTTCCCAATCACCACCTACAACATAATTCAGACATTAGGGCTCAGACCATGCCATATTGGAAGAGAGAAATTAATCTGATGGCATGACGCCCCAGACTACTGACCTTAAATATACAGTCAAGAAATACTGACTATTCAAACATAGTCCTGGGCCTGGAAAAAACCATGCTTAACAGGAAAAACTGGAAACAGCTTTCTGCAGTGAATTAATCTGTTCATATCTGTTTGGTTGGGTTAGTCTCATAACATGGCTTTGAGACTAGTTTTTCATGACCCATTAATCTAAAATATTTGTAGTGTTGAAACAGAAGCAAGAGAGAGAAGGCATGCTAGCATCCACAGGTCCCAGAATTTTGTATACATAATGTTATTAATCTTCTCAAAAGACCCAAGGGGTGCATGGTCTAATTTCCATTTACAGGAGAGAAAGGTGGAGCTCAGTCTGTGGACCTCAGTCTGTGGACCATGTCTGAGGTCACAGGAAGGGTAGGAATGAAATTCCACTAGGTCTATCCAGATACTGCCCTCATTCCTATGGTATCTGCTCCTAGCACACTGCATGCCTTGTTGAGAGAAGATCACTCCTGTCATAGCATATATGGTGCTTCTATGATGTTTTATGTGTATGCATGTGTTCATGTGTGTATATGTGCCTATAGGTATACTAGTGTGTGTGTGTGTGTGTGTGTGTGTGTGTGTGTGTGTATGTGTATACAGAGCGAAGGTCAAATATTGAAGCAGAATGATCTAGTATCTTCCTTGACTGCTCTCCACAGTATATTCTGAGACAGGGTCCCTCGCTAAACCTGGAGCTCGCTGATTCAGCTAGACTGGCTGCCAGCAGGCTCATTGGATCTGTCTATCTCTACTTTTCCAGTACTGGAGTTAAAGTGCTCGCCACTACACTCTGCTTTTTCTGAGTTTAGGCCCTCATGTTTGAGTGGCTTGTGTAGTTAGCATTTTACTGGCTGGGTGATCTTTCAGTTTCCTTCCCCTCCTCTTCACATTCTCAAGTAGCACATCATTGTTCCTGGTCCCTACTTGGTAGTCAACATTGACACAGGATGATACAGGGCTTTTTGACCTCAGCTGACCCATTTCTCCATTCTTAAAGGCTGCCCTTGGTAATAATTCTGACATTTCCGAGGTCAACACAGTGACACGACTCAACGTGAAAAAGCAAAATGGGCAGAAGATGCCAAGTACAAGAGTAATTCCTCAGACAGAGCACCGAGGGTGCAAAGCTATTAAAACTGCCTTCTCCCTGCCCATCTGTTTCCCAGGCTGCGTCCCCTTTATGCTACTGAGTCCCCACCATCCCAAGGAAATGTCTCCCAGCATCACGCAGGACACAGACACTGAAATTATAGCTTGTTCTACCTTCAGGAGATGGCAGCTCATTTGTTCCATACTGGGGATGGTAAAGACAAGGAAATCTGTCACTAGGATTTGTGTATGAAGCAGGGACAAGGAGATGAATGTTCTTTATTTTAAAACAATTGAAGCTCTTGTATTATTATTTGATTTGGGGTGTGATTATGTGTCTTTTCACTTGAAGGAAAAATTATGGAACAAGGTAACTGGAAAAAGAAAAGATTATTTAAAAGGGAACTGAGCTAGGCTGGGTTAAAACTTAGCACACGCAAGGCTCCGGGATTAAACCACTGCTCAAAACAGAGACTGAACTGATGTTCTGTTTGCAACAGTGCAAAAGGCAGTAAGAAAACAACGCATTTTATATGCATTTGTCTTTTATCACTGCTCATTTTGAAGCATAGCAAATCTGGATACAGGTATAAAAACACAGTATGATGCTGGTTTTAAACACAAACCACCTTGTCGTTTATAAAAACAGAAAAGCTTGACCACTGGTTGGTAAATCTTTCCTTGCTATCAACCCATTGATTTCTGACAACATTCACTCCTCAAATCTCCTCTGCTTTATGCTTCTCTGTTACACAATCATTTCTTTTGGATGGAAAGTGTGTGGCTTCTTCTCCTGCCCTCACATGTCATGGTTGTGCTTTTGATCTTTATTCTTCATTCTTCTCTGGTAGCTGCATGATCATGTATGGACTTTTAAGAACTAAAGTTCTGAGGAGGACTTTTCTGCCTTGGGGTAACTGTCAAATCTGTGAAATTTGACATTGTGAATCCATACTCTATCTTCTCCAGTGATCGAAGGTGTCGGGAGCCGCTCCCGCCATTACAAGATGGCGCCGGTTTCCTGCTTCCTGGTTCTTCTTGCCAAACGTTGTCTTGCGATGTACGCATGCGCCACTTTATGCTAATGTAGGTTTGGTTGTTCTCCCTATTGGAGAACACATGCTAACTGGGTTTTGTGTAGAGCACCAATCACAGACGAGCAAGTCACCCTGCTGGCTATTTAAGCAGAGCACGCACAGGGTTTGGGGTCCTTCTCCATCTACTTTCAAGAGCTTCGCAATAAAACTGCTGCTGGACAAATCCTCTGTTGCCGCGTCATCCTTATCGGCAAAGGCTGCGCGCGACAAGTGGTGCCGAAACCCGGGAACTTGCCGAACCCAGGGCGGAGGGATGACTCGAAGGACCCCCGACTGCTCGTCGGAGGAGGATTCAAGCCAGCAGTGTGAGGAACCACGGTACTTTTCTGCAAGGTATGATTTCTGTGGTCTGGGGTATTCCGTTTCTCGTGGTTAGTTTCGTTTTTGTTTTGTTGTGTTGTTTCTGTCTCAATTGTGGGAAACGGGAAAAGGTAACGTTAAGACCAGGAGTATGGCCAATCTATAAGAAAAGGTCAAGGAGGGTCAGAGAGTTTTGTCAGACCATCAAGATAGTCTGTCCGAAGCAGAAAAGGGGAAGATGTCAAAAGGAGAGAAAAAAACTTAAAAGTGCAGGAAAAACAGCTAAACTCGAGTTAAAAGCTAAAAGGCCAAAATTAACCGCAGATACTAAGAGGGATCCCATTAAAAGAGAGGACGGTCGTAAACTGTACCCCCTCTTAGATGAATTTAAAAATCTTAGGGTGGAGTCCTCTTCCGGGGAGGAGACGTCCTCAGAGGAAGAGGAACCACGACAGTCTGATGACTCTAGCGAGGAGGAAGAGACAGGGCTTGATCCTGATGAACAAGCAGAATTAGACAGCAGTGTTATGGCAGCAAGGACCACTTTTATGGGTCCATTCCCAGACTTCCCCTGGAAAAGTGTTAAGTCATTATCCAACCCAGGTGGGAGAAATTGCTCTAAAGGGAATTCACATGGCTTTAACTCATTTTGGAATGGAGCCATGTTCTATTATCACCCCTTATACTAGCTATCAGGTACAAGTGTTGTGCTCCACTTTGGATAATTGGGCTATCTTGCGCTGTATTTATTCTGGCAATATTGATAATCATTATCCTAAACATCCCTTATTACAATTTACATTAACCAATGCATTTATTTTTCCAAAAATTACAAAAATTCAGCCTATTGTGGGGGCTATTGATGTTTGATGGATCAAAAACTGGTGTAGGAAGTTATGTTGTTAATAATGAAGTGTTTCAAAAGCATTTTAGTGTTTCATCCCCACAATTGGTTGAATGTGCAATTGTAGCTGAGGTGTTACGAGCCTTTCCTCAGCCCGTGAATATTATTTCAGATTCACACTATGTGGTAGGAGCAGTACAAATTTTAGAAACCGTGGGACTCATTTCTTCCAAAAGTAATGTAGCGCAAGTTTTTGTTGATATTCAACAATCTATTAGAACAAGAGTAAATCCATTTTTTATTCAACATATGAGAGCACATACATTATTACCTGGACCAATGTCAAAAGCTAATGACTTGGCTGATAAAGCCACTAGAGCAGTATTCCTTTCGCTTAATTCTGTGCAACATGCCGCAACCTTCCATGAGTTATATCATGTGCCGGCTGAAACACTTAGGTTGAAATTTGGTATCTCACGAGCAGACGCTCGTGATATTGTGCTGAAATGCGCCAATTGCGCAGAGTTTAGACCTACACCTGCCATTGGTGTTAATCCCAGAGGATTGAGACCTTTGCATATTTGGCAAATGGATGTTACTCACATTCCTGCCTTTGGTAAGTTGAAGTATGTTCATGTATCCGTGGATACTTGTTCTGGTGTCATCCATGCCTCACCTCTTTCAGGAGAAAGGGTGGCCCATGTTATTACCCATTGCCTGGAGGCTTGGGCAGCATGGGGAAAGCCACAACAATTAAAAACTGATAATGGACCTGCTTATACTTCTAAGGTATTTCAACAATTTTGCTCAAAAATGGAAGTCCATCTTGTCACGGGGTTGCCTTATAATCCACAAGGACAAGGCGTGGTGGAACGTGCACATGGCACACTCAAAACGTATTTGCAAAAACAAAAAGGGGGACTCTGGCCCATAAATATGGGTCAGAAAGCAACTATCTCCCTTACTTTATTTACCCTAAATTTTTTAAAATTGGATTCTAATGGACAGTCTGCGGCAGACAGACATGTCAGCCATGCATACCCGAAAGAATTGGTAAAATGGAAGGATGTGCTTGATAATCAGTGGAAAGGACCGGATCCTATTTTAATAGGATCCAGGGGAGCTGTTTGTGTTTTCCCACAGGATCGGGAAGATCCAATCTGGGTTCCAGCGCGACTGACTCGGGTGGTGAAGCACGATGACCCTGCTCCTGATCCTGCTGCTGAACGGGATGCTGAGGAGCCAAGAGGTGAAAGGCCAAGAGATTCGATGGGGAATCCTGTCAGCCTTCCCTCGGCCCATGCCGGTGATGCATGATGCACAAGTCTTCCCAAGATTCTTCACAACTAATGACTCTTTGGGGCTACCGTATTTGCCAATATCTAGAGACATAGCTCCTATTCAAAATAATGACACTTGGACCATTAATGGCAGCTTATGTTTTACCGTGAATCAGTCATTTGATTTCTGTTACACAAGGACTGTTTACTTGGATATCCTCTGCTTTCTCCTATTTTAAAGAATGGGTTGGTGTGGGAATGTTTGGAGTAACCTTGGTTGCAGGACTGCTCCTCTGTTTTTGGTTGCTCTGCAATTTAAAAAAAAAAAAAACAGCAGCAAGCAAAAAATGTGGCTATAGTCCAAGCCATGTTGGCTGTAGAGCAGGGAGCCTCTCCTCAAGTATGGCTAAATATGCTCAGCCGTTGAGACACTGTCAGAACTAAAAGCAATCCTTACGGGCACAGGTTCCCATTGCACTAGGAAGCTGTTCTTGGCAGACCTTTGCGCCCCCCAGGGCTCAGGTTCCCATTGCACGGGGCTAAGGGCGTAAAGGGTCTCATACACTGTGTAACCTCCTTGATCGCTGATGCTGTTGAGTCAGCAGGCTGATCGGAAAACTCATGGTGTAGTTACGGATCATTTTTGGCTGATTTTAATATAATTTTTAAGGGGGAGATGTCGGGAGCCGCTCCCGCCATTACAAGATGGCGCCGGTTTCCTGCTTCCTGGTTCTTCTTGCCAAACGTTGTCTTGCGATGTACGCATGCGCCACTTTATGCTAATGTAGGTTTGGTTGTTCTCCCTATTGGAGAACACATGCTAATTGGGTTTTGTGTAGAGCACCAATCACAGACGAGCAAGTCACCCTGCTGGCTATTTAAGCAGAGCACGCACAGGGTTTGGGGTCCTTCTCCATCTACTTTCAAGAGCTTCGCAATAAAACTGCTGCTGGACAAATCCTCTGTTGCCGCGTCATCCTTTATCAAAGGATGCGCGCGACACGAAGGCCCCAATATGGAGCTAAAAATTACAAAAGAGAGAACATTTTATTAAGTAATGAATCAGAATGCAGAAATCAGTGGGAATGATATATTCAGACAAACTTTATTTACTCTGACAAGATATGGCAGATTTAGGGACTTCAGTGGATTGATCTGAACTAAATCTGTCTTGTCCTTTTCTTTCTTAACATGCTGCTCAATCCTTGCTTGATAATGCCAGTTTTCTTCTGCTCCTGTCTTGTCTGCCAAGGGAAATGCCTGGTCAGCAGTCTGCATGTATGATGGCCTTACTTTAAATGTCTAACACTTCATTTTTCTCTGATTTTATTTTACATCAACTGGGATAGCTAGGATAAGTTATGGTAGTGATAAAATGTGACATCAGTCACTTAGGTATTTTCTACTCAAATATGACCCAACTCCCTTTCTTCTCAGCGGGCATTATATCTACTCCAACTCTGGTCATTACTTCTACTGTACAGAACTTATTTCAGATCCCAAGAGATGGTGTAAATAAGAGTGTTAAAGAGGCACTCAAACTGGCTTGTCAAGGTTCTCATTTCTGAAAGCAAGGAGAAGGGGCAAGTGAAGGCAGTTATATTCATATAAAGGAAGAGGTGAGTTCTGTTAGATACAACATCGTTTGATTTGTTAATTAATGGGTGAGTCCACACATTTGTATGAAACACATGACCAATGGCAAACAAAGAAAACTGAACATGTGTAGGCACCTTAAAAGCAACATCAACTTGGAAATCTGTCTTTATATTAACGTTAAGAGGTCCAGCACATGGTAAGATTCCCTTTAATTTCTAATGATATCCAAATAGGGTATGGGGCTAGAGTACACTAATGATACTGTACAATACACCTGGTAGGTGAAATTTGTCCAGACTCCTTTCTAAGATGTGGAACATGAAGGCAGGTGACCCGGAGAGCATAGACAATTGATGAACTTTCTCAGAAGTGTTTCCTCTCTGGTGCTATGGTTGAGGAAGCGCTAGGCATGCTGAGATTCATCCATTGCCAAGGCCCAGGGCTTTACCCTGTCATAGTCCTGGTAGACCATATTCTACAAGAAAAGCCCATGGGGCAGCAAATGGGATAGCCACCAAAATGAAACAGGCACCTTTGAGTGAAACCTTTCTCGTTTTGTCTTTTGCTTCAAGTTTTACTGGACTTCAGGGAAACCACATTCAACTCTAATTAATCCTCATTTGTATTTATTACTACTAATACAGCACAAATAAAGTTGTTTTTTACTATGGTCCAGCTTCACATTAGATCAGAGAGAATTAAAAATGTGTTGTGGTTGCAGTGAGGAGGAGGATGTGTTGTGGTTGCAGTGAGGAGGAGGATGTGTTGTGGTTGCAGTGAGGAGGAGGATGTGTTGTGGTTGCAGTGAGGAGGAGGATGTGTTGTGGTTGCAGTGAGGAGGAGGATGTGTTGTGGTTGCAGTGAGGAGGAGGATGTGTTGTGGTTGCAGTGAGGAGGAGGATGTGTTGTGGTTGCAGTGAGGAGGAGGATGTGTTGTGGTTGCAGTGAGGAGGAGGATGTGTTGTGGTTGCAGTGAGGAGGAGGATGTGTTGTGGTTGCAGTGAGGAGGAGGATGTGTTGTGGTTGCAGTGAGGAGGAGGATGTGTTGTGGTTGCAGTGAGGAGGAGTTTGTGTCTAGCTAGAGGACATTCCCTACATTATTCGATGGAAATGTTTTTAACTTGACTTTGCATTTTGATGTAAATGCTAACCTAAAGATTAAATTGCCAACGATAGCTGTTGATTTGACATTTTCTGACAGGAAAATATGATCCTCACTATCTTCAGAGGCAGGGAATTTTTTTCCAGTGGGCATGGGCACAGGTGGTTAATGAGGAGTTGCTTTTCTTTGCAGATGCTCTTATTTTCTACTCAGTAAAACAGTTAATGACCTGAAGACTTCCTCCACCATGCCTTCCATAAATCACAGGCTCAGGATGTATACAGCTCAAGGTAGAAATGCAAATAAATTGAGATGCAAGAAAATTTTTATGCCCTACAAGGCACTCTTCTTTAAGATAGACCAATGGCCTGTGTGTTTGGGACTTTTAAGGTCATAGATGAGTTTGTGTCCAGACTGTTACTATGGTATTAATTTGGCATGCAAATACTTTTTCATCAATAAAGCTGTTAAGAGAGTCAACCCATTACATAACAGTAGGTCTGTGGAGCTGTGCCTGCATGCTCTAGGTCACTGTCATTAATGCCTTCCCATTTCATTGGTGGCATTTCTCTTCTACAGCCAAGAGAGGTTATAAATTGGTATAAACATCAGCAAAGGAGAGGAGTGAGTCATGCTACAATGCAAAGCAGACTCAGCAGGATTGCACTCTGGAGCTGCAGAGCTTCCACCTTATAGGCAAGAAAAACAAAAGGCATGAAAAAGCATTCTGTATGATACTGTTGTAGCAAATCACCAAACTTAGTTACCTAAGAACACCATGCACTTTGGTAGTAGAACACAGATAAATTAATCTTAGACCATAGGGAAACCAATTGGTCTGAGGCCAGTTCTTCCATGCTGTATATCTGCCATAGTGCTGGAATGTGATGCAAACTACTTAGAGAGAGAAGACATTAGTGGTCTTGTTCAATTCTGGGCTCTGTATCTAAAAGTTAAAAAAGCTAAAAGACCACTATTTAAGATATGGATATATTATTTTCTATAATTTGCAAAAGATAGTTTGGAATTTTGAAATTCATTTGACAAAGGAAGGTAACTCTAGTCCTCCTACATTTCACTCTCTATTGTTATATAAAAAATGGGCATTGAAACATATCTGACTTTATGTATTTAAATTGAGCAATAAAAGAACACTGAGATTATGCATTAATACCAAAGGTAAAACTGGTGACAGATAAAGACATGCTTGCTAAGCCACTGGAAGAGAGATGCAGAAGAAAATGATAGACATCAGAAGTGGATGGAGAGGGAACTGAGTGGGAGAGGGGGTGAGACGTTGGAAGGACCCAGCTGTTTGAGGTTGCAGTCCTCCAAGTCCTATAGGAGCAGGGAGGGGAGAGCTAGCAGAAAGCTGTGTCAAAGGCCATATATAAAATGTGGTTAGGGGCTTCTATATCTAGAGACACTCAGTGGGAGGCATCTCTGGGACAGTCTGAAGACCTGTGATGGAATCAGCTCCTGGGAGGATGTGGGGGTGACTCTAGCTGAGACTCCTGGCAGCAGGGGATATGGAGCCGGAAGTAACCATCTCCTATAGCTGGGCAGGACTTCCAGTGGAGGGAGGAAGACTCCAACCCACCCATAAAACCTTTGACCCGAAGTTTACCCTGCCTACAAGATATGCAGAAATAAAGATGGAGCAGAGTTTGAGGGAAGGGCCACCCAATGACTGGCCCATCTTGAGATCTATCCATGGGAGAGAGCCAACCCCTGACACGTTTAATGATATGCTGCTATTCTTGCACACAGGAGCCTGGCATAACTTACTTACTTACTTACTTACTTGCCTCCAAGAAGCACCACCCATCAGCAGATAGAAACAGATGCTGAGACCCACCGCCAAACATTAGATGGAACTGGGGAATCTTGTGGAAAAATTGCATAAAGAATAGAGGATCCAGAGGGGGCAAGAACTTCACAAGAAGACCAACAGAGTCAACTAACTGAGGACCATGGGGGCTCACAGAAACTGAACCACTAACCAAAGAGCATGCATGGGCTGGACCTAGGACACTTATGTAGCTAATGAGCACCTTGGTCTTCATGTAGGTTCCCTAGCAATTGGAGCAGGGTCTGTCTCTGTCCTCAGTGCTTTACTTGAAGAGAAGGGGAAAGATAAATGGGGGCACATGGTGAGAGGGTGGAATAGGGAGGAGGGAAGGGAGGGGGTTTCAATCAGGATGTAAAGTGAATAAGTTAATAAATTAATGAGAAAAAAAAGAAAAGATATGATATAGAGCAGGGCTCCGTAAGGTCAATCTGGGTGTTGTAGGGACATGGCAGTGGCTATGTTAGTAGGGGATAGAATTATAGCAAATATGTCCACATTGTGTGTTGCTCAGGTGTGAAGTCAAATTCCTATAATTTTTATTATTGAAGAAGATTCTGGACTCTATTAAAAATTCTCCACTATTTGTGCAAAGTTATTTAATTTAATAAAAATAATTTCCCAGTACTAAAATTCCAAGCAATCCTGGTAATTCTCAGAACAAAAATATCTGTTTTTTTTTTTTTTTTGGTTCTTGTTGGAGGACTTTATTTTTTACTTATTTATTTTAATTAAATTAATTTATTTATTATGTATACAATTTTCTGCCTTCATGTGTGCCTACCCACCAGAAGAGGGCATGAGATCTCACTATAGAGGGTTGTGAGCCACTATGTGGTTGCTGGGAATTGAACTCAGGACTTTTGGAAGAGCAGCCAGTCCTAGTAACCTCTGAGCCATCCCTCCAGCCCATTGAAGGACTTTAAACATGTCCACAGGTTTTTTTTTTGTTTGTTTGTTTTGCTTTGTTTTGTTTTGTTTTTTCTTTGGATAGCTGGAAACTGACTCTTCCAACGGTAAAGAGTTCTCCTTTGTTTATGATCTCTGGTTACTCCAAATTAAAAGACGCAAGTAATACTGATTCTAGTTCAATACTAAATAATTGCACCTAATAAATGCAAAGCATGTAACATATTTTAACATATCCTTGCCAATCAATGCTTTTATCTCTGTCATAAAGTTATCTCTCTAGCTAGAGTCTACAAAGATTTCTGGAGGCAAAATAACATTTACAAATAACTAAGACAGTTAATGGAAAACTCTCAAGTTGTCCTATTTCTAGTTTAACATTGTTGCATCTTCTATTACTAAGCATCTACCAAATCCACAATTTGCTAAGGGTCAGAGCTGTTTGTCTCATTTGATATTTTGAATCACGTTTTTTGTCTTGTGTGTGTGTGGGGAGGGGTGGACATTTTTTGCTTAACCATTTCCACCATATGCTTTTTTTTTTTTTTTCCTGACAGGATTGTCGGATGTCAATACAGTTGTGCTCATCTGACACTTCTCATTGGTGTTAGGATGTACCTTGCCCATGATAGAGACTAAAAAACACAAACTAAATATGAGCACCTCTAGAAACTAATCCCCAGGCATCCCGTAGTGCCCACACAACATTTCCTTAGGTAAGGGGTGTATCTCTCTGATTCATTTGCCCAAGAAGTATAAAACAGCCTCCATCAACCACATCTGCAACCACATCTGCCTTTGTAAATTTAAATTGTTTTAGCATGAGAGGAAAGTAAATTTGCTCAGATTCTTTTGTTCTGTGTTAATCTCAAAGAATTCTGGGTTTTGAAAACTTGCACGAAGACATGGAAAGCAAAGAACATTACATAGTTCAAACAAAATGTCACTATCCAAATAGCAGTACATTATGATACTATGTATGCTATATTCATATGCAAAATAAAATCTCATTAAAAATAAGATTAAACTTTTCCTAGAATTATCAAGCATCAAAAATATTCATTAATTTGACTGTCAACAACTTTAGGACTATTTCATTTTGTCTTACATGGCTAAATATTCACCTACAAACCATCAGTTGTGACCATAATTAAATCATTAATCAATTATTTTAAAAGATCATGAAGTAATGTTTTATTCTTAAATGGGACAGGTTACTTACTTTCCTAAACTCAAGAAGAAGCACAGAATCAATTGATTTTAAGTATTTTAAATAAGTTTCAAGTCTGTGAAGACAGAACACTCATTAAAAATAAATGCTAGCTCATTATCCACACTGTCATTCACATGAACCAAATACTGGGAAGGCCTTGCTAATATTTTCTTAGAAAACAAATAGCAGAATCTTGAAGGAACGTCAGCCAGAGGAAGGACTAGGTATTCCGTTTCTATCATGTAAGCTTATCAGAAATGACCCTCATTTTAATACTGGACATGTACAGCGCACTTCCAGTCTGTAAGCAAACTCGGTTAGTTTATTGAAAGGTTGAGGTGTTACTTTTCTTACAGAAGCACATGTTAACTCTGAGGACATTCTAAGTGCTATGCAAGTTCCTGTGTTGACTCCCAGTCCTGAGTTTTAGAAATCTTGAAACTGCTTTACACTAGGGTTATATTAAGTATGGAAATAACGTCATCTTTACAAACACCTTGAGGTCAAACCAGAGATGGGGAAAGACAGGCAGAGGGCTATGGGAACCTAGGTGGTGATTTTGATTTTAAGTTTGCTTAGATTAGTAAACACCTATGAGGCTAGCAAAATATATCTCTGGGAATGTCTGAAATGGCATTTTCATGGGCAGATCTTAAGGTCTCTAACCCAATCCACAGATTAGTCTTTAAGTGGTTCATAATATAATCACATTGTTGAGAGGTGTGGAAAGCAGGAAGGCAGAGGCTAGAGGTCGGAGGTCCCTGGGAACATATCCTTGGGTGTATGTCCTCATGGCCCCTTCCTCTATCCTCCTTCTCTCTGATTCCTGTTTGCCAAAGAAGTATAGAACAGCCTCCATCAACCACATCTGCAGCTATGATATCCCAACCCAAATACATGGGTCCACAGCCACGGGGAGCTCTATCAGACCCGGCACTAAAGTGAACCCTTTCAGTGATGAAGCAGCCCTCAGGGCAATGGGATGGCTAACAGCACAGAGGGTCTCAGGAAATCTATTCTAGTTGAGTCCTTGTGGTATAGGAAGATCTGTTTGTTCACACTCACTGTTAGTATTGTACTGTTCACTGCCACGTATGAAATGGCAATTATAACTCAGATTTAATCCTAGTCCACTGCAACTTATCAACTACAGGGGCAAGAGTCTAGACTCATTAATTTCTCAGTGGGAAAAAATAACTAAATATGACTTTTAAATTGTACTCAATAGTCACAGAAAGATCAGTTATGTATTGAAAGTGTATCATAGGACTTACTAAAAACCATATTATGTAAAATAAAAACCGAAGACACTACTTATTTTTGAAGGCAAATCTAGAAATTTCCTGTGCTCTGTAGTGAACCATAGGCTCTTTTTCTTTCTACATTTTAATGATGTCTTTAATCACCTTAAGATTCAAGTGTATTACTACTGTAGAACTCTGTCTTTTTTGAAGGATGCATCTGGTAATTGGAACATGAGAACTATTCCATGAATTTAGTTTTGTCCTCTTTCATTTCAAAGGCGATTTGAAGCAGATATGGCATTTCTTTATTCATTTCTTTATTTTTTCTTTCATTTTCAGATGGAAAGTAAGGAGTGTAGTGTACAGGAGCCTACTTTATACACAAATACTTTAATATCCCTTACATAAAGAGAGGTGCTTATAGTTTTGCAGTGAGTATTATCTTCCTCGTATTACTATCTATATTGATTAATGACCTAGTCATGAAACAAAGAAACAAAGGTACAAAAATTAGGCATTTCTCTTTGAGATTTCTCCACACCGATTTTCATATCAGTTATACCAGTTTATAATCAACCAATAGTGGATGGGAATTCCCCTTTCTCTAGATCCCTCTTAGTATTTCTTGTCACTTATTTCCTAGATCTTAGGCATTCTTTCTCAGAAAGGATGAAATCTCAAATAGCCTTAATTTGCCCTTCTCTAATCATTGAGGATCCTAAATACTTTTAAAGATATTTCTTTGTCATTTTTATTTCTTTGTTTTTATTTATTTGGACTCTGTTCATATCCGTAGTCCATTTTTTTAATTGGGATATTGTTTCTTGAGTTCTTTGTAAATTTTGAATATTAGTTCTCCATTGTACCTATAGCTGAATGGCCTTCCTCTTCATTCGGTTGGGTTGGTCACTTCATTTGCTGTAGAGAGGCTTATAAATACCGTGAGGCCCCATCCGTCAATCGTTTGCATTTGTACATGAGCAAATGCAGTCCTACTCAGAAGGCACTTCCCCGTGCCTGCACATCAGTGTTTCTCAACCTTCCTACTGCCACTACCCTTTACTCTGGTTCCTCATGCTGTGCTGACCCCAATCATAAAATTATTTTTGTTGCTAATTTATAACTGTAATTTTGCTATTGTTATGAATCATAATGTAAATATCTCTGTTTTTCTATGGTCTTAGGTGAGCCCTGTGAAAGGATCATTGACCCCCGAAGGGGTACCAACCCACAGATGGATAGCCACTGCGTGTACAGATTACAATCTGTACTTTCTTCTAACAGTTTCAGCATTTTGAGCTTCACATTGAGATATTCGGTCCCTTTGGAGGTGATTTTTCTACAGGATGACAGATATGGTTGCGATTTCATTCCTCTGTATGTGGACATCTGTTTTTCTTAGCATAATTTCTTTAAGGTGCTGTATTGATTTCAGTGTGCATTTCCTGGTATCATTGTTAATAGCAGATGGCTTTAGTTACATGCAATCATGTTTGGATCTTCTGTTTTTATCAGCTGATTTACATGTGCATTTTAGAGCCATGCTGTTTTTATTACTATAGCTACATAGTCTAGCTTGAAATATTTTATGCTGGGATCATATTTTAGCAGGGATCTTTTTCTTAGACTGCTTAGGCCATTTGGGATCTTTTGTGTTTAGGATTTTTTTTTTCTATTTCTGTGAGAAATGTCATGAGGTTCTGGGTTGGGATTGCATTGAATATATAAAGAGCTTTTGGTAGAACTGTCATTTTTACAATATTAATTATATCAATCTGAAATCATGGGAAAACTATCCATCTTCACATGTTTTCCTCAAATTATTTCTTCATATATTAAATTTTTATTATAGAGGTATTTTTACCTCCACCTTTGTTAGATTTGTTCCTACATAATTTTTTAGACTCTTGTGGATAGGAATGCTTCTATGTCCTCCTCAGCATTCTTGTTACTGGTATATTGAAAGCCTACTGATTTTTAAAGTTGATTTTATATCCTGTAACTTTCTTGAAAGGGTTCGTCACTGGAACGTATGGCATCTTTTCCGTGTAATGTGGTGCTACTCCACTGTAAAGCCTATCAATCAAGCAAAACAACGATTAACTTGGAACGCTGTTCCCAGAGGTCCAGTCGTGGCAATTTCATCTTAGGACAAGCAATCTGGCTGGCTAGATGTAAGACCCCAGCCAAGAAGAGGAAATTTATGCTGTAAGCCTAGCCAGCTACCGACGGATGGACAGGTCAGACATCCCAAAGAAGAACCTATTACTGTCATTTTCTAAACCAATATGATTTCTACCTCTAGTCTAAACTCTTACTTTTGTATACACAGGTACATGCAGTTCTTACCTGTTGTCAGAGATGAAGACTATTATGGAAATCCACAACTGGTTAAAACACAGTTAAATTACTGGCTCTCTGCCCAAAGTTTGGCTATGAGTCTCAGCCTCTGCTTCAATATCTCCATAAGTAGTCTTTCAGAGGCCCTCTGTGGTAGGCTCCTGTCCTGTTCCCTGTCTTCTCCTGCTTCCAATGTTTATCCTGTTTGACCTTCTGAATGAGGATCGAGTCTTTTCCCTAGAGTCCTCCTTGTTGTTTAGCTTTTTTAGGAGTATATATTTTAGTATGTTTATACTATATTATATGGCTAATATCCATTTATGAGTAAGTATATACCATATGTGTCTTTCTGCTTCTGGGTTACCTCACTCAAGATGATCTTTTCTAGTTTCTACCATTTGCCCTGGTGGGGAGGTGTGCAGCCTTGCCAGGCCATAGAGGAAGACAATGCAGCCAGTCCTGATGAGACCTGATAGGCTAGGGTCAGAGGGAAGGGGAGAAAGACCTTACCTATCAGTGGACTAGGGGAGGGGCATAAAGGGAGAAGAGGGAGGGAAGGTGGGATTAGGAAGAGACAAGGGAGGGGGCCACAGTTGGGATACAAATAGAAAAAAATTGTAATAAATGATAAGAATAAAAATAAAGAAAATGCAAATAAACAAAACAGACATAGACCACAGTGTGCCTAGTTCTAGTTGATATATCCACAATGCAACCACTATTTCTAGGGCTCAGAGAAAATTGAGGAAGAGGGGGCAGAAAAACTGAAAAGATCCAGAGGACCAGGACACCTGCAGTTACATAGTGTTCTCTGCACTTATGAAAGCTATCCTCACAAACCCTCAATGACATGACCACCAATCAACACCTGAACAAGGACAACACACACTGAGATGGCAGTGTGAATGGGGGAACCATAATACCCTACCCTTGGTGAAGAGAAGTCAATGGATGTTGAAGGAAGGAGAACTGTTTTCTCTAGGGGTCATCAGACTCATAATATACTATTTAATCTTGAGTGGGCAGCCCTAAACAACTTACGAACATAAGAGCAACACTAAATGGCTGAGAGAGAGAGAGAGAGAGAGAGAGAGAGAGAGAGAGAGCAACATAATTAAAGAGGAGACCATGAATTTGAAAGGGAGTGTTGGAGGACAAGAGAGGAGTAGGAGGGGGTGGGGCAGGGTAGAAACAATATGAATATAGTAATTGTTCATGAAAAATTCAAAAATATTAAATAAAAATGTCTTTTTAATCTTTTTGCCAAATTAGTCTCAAATTAGTCAATTTTTAAAAAATGTAATTCGTAAGTATTCTATTGCCATGTGTCTATTTAGATAAATATCTTAAAATTTTTTGACTCCTGTCATACGTTCAATAGTCTACATAGGAGCTCCACAAGGACCAAATATATCTGGGCACAGGGTCTTTTCTGAGACTGACATTCAACCAAGAACCATGTATGGATATAACCTAGAACCTCCACTCAGATGTAGCCTGTGGTAGCTCAGTAACCAATTGGTTTCCCAAAGTGAGGGGAACAGGGACTATTTCTAACAGGAACTCGATGACTGGCTCTTTGGTCTCCCCACCCCTGAAGGGAGGAGCAGTCCTGTTAGGCCACAGAGGAGGGCTTTGCAGCCAGTCCTGAAGATACCTGATAAAACAGGATCAGATGAATGGGGAGGAGGTCCCCCCCATCAGTGGACTTGGAAAGGGGCACGGTGGAGATGAGGGAGGGAGGGAGGGAGGGACTGGGAGGGAATGAGGGATCGGGACACGGCTGGGATACAGAGTTAATAAAATGTAACTGATAAGAAAAAAATAAAATAAAATAAAATAAAAAAAAAAGAAAAAAAAATTTTTTTGAAATGTATCTTATCTCATTATCTCTCTCTTTAAAAATCTTCTTGAGACAGGGTCTTGTGTTACCCAGGCTGGCCTTAAAAATGCTGTGGAGCTAAGACTGGCATTGGATTTCTGAGTCTCCTTACAAGTGCTGGGATTACAGGCAAGCTATCCAACTATCCTGTCCAACTATCCCTTACATTTTACAACCTTGTGGAGTTTCTTTTTTCTAGGTTTGATTTTGTCCTGTAAAACAAATTTTCCTAATCTCTCCACCTGCTTTGCTTGTAGCATTGCTATTTTCTTTGCTGATATTCCTTACCCTTACTGCTGGTGAAACATGAAGTCTTCCCACGGTCCAAATATTTCTAGTGATCCTTTTTGGAGTGGCTGAAATGGTGAGTCAGGGATCAGGATAAACAAGAATTATCTGGGAAGCCTGTTGAAACTGAGCATCTGGATCTTCAGTTTCAACGTTTCTGACTAAGGCTTGGTGTGGGGTAACGTTTTGAATTCTGAATTTCCTGTAGCACTTCAGCAGTTATGACTTAGGTGGTGGAGACTGACGTTCTGAGCAACTCTATCTTAAGGCTGACTGAGCTCCTGATTCTGAGACCTACTTTTTCTTGAGTATGTAGCTCCATAGTGTGTGCCTTGCTGTAACTTGCCTCTTCTTTTATCATCAATCTCATGAGAAATTTCCTGTCCATTAGAGTATCTGTCTACTGTACAATAAACCTCTACAAAATTAGTAGCTATAAGCAACCACAAGAACTCACTTTGCTCATGAATTTTTGATTTGGCAGAGTGTAGTATGTTATTTAGTTTCTGACTTCCTGTGGCAGTGGGGGTGGTGTCTCTTGATTGGATATCCAGTTCTAGCATGGCCAACTCACATGGTGGGAAAGCTGGTTCTAGATGTTTCTTTCTCCACGGGCTTCCTTAATAAATGGTTTCCTAAAGGTATTCTGTTTTTCAATCTATTAACCAGTGGATTATAGCTAAAAAAAACAAAACAAAACAAAACAAAACAAAAAAAACAAAACAAAAAATCTACATAGGAATTTGAAATTAGTATATAAGTTTCTCCAATTCTAGCGTTTGCTGAACACCTATTTGAGAGTATTGATGACTATATAAGAAATTATACAATGAAACTGAATATGAGAGGCGACTAGAGAGTGCAACACTGCTCTTGTTCAATCTGCTGTTTTCTCCCTTAGCACCATTCTAGGCCCAAGTGCTGCAGAGAAAGTAGACAGGCAGGCTCCTGGGAACCGGATGTCCTCAGTGTGACTCATAAGTGGAGAGATACTATTTGCTAGTAGCTTTTTGTTGCTAATGTCAACAAATAATAGAAAAAATGAGAGAATGACTTTAATATAGATATGATCTACAACACCCATGCAAAGGGAGTGAATTCATCAGAATTCAGTACAAACAAGTCTTTTCAGTGGCAGACCCTTCGTTTGGGCTGGAAAATTATTTATTTGCAATTTATCACTACTGATCTATTATTTCCCTTTGTGAAAGAGAAATTCAAACACTAGGACCAGTGCAGCATCTCTCAAACCTGCCAGGTGACAAAGCCATCTCTTGTCCCCACTCTGAGACCTTAATAGCACATTCTAGTAAAGCAGAAAGACATTGAGGGGAGTGATACACAGCTGTTTCCAAACCAGCAAAAGAACTTGGCTTCAGAGCAAATTTCTGTAGTTCGTTACAATTCAGCCTGTCTCAGCTATTTAGGTTCTTCCAGGCTTCCTCTGTATTCCTGCTACAGTAAAGGAGAGCATTGTATTTCTAATAAATAATGGACAATTAATTAGCATTTCCAAAAGCATAGTTTCCTTCACATGTAATTGTCTTCTTTCTACTCAAACAGCAGGTACTAATGAGATCAGGTTTTTGTCTTGGAACAATCAGTGTCTGTTATTTGGTAATTATAAAGTACTTAGGGATTGGAACTCAATTTCTCTAGGTTTATCCATTTAAAATCAACCTTGTTACTACAGAATGGATAGAGTTTTATTTGGTATAAAAAAATCTTATTTAACAAAGTCAGAGGAAAAGGGATTCCAGCTGAAACCCACCTAAAAGAACTCAATCACCCTGAATTAAATAGAACAGAGAAGTCAGAGTTGTGAACTGCACTGACGAGTAGGGCTTTGTCTGCAATTGTGATAAACACTTAGCGTTACTCAAAAGAGCTCAGATAAATACATGTTTGTTTATGTGGACCCAACAATAATGCCAACACTCGGATGTTCATGAGGGCCACCTTGGAGACCTTCTTCTTCCATTATCTCCTGAACCCATTTCATTGAATCTATTCATTAAATAACTTCAAAGAGAGGAACTCAGAGAGTTCTTAAATCATCTCTGAGTCATTTTAATTGTAAATTAGGTTTAGGAATCCATGTTTCAGTCAGTTTGTTATCTGCTTTAAACTTGTCTGTGCACAAAGATAACACAAATACATACCATATACATAAGCGGTGAGAACAAATTAAACCATTGCTTCATTTGATATAGTGAATTTCATCTCATTACAACACATATTCTTTTCTGGAGGCAGAGTACAGTGGTCAGGGAAAGAACAATAACAGCTCAGTTGAATAAACATAACACATTATAAATTCTCCCCAACTATCTGTTGAATCTACAATAAAACACACACACACACACACAATATAGATGTATAGTGTTTGTGTGTGTGTGTGTGTGTGTGTGTGTGTATGTGGTGTGTATCAGTCCCAAGTGACACTCAGGTTTGGATACTATATTATTGAAAGGGAATATGCTCTTGCATCCTTTGCCTCCATGCTTATGCTAGAGTGTTGGTCAGATTCAGCACCTCTGTTAATCAGAGATGTCTAGATTAGGAGAATGATGGACATAGTAGTAGCTAACCACATAACCACACACACACACACACACACACACACACACACACACACACACTCACTGAACAATATATAAGACATAACTAATGCTTTATAAAATTTGTTAGCTTTGGAAAAATAATCTACTTCCTAACATGTGCTTCAGTTCCGTTAAATTTGCTAAGCCTGATTCTAATGAAATGTTCCATTGCTGCTGAGACTATATAAGGCAGTGGATGGAAGCCCACAAACTTGGTCTTCATCTTAAATCTTTGCCTTACTGGACATCAGACTGCAGGACAAGCATTACTCCTTCCTCATATCCCATACTGCAGCAGGCCTCCTTGTCTACTTTAAGATTCTAGGTGAGCATCCCAGAATGTGCTCTTTCAACTCCATTCTGTGATTCCTGAGTTTGTGTTGGTCTCTTTTCTAGTTACTGTTTAGTGAGACTGACACGATGTCTTTGAAACTGTGAATGATATGCAGATTTGAGGATAACTAGGATAGTGAGAATGCCAACGCACAAGTCTCCATGATTGCAGGGAGTTGAAGATTGGAGGAATACAGAGGGAGAAGTAGGTCAGGGATAAACAGAGGCTCTAAGTAGGTGAAGGAGTGGAGATGTGCATTCCCACACAGTGAAGCAAAATGCTCCTTTCTTTGCATTTCCAAAGCACACGTAGCTTCTACTGTCAAAGCACATGCTGTTGCTTGTTTATTGTTGTTGTTATTGATGTTTGTTTTCCTAATATTACAAAGACATTTTATGTTCATTCTTATATTGAAAAGGCTCAACAGATAGATGTCCGGTAGGGTGAGCAAAAATAACTGCCCACTGCATGGATGGACAGGGGAAACAGGTTTATAGTACACTTGTAGAGTGAATGTTGCTATGTGTTACTCGATTCTCTTTGCAGGATTAAGCACTCATTCCTCTAGCTCTGGGGAGTGCCATTTGTTGTCTGCTAAGTCACCTTTTGTGACTTATTCTCAGATGAAGAAGGTCACATTCCCTGCCAAGGAAAAGTCCATCCACATTGGCTGGCCAAAATCAGGTAATAAAATCTGTCTCTTTACCCACAAAGTAGTTTCAAAGGGCTTGTGGTCTCCCTCAGTTCCCACAGGGTTGAAGTCTTTGTAGAGACTGCACTGCAGCTCCACTCTCCCTGTTTAACGTGGCGCCTTCACTTCCTCCCGTGTTCATCAAAGGGCACACACCATCACACACCCAGAGCAACAATTTCCTCTTAGAGTTTTCTTATGGGATTAACCTATGCTAACTGGTGGTTAATATGGTGGTTAATGTTTTGCATAGTAGAAAAGTTAAGTTTGAGATAACACTGTGCCACCTGCAGACTTTGATGGGAATTGGAAATTGAAGTTACTCTTCTGCTGGAAAATGAGTGCCCTGAATATCTGAACTACAGCGAGAGTGCAGGCAGAGGAGACGCAGAGCTGCACAGTGGAAGGTGGCGGGGCACACTGCGGAGACCATGACCGGCTTCATTACTCAGTCTTTGGCTGCGCCCTTCCACAGCAGTGCTTTCGCTCATTCTGAGGCCCGAGGGCCTTTGCGTGGTGCTGGGTTTTAAAATAAACTTATGTAATGAGTCACTTTATTGTTACTATAGAAATTCGCTATTAGGCTTCAACTCTGTAACATGTCCAAAGTATGTCCCCCTGTTTATTCTGTTCAATATCACATGCTATTTGTCTATTTTTAGTATATTTGTTCCTCAGTTTCTTCTGAGTTCTTTACTACCTTCATCAGTGTATGACTAAGCCTCCCCACATTCAGAGTTCATGATCCTCAACAGCCATATATCTGCAGTATTCTCTGACAAGCATTAAACACTACGATAAAAATTACTATGTCAAGCTAATATGCAAGTCAATTTCATAGTAAATGTCTACACAAACCACAGGTAATGATTTTATAACCATGTGAGTCTACCATATTTGATACCAGATGCTGAATCTTCATTTATAGTCTTCATTTACTTGTCTGGGACTTAGTACTGAGGGCTAATTGAAGAGGTATGTCCCCTCACTCAGGTGAGTCTCAGAATTCCACTAATGCTTACTTGATTATTATTGTGTGATTGCTGCCTTTATCTTTATTCACCATTCCTTGAGCATCTCTTATATGATAGGTATGTTTTACTGTACATGCATGAATTATGACATTTGCCCCTCGGTTTTTACAAGAGATGCTTTCAGGACACCCCAAAGACACACAAACCGAACATTGTCAAGTATCATCTATAAAGTGTCTTGATATTTGCATATAGATACACATTTTCCAGTGTACTTAAAGTCACTTCTAGACCACTTATAATATCTACTGTGCCTGGCTATTATATAAATCGATGTTGCAATGCATTACATAATAATAAATAATAACAAACAGCAAATGTTTAGTTCAGATGCATTTTTCTCAATATTTCGATTGACCCTCAGTTGAATCCGCATGTGCACAACCCACAAGATACAAAAAGCTTACTATATTTAGCATTGCTATACCAAAGAGAAAATTACCAGTTTTTCCCCCTCAGTGTGTGTGTGTTTTCACTGAGAAATATCTTCAGCAAAGACAAGGTGCCTAGGTATAGTCTCTAGTACTCTTAGGCTGCATGCTTCCTACAAATACCAGCATAATTTCACATCAGCTGCCCCACATCAATGGGAAACTGAGGCCGCTGAGAATGACAGTTCCAACAGAAGCCTCTCTGAGACTGTCCCTACCTGTGTCCACGGATATTAACTGAGGCAAGTAGGCATTCTGCCATGGTTCTTTCAACATACCAATCACACAAAAATAACATGTAAGTGTTATTTGCCTAGGTGTCAGATGCTAAAGTAAAATGCCTTAAAATTGCTTAGTATGTAATTTACATCACATTAATGCTTTTATTGAAGAACTATTATTAAAAATCTTTCACCTAGTTTCTATTTTTGTATTACTAATGTAATTTTTTTTATTTGATGCCTTAACTTAGAATCCTTCAAACAGTTGCTCTCCCATCCCAGTGAGAGGGAAGAAATTATGCCCTACCATCAAGAAGATAAAATCAGCAATAAGACAACTACTATAGATCAGCTGGTTCCTTTTCCTTTTGACAATATGCTTCATTTCGATAACAGAAGGATTTGGTCACCTTGTTCAACCCAATTTAAACTCCATACAGCTTCATAAACGATTAATGAGAAACTAAATTTCTACAGTGGCATCCTGAAGGAGACCCAGTGTAGCTGTGGTTATCAACCTCCAGGTAATAGCTTTCCAAAGCAAGGCTACAGGAACACTGCCTCAAAAAGTACAGACTCAGAGGTAAATCTTCAATACCAGATCCCCAGAGATGAGCGTGGGACGGATTTTAATAGGCTGTGCTAGAGTAAAATTCTTCCCGTCATACTCAGAATTTAAATGCCACCTTTGTGTGTAAGGTTAAATGTAATAGGATTCAAATACATCAAACAACATTTATTGGAAAGCAGTACAGTGGAATGTTCTAGAAAGGAAGTGATAATGTCATGGAATGTTCTGATGTATTTCAGCCTTCATGAGCATCTGGCTGAGCATCCTCTTTGGGATTTCAACTTGAAAAATGTCATGTCGCCTCTGAACATTTTTGTTATTGTGCTCTTTGTCATAGGACATGCAATGCTACTTCATGTTGGTGAAAACACGCATGTTCTAAGCACAAGTATGCCTTTTATAGTTGTGCTCTACTCAAGAGAGGACTGCAGTGTATCTTATTGATGTGGTTAAGTCTGATGTTTCAACCTGCAACAATTTCTTCAACTCTCTGTCTCTCTCTCTTACTTTTCCCACTTATTTGTTAAATAAATTCATCTGTTGGAAATCTTCTTCCACCTTCTTGGTACTCAGGATTGAAATTGCATTTTCTGTTACGCTCAGGATGCGAGGCTAAGCACTGCACTCAGGGTCAGCCGCTTTGGACCTAGAGAAGAGCATGTCTGATTGCATGCGGGTTGATGCCCCAGGTCCCGCCTCTGAGAAAAAGGTATCAGACGGGTCTGATGCTCTTTGGGTGGATGACACCTAAATGAACATCTGTACAAAGTCCCAATTTATTTCTAATATCAGAGATCAGACCTCTACTCTTGCCTGATGCGTCTAAAACAAAAAGGGGGAACTGTAGAGAGCTGCGTAATGCCGCTCCTTAAAGATGGAGCTGGTTCCCGCCTTCCACCTTCCCGATGGTGAGTGCTCTCTGTCACAAACAACTCCACATTTGGCTAAGGCTGAGGATCTGGCTTGCTTCCATGTATGTGGACCTATCTGCATTGCCCACGTGGCATGCTGAGGTTGGCTACCCAGAGGCTATTTAAAGTGGGTTGGCTTTCCCCAGGGTCAGATGATTGTTCAAGGTTCCTGAATAAACTGCATTAAAAAAAATAAAAGTATAGCATCAGTGAGAACTGCACAGCAAAAAAAAAAAAAAAAAAAAAAAAAAAAAGAAATTGCATTTTCAGGCTTGATGGAGAACACCTTTATCCACTGGACAGTCTTAACAACCCCCCACTTACCCTTTTAGATCTAGCTGTTACGTTACTCTCGGACACCATCATGGGTTGCACACAGTTTCTCTGCTCTGCAGAGGTTTATTTTGGTTTACAGTTTTGGAGGTTTTAACTTGTGCTCAATTGATCTTATTGGTTTTAGAGCTTCACAAGGAAGCACACCAAGGGCAGAGAAATCTGTGCTCCTCATAATTAAGAACAAAATGAAAAAAAGAGGAGACCATTGCCCCCACAAAGCTCTTTGACGCTACACACTCAAGGATCTCAAACATTCTGCTCAGCTTCATTTCTACAGTGTTTTATTACCTAACAAAGGTGATTAATGCTTTAGCACATGGCCTGAAGGTCATTTCACATTCAAACTACAGCAGAGAAAGAAAGCATTTCACTGAAGAGGCCCCACAAACAGCAGAAATAAGCATACGAAATATTGTTCATAAGTAGTAGATATCTGGGAAGTGACAACTAAGAGGTATGACTCCATTCCTATAAAATGTTAAAACCGACCAATCAAACAAACAAAAAGCCAGCGACAACACCGAAAATTAGTGATGAAGAAAAATTAGGTCACTTATATAGTGCTTGTCAGGTTGTGCAATGGCATAATCACTTGGGAAGATAGTTTGGTAGTTTCTTCTATTATAACATATGCAAGTACCTTACTACTAAGCAGCTACAGGTTTTGAGTGTTCCAGAAAAAAAGAATAAAAGAATTACACCTTTTCACAGAAACCCTGCCACACAACTGTTCTTAATGACTTCATTTATAATGGTCTCAAATTGTAAACAACCTAGATGTCCTTCCACAAGCAATTAGTGAGGCTAACTGTGGTGCTGCCTTACCGAGGGACACTCCAGCCTAGCAGGGAAAAGGAAAATTTGTCTACTCAATCATGTGGATGATGCCACAGGGACTTATGTTGAGTGATTTGCAAGATATATTTGCTGCCTAGAAGACTGGAGAAGGACAATGGCTTGGAAATTTCTTAGAATTGCAACAAATACGCATTTCCAAGTCTAAAAAGGTTAATTTCAAAAGCAAATCTAAGTTATCGGTAATCTCTAATAAACTACATATGCAATTTCCAAGTGATCAATGAACTCATACGTATGTGCATGTACACATACATACACATAAGCACACATATGTGATCATGAATACTGAAAACGTTATGAACTCAACAGAAGTCAGTAAAGAAGAAAAGAAAACGAGCACCTGTATATGCATCACATCTACTCAGAATAAAAATCAAGAGTGAGATCAATTATCAAATGAATAGAAATGGTCATCTCAGATGTTAGAAGACAGGTGTTCAGCTTAATATTTTACAAATGAGAAATCCGAAGCCCATGGACCAACGTGGCTTGCCGCTACTCTCAAAGAAAATCCAATCCTCAGTATAGACTGAAATGCAGTCCCTCTCTCATTCTCACGCTTTCATGCTATAAATATTTTTTCTACCCTACAAATGACCTCTGCCTACAAATATATCCCATTAAACTTGCTCGCATGTCCTGACAACTCTTCAAATCGTAAAAGAATTGGAATGTGCATGAAAGCTGAATTACATTTTTTTTTCTCCAGAGTAAATGCTCTTCTGTATTTCAAAGGTCATTTACTTTTCTCTTTTCCCATTTTTTAATTTCTCAATATGTGGTAGGGAAGCCTAGCCTGAATCTGAAATTCATGAGCATGATTGTTCAAGCAAGGAGCTGTGTCCAGAACATTCAGACTTCTGGAACGAAGTGACTCCCCAGCTCAGGGGCACATCAGGGCTACATGAGTTAAACTTTCATCTTGGACCTGGTGAGGAAGACGATAATCAATAATATGAATATTATTTAAATATCCAAAGTCTTTACATACTAATATTATCTATTCTTTTAGTCATAAAAGTAAGCAGAGCTAAAGGTAAATATTATTGACTCTATAGGCAATTAGACTAGATCTGGAATTAGAAGATCTAGTTTTTGTGCTATGGATGTGATTTTTTTTTTTAAGCTGTGTGGTCAAGACTACATTATTTGTTATCCTGGTCTTCTCTCTTTTTTTCTGCAAAATATATAGTAACCATTCCCTGAATTGTAGGAATCATAGTATAAATCTATAAAAGCCCCTGGCTTGTGGTAAGAATTCAATATACTTGTCAAACAGCTTTGAATTATATTGCAAAGTATTGTTGAAGCATTAGAACTACTCTAATTACTTCTAATATTGTTTCCCCAGGAAATACCAAGTCAAATATTTTCTTCACACATATGTGCTACTGTGAGTTCATAAGACAGCAGTGTGATTAGCAACATGAGATGAAAGGCACAGACAACACAAGACGATGGGCTGAAGGAAGTTGCTGTGGGCCTAGAACAGCCACTGTGCAGAATGCCACAGAGTAAAACAGAAATAAAGACATACAGTTCAATAAAGGACTAGTAAATTGTTAGCAAGATTTTGCTGAGAGAACTCCTAAAACACAGGCTTTGGGGTGGGATGCTGAACTCAGAAACAAAGGAGCAAATGCGTGTGAAGCACAGGAGCAGAGTATTTGGAAGACTCGGAGCACGCTACGGCAGACAGCTAGCTGGAAAACCTTGGTTACTTCTGTTATCTGAATGTCAAATGTACCCCAAAGGCTCATGCATTTTACACTTGAGAACACTGCTTTGGAAGGTTGAGGAATCTTTATGAGGTGGAACCTTGCTTTAAAAAGTGGGTTACTACAATTAGCATTTGTCTTGAACCTTACCATTTAAAATTCATTCTGAGCTTTTGACTCAAAATGTCTTTTAGCAGTGAATAGCCTTCAGATCTAAATCAAGGCTAGCCTTGTATAAATCTTTAAAATTCCACTCCACCAGCCAGGCAGGGTGGAGGTGGTGCATGCCTGTAATCCCAGCTCTCTTGGTGGCAGAGACAGGCAGATCCCTGTGAGTTCCAGGCCCTCCTGGTCTACAGAGTGAGTCCAGGACAGCCAATGCTACACTGTGTCTGTGTACACAAACCACACTTAAGGGAGGCCCCGAGCCCAGAAGTAAGTGGCAGGCACGAAAAAGCCACCAGTATTTCTGGAGAGGTTTTCTTTCATAATGCACTGTTTGGGAATTTTTAGCTTATTTGTCTTTTGCTTATCTATTATGATTTCCTTATCTCTTGTGTTTTTATGGTATGTGTTCCTCTCATACCATATCATTTATTCTTTTTTTTTAAATCTGTTTTTCTGTTTGTTTTGCTTTTTTCTTGCTTGTTTATTTGTCTTTCTAGAGAGAGGAGAGAGAGAAAGGGTGTGGATTTGAGTAAGTGTGGAGGTGGACCTGGGAGGAGGTGAGGGAGAGAAAATCAGAATATACTGTATAAAATGTTTTCAACAAAACAAACAACAACAAAAAGTATAAGAACTGAAGGGGAAAAAACGAAGTTTTCATTCAAAGCCCTTTGAAACGAAAATGATCCCATGTCCTAAGGAGACTTTTGAGCTCTCTAAGTCCTCAGCTCAAGAGACACTTGGCTGGGTGTATGATCACCTCTAGGGAGAGCAGCAGAGGAGGGAGGAGCTTCAGGACGAAGGACCTTTCTGCCAGTGCAGGGCTGGTACTGCTTCTGCTTTTGTATGGAGACCAGTTATTAATAGCAATACCTAATGACAGCTGAAGGGCGCTTTCTTGTGCTTACACACCACGCTGGCCATGTAAAACTACTTTTCTATGATACTTGTCTCATGCTCCACTTGCTGTTTATTGGAACCAGACAAGAACTTACAATGTCAAAAATAACTACCTCATTACGAGGTCATTTATTGCTGGACAAGGTACCTTACTTTTTTTTCAATTTTTAATTTTAATTAATTACAATTTATTCACTTTGTATTCCCCCTGTAGCTCCCTCCCTCCTCCCCTCCCAAACCCACTCTCCTTCCCCCCTTCTCCACACATGCCCCTCCCCCAGTCCACTGATAGGGGAGGTCTTCCTATCAGGTCCTCTAGCCTGTCAGGTCTCATCAGGACTGGCTGCATTGTCTTCCTCTGTGGCCTGGTAAGGCTGCTCCCCCTCAGGGGGAGGTGATCAAAGAGCCAGGCTTTTAAAGAAGAAATGACATACTCTGTGTGCCCAGGCTCCTAACAGTGGCAGCAGGAAAGCCGATGACAAGATGGCATAGTAGGACAAATCTGCCAATGCTGGAGCTCACAGGCTCACTGAGGAGCCTTTGGCTTTACGAGCTCTTTTTATCCTAAAACCACACAGCAGGTATGAAAGCATGACTAATTTGAATGAGTAGGAAAGCAGTGCCTGTCAATTATTGCTTCTATATTCCCAAGAGGGCTTAATCAATAAAAGCGGGCATCATGCTGTTACAACTTAGTCGGTGATTCCCCCTCCACACACACACACTCAGGCTTATATTCCACCACCTATATGAATTACTTAATTCAGAAATGTCAGCTTTGATGGAGTTAGGGATATTCTGGGTAATCATAATAGGAATGCATTCTTTAGATGTCCTTACAGCTACCAACAAAACATTATTGACTTGATCTTATACATCTAGTACGAACTCAGGTGCTCAAATCAACCTTCCTGGGCTGCAGTGGCAGTGCCCCAATTCTGCCCTCCCTCCCTCTTCTCCTCCCCTGCCCCTCTCCAAGTCCACTGATGGGGAGATCCTCCTCCCCTTCTATCTGACCCTGGCCTATCAGGTCTCATCAGAACTAGCTGCAATGCCCTCCTCTGTGGTTTGGCAAGGCTGCTCCCCTCCCCGCTCAGGGGGAGGTGATCAAAGAGCCAGCCACTGTATTCATGTCAGAGATGGTCCCTGTTCCCCTTACTAGGGTACCCACTTGGAGACTGAGCTGCCATGGGCTACCTCTGAGCAGTTCTTTGTTATCTAGGTTATATCCATGAATGGTCCTTGGTTGGCGTATCAGTCCCAGAGAAGACCCCTGGGCCCAGATATTTTGGTTCTGTTGCTCTCCTTATGGAGCTCCTGTCCCCTCCAGGTCTTTCTGTCTCCCCCTTCTTTCACAAGATTCCCTGCACTCTGCCCAAAGTTTGGCTCAGCCTCTGCTTTGATACCCTGCTGGGTAGAGTCTTTGACCGGGAGAAATGACAGCTTCCTATTGCTAACCCTAATACAGCAGTTGTTCCTTATCCTTGCAGGGCACATTTCTACTTTCTATGAGCGTCTTAAGTATGCAGAGAACAAGACCATGCCCGTTTGTTTTCTATGCACCTAGAAAGGCAGCGGGTGCACAGCAGAGTTTAGAACAAGTTTAGATTCTTGTTCTGAGAATCTCAATATTCAAACTCACAAGTAACCTTTGATCTTCCTGTTTAAGCATTAGTAGGACTACTTAAGTACCATTTACACACACACACACACACACACACACACACACACACACACAACTCCTGCACACAGATATACATGCATAGAGACACCATAAACACACACAGATACACACATATACACACATACAGACATTATAGACACAAACACATACACAGACACCTATAAACAGACACACGCACACACACACACACACACACACACACACACACACACAAGCATGTAGTTACTGTTTGTGGCCTATTTGGACTTATCGTACCAACACAGCAAGAGAAACCAATACAGTATTGATGGCTACATCTGAGGAATTCAACTAACATTTTAAAATTCACAGGTAATCATATTCATTTGCTAAAGTTTCCTTGTTCTGGTTTTGCAAAGGACATTCATATTTATCATATTTAATTAGGTATTGCTCAGCCTGGAGCTTGAGATTTCTTTCCCTACTTTTCTCTTATTCTTAATTATTTACTTTATTTTATAAATAGATGATTTAGTCCATTTCTTTCTTTTGATCTATCTATCTATCTATCTATCTATCTATCTATCTATCTATCTATCTATCTATCTATCTATCTACCTATCTATTTTTTGCTCCTATTAGCTGCCTAAATCTTTTGTGGGGTAGTCAAGGATACAAAATAACCTGCAGAACCACACATGATATATTTTTAATAGTTGCTCAGAGACATATGTAGCATGTAGAATTAGAATAAAATTACTTCTTGAGTGACAGCATTGCATTCAAAGAAATAATTGGTTTATTTACTCAGTGCGAAGGATTAACATATTGCAGTTTATACAGACACAAAATCATGTCAGAGAAATTACATCTTTTTACTGTCTTTCTCTTTCTCCTCTCGTGTTCGTTTTATTCTATGGGTTCATTTTATTCAGGCATTCAAGATCATGTGTGTTAATCTGTGAGTTCCACATTAGCCAGCTTCAGGTCGGAGCAGAAAGCAGCTGTGGGCACTGTAGGTCACCAGCTGAAGCATATGCTCACCATTGCTCTGAGAACATGTTTCATACAGCCTGAGCACATGTGCCCGCCCAGCCAAGCCTTTCACAGACAAAGCAACCAAATCACCATGTTTTCATACTCCACTGACACCACACATGTTACAGACCTTTCTCAAAGGGTAAAAGCTTATGTTGCTTTCTTTCATTTGGCAATAAATATGTATGGGATTACCGGTCCATTGTAAATGGGCCAGCCAAATGTATTCTAACGCAAAATTGCTGGCTGCTTATCTAGCTGTTTGACAGAATGCAATTACAAGACCATTTTTTTTTTTCTGTGCCCTTTTGTTACTACTCCCTGGATAAGTAGTGATGGACTCTGTAGGTTTTTCTTCTTCTTCTTCCAATTTTGCTAAGCAATTAGACATTTATCCTTCTCTAGTAACTCTGCAGTGAAGCAGATCCTAGCCAGTCTAGGAGCAGGTGGCAATCCCTGGGGAGCACTGGGGTGGGCAGGATGGGCAGAACCTAAAAGATCACACCAGCTGCCCCTCCGGAGGATGGCATAAAAAGGTTATTTCAGGTGGCCTAGGAGCGAATGCATACTGCTGTGTGAAGGGCGATTGTTCTCAACCCCTTACCATACCCCGCAAACATT
The DNA here is from genome assembly GCF_030254825.1 of Meriones unguiculatus. Lineage (NCBI taxonomy): Eukaryota > Metazoa > Chordata > Mammalia > Rodentia > Muridae > Meriones > Meriones unguiculatus. The sequence goes on from NC_083354.1 coordinate 132,544,502, forward strand.
TTTTTTTCACAACTGAAAGTTTTCACTGTGATTTTCACATATCTAGCACAAAACTACCTGAATTGTTAAAGGGCATCTCTCTCTCCATTCCATTGTGTGGATGTACCACATATTCATTATCCACTTATCAACAAACATGGACGTGCCAGTATCTCTGTGGTAAAAGTCTTTGAGTGTAAGCCCAAGAGTGCCATGGCTGGACCGTGCGGTAGGTCAGTTTCAGCTTTTATTTTATTTTATTTTATTTTTGGTGGGAGACTATCTGTTTATTGTGTTTGGGAGGCAGAGCGAGGGAGAAACCCCCAGGAAGAAGATGGGGTATACTTTAGAGTGTGAAGGAAGAGCAGGAAGGTCTCTGCTGTACCTATTCTGGAAGGAGAGACAGAGCTCAATAGATCATCCCCTTTGTTTCTCCCCAGGTCTTCTTGAGCTTCTTGAACTTCTTCAGCTTCCTGAGGAGTTTCCACACTGATTTCCAAAGTGGCTGCACTACTAGTTTGCACTCCTACCAGCATTGAAAAGAGTTCCCCTTTCCCACATCCTCACCAACATCTGCTGTTATTTTTTTATTGGTCTAGGCCATTCTGATAGGAGTAAAATACAATCTTTCAGTACTTTGATTAGCATTTCCCCTGATGGATTAGGATGTTGAACATTTAAAAAGGTGTTTCTATTCCATTTGTGTTTCATCTTTTGAGAACTCTCTGTTTAGATCTATACCCCACTTAAAAACTGGGATATTTGTTTCCTTCATGTCCAGTTTTTGAGTTCTTTACATATTGTTGATACTGTATATCAGATGAAAATTTGGTAAAGATCTTTTCTTATTCTTTAGTCTGTCACTTTAATAGAATAATGGTGTCTTTCACTGTTACTGCTTATAGTATCTGGGACCTGTTCAGAAATGCCATTCCTGTGCCAAGAAATTCAATCACATTCTTGTTTTCTCTTCTATGAGATTCAGAATTTAGGCTCTTGACCCACTTAGTTTTGTACACAGGGATAGAAATGGATCTATTTTAAATGTTCTACATGTAGCTATCTAGTTTGCTGAGCATTACTTCTTGAAGATGCTGTTGCTTTCATCAGAGTGTACTCTTAGCTTCTTTGTCAGAAAGTAGGTGTTCATAGGTGTGTTGAATTGTCTGTGTGTCTTCAGCACTATTCCCATTGATCAACATGTCTTATGGTAATATCAGCTGTTTTATTATGATAGCTCTGTCATACATCTTAAAACCTGGAATGTGAAACCTAGGGCAGTTTCATTAGTATTCGCTTATTTACCTGCCTGGGGATGTCTGTGTGTGCATGTGTGTGCATGTGTGCATGTGTATTTTCATATGACAATACATATGAAATACATTTTTAAGGACATCAACGTGAAAAATTGTAATATCTAACTTACTTAAAAATTCTTTCAGTGTTTATTTTTTACCATTGATTTTCAAAACTTAGCACATAAAGTAATGGGTCTGATTATAGCATTCCACGTGTTCTATTTCATCTGTTACTGCTCTTTCTTGTTCCCACCCCTGCTCCTCTTTCTTTCTTTCTTTCTTTCTTTCTTTCTTTCTTTCTTTCTTTCTTTCTTTCTTTCTTGAATGGGGACATTCTACTTTCATATGTATCCTATTACCTTCCTACTCCTCTATAAGATCTCTTCTCTTGTCTAATATCCACTTATAAGTCAGTATAAACTATGTGTATCTTTCTGCTTCTGGGATACCTCACTCAGGATGATCTTTTCTGTTTATACCAATTGCCTACAAATTTCACAATTTCCTTGCTTTCAATAGCTGAGGAATATTCCATTGTGTAAATGTACAACAATTTCTGTATCCATTCCTCAATTGAGAAACATCTGGGTTATTTCCAGATTCTGGCTATTATAAATAAAGCTATATGAACATGGATGAGCGAATGTCCTTGTTGTATGGTTGAGCAAACTTTTGATATATACCTAGGAGTGGTATAGCTGGATCTTGAGGTAACACTATTCCTAATTGTCTGAGAAAGGACCAGATTGATTTTCAAAGTGGTTGGGCAAGTTGACATTCCTGTTTTATAGGATAATCATACTAAAATCTCTACACCTAATGAAGCTAAGCAAGAAGGAGGACCCTGGGTAAGATGATTAATCCTCATTCAGAAAGGCAAATGGAATAGACATCTGAAGAGGGAGAAAACAGGGAACAGGACAGGAGCCCACCACAGAGGGCCTCTGAAAGACTCTGCCCAGCAGGATAACATAGCAGATGCTGAAACTCATAGCCAAACATTGGGCAGAGTGCAGGGAATCTCATGAAAGAAAAGGGAGATAGTAAGACCTGGAGGGGACGAGCGCTCCACAAGGAGAGCAACAAAACCAAAATATCTGTGCAAAGGTGTCTTTTCTGAGACTTATACTCCAACCAAGGACCTTTCATGGATATAACCTAGAACCCCTGCTCAGATGTAGCCCATGGCAGCTCAATATCCAAGTGGGTACCCTAGTAAGGGGAACAGGGACTGTGTCTGACATGAACTCAGTGGCTGGCTCTTTGACCACCTCTCCCTGAGGGAGGAGCAGCCTTACTAAGCCACAGAGAAAGACAAATGCAGCCAGTCCTGATGAGACCTGATAAGCTAAGATCAGAGGGAAGGGGAGCAGGATCTCTCTCTCTCTCACACACAGATGCAGTATGAACATACACAATCACACAGATGCAGCACACACACAATCACAAATATGTTTACATTCACACACATGCATACAATCACACACAAATAATCACACGCAAACATACATGTTTTAGATATAAACACATTTTTGTTTTGGTCCCAGGTGTGGGATGGGGGACTGATTCACTGGTCCACAGCAGCAGACTATTTGCCTCATGCGGGCTCTGAGAGGAGTGCTTTGCCAGCTGCAGAGAGTTTACATCTGAGGACTCTGGAGAGAGAATAAAAACTGAGCCCATGGAGTGGAAATGTCCGAAACAGAACAAGGCTGCTGCTGCTGCTGCTTCCCCTGTTTCTCCTCTTGCTGTTGTGAGACAAGAAGCTGAAGCTCTCCTGAAGCAAGGATCCGACTGGCTCCAAGGAACCCAATGATCCAATGATTTTAGCAGGAAGCAGCTAAAAGAACTGTACCCCTTCTCCCACTAATTCTTTATCTCTCCTACCTGGTGTTGGGGTGTTGGGAGGGATTGGGATGGACTAGAGAGAAAAAGATTAAAGAAATGTAAATAAAAAGTTTAAAAAAGTATGCCAGCACACACACACATACACACACACACACACACACACACACAGAGAGAGAGAGAGAGAGAGAGAGAGAGAGAGAGAGAGAGAGAGAGAGAAATACGTAGGTCTTAGGTGTGCATATGAAAGAGTATACAGAGTATCTGTATTTAGATTCTGGCGGATTTCACGGAACATGGTCTCCAGTCCCATCCTCTTTTCTCCAAGATCATAACTTCATTTTTCTTTATAGTTGAATAAAATGCCACTGCGCATGTTCCTCAGTCTTTCTTATCCATTCATCTGTTACTGAACGTTTTGGTTGGCTCCAGGTTTTAGGTACTGAAGATGGTATAGCAGTAAACAGTAATGTGCAAGAAACTTTTTAAATGTTGGTTTAAGACTTCAGCTATACAACCAGTAAAGGTACAACTTTGTATATATTTATTTATTTTTAATTTATTCAGAAACTGCCACACTTTTTCCATAGTTTCTGTGTCTTCACATCTGCAATTTTAGTTATGTGATGTCAATGTACATATATATATATATCATAATAGTTATAATGTTTTTAGTTCACTTACATGATAATCATATACATTTTCTAATTTGCTTTTTCTTTTCAATATGTTTCATAACTTTTTTGTGTCTTCATTCTTCCTTGAGCCTTCTTCTGTTGACTAAATATTTTGCTTTCCCCCTTCTCTAAACCCTCTTGTTTTGAGGCAGTTTCATGTAGCCCAGGTTGTTCCATGTTTGCTATGTGCCTGCTGCCCATTCACCTGACCTACTCATTATTTTTGTTGTTCTATCTGCATTCCTTTGTTTATTTTAAGAGGCATTTAAAATTTATTTCTTTTGGATTCGTTTAAATCTGGCAATATGTATTTTAATTTTATACAGCCTAATCTTCAAGTTACCATATAGTTAATTTTGATAGGCTGTAGAATCTTTTCTGTTTTCTCTTTCTTCTTGCTCCTGTTTGATGAGATACATATGAACTATTGCAAATGTAATAACACATTGCTATAACTATTGTTTCTTTTAGAACCTGATAGCCTTTAAGTATATTCAGAAAAATAATACATCCATAGTCGTTTACATTTATCCTTTCATGAGATTCCCTACTCTCTGCCCAAAGTTTGGCTCTGAGTCTCAGCATCTGCTTTGATACCCTGCTGGGTAGAGTCTTTCAGAGGCCCTCTGTGGTAGGCTCTTGTCCTGTTCCCTGTTTTCTTCCTCTACAGATGTTCATCCTGTTTGCCTTTCTGAGTGAGGATTGATCATTTTACCCAGTGTCCTCCTTCTTGTTTAGCTTCTTTAGGTGTACAGATTTTAATATATTTATCCTATATTATATGCCTAATATCCACTCTTAAGTGAGTATATACCATGTATATCTTTGTGCTTTTGGGATACCTCACTCAGGATGATCTTTTCTGGTTCCCACCATTTGCCTGCAAATTTCTTGATTTCCTTGTTTTTAATTCCTGAGTTGTATTCTATTGTGTAAGTGTACCACAATTTCTGTATCCACTCCTCAGTTGAGGGACATCTGGCTTGTTTCCAGATTCTGGTTATTACGAATAAAGCTGCTACAAACATGGTTGAGCAAATGTCCTTATTGTATACTTGAGCATATTTTGGATATATGTCTAGGAGTGGTATAGCTGGAACTTGAGGAAGTGCTATTCCTAATTGTCTGACAAAGCACCAGATTGATTTCCAAAGGGGTTGTACAAGGTTACATTCACAGCAACAATGGTAGAGGGTTCCCCTTTCTCCACATCCTCTCCAGCATGTATTGTCACTGAAGTCCAAGTGGATCAAAGACCTCAGCCTAAAAACCAGACACACTAAATCTGTTAGAAGAAAAAGTGGGGAAGAGCCTTGACCTCATTGGCACAGGAGACAAGTCCCTGAACAGACACCAACAGCACAGGCTCCAAGAGCCACAATCAATAAATTTAACCTCTTGAATCTGAAAAGCTTCTGTAAAGCAAAGCACACTGTCATCAGAACAAAATGATAGCCTACAGACTGGGAAAGGATCTTCACCAACCCTGTATCTGACAGAGGGCTAATATCCAGGATACATAAAGAAGTCAAGAAGTTAAAAAGCGGAGGGGTGGAGCCAAGATGGCGACTAGCACACACAGTTTCTGAGCGGTGGGATACCTGATCTTCTGAGTTGGAGAATGGAAGGACCCCCAACCCAGGAAAACCACAGCGAGGCTTTCTGAACACCAGGGAACATCGCAGGAGGTGAAAACTTTGGCCTCCGGTCACCTGAAGACTTGCTTGGGGAAGGAGAGAAAGGATCCTTTGTTCTTGCAGCACTCCCTTCCCCCAGACCTCCTTCCTCCTCCGCACAGCGGCACAGCAGACTCATCTTTCTCAGCGCAGACCTAACTGCCTGGGGTATACAGCCGCTGAGACGGAGCCCCAAGCACTTTAGCGGCAGACAAAAGCCAGCAGTACGTGCCCCGGAGTCCCAGATTCGCGCAGCGGCTGCACCATCCTCCCAGGGCGCGAATCTGCTAGACACCATACTAGCTCCGCAGGTTCGCCATCACTGACGGTATGGCCCGCCCAATCCCACAGTGACAGAGAATACGCTATATACTCACCAAAACCAGGCAGAAACGTCATACAACCTGGACACACCAGGCGCTGGGCCTCCCAAGCTTGGAGAGCACAACCAAGAGATCCCAGGACTTCCCAGAAAGCATTGGGACTAGCAACCCAGTCTCCAGTTACAGTGGGAAGTGGCAGCGGAGCAGCACTGAACTGGCGGGGCACCACAGCCCTCCAGTTTAAGACTAACCAGGGCCAAACCAGAGAACAGAGAGCCTGCTTACCCCATCCCTGCTGAAGTGACCACCCTGAAATCTCCAGCTGCAGCAAGACCTCAGAACCTGGCAGTGACAGCAGTACAGAACTGGCGGAACACATCAAAGAAGCAGGGCCAAACCAGAGAGCAGAGAGCCCGGATACCAAGATCTCGGCCAAGAGACCTGCCTGTAAGTGAGTGCACCCTTGAGAATCTGCAGTTCCCCAGATCCTGGGTCCTTCTAAAACAGAAGCCAGGCATCGAACCCCCCTCCCACCCACATACCCACTTTGGGAAACAGAGGGGCACTAGGGACATTGAAGTTCCTGCCCTGTGGGCCTGACTGAGGAGTTAAGACAGTTAATGCCAGAAATTGCGCTGCGATCATCATTAGCGCCTGCGACATATACAGTGCAGAGCCCCTCCCACACACTCAAGGGTTCAACATTAGCCATCACTCTGTCCCTCGAGAAACTCATCCACGCACACTTACACACACAGACACACACACACGCGCGCGCGCGCGCACACACACACACGCTTGCATTTGCCCCGTTTGCGCCTGCGTACTTTCCTCCCACAGGTAAAGCTAGTCCTCAGCACACGCTGAGAGTGCTCAGCTTCCTGAAGAACTCTCCAGACACCAGAGAGAGACAGCACCAGTCTGATCTGCAGAATCCAAAAACAAACAGGGAAGGTTTCAGATAAGCCAATGGCCAGAGGTAGGCAAAGAACACTTCCAACATAAATCAGGACACCATGACTTCACCAGCAAACCCCAAAATCGATGGATACACCAATTCAGCAGAAGCACAGGAAAATGATTTTAAAGCCATGCTTGCCCAATTATTTGAGGTTCATAAGGAGGAAATGAACAAGTCTTTCAAAGAGATGGCCAGTCAATTGGAGGCAAAGAAAGAAGAAATAGACAATATCCTTAAAGAAACACAGGCAAACATAGCCAAACAAATAGTTACACAAGTAGAGGAAAAATTAGTGGCATATAAGAAGGAAATGAAAAAAGAAATAGAGGCCATCGTAGAGAGACAGGAATCCAAATTCAAACACATGAAAGAAATGGTGCAAGGCATGAAAACAGAATTAGAAGCAATAAAGAAAACACAAAATGAGAAAACCCTTGAGCTGGAGAACTTGGAGAAAAGATCAGGAACCACAAAAGTAAGCATCACCAACAGAATACAAGAGATGGAAGAGAGAATCTCTGGAGCTGAAGACACACTTGCAGAAATGGATACTTCTCTCAAAGAAAAAGTAAAATCAGAAAAGTTCCAATCACAAAATATCCAAGAAATCAAGGATGCTATGAAAAGACAAAATCTAAGAATAATAGGAATTCACGAAAAAGAAGACTCCAGACTCCAAGGTCCAGAAAATATTTTCAAGAAAATCATAGAAGAAAATTTTCCCAACTTAAAGAAAGAGATGTCCATAAATATACAAGAGGCCTACAGAACTCCAAATAGACTAGACCAGAAAAGAAACACATCACGTCACATCATAGTCAAAACACTAAATCTACAGAACAAAGAAAAGATTTTAAAAGCAGCAAGGGAAAAAGGCCAAGTAACATATGAAGGTAGACCTATCAGAATCACACCGGACTTCTCATCAGAAACTATGAAAGCCAGAAGGGCCTGGGCAAGTATCATGGAGACTCTAAGAGATCACAAATGTCAACCCAGACTACTATACCCTGCAAAGCTTTCAATCAACATAGATGGAGAAAACAAAATATTCCATGACAAAACTAAATTTACACAATATCTACACAGCAAACCATCCCTACAGAAGATACTAGAAGGAAAACTCCAATCCAATGAAAACAAATTCACCCAAGAAAACAGGGCATACAGATAATGTCCCAACAAAAATGAAAACAAGCAATGAAACAGGGTTAGATCATTGACTCCATTACAAAAGGAACTAACATGCATTGGTCACTATTATCTATCAATATCAATGGACTCAACTCACCAATAAAAAGACACAGGCTAACAGAATGGTTAAGGAAACAGGATCCAACATTCTGTTGCATCCAAGAAACACACCTATGCAACAAAGACAAACACTACCTCAGAATAAAGGGCTGGAAAACTGTTTTTCAAGCAAATGGTTCCAGAAAACAAGCTGGAGTAGCCATCCTAATATCTAATAAAATAGACTTTCAACCCAAGTTAATCAAAAAAGAGAAGGAGGGCCACTATATTCTCATCAAAGGAAAAATCCACCAAGAGGACATCACAATCTTGAATATCTATGCCCCAAACACAAGAGCACCGACATTCGTAAATGAAACATTATTAAAGCTTAAATCATACATTGATCCTAATACCTTAATAGTGGGAGACTTCAACACTCCACTCTCACCAAGGGACAGATCAACTAGACAGACACCAAATAGGGAAATAAAAGCACTCACAGAATCCCTAAATCAAATGGACCTAATAGACGTCTACAGATCATTTCACCCAAACTCAAAAGAGTACACCTTCTTTTCAGCACCGCATGGAACCTTTTCCAAAATAGACCATATAGTGGGCCACAAAGCAAGCCTCAACAGATACAAAAGGATTGAAATAATCCCTTGTATACTATCTGACCACCATGGACTAAAGCTCGACCTCAACAACAACAGAAACAACAAAAAGCCGACACGCACATGGAAACTGAACAACTTACGACTCAATGACAGCTGGGTTAAGGAAGAAATAAAGAAAGAAATTAAAGACTTCCTAGAATTCAATGAAAAGGAAGGCACAACATACCCAAATTTATGGGACACATTGAAAGCAGTGCTCAGAGGAAAATTTATAGCACTAAGTGCCTGCAAGAAGAAATTTGTAACATCACATACAAACAACTTAATGGCCCAACTGAAAACCCTAGAAAAAAAAAGAAGCAGATACACCCAAGAGGAGCAGACGGCTGGAAATAATCAAACTAAGGGCTGAAATCAATCAACTAGAAACAAATAAAACTATCCAAAGAATCAATGAAACAAAAAGCTGGTTCTTTGAGAAAATCAACAAGATAGACAAACCCTTAGCCAAACTAACTAAAAAGCAGAGAGAAACTATCCAGATCAGCAAAATCAGAAATGAAAATGGGGACATAACCACAGACATTGAGGAAATCCAAACAATTATTAGGTCATACTACAAAAGCCTATATGCCACAAAATTAGAGAATCTAAATGAAATGGATAATTTTCTTGAAAGATTCCATCTACCAAAACTACGTCAAGATCAGGTAGAAAGACTGAATAGCCCTATATCTCCCAAGGAAATCGAAGCAGTCATTAACAGTCTCCCCTCCAAAAAAAGCCCTGGACCAGATGGCTTCAGCGTAGAATTCTACAAGACCTTCAAAGAAGTGCTAACTCCAATTCTCCTCAAGCTATTCCACAAAATAGAAACAGAAGGAACACTACCAAACTCATTCTATGAAGCCACAGTCACCTTAATACCTAAACCACACAAAGACCCAACAAAAAAAGAGAACTTCAGGCCTATCTCTCTTATGAACATTGACGCAAAAATACTCAATAAAATACTTGTAAACCGAATCCAAGAACACATCAAAGATATCATCCACCATGACCAAGTAGGCTTCATCCCAGGCATGCAAGGGTGGTTCAACATACGGAAATCCATCAATGTAATCCACTACATAAACAAACTGAAGGAGAAAAACCACATGATCATCTTCTTAGATGCCGAAAAAGCATTTGACAAAGTCCAACACCCATTCATGTTTAAAGTCATGGAGAGATCAGGGATACAAGGCACATACCTAAACATAGTAAAGGCAATATATAGCAAGCCTATAGCTAACATCAAACTCAATGGAGAGAAACTTAAATCAATCCCACTGAAATCAGGGACAAGACAAGGCTGTCCATTGTCCCCATATCTCTTCAACATAGTACTTGAAGTCCTAGCCAGAGCAATAAGACAACTAAAGGAGATCAAGGGGATACAAATTGGAAAGGAAGAGGTCAAAGTGTCACTATTTGCAGATGATATGATAGTATACATGAGCGACCCCAAAAATTCAACCAGAGAACTCCTTCAGCTGATAAACACCTTCAGCAAAGTGGCAGGATACAAAATCAACTCAAAAAAATCAGAAGCCCTCCTATATACCAAAGACAAAAAGGCTGAGAAAGAAATTAGGGAAACAACACCCTTCACAATAGCCACTAATAACATAAAGTACCTTGGTGTGACTCTAACCAAGTAAGTGAAAGACCTGTTTGAGAAAAAATTCAAGTCTCTGAAGAAAGAAATTGAAGAAGATATCAGAAGATGGAAAGATCTCCCGTGCTCATGGATTGGTAGGGTTAACATTGTGAAAATGGCCATACTGCCAAAAGCAATCTACAGATTCAATGCAATTCCCATCAAAATACCAACTCAATTCTTTACAGACCTTGAAAAAAAGATTCTCAGCTTCATATGGAGAAACAAAAAACCCAGAATCTCCAAAACGATCCTGTACGACAACAGATCATCTGGAGGTATATCCATTCCTGATCTCAAGCTGTACTACAGGGCAACAGTAATAAAAACTGCATGGTATTGGCATAGAAACAGAAAGGAGGATCAATGGAACCGCATAGAAGACCCAGAAATAAATCCACACACCTACGAATACTCGATATTCGACAAAGAAGCCAAATCCATTCAATGGAAAAAAGACAGCATCTTCAACAAATGGTGCTGGACCAACTGGATGTCTACATGCAGAAAAATGAAAATAGATCCATATTTATCACCCTGCACAAAACTAAAGTCAAAGTGGATCAAGGACCTCAACATAAAACCAGATACCCTAAATCAATTGGAAAAAAAAGTGGGGAACAGCCTAGAACTCATTGGCACAGGAGACAACTTCCTGAACAGAACACCAACAGCACAGGCTCTAAGAGCAACAATCAATAAATGGGACCTCATGAAACTGAAAAGTTTCTGTAAAGCAAAGGATACTGTCATCAAAACAAAACGACTGCCTACAGATTGGGAAAGAATCTTCACTAACCCTTTATCTGACAGAGGACTAATATCCAGTATATACAAAGAACTAAAGAAGCTGAAAAGCAGCAATCCAAGTAATCCAATTAAAAAATGGGGTACAGAGCTAAACAGAGAATTCTCGACAGAGGAATATCGAATGGCAGAAAAACACTTAAAGAAATGCTCATCCTCATTAGCCATCAGGGAAATGCAAATCAAAACGACCCTGAGATATCACCTTATACCCATCAGAATGGCCAAGATGAAAAACTCAAGCAATAACACATGCTGGAGAGGTTGTGGAGAAAGGGGAACCCTCCTCCACTGCTGGTGGGAATGTAAACTGGTACAACCACTCTGGAAAGCTATCTGGCACTTTCTAAGACAAATAGGAATAGTGCTTCCTCCAGACCCAGCTATACCACTGCTAGGTATATACCCAAAGTTTGTTCAAGTACACAAAAAGGACACTTGCTCAACCATGTTTATAGCAGCTCTATTTGTAATAGCCAGAACCTGGAAACAACCCAGATGTCCATCAACGGTGGAATGGGTACAGAAATTGTGGTATTTTTATACAATGGAATATTACTCAGCAATCAAAAAGGAGGAAATCATGAAATTTGCAGGCAAATGGTGGGATCTAGAAAAGATCATTCTGAGTGAAATATCCCAGAAGGAGAAAGAAAAACATGGGATATACTCACTTATATAGACCTATAAGATATGATAAACATAATGAAATCTATACACCTAAGAAAGATAATCAATTGAGGGGACATGGGGTAAGATGATCAATCCTCGTTTAGAAAGACAGATGGGATGTGCATTGAACGTATGACAGGAGTCTACTGAGCGCATCTGAAAGACTCTAACTAGCAGTGTTTTCAAAGCAAAGACTCATGACCAAGCCTTTGGCAGAGTACAGGGAATCATAAGAAAGAAGGGGAGTTAGTCTGATGGGGAAAGGATAGGAGCTCCACAAGGACCAAATATATCTGGGCACAGGGTCTTTTCTGAGACTGACATTCAACCAAGGACCATGTATGGATATAACCTAGAACCTCCACTCAGATGTAGCCTGTGGTAGCTCAGTAACCAATTGGTTTCCCAAAGTGAGGGGAACAGGGACTATTTCTAACAGGAACTCAATGACTGGCTCTTTGGTCTCCCCACCCCCGAAGGGAGGAGCAGTCCTGTTAGGCCACAGAGGAGGGCTTTGCAGCCAGTCCTGAAGATACCTGATAAAACAGGATCAGATGAATGGGGAGGAGGTCCCCTCTATCAGTGGACTTGGAAAGGGGCACGGTGGAGATGAGGGAGGGAGGGAGGGACTGGGAGGGAATGAGGGATCGGGACACGGCTGGGATACAGAGTTAATAAAATGTAACTGATAAGAAAAAAAAGAAGTTAAAAAGCAACCAATCAAGTTTCCAACTTAAAATGGGGTACAGAGCTAAACAGAGAATTCTCTGTAGAGGAATGTAGAATGGCAGAGAAACACTTAAAGAGATTCTCAACATCCTTAGTCATCAGTGAAATGCAAATCAAAAGGACCTTGAGATTTCACCTTGCACTGATCAGAATGGCTAAGATAAAAAACTCAAGTGACAACACTTCCTGGAGAGGATGTTGTTTTCTTACAGTTTGAAAGTTTTCTGTCAGTATGGAAATATGACAGGGATTGTAGCAGCAATTTTTTCAGATTTTGTTTATCTTGGAATTTCCTTGCCTCATCTTCAGTTTTTAATTCTATTTAGTTGGATGGCAAACTGTTGTTCCCCCCCCCCTTTTTCTCTTTCTCTTTAATGAACCTTGCATAACTTAAGGAATTCAGAGGGAAAGTCATCAGTAAATTTTATTTTTATATTTTAGTCTAATAAATTGTTTTATGTTACTTGTGAGTATTATCCTTTGATTTTCAGCAATTTGGCTATGGCATAGTGTAACGATTACTCTGCTTCATACATCTTTCCTGGAGTATAAAGTTTCCTTGGATCTAAGGATCATATTATATCATTTCACTTAATAAGCCGATGGTATCCATTCTTTAAAAAGTTTTAGGCCACTTTTAGTCATTTCACACAATTATGCTTATTTTGTTGTATCTCCCAGGGTCCCTCTCCTACTTTTTCATCATTTTTCCAATATTTGTCATGTTGGATGATTTATTTAGTCATTCATCTTTCTTCTGCTTGATAATTCTGTCTTCTGCCATTATATCATTATTAAACCTGTTCAGTGGATTTCTCATTTTAGTCAGTAAAATTTTTTGATTTGTTTGTGTTACATCTAATATCTGTAATTTCTATGTGCACACACACCTACAAACACACACATATATTATTGAGATTTCCTGTCACTAAAATATTGCCATATTTTCTTTTCAGTATCTAAACACAATTTCCCTTGATTTTGAATATATTTATAGTTTCTGACCTGAATTATTTTCTTCTAAATATAACATTTGAGTCTGCATAAGGATACTTACATAACTGCTAGGTACCTGTGTAGTATTCTATCTAGCTGCCCCAATTCACCAAGATACAGTTAATATCAGCAAACATGCTCTCTGCGGATGATTCTTTGTATGAGTTGGGGAGTCATTAAAAATGTAGGAAGATATTTCCTTGTTTTTCCTTTTGGGTATTCCTGCCCTTCTTTTTTTTAATTATTTTTTCTTACCTTTATTTTATGTGCACTGATATTTTGCCTGTATGTCTATGAGAGTAGAGTGTCAGATCTTGGAGTTACAGACAGTTGTAAGATGTCATGTGGGTGTGGGGATTTGAACCCAGGTCCTCTGAAGAGCAGTCAGTGCCCTTAACCACTGAGCCACCTCTCCAGCCCTATTCCTGCTCTTCTTAAAGAGCCATGTGGTCAGCAGCTAGCAGAGCTGGTTGAGGACTTGAGTCTTCTCAGTTTGCCATTGCAGATTTGCAGACTCCCAGGTCTTTGCATTGTAAAATAATCATAGGAAGGATAGCACAGCATTTTGCCATATAAGTTAATATAGGATAGGATGGACATTTACCATCTTTCTCACTTGCAATTGGTTAAAACCGTGTTCTGGGTATTAGTCACCTTCAGAGGGAGGGGCTGTGCTTTGCAGGGATAGTAATACTAGAAGGGTAAATTACTGAGGGTCACTTCAGGATCAACAGTCTAATAGAGAGAATTGCTCGGGACTGAAGTTCCTAGCTAGTCTCTGGTCGAGGACTTAAAGGTATGCTTGGGCGAGCTTTCCGAATATTGCTTCATCTGTAAACCGTTTCGAGGAACTGCCTAAACTCATTGCCAAGATAAACAGCAGGATCTTGGTAGCTTCTGGTTTGGTGGACGGAGAAGCTCGTGGAGCTTGGTGTGAGAGACACAAAGCGGTCAGAGATTCTTTTAAAGGGAGGGAAGGAGCAACACGCCTGTTGAAGCAGTGGTGAGAAGGCAGGCAAGTCCTGTCTGTATAATTTCTTTAAACAGCATAGATTTCCTAGACTTTCTAGTCACTTTTTTAGGAAAAAAATAGCTCAAGAATTCAATGAAAATTTTTTTTCTTACTTGAACTATTTGAGTTGAATAAGTAGAATTAACTAAATAATTTGGCATTGTGTAGCTGGTCTATCTGTGACTGCTGATTATAATTGAAATAAGATAATTGTGGGGTTTGGACGGCTGTGGAGTGCCTAAGCATCTGTTAATATTTTTAAATAAACTCATAACTGTGCAGTTCATCACTTCTTAATTAGTGTGTCTGAGTAATTGGAGGCAGATTGCTATACTATATATCCCATGTGCTCAAATTTGAACCTGGACTGAACTCTAGAACTTCTCTTATATAAGTTTTTCACTAAAAAATTTCTCTGTAATAAGACACTTTCTCTAGTTTAAGAAAGAAAGAAAAAAGAAAATAGGTCTTGGACCGGTGGATTTCTATTCTCAGTGTGTTTTTATTCATTTTTCTAATATGAACGTAATCTAAATTAAGTATTCATTTTTTGTGGATGCCCACAAATTGCAAAGAAAAAATATTGAATATGTGAACTTGTCAGGTATCCAAATGCTAGTCTTTTAGTTTGTTTTTAGTTGTTTTTTCATAAGAAAAGACATTAAGAGGCAGGATCCTAAAATATTTATAACACAAGAAAGAACTAATCTACTGTATTCTATTTCACTTGTATGAATTTGTAAATTAAAAAATAAAATAATGTTCATAATCTTTTGTTGAGGAAACTCATAATAAGGAAGTAATCCCTTATCACTATAGTTACCAGAGTCTGTCTACATGTCCAAGTGATGCTGGCACAAGCCTGTGTGTTCGAAATTGGCTCAGAACTGCCGTAACCTTTCAGCACTTGTCTTTTACTAGGCCTAAGGTCAAAGCCATCTCTCATGAAACAAGTCAGAGCAAGACATGGCATCTCTGCTACACCCCCTAATGTGGCATTCTCTCCGGTGGCATTCTCTCTTTACGGAGTAGAGGGGCCTTCTCTAGTCTCCAGTAGAAGTTTATGCCTTATCTATGCTGTGCGGGACGGAAACTTTCCAGTAACAAGTCAGAAGAGCTGGGTTCGAATGACAAGTATGCTCTCTGTGAGTGCCTAGAGTGGAAGGTCCAAAGCGATTAATTGCAGATCAGCATATGAAAATCAGTTTAACACTTACAGAAATCAGTGTCGGATGGGTCTGACTAGAGGGAGAATGACTGAATGTTTAATCAGGAGTTACATCAATATTTATCAGGGATGTCCTCCACCAGTATTGTCCAAAAGAAATATGACCGATTGTAAACTATCTTATAGCATCATTAAGATTTAAAAGAGAGTATGTGAAACTAATTTTAATAGAAGATTCTATTTAAACTCACGATATACAAATTACTTCTTCTATATAATTAAGCAACATAAATGATCGAGGAGATAGTTTGCTTTTCCTTTTTCCCTGTTGTCAAATGTGTTCCTTACATCTACAGCACAGGTTGAACTGTATCTGCCTGATGGATTCTATCTGCCCCAGAGCAACATGCAGCTGATGATACAGACGCTATTGATGGCTGTGGACTGAATTCTTGAGATGTGAGCAAACTGGACTAGATTATTTCAAATTTCCTTAAAGTTAACAATCCTAAAGCAGAGTGCTCATTTGCTATGTGTGAGGCCATGGTTCAATCCTCAGCAACATAAACACTTGCACCTGCATACACACACACACACATAGACACACACACACACACACACACACACACACACACACACCTCAAAGCAAAACAATCCCTCCTCCAAAAAACCCTAGGATCCTAAGTGAATGTAAAGTAAGCACTCAGAAATTAAGAGACTGTGGAAACATTCAAAAAATCAATGAGAAAGTGTTCTAACTTAAAGAAACTGTTCCACAAACCACTGTAAACATGAGAGAGCACTTATTGCATCTGGTACAGGAAAAGGTTTGGGCATGTCTGCATAGTCGCTGCCTGCCCGCCTCTGTCTCTGTGTGTCTCTCATTTTCATAGATTGATTTTCTTCTCAGGTAGGTATTACGCACAGGATAACCAGCATCTACAGTGACTTAACTCGGTAGGCTTAAAAATCAAATAGAACTTCTATTTCACTAGAGTAGATCCTTCTGGGGTCCTTGTAGTATATCATAGACCCAGGGATTTAACATTCCAAGGAATCACTGAATAAAAGTTTATGTTGGTTTAGATGAACAGGCTTGAGAAGCAGTAGTTCTAGAGTACCCATTAATTTTATCAATGGGAATAGTTTGGAAAACTTTATTTTTCTCTTTGAAATAACCTATGTGGGACATAGAAATTTCATATGGGGATTATGACTTACCTGAAAGTGCCAAGTAAGCAAAAATTACAAATTGACTTTTTACACCTTAATGTCTTTTCAAAACATGCATTAATGCAAACATTAATGTAATGTAATGTAAAGTAGCTTTCCTTGCATGTATTAAGGAAGAATCCTCAATGGATATGATCATAGAGATGGTACAGACGAGGTGGGGTGTCCACTCTCAGCCACTGCCGCTGGCCACAGATTTGTCCTAGCTTTGTCATAAACGTATACACTGGGGACAATAAAGCCTGCTCTATGCAGCCTGAAGGATGTGCCAGATAGCACATCCAAGGAAGACGCCAGCCACAGACTATGCTCTGTAGTGAGAATGCCGATTCTCTTATTACAGGGACTGCCTTGAGAAGCCCTTAAGTGCCACACTTCAACACAACTCCCCGTCTCTTTGGATTAGGTGCGCTAATTAATGAAAAGCTGTTGTGTGCTCCAAGATGTTAATTTGGTCAGGCTTCTCTGTAGGAACCACTGTTTGTCTTTATGTTTGCATCGCAAACATTTTCTTGAATTTTACAGAAATTGAAGTTCGGCAGAAGCTATTTGCATTAATCAGTTTGTATTAGTGATTTTGCCTCAGGCGTGAGCGGCTAATGCCGCCCTAACTGCTGTAAGTCACCACAAAATGACAGTCGAGTTTGATCGTACAACCTGATAATAGCTGCTTTCTACTTCAGGTAATATAGAAAGAAGCAGGAATTCTGCTTCCGCTTCCTTTAAATTTAGGCAGAATATATTTTCCATATGTCTTACAACATTTCTCATTATCTAAAACTACAGTTATAAACAGCTTGTATTTACCCTTATTTTAAGATGAGGAAAAGCCACTAGCAAATAAACATCCTAGACTCTCATCTCACTAGCTACCAGCATCCTCTATCCTGTCACTCACCATTCCTTCATGCATCATTTCTTCTTGTCTTACAAGGACTAGGCATTTCTATGTATACAGCTACCACTAAGTCAAAGATACAATTTTTTTTTCTCTTTTGCACTATTTGTTCTCTTCTTTAGTCCATTCTCTGGGTACATTCAAAGTCACTTTCCTAAATACAGATGGTGCAGGTATCCTGAGTACTCAAGGTCTGTGTCTCTTCTTCCTCCCCCTTCCTCTTCTTCCTCCCCTTCCTTCTCTTCTAATTTTGGCTTTCTGAATCAGCATCACCCTACACATCCTTGTCCTTGTCATTGAACACATAGTCCCAGTGAAGGCTCCTCAGTGCTCAGATGCCACGGTTGCATTACAATGGGCAGACCGTGTCACTCTCTTATACATTCAAACGTTTACTATCAAATAGCCTAAAGCCTTTCATAAAAAACGTTGTGTATGATCTATGAAGTCCCAGCTATGTGTTCTCTTTGGCATTCTGAAAAACACCCTCTTATAATCGTACAGTGGGAATGAGGCAACAGAATCCTATATTGCCTGGGATGGTCAGATCCATAAAGAGAGCTCTATCCCAGGGTAACAAGACCAGAGTTGGATAAGGTAAGGTGCTGTGTGCTCAACTCTCCCCACCTACCAAAGTCACTCTTTCACAGTGCAGTTCGAATCCTTTCACAGTGCAGTCCAAGTCCCCTTTGCATCTCTGAAGGTAACATCTCAGTTTTGTGTACCTGCATAAATAACTGGTGGAAAATATACTGATTTTTTATTTTTAATGTCAGCAGCAAGGTGCGAAGGCATCTTTGAATTAAAATATAGCAAAGCCGCCACAACTGGTATGGCTTCTGAAAACTCTACCTACCAGGCCATTGAAGGACATACTGAGACTCATAGCCAAACTTTGGGCAGAGTGACAAAAACCTTATGAAAGAAGGGGGAGACAGAAAGACTTGGAGGGGACAGGAGCTCCACAAGGAGACCAACAGAGCCAACAAAACCTGGGCCCAGGGGGCCTGCAGAGCCAACTCTCCAACCAGCTTGTTCTGTTATAACATGCAGTGGCAATGCTCCCTTCGGTGCTGTATATCTGAATAGGGGCCCCACAAGCTTGGCAAAGGGCCCTACTGCAGGGGTATTGAAGCTCCGCACCTGTCCTGACAGCCGGGAAGCTGCTGGGGTGGCCATCTTTTCCCAGGCGGCTGTAGATCAAAGCCCTCTTCCCAATTCTTTCTTTTTTATTTTTATTTTTGAGAGAGGGTCTCACTACGTAGCCCTGGCTGGCTTGGAATTCACAGTATAGAGTGGGCTAGACTTGAAATCAACTACCCTGCAGTATCTCCAGTATACCACCATGCCTGTCTTAGGTGATGTTTTTAATTGCATAAACCTAAATGAGTCATGTTCAATTTCAAATAATATGCATTCATCATCTTCCTTTCTGTAAAGTTACAACCACTGTTCTTGTCACTTGAGCTCAGATTTCATTATTATACTTTAGATTTTTCTTTCAATTGCCGCCTCATCTAATTAGTGACCAAGTCCTCCTACTCTGGCCTCTGTTTCTTCAGTTGCACTTTACACACACTATATATTCAGAGTTCTGTCCTGTCTGTATGGCCGTCCTCACACTTCCCAGTTGTCTCTTTCACTCAACCCTACATACTACTTAGTGCAGCTTTGTTAATTTCTGAACGTCCCATGAGGAAGAAGATTGACTGGTCTCTGTCTCGTGTTTAGATCTCCAGAACAACTCATTCTTCAGTACTTTATAACTTCACAGAGTAAGCCTTTATATTGAGTATATTTTCAGAAAAAAAAAAATGAACGCTGACAGAAAAATTAAAATTTCAGAGAAAAATCTTGCAGTTCTAACTGGCTGTAAGCCTGTCAGTTTCTATTTCTACCTGGTATTTGTTCCAAGGATATGTCTGATAGAATTTTGAAGAAGTATTCACGGATTGTAGCAAATGAATTTGAATAACCACATCTTTATTAATAATAGCAAGGCAGCAGAAATTTACAGCCTTTGAGGATCTCCAGGAGCCACTTTTAAGTGGAGAATTTCAACAAACTTAGTAAGAAAAGTGCTATTTTTAGAATTATGCGAAAGAAGAAAATAAGTTTATGTTCACAAACATTCACAATTGTAATCTTGTAGATTGGGGGGTATTTTGCCTATTTCTCTTTTCTGAGGTGTCTAGAGTCATGAAGTGTCAGAGATGAGGGTCAGAAGAAGATACTAGCTCCTTGCTGAAGGTGACTAGCTTTACGTGTGTGCACACTTCTGAGACACCAGCCGCACCTTGTCACTTGCTCACACAACAGCTCTCTGCCAGTATTGATGAGGCCACCCCCACCCCTATTGGCATGCAAGACGGACACCGTCTTCTCCTTCACTTCTTGCACACTCATTCGCAAGTGCTGTCAATGTGCAGGACCTACCCTTGGATTTCTATTTCCACTGATACTTTCTAACTTTTCCTCACTTTTTTATTGTTAGTCAAAGCATTTCTTTGAGTAAATTGTTTGGAAAGTTAGATTTTTAACAATTTAAAAATACTCTCAGGTATAGCAAGATGCTCAGTGAATAAGAACACAGGCTGTTTTTGCAGAGAATCTGAGTTTGGTGCCCAGAACCTGCGTGAGAGCTCACAACCTCCAGCGACTCACGTTCTTGGGGTTCAACACATGCTTCTGAGATCCACGGCCACGGCTTGCACGTGGTAGATATACTTACACGCGCACAAGGCAGACAGACGCCCATTCACGTGAGATAAACTAAGCAAAATGTGACAGGAGTTTTGAAATTTCATTTTGCAATAAATTCAGACTTAACAAAAATTTGGAAAACATAGTACAACGGTTCCTTAAATATTCATGAACGAGACCCCTTATACAACTGCAGTATAGTGATAAAAAGAACCAGAAAATTAGCACTGACGTTATTCTGTCCTCTAGTCCACAGATCCATTACAAATCTCTTTTAAACATTCATCTATTTTTAAATCTGTATACATTTTAATTGAAATAGAATTGCACCATTTTCCCCTTCTCTTTCCTTCTTTCAGCTCCTCCCATGACTCCCTGCTCTTAAATGACAGGCTCTTCTTTGATTATCGTGACAAACATACATATTTACACACATGCGTGCACAAATATATACAGACAATCTGCTGGCCACATCTGTCCTGTTTGGGTGTATAACGTGTCAGGGCTGAGCACCCTGTATTGGATGACCAATAAGAAGGCTCATCCCTGGGAGAACTAACCTCCCCAGCAGTCAAAAACTGAAGAGGGAAGTCCTATCCTGAATATGGATGGCATGGTTCTGTGGGCTAAGGTCAGGGACTGAATCAAGAGTGGAAACCAGCTGAAAGTTAGCATTCTTCCCTCTCTGCATGCTGACTGCATACTCAATTTAACCAGCTGCCCTATGATCGCCGAGTCCTGCAAGCCTTGCCATTATGACCGACCGTAAACACTTTTAAAACCATGAGCAGGAAGTAACCTTTGCTTAAGTTGCGCTGGTTTGATTCTGTTGTCACAGAATCAGAGACTTATGGGGAACCTAGAACCCCTGCACAGATGTAGCCCATGGCAGTTCAGTGTCCAAGTGGGTTCCATAGTAATGGGAAGAGGAACTGCCTCTGACATAATCTGATTGGCCTGATCTTTGATCACATCCCCCTGAGGAGGGAGCAGCCTTGCCAGGCCACAGAAGATGACAATGCAGCCACTCCTGATGAGATCTGATAGACTAAGATCAGAAGGAAGGAGAGGAGGACCTCCCCTATCAGTGGACTTGGGGAGGGGCATGTGTGAAGAAGGGGGAAGGAAAGTGGGATTAGGAGGGGAGGAGGGTGGGGTTTATGGGGGGGATACAAAGTGAATAAAGTATAATTAATAAAAGTTTAAAAAAGAAGAAAAAAAAGAAATTTTGCATACTTTAAATTGTACCCAATTTTGAATATTGTTTTGATGAAATATGTTACTGTTACTTTGACCAGTCTTGGACATGAATTATCTGTCTGTCCAATGTATATCCATGTTCTATTCACTACCCTCCTAGGTATTGGATTTGTAGCCATACTAGAGCAGTGGCTGTGTTCTCATTGCTTTATTTTCACCAATAAAATTACAAAGCACAAGTATAAAGATTTTGAAAACTAAGAGAAAACAGAAAAGACATAAAGTGCTTCCAATAATTAAAAAGATGCAGGTTTTTTTCTGTTATATTTTTCTCTGTTTTTGAGATTTTAAAACTTTATTGCAATTTATTCACTTTGTGTCCCAGCTGTAAGCCCCTACCTTGCCCCCTCCCAATCCAGCCCTCTCTCCCTCTTCTCCTCCCATGCCCCTCCCTCAGCCCACTGATAGAGGAGGTCCTCCTCCCCTTCCATCTGACCCTAGCCTATCAAGTCTCATCAGAACTGTCTGCATAGTCTTCCTCTGTGGCCTGGCAAGGCTGCTCCCTCCTCAGGGGTAGGTTATCAAAGAGCCAGACACTGAGTTCATGTCAGAGACAGTCCCTGTTCCCTTATTAGGGAACACACTTGGACACTGAGCTGCCATGGGCTACATCTGTGCAGGGGTTCTAGGTTGTATTCATGAATGGTCCATGATTGGAGTATCAGTCTCAGAAGAGACTTCTGGGACCAGATATTTTGGTTCTCTTGCTCTCCTTGGGGAGCTCCTGTCCCCTCCAGGTCTTTCTATCTCCCCCTTCTTTCATAAATTCCCTGCACTCTATCCAAAGTTTGGCTATGAGCTTCAGCATCTGCTTTGACACCTTGCTGGGCAGAGTCTTTCAGAGTGCCTCTGTGTAGGATCCTGTCCTGTTCCCTATTTTCTCCTTCTTTTGTTGTCTCTCCCATTTGCCTTTCTGAATGAGGATTGAGCATTT
This sequence comes from Meriones unguiculatus, assembly GCF_030254825.1. NCBI lineage: Eukaryota > Metazoa > Chordata > Mammalia > Rodentia > Muridae > Meriones > Meriones unguiculatus. The sequence goes on from NC_083354.1 coordinate 132,567,231, forward strand.
TACACAGGGTCCAGTTACACCACTCCTAGGCATATATTTAAAATATGCTCAAGTATGCAACAAGGACATTTGCTCAACTATTTTCATAGCAGGTTTATGTGTAATAGCCAGAATCTGGAAACAACCTAGATGTCCCTCAACTGAGGAATGAATACAGAAATTGTAGTACATTTACACAATGGTATATTCCTCAGCTCTTAAAAGCAAGGAAATAATGAAATTTTCAGGCAAATGGATGGAACTAGAAAAGATCATCCTGAGTGAGTTATCCCAGAAGCAAAAAGTACATGGTATATACTCATTTATAACTGGGTATTAGACATATAATATAGGATAATGATGCTAAAAACTGTACACCTAATACCTAAAGAAGATGTAGGTTTTTAACTTAAAGCGAGAGAGAGAGAGAGAGAGAGAGAGAGAGAGAGAGAGAAAGAGAAAGATAGAAAAACCTATGCTAAGGTTGCTAAAATCTAGTGCATTTTTTATTGTTACTTTCACTGTACTTAATTAAATCTTATCCATAATAAGTACAAATAGGAAGAACAGTATAGGGATCCAGAAATATCTGTAAATGACAGTTATCAGTATGTTGTAGGAATTAGAAATTTGCAAGACTTCATCAAGCAGTCCTTGCTAATCAGAAGAGCCTATTATCATCCTAGAGCTGTGAAACAAACCAGAGTGCATTATATTTCCATTTAAAAAATAACACATTAGGTGAAACCTTTCAAGTGTATTACAAAAGAATCCTCAGAAAGCAATGGCTAAACTGCTAATTTTCTAATGTCTGCATAATAGAGTCAGACCTATGAATGTACTCTTACAGCTCCGACTTGTCACTAAAATAAATGTTAAAAATTCATTTCTAAGTGACAAGTACCTTTAGGTGTCAACCTATATAGTTTATTTAGATTTTACTTTGGGTATACTTTTATGAGCAGCCAACCCTTATCAAATGCTCTCACCTTGCTCTGCATTTCAGTTTGAGTTACTTTATTTGCTAATTTCTGGAAAAATGGCTCTAGTTCCTGCATTTTGTTGCACTGTAAAGCTTTGGAGAACATGCTGTTATTTCACAGTATGGTTAAGCAAGTTTTTATGAACATTTTAAAGTGAAGTTTATTTTTTTTTTAGTTTAGAAAATGTTTTGGATTAAAAAATCAATAAGAAAACTTAGAAGTGGTAAATGGTTAGTTCACACACACACACACACATACAAGTTTATATCATATATGTAATATATATCTGTGGGTTTTTTTTTTTTTGAGACAGGGTTTCTCTGTGTAACAGAGCCCTGGCTGTCCTGAAACTCACTTTGTAGACCAGGCTGTCCTTCAACTCACATCGATCTACCTGCCTCTGCCTCCTGAGTGCTGGGATTAAAGGCATTTATCACCATGTCCCACAGTTCTTTGATATTTTAAACAAGACTGAAAAATACTAAGAGAATGCTAGTCCCAGATTTTTAAAGCAAAGATTTAGTCACATATATTTTATTGACATTTCATTTATAACTGCTGGATTAAAGAAGGACCAGAGAAAACATAAAAATCATGTGGAAAATGATGATAATTTTTTTCACTTATAAAGCAAGACTGTAAGAATCTTGGATAATCAAATTCTTGCTGGCACTTTAAAAGGAGGTTCACCACAGTGAGATGCTTTTCACTGTGTTAAGTAGGAGCTACTTTATGGGTAAAAGAAAGTTGATAATTTTTATATTATGTTTTGACTCTTACTAAAATATTAAGTCCTTAGAGGATCTAAAAGACTCACTACACTTATCTGGGCATGGTGACACACTCCTTTAATCCCAGCACTTGGGAGGCAGAGGCAGGTGTGTCTGTGAGTTTAAGACCAGCTTGATCTAAAGTCGAGAATTCCAGGCCTGTCAGAATTGCAGAGTGAGTCCCTGTCTCAAAGCGATATAAGCCACTCTACGTTGTTTCTGATGTTACACATTTTTGCACTCCATATAATGGTCAAATGTAAGCAGAAGTCTCGTGGAAAGAAATTACCTTAAGGAATGCCTGGTACATTACAGTCTTTGTGGTATAACAAGCCAATTCCTCTTTTTTTTTCCTTTAAGAGAACTATGTCCTGACATCAAATGTTAAACATTTCTGGGGGACTTTATTTTTTTTAAGGAATGATTATTTGGAGCATGGAGGGCATCATGGTCAACTAGCCACTGTAAGTGCTTCCATCCTTCCTCCGGAAAGAAGCGCACTATTTGAAGAATATATTAGCAGCAAAGCTTGCAGTGCCCAGTAGATAACAGAGCACTTTGGGTGGTGATGATGTCATTTCACTTTATAGTGTAGGTTGAGTCTCAAGTTGGAAACCTTAGCGACTACTTGTTTCTAAACAAAATGCCTCTATGTGAAGAAAAGTGAGGTAACCAGCTGTTACATATCATTAATGACACCACAATTATTGTTGCTTCCACTGTTAATGTCTTCTGCATGCTTATCGGAAGCACGACCTACCTGGTGGCAGATACAAGATGTCAACAAATAAGACTCTATATTGGACAATGACACCCAAGTGAGACTTACAGATAGCAGTATTTGTACAGCACTGTGGATGACTTCTAGGTACTGGAAATCGACCACACAACCTGTGACTGAGACATACGTGTAGTCATCCACCATGTCGTGGGCTGATGGGGGCAGCACTCTCCGGACACAGCCAGGTCCATGTTCCCTCCACCATGACCGATGTACAGAGATGTTGAACGTCATCAGGTCTGTGTCCTACATGGCAGTAGACAAAAGAGAAAATTTCATTACATCGTGCTTCCGGCTTTGACATTGGAAAGGTCCAGGATAAGTGGAAGTGCTGAGATGATTTCAATTTCAAATGAAAAAGAAGAAGAAGGAGGAGAGAAGAGAAGAAAATCCAAAGTCAAACATGTCTATGAATATCATATGTCTGTACTACTGAGTTATAATCATTCAGTGTAGAGACATAATTGTTTGAATGATATTAGCCTTGAAAGATTTGGACATATCAAAAGTCTGGGGTGAGGGGTCTTTTGCTTAGATAGAAACAACTTTTTGCTACATTTCTTGGTGTGATATTATCATCGATATCATCATGCTAACTCATATTTCCTGAGTGCTTCATTGCCCTTTGGGTGATGTTATATGAGACTTTCACATAGTATAGATTTCTCTGGGGATCTCATAGGGGATTTATTCAGAATCCTCTACAGATATCAAGTGTATGCATGCTCATGTCTTATGTAAAATGGTACAATATCTTTATATAATCTGTAGCTATCCTTATCTAAAGTCAAGTCAGCTCCAATTTTTATAACATAATGCCTAATAAAATGTAAATGGCATGTAAGTAATTAATGAAATAATGAGAAAATAGTTTGCACAAGTTCTGTAGTGACACAGTTTTGTATTGCTTCACTGTTATTGATTGGTAAAATATATGCATAAGAAATCAACAGATATGAAACTCTAACTATGTAGCCTTTAGCCTTCATGAAGGTATTATTAATTTATTATAATTTAATAAATAATTTTTCTTCTAAAATATATGTCAAATTTCTAGAATGAGTGAATTTTATCTTCTGTATCAGTAAATAATTAAGGATGAGGGCTCAGGATGTTATACCAGATTATCTGGGTGGGCCCAGACTATTACCAGAGGTAAATATTTTCCTTCTTTCTTTTTCTTTCCTCTCATTCATTCTTTCTTTATTTTTTTTTCTTCCTCCTATGTAGTCTCTAACAATCGGAAACTGTCCTCAAACTTGCTGTGCATCGAAGATTGGCCTTGAACCCCCAACCCTTATACCACTACTTCCTGAGAGGTAACAGCATATGTTACCCTACTTAGCTAAAATAATATATATGCAATATGAAAGGGACGTAACTGGAGATGAGATATACAGAGAAAGGGAAGTAGTCAATGTGACCATACAGGTCATAGACATCGAGTGATGCAAGCATGGCCAATAAATACCGTGGCCACCAGAAGGAGAATGATGAAATGAAGACATAATCTCCGAATTTAGATGGTGCACAGCACTACCAACAACAAATTCAACTCCAAGAAACTCATTTCATATTTCTGGCTCTGGAAACGAGGGAGAAGAAATTTCTGATGCTTAAGCCAACAGATTTGTGATAACTTATTGCGGCAGCTATGAGAAACTAACACGGGCAAAGAGAGTAAATTATTACAGGTAAGTTAATTAGCCCAAGCTAGCAAAGCAAGCTAGGTGTGCAGTGAGGGCTTGGTGCTAGGAAGTCTACTCTTAGCTGTATGGACAGTATCATGTGCATTCTTTCACAGCTTTCCCACTAAATCTTTGATCATGCTTCATACCAGGAAGAGAGCTATGTCTTCCTTCCTTCACAAAATGCATCCTCAGTCAATCCAAAGCATAAAGAAGATACTCCTCAACTTTTACAAACTAAAATTTAGCAGTCGTGAGTGGAGACAACAACTGGCAGTTTTTACATCTTCAAGAGATGAATTTTACCCTAGACTGAGCATGTCTAACAGTAAAAGCATCCCAAAACTTTTTGATTGTCAACAGGAAAGTATCATTGGCAAGTCTGGCACTTGACCTCTTGTGAGAGGTTCATGTGCATTAGAAATGTTGTAAAATTATGTTCAAGCTATGTATGTAAGGTATATATGAAGCATATACAGACTTCATAATTAGACTTGAGAGTCCCACAACCAAGGTAACTTAGGTGTGTATAAATAATAAAAAAATCAAATCAATCTAAAAATATTTCTTGTCCCAAACACTTTGGATACAGAATTCATCATCTGCATTTCTGCAATATCAGCAGTGGCAGACTAAAGTTTTAATACTTGGACTTCTGGGTAAGATTATGGACTAGAAATTGCCTTTCTGTGACTTGGTAAAGAGAAATAATTAAAGAAGAAAAAAAAGACCGTATTTCAAAGAAGGAAAGAAAGAACTTTGGAAATGTATAAAGATCAGAACAAGACAGCTGAGAGCTTCAGAGAAAGAAGGAGATGCAATGAGTAGAAACAAGTCAAGCGCAGGGCATCTCCATTTGTGTAGCAGAATGGGAAGTGAGTCTACCCAGAAGCAAGAGAGGCAACCCTGTGAAAAGAAATTTGTAGTTCTAGCCTTCGCCATGCTCACCCCCTCAAGGAGCCTCAAATCCAGTTGTAAGTTTCGATGAGACCAAGGCCTTTAGCAAAAGCTGAGCAATGGAGAGGAACCCCACTTTGTCCCTCTGTCTATCTCTGAGAGTGACATGTTAAGCGGGGATACATTGTTTAAAACCGAGTTACAATGGGGGCCTGAGTTCCAGCAATGATCACAAATCTTGGAGGCCCAATTAACTAGCTCAAGTCCTAGGATGACAGCTGTAGAATTCAAAACAAACAAACAAACAAACAAACAAACAAACAAAAGAAAGGCTCAGGAAATGTAGTGTGAAGTGTGTGTGGAAGGACAGCCCCATCTTTGGTGACCTGAAGCTGACTTTACCAACTGAGAATAATCTTGGAGTCTGAGGGCTTTGTGCCTGATGTCAGCAAGTGGGTCATCCTCATCTAAAGCCACCTCTCTAACATTCGCCACTGGAGAATCTGAGAAGTATGAAGCTCTAAGGACAAAGTTTGATACCCGCATGTATATCCCTCCAACAGGGTGATTAACACCTGAGAGTGCTCCAAGTCTGACGCCTCCTCTTTTATAATATTGTTACTTCCTTTGGCACACTTAGGAGAAAGCCCTCAGCTTGAGCATCAGTCACTTCAGACGGCACAATCGGAGGAGTCTCAGCAAGGTAGCAGAATGTGCAGAAGACTGCAAAGCTAAGACTGGCTAGGGAAAGCCCTGGTGCACATAGATGATAGTCTGCTAAGGTGAAGACAGCTATGGTGGACACCAAAATGCTTGTACAATGGGGTTTAGTGTTTTGAAAAGATAACTTGTATGACCTATGTAAAATGAGTGGTGCTGAGATGACTCAGAAGGCAAAGGCCACTTACACCTAGTGACCAGTTTGAGCAATAGATCTCAGGTAAGAGGTTAAAGAAGGAACTGACTTCACAGGCAGTCACTGAATTCCACAAGTGCCAAGGCATGCCCACCCCCCCCTCTGTCATGCACACTCATACACAATAATAATAATAAATAAATTTTTAAAATATGACAAGAGACTATTTAATTTACTCACTAATATTACATCAGAATCCATGTAATCTTTCATGTCCATTGTGCTTGTTTTATAAAATTGGGAGGCTCGAAGTATTTATCTTATTAATTCTTTGTGGCCTTCTTTATCTCCAATGACTATTTTTGTTACATATCTTTTTTTTTTTTTTCAGGTATCAGAAGAGCTATGACTTTTGGCTTTTGTTTTCTTACTGGATTGCCTTTTATTCAGTGGCAGTTTTTGCCAGAGAGGTGTAATTTTTGTAGATAAAAATAATTTAACTTTTATTTCTAATTTAGTTAGTTGCTCTGCATTTCTCTTTGTAAGTTAAGTTTATTTATGCAACCAAGGACCATGCATGGAGAGAACCTAGACCCCCTGCTCAGATGTAGCCCATGGGCAGTTCAGTCTCCATGTGGGTTTCCTAGTAAGGGGAGCAGGGGCAGTCACTGGCATGAATTTGGTTGCCTGCTCTTTGATCATCAATCCTGGCAATGTGGCCTTACTAGGCCACAGAGAAAGTGGATCCAGACATTCCTGATAGACTAGGGTCAGATAGTAAGAGAGGAGGACCTCCCCTATCAGTGGACTAGGGGAGGGTCATGTGAAAGGAAAGGAAATATGGGTGAGATTAGGAGGAAATGAGGGAGGGGGCTACAGCTGGGATACAAAGAGAATAGATTGTAATAAATGATAATAATAATAATAAAGGGAAAAATTTTTAAGGTTATCATTTAAAAATTATTTGTTTTTTTATTACATTTTATTCACTTTGTCTCCCAGCTGTTATTGATACATGGTTATTAGTGTTTATAATTTTTCTGGCTGCATTTTGGGTGGATTTTTTTTTTCCAAATCATTTTGGTTCGTTTCTTTTGTCAACTTGACACAAGCTAGAGTTATGTCGAAGAGAAATCTCAACTGAGAAAAATGCCTTGATAAGACTGGTCTGTAGACAAGGCTTTAGGACATTTTTTGACTATTGTTTGATCAGGAGGGACCAGGCCCTGTGAGTGTTGCTGTTTGGGCAGGTGGTCCTGCAGGTATATAAAGCAGACTGCGCCACACTGGACTGGTAAGAGCCCATAATGCCTCAACCCTACACAAAGAATTCTAGGAAACTGAGGAAAGCTGGAGAGGGAAAAGTGACTCTCCCTAAGGAAGAACACACCAGTTGTTTGTCTGCTGCAAACTGGTCAGCTCTGAAAACAGATACACAAGTAACAACATATGGACACAACAGGCTATGCTTTTGAATGTGTGTGTATTGTAGAAATACATATATCCGTGCAATAACAATTGGTGAAAAACAAAAAAGCCCATGAATCTGAACGAGAGTAGAGAGGGATATGTGAGAAGGTTTGGAGGAATAAAAGGGAAAGGAGAAACATTGTAATCAAATTACAATATGAAATAAAAATACTCCCCATCCCCATCAAGCTCAACAAGCTGAGAGAACAAGTCAGAAAGCAGTGCTCCTTTACGGCATAAGTTCAGGGTTTGCCCCGGGGTTCTTCCCTAACTTCATTAGGATGTAAAGTAAATAAATTTAAACTAAATAAATCCTCTCCTCCCTAAGCGACTTTTTGGTTCTAGTCTTTATCACAGCCATGGATATCTAAGTGGGAGACAAATAAGAAAGGATTTCAATTCCCCGTGTGAAGCAGCAAAAGACTGGACAACAATGTGGGAGTAGGTGGGCCGCAGGCCATGGTACTCAACAGTTAAGCCCCTCAGGGAGTGGACAGCGCCCAGGCTAAAGCACTGCACACCTGGGAAGCAGGGTGAGTAAAAGGTACCCGGGTGGGGTGAAGACACTACACAGATGCATCTAAGGGAGTGGATGAAGGGGAGGCTGTGGCCCTACACAAGTGGACAGCGGTGGGAGGCGGTGGGAGGAGTAGCAAGGTTCACGGCTTCCTTGTCTCCTAAGCCAGGTCTGTTGTCTTTTAGGCCAGACACTTTTGCTTGAACAGCTCCTATATGGCCTTTGCTAAGAGGCCAGAGATTGGCAGTCAATGGGCATCAGCATCCCTGCTCCCCTGGCCATTTTCAGTCCTGTCTGAGGACAGTCCTCCTTTCAATAGTTTCTGAAAGTGAAGGTTGGGACTCTTCATGCACAAAGAAGCCAATGGGAAGGAGAATGCTCTTGAACTTGCAAATGGGTGAGATTGAATGTCATCTGATTTGGACTCTGAACAAGTACAGTAGGGTAACTACTCCATATATTCTCCTGCAAAGAGTGAGCCAGGAGGTCACAAAAAGGCCCTGAGCAAATTCCTGGGTGAAGGTACTCAATGCGGATAGATTTTCCTCAGCTTAAGGAATGTAAGGGAGCTTTATGGGCATGCCTGAAATTATACCAATGATAAAACCTTTTACAGTTTTTTGTTTTGTTTTGTTTTGTTTTGTTTTTCTTTTTTTTTTTTTTTTTGCTTGTTGGCTTGCTATTCAATTACCTTTACAGCACTAGTGCTTTATTGACAATAAAATATTTTACTTCACTTTTAAGGTCTGTTGATTTGCCGCATGAATCATTTTCATCTCTCAGAGGGTAAAATATTACAAAAAACTAATTGCTTTCATTGTGGATCTGGATAAATGTAAGGCAATTTACCTGCAGGCAAACTGCAAAGATGTACACTGACTGCTTCCCTTCCTGGTCATCTCTTACAGTTAGTCCTGATTGATAGAGAAGAGCTATGTGTTATTTCCATCTGAACAGAATTCATTAGGTTCAGGATGAATTAGCATGATCTAAAAAGAAAATTTTGTCTTTCAATCATTCATATCCAGTGACCTTTGCTATTGTGAAATATAAGCTTCTTTCAATATGACTTTGACTAAAATGTATACAAATAAAAAGCAAATTATACATATTTGTTACAGCCATAAAACTGCTCAGCATAGTTCTTACTTATCTCTAGAGATACAACCATTTATAAACCATACTATGCTTCTACTGCCTGTATTAAAATTTGACAGTGAACATCAATAGCATAAAATTATATTTAAAGTTCTTACTTCATAGTTTGCTCTGGAGTTTTTATTTCAAGTTTGTATCGATTTTATATGTCCTTCACTACTAGATTTCAAACACAAAAATTTTGCTACACAAACGACAACTCAATTTCCTCTATAAGAAAGTTCAGACAAAAGGAAATGCATAGAGCTTAAGGATTTTTATATAAATAAATAAATATAGGTCACTTATTTTGTTGAAACTCTTCTACCACATCAAGATCCAGTTGTTACATACATAGATTATTCTGAGACCACAGATAAGTAATAATAAAACAATTTTGAATATTTCAAATGCCATATCTCTTTCTGATCCTGTAATTAGAATGCTATGTCATGAATTAAGTTCACCTGGTCAAGAAAGTAAAACAAACAAACAAACAAACAACAACAACAACAAAAACAAATGCAACTGATGCTTTTGGGATTAGTTTTAAGATTAAAAATGATCTAGAGTTTGGATTCATGAAAATATAGGTAAAGGATAACAGAATTTGGCATTTGTAAATGTGACTTTTTGGCCTGATGATGACTTAAAACTAAAGAAATTGGAAAAGCAAATTTCTTTGCTTTCTCCTAATTTGCTAAAAGCAAGGTTCTAATTTGTAAAGTTGCCTTCCCTCCATGCCTGCAAGTAAAGGCCAAGCTTGATTACCTAGCCATGGCTTTACCTGCTGCCAGCCTGGAGACAGCATGGGGGGGGGTGTCTATTCACCACTGTTTACCACTTCTCTCTTTTATGGAGCCTTCTACACACAATCTTTCTGTATGTGTATGGAAGGCTGGGGTTAGAGCCATTGAACTGATAATGACCCATTCTTTGGGTGTCTCCCACAAACATGAAGTACATATGCCAATGCTCTTGTTTGTTTCTCTGTTATTCTGTTCCACCATTTACTATTCAGTGTTTGGAAAAGAATCCAGGAAAGAAGAACATTATCTTCCTACATATGTGGTACCAGAGGATGGTTTTTAGAGCAAAGAGAAGAATGAGAGAGAGAAACTAGAAATGAATAATGAATAAATTGTGAAGAAAAACAATTTTTAATAATTAAAAGAAAGAAAAGGAAGCCCAGGCTGGGGTGGGAGAGAACGGCGGGGGAAGGTACCGCAAGGCGGCAGGTATCTTTCTCATGAGGTCGGGCTTGGAGGCAATAAGGGCGTAGGATGGTGGCTTGAAGAAGGCCAAGAAGGGCAGCTGCCGACACAAGTTGAATCAGCTGTACCTCTCCACACACAGTCCCGGAACTTAGAAAAATCCCAGGGTATCAGCCTCCCCTCTCTAAGCTATTCAGTCATTAGGTGTTTCTCAGTTCTTTCACTTCATTAACCTACATTCTAAGCTTGAGGCAGGGTTTTACAAATATTTGAAATACAGAAAAAAGGTTTCATAAAATTTTAAACTGTTGCTCATTAGCTGCAAATGCAGCCACACCTGCACATGTGCGTTCACAGTAACTGCTTCTAGGGGATTAGTGCACATGCAAACAACCAGCCTTCATTTCTTTATGGCATGTTAGAGATATTTTCTCTATTGCCGTTTGAATCATCTGCTCCTTACAGTAAATGCTAAGTTTGGCTTTAGACATTTCCCCCTGTTCCTAAATACAGACCCAACTAAGCAATAACATTTACACCTTTACTTCACCCTAGTTGCAGATCAGAGGGCTGCCGAATTCACCTTACATAGACGTGTAAAGTCTATAGATTCACTATATATTCCAGCAGACAGCTGGAAATCATCAAACCCAGGGCTGAAATAAATCAATTAGAAATAAATAAAACTATTTAAAGGATTAATGAAACCAAGAGCTGGTTCTTTGAAAAAATCAACAAGATAGACAAACCCTTAGCCAAACCAACTAAAAGGCAGAGAGAAACTATCCAAATCAACAAAATCAGAAATGAAAAGGGGGATATAACTACAGATACCAAGTAAATCCAAACAATCATTAGGTCATACTACAAAAGCCTATATGCCACAAAATTTGAAAATCTAAAAGAAATGAACAATTTTCTTGATAGATTCCATCTATCAAAATTAAGTCAAGATCAGGTAGAAAGATTGAATAGTCTTATATCCCCCAAGGAAATAGCAGCAGTCATCAACAGTCTCCCTTCCAAAAAAAGCCCTTGGACAGATGGTTCTACCAGACCTTCAAAGAAGTGCTAACTCCAATTCTCTTCCAACTATTCCACAAAATAGAAACAGAAGGAACATTACCAAACTCATTCTATGAAGCCACAGTCACCCTGATACCTAAACCACACAAAGACCCAACAAAAAAAAAAAGAAAACTTCAGCCCTATCTCTCTATGAACATTGATGTAAAAATACTCAATAAAATACTTGCAAACGGAATCCAAGAACACATCAAAGATATCATCCACCATGACCAAGTAGGCTTCATCCCAGGTATGCAGGGGTGGTTCAACATATGGAAATCCATCAATGAAATCCACCATATAAACAAACTGAAGGAGAAAAACCACATGATCATCTCCTTAGATGCCGAAAAAGCATTTGACAAAATCCAAAACCCATTCATGTTTAAAGTCATGGAGAGATCAGGGATACAAGGCACATACTTAAATATAGTAAAGGCAATATACAGCAAGCCTATAGCCAACATCAAACTCAATGGAGAGAAACTGAACTCTATACCACTGAAATCAGGGACAAGGCAAGGCTGCCCACTCTCTCCATATCTCTTCAACATAGTGCTTGAAGTCCTAGCTAAAGCAATAAGACAACTAAAGGAGATCAAGGGGATACAAATCAGAAAAGAAGAGGTCAAAGTTTCACTACTCGCAGATGATATGATAGTATCCATGAGTGACCCCAGAAATTCAACCAGAGAACTCCTTCATCTGATAAACACCTACAGAAAAGTGGCTATACAAAATCAACTAAAAAAAAAATCTGTATACCAAAGACAAAAGGGCCAAGCAAGAAATCAGAGAAACAACTCCCTTCACAATAGCCACTAATAACATAAAGTGCCTTGGTGTGATTCTAACCAAGCAAGTGAAAAACTTGTTTGACAAAAACTTCAAGTCTCTGAAGAAAGAAATTGAAGCAGATATCAGAAGATGAAAGACCTCCCATGCTCTCGTGGATTGGTAGGATTAACATAGTGAAAATGGCCATCCTGCCAAAAGCAATCTCTACAGATTCAATGTAATTCCCATCAAAATGCCAACACAATTCTTTACGGACCTTGAAAGAAAAATTCTCAGCTTCATATGGAGAAACAAAAAGCCCAGAATTTCAAAAACGATCCTATACAACAACAGATCAACTGGAGGTATCTCTATCCCTGATCTCAAGCTGTACTACAGAGAAATAGTAATAAAAACTGCATGGTACTGGCATAGAAACAGAAAAGTGGATCAATGGAACAGAATAGAAGACCCAGAAATAAACCCACATACCTATGAATACTTGACTTTTGACAAAGAAGCCAAAACCATTTAATGGAAAAAAGACAGCATCTTCAACAAATGGTGCTGGTCCAACAGAATGTCTACATGCAGAAAAATGAAAATAGATCCATACTTATCACCCTGCACAAAAGTAAAGTCCAAGTGGATCAAAGACCTCAACATAAAACCAGATACTCTAAATTGGTTAGAAGAAAATGTGGGGAAGAGCCAGAACTCATTAGCACAGGAGACAACTTCCTGAACAGAACACCAATAACACAGACTCTAAAAGCAACAATAAATAAATGGGACCTCATGAAACTGAAAAGCTTCTGTAAAGCAAAGTACACTATCATCAGAACAAACAACAACCTACAGACTGGGAAAGGATCTTCATCAACCCTATATCTTACAGAGGCTGATACCCAGAATATATAAAGAATTAAAGAAATTAAAAAAGCAATAAATCAAACAATCCAATTAAAAAATGGGGTACAGAGCTAAAAAGAGAATTCTCTGTAGAGGAATATAGAAGAGCAGAGAAACACTTAAAAGAGATGCTCATCGTCCTTAGTCATTAGAGAGATGCAAATCAAAATAACCTTGAGATTTCACCTTATACCCATCAGAGTTACTAAGATCAAAAATTCAAGTGACAACACATGCTGGAGATGATGTAGAGAAAGGGGAACCCTCATCCATTGCTAGTGGGAATATAAACTTGTACAACCACTTTGGAAATCAATTTGGTGCTTTTTCAGACAATTAGGAATAGCGCTTCCTCAAGATCCAGCTATACCACTGCTAGGCATATATCCTAAAGATGCTCAAGTATACAGCAAGGACATTTACTCAACCATGTTTGTAGCACTTTACTTGTAATAGCCAGAAGCTGTAAACAACCCAGATGTCCTTCAACTGGAGAAGAATGCATACAGAATTTGTGGTACTTTTACATAATGCAATACTACCCAACAATTAAAAACAAGGAAATCATGAAATTTGCAGGCAAATAGCTTTATTTAGAAAAGATCATTCTGAGTGAGGTACCCAGAAGGAGAAAGACACACACAGTATGTACTCTCTTCTAAGTGGGTACTAGACCTATAAGATAGGATAAACATACTGAAATTTGTACACCTAAAGAAGATAAACAAGAAAGAGGACCCTGGGTAAGATGATGAACCCTCACTTAGAAATAGGAATGGGATGGACATTGGTTGTATGAGAAAACAAGTAACAGGACAGGAGCCTACCACTGAGGGCCTCTGAAAGTCTCTACCTAGCAGTCATAACCAAACCTTCTGCAGAGTAAAGGGAATCATATGAAAGAAGAAGTTAGTATGATCTGGAAAGGACAGGATCTGCACAAAGACCAAATATATCTGGGCACAGGGGTCTTTTGTAAGACTGTATCTCCAACCAAGGATCATGTATGGATATAACCTAGAACCCCTGCTTGGATGTAGCCCATGACAGCTCAGTATCCAAGTGGGTACCCTAGTAAGGAGAACAGGGACTGTCTCCGACATGAACTCAATGGCTGGCTCTTTGACCTTCCCACCCCCACCCAATGGAGGAGCAGCCCTGGTAGGCCACAGATGAGGACTTTGCAGCCAGGCCTGAAGATACCTGATGAAAGGGGAGGAGGACCTCCACTATCAGTGGACTTGGAAAGGGAGAAGATGAGGAAAGGAGAGTGGGATTGGGAGAGAATGAGGGAACAGGATACAGCTGGGATACAAAGTTAATAAACTGTAACTAATATTAAAAAAAATTAAAATTTAATTTAAAAATAAAAGAATACAGAATCTGTCCATATGGCAAAAACAGTATGTCTCTGATTATTGCCTTCCAAAATCTTCCAGTACTTGAATATCTACACAACATTATGTAAGTGGCATTCCAAGTATTACTAAACTGTTATAACACACATTCATAAATATCTACACTTATGCTATGCCATTTTTACATATGCATATGTTAAGATGTCTTTATATGTGAGTTTTGTTGAAACGATGTAGGTTTCATTTGTAATCTATAACTTTCTAACATCTGTAGTTTCCTTAGGTATTTACCATCTGACTCAACACATCTGGCTTCTTTATCTTTGTGTTAACCAATAATTATTTGATTACAGTGTTATGCCTTTTATGGTAATTAGACTTTTGAGACCATAAAATGGTTCGATGTTTGTGCTTCATGCCAGCACTAATGTGTTATATTTATATTTTAGTGTATTCATAAATCACGCATACATTTGCATGTCTACACACATTCTACCTAATTTGCACAAAGGAAAAATTTGTTCTTTGTTTCACATTTGTTCAAATTCACATTTGTTCTTATATCATTTGCCACCTGGAAAGAATATCCTTATTTGTTTTTCAGTTGAGATTAAAAAAAACAACCTTGTTAGAATAAAAAATGTTTTAATGGAATATTTTTTAAAAGAATGAAATGTCATATAATATTTCAATTGCTGTATTTTTTAAAGATAACTGGGTAAATAGAATAGTACTGCTATTTTTTTTAACTATGGATGTTGTTAATATTTTGTGCCAAGAAAAAAATTCTTTCTTTTTTTGTAATTGCTTTCTTTGATCAAATAATTATGAAGCCTGG
The DNA here is from genome assembly GCF_030254825.1 of Meriones unguiculatus. Taxonomy (NCBI): domain Eukaryota; kingdom Metazoa; phylum Chordata; class Mammalia; order Rodentia; family Muridae; genus Meriones; species Meriones unguiculatus. Next base: position 132,582,476 of record NC_083354.1, read on the forward strand.
AAAGAAATCTGATTAATTATAAAGTTGGCTGCATTTAAAACCTTTTCTACAAACTTTTACCTGCTAGCACCTGTCTCTAGTGGCTGAGTGGCTATCTTAGAAGTTGGAAGGAGGTACCCTATAGTAACTGGGAGCCTCAGAGACAGTAAGTCAAACACAATTCCTCAGTGTGACTTCTGTTGAGTGATACTTGTGTGGCAGGCTTTTCCTCATGCCTTTATTCTCACTTGAAATTTTTAGGGATCCATTCTTACTCGTTACTTGTATTTATTAGTTATTTTTACATTATTATTATTACCAAATACCTAGCAAAAATCTTGAGGAAAGAAATTGAAGAAGATACCAGATGGAGGGATCTCTTATGCTTATGAATCAGTAGGATTAATATAGTGAAAATGGCCATCCTGCCAAATGTAATCTACAGATTCATTGCAATTCCCATCAAAATACGAACACAATTCTTTACAGACCCTGAAAGAAAAATTTTAAACCTCCATATGGAAAAACAAACAAACAAACAAACAAACAAACAAATAAAAACCCCAAAATGACTAAAATCATCCTGGAAAATAAAAGATCTTTTGAAGGTATCTCCATACCTGATCTCAAGTTGTACTATACAGCAACAGTAATAAAAATGGCATGGAACTGGCATAGAAACATACTGGAATATCAATGGAATAGAATCCCAAGACCCAGAAATAAACCCACACACCTATGGACACCTGATATTTGACAAAGAAGCCAAAAACATACAATGAAAAAATACAGAATCTTCAACAAATCATGCTGGTCTAACTGGATGTCTACATGCAGAAAAATGCAAACAGATCCATACTTATCACCCTGCACAAAACTAAGGTCCAAGTGGATCAAGGACCTCAACATAAAACCAGACACACTAAATCCATTAGAAGAAAAAGTGGGGAAGAGCCTTGACCTTGTTGGCACAGGAGACAACTTCCTGAACAGAACACCAAAGGCACAGGCTGTAAGATCTGTTGATCCACATGATCATGTGAGAGACAGTCCCATTCCAGCAGCAATGCTGTACACAGAGGAAAGAAGGCTAGCACTCTGCTGCAGAGGTAGGTAAGATGAGGTTCAAATTTTAAGTCTTCCATGTACTACTGTATTCATTCTGAGGATATGTCTCACTTGTTTAGCTTTTGGTTCACTGTAAGCGCTAGTTTGGAAATTTGAAGATCCGTTTTGTCAATATTAGATGTATCCTTTACCTAGAAAAGAGGAAGCAATTACCACCTTGATAGCCTGCAAGTGTACAAAGTATAAGGAGCAGTTAAATAATAAACACAGCTTTGTATTATTACCCAATATTTTTCTAAGAGAATAATGTAGGATATTTTCTTTAAAATATTTTGGGTATAGATCTGAAACATGGGGATATCTTTCTTTTGTCTGAAAAACTGAGAGTGCTTTCAAGCCACTAATTCATTTACACTAGAGAATGAATGATCTCCTTTTTGCTAGCAGTGATTAATCCAGTTAGCTTTAACATCCCCAAATAAAGGAAAGCACTTTTAGCTTCTCTTTTGAAAATGTTAGAACTGAAGCGTTCTGAACAACATTGGGAACTCTTCCAGCCAGCATTCATGAGGTGTGCCTTTCCTCCAGAGTCAGGGGCATTTGCCTTGTACATAGTGGCTACTCCTGAAACACCCATGTTTCCCATAATGTCCTTAGCTATAATTTTTTGAAAGTGTCTCCATGAATACACATCTTACTATTCAAAGCAGATAGGCTCTTCTCTTTCATAATTTTGCCTCTGTCCACAAAGGTTTCCCTTGATCTACGGTTGTTTCCAAAAGTGATATCTCAGTGTGATGGTGGGTATTTCAAATGACTGCTACATGACACTATCGTAAATAAAGACCAACATAAGAGAATGCATATCAAGTAAGTGGACAATAAAAAATTAAACATTGAAAAGGGGGAACATTTCTGAATTACAGATTTTTCAATACTTCTTGTGCCTCCTTGGAACCCTTCAAGTGCAGATCTCAGTAACCAGGGCTTGGAAACTTTGCCTTCCTGACTGTTTCCCCTTTGCCTAAACACAGTCTTCTCGTGACATAGGTTTGCTCCTCATGAAAAAACAATTGTACTACAGATAGATCATTATGAATTTAAAAGTCTCACGAGGCTACAAGATCTGAATCAGTGTTCTTAATTCAGCACAGTGTAAAATAATTCATGCCTTAATTAGCACTTTATAATCTAAGATGCATAATCTATGTCAAATACATTAGAGGACGCAGAATAAGAAAACCTAATTCAGAATTGTTTATGTATCATTCAGGTTCTGTAGACTGAAACAGTCTGACAGAGTGATTTTTAGAGCATATCTCACCCAGTAATAAAGCTCAGAGCATGCTATTTGTTATTTAAAATAAGTCAGGATGGTCTACAGAGAGGTACTATAAAGGAACCCAGGTTTGAGGACATGCCATTTTGTCTCTGAGGCTCTACAATCCAGTCTATCCTGGGTCAATTCTTTTTCTGGGAATGAGACACTCTGGAAGTTTAAAAGTTATTTTAGAGATTTTAGCAGGAAAAAAATCAAAGAAAAAATTAGTGTTAAAGTTTCCCGTCTCTGAGGGTCTGTGTCCTCTGTGAAGGGCTGTGTTTCTGATGATGTGTAGCTGAAGAAGACCTCACAGCACTGGAAGGTAGATGTTGCCCAGCAGACCTGGTGAGTGAGACTTGGGCGCCACTTGCTTGGCATTCTTACCCTTATGTCACCTGTTGGCAACACAGTAACAAAAAGCCTACGAGAGCTTTAAATCAAGGAGAAATCAAAGTAGTTGAACTCTCCCTCTGTTTCCTGGGGGAGTTTCATTTCCACTGACCACTTTGGCATGCTCTAGTTTCAGCCCATTCTGAAATGTCAGCACAGCAATACTTGAGGCCTCTGTATAAAATTCAGATTTCAAATCCAGAGTCGTTGGCTGCAGTTTGGAACTGAGGAAGTCTTCTTCAAAGCGTAATGATATCTAACACACCATCCTCTATCTAGGGAAAGATTTTTGTTAAATTAATGTTGTTTTTAAATTAGCAGTTCTAAAAATATGTGTGTGTGCTTGCACATTAGCATGCTCACACATGCACATAATATGTGTATCTGGGCTCATGTGCCATGGCACACGTGTGTAGATCAAAGGACTACTTTTGGAGTCAGTTTTCTCCTCCCTTTATGTGGGCTCTTGGTATTGAACTTAGGTCACCAAGACTGCACAGCCAGTAGCTTTACCCTCTGAGTCATCTTCTTGGCTCCCCTAAATGAACTTTTCCTACATGATTTTTAAGAGGAACATTTTTACATCAATATAGACACAAGGAAACAGGTGGGAGAATAGTGCCATCTAAATCATATAAAAACAGGAATATTTCTAACCTCTTCTCCCATGATCCATAGTATCTCAGTTATGGTGCATGATATTAAATGGTCATTGATAAAGGCCCAGGAAATAAGGGAAGGGTAGACACATTGTATATACCCAAGCACTTCAGAGAAAGCTAGATAAACATCACATTACCAAAGACGCACAGTTAAATGGAAAGAATCTGAAATAGGCCAGTTACTGTCTGCTGTGCACAAAATAATCGGGGAAAGAACACGGAGTCTCTTCCTCTTAACTCCTTTCCCTACTTTATTAAGGACTGAAATAACATTCACCCAAGTAATCCAGCCAGCAGAACCAATTTGAAGTAAGAGACCAGATAGATTACTTGGTGGCTTTTGCCATACTGACTTTGGGAACAACGTGCTCAGAAAAAAGACAGGAGGAAATATAAGCTGTCATTATCAGAAAAAGATTGATTGTGTAGGCACAGAGAAAAGAGAATTTTATGGAGGAATTCAGTAAGTATGCCGTCCATTGGTCTTGTTGGGCATTATTTACAATTAATAAAGAATTAATTTATGGACAATTTTGGCATTTAATTAATAACTGCCTGCTATCTCACAGTCATATATTTTATTCATAATGATGAAAATTGTTCTAAAGTTCAAATAGCTTATAATATAATGTATCACATACAATGCCTATGTACTTATTAACAGAGAAATATAGGTGTTCCTGTGATTTAATGGAAATGCATAAATGTGTTAGGGCCATCATCTCATCATAAAATACCAGGAACTGTTATGTAAAGCATTCTGGGTCTTTTATATAACCATTCGCATTGTTATAACAGATTCTACCTTAGGATGTATAAATTATAGCTTTTTAGCTTGGTTACTCAGTTTGTTTATAATTTCACATAAATTGGGTCTTTCAGCTAGTGTCTGTGCCTGAAATGTGGTAATTATTATTTGGTGGGGGAGCAATTGCTTTCTTTTAGACTTATTTCTTTTATTCTATGTGTGAGTGTTTTGGCTGCATGTATATGTCTGTACCCCATGCATGCCTGATGCTTGTAGAAAACAGAAAAAAAAATCATCTGATCCTTTAGAGCTGGAGCTACAGATGTGAACCACTGTGTGGAAGCTGGGGAATGAACCTTGCTCTTTGTAGGAGCAACAAGTGTTTTAAACCACTGAGCCATCTCTCCAACCACAGTACAATTCTTGTATCTGATAAAAATGCATACAGATGATGGGAGGAACATAACATATTAGTGTCGGCAAGAGCAGAGGCTCGTCAGACAAAGCATGAGGCAGACAGATTATTTGCTGTTATTTTTTTCTGAAAATCAGTTGAGATCAGATTCAAGTAAATACTAGATGAAAGACAAAGCATAATCTCAGCTGACTGCCAAACAGTGATTTACTGGGCCAATTCATCATAGAAGTTTCCAAGGCTTCACTGATGGATTACAATCTTTAAGGTTAGTTCTCAAGAAAAACCATCCAGACTCCTGCTTGACGCAAAGTGGTGGCAGAAAGCAGAGGGAAGAACACCAGTGGAAAGGGCAAGGCCCTGTTTTAGCAGTTATTGCGGTTCTTAGGTTTCTGATGAAGTGTCAGATTGTGTGTGTGTGTGTGTGTGTGTGTGTGTGTTGAAGACCATCCTATGCTGAATACTTACCCACAAGGCAGTTAAGAACTCGAGTCTTTTTATAATGACGAGGTAAGAGTGGTTGCATCTATGCAGTGTGTCCACTATTGCTTATGTATATTGCTCCTGACCTGGCCTTGCTCTCAGCACCGAGCCACTATTACTCTGCTTGCCTTTTGGCTGCTACTGTGATTTCTGCTTGCTTAAAAGAATTCACCATGAATGTATCAGAATCCTACTATAGAAAGAAGTAGATCCATTAGCATAATTGTGGTTTTTTTTTTTGACTCCCAGAACTTGCTGTACCAAAGTGTTACTGATCTCCTTCTAGTGTTTCTTGATCACTGATGTTGCATACACAGCCTGAGTGTGTCTTTGTGTCCATGTGTATCTGGAGGCATATAGTGAGTTTTCAGATGACTCACTGTTCTCAACTAAAATAAATGACATCTACACTTAAAAAGCAAATACTCAAATCCACACATATCAGAGACGTAAGCACAAACTATAAACTAAAATTAAACAAAATAAAACAGATAAGTGTTTAAAGGTAACACTTTATCATAAAACAAGCAAAAAATGAAAAAGAAAAGGAAATGATTGGCTATAGTTATAAGGTTGCTTTATCTGATGCTCAAATGAAGTAGGGTTCCTGATTGTCCTGTGAAGCTACTTTAAAAATGCTCCTTGTTTTGTTTTTTAAAATTTTTAATTAATTACAGCTTATTCACTTTGTATCCTAGCTGTATCCTCCTCCCTCTCCCCCTCCCAAACCTACCCTCCCTTCCTCACCCTTCCCATGTCCCTCCCCAAGTCCACTGATAGAGGCTGTCCTCCTCCCTTTCCCTCTGACTCTAGCTTATCCAGTCTCATCAGGACTGGCTTCAATGTCCTCCTCTGTGGCCTGATAAGGCTGTTCCTCCCACCTCAGGGGGAGGGGATCAAAGAACCAGCCACTGAGTTCATGTCAGAGACAGTCCCTGTTCCCCTTACTAGGAAATCCACTTGGAGACTGAGCTGCCATGGGTTTTTATCAAATTAAATATTTTTAGCCACATGTTAAAAGAAATAATATCCATGCTAATAACATCACAGTTACACAGATGAAGTGGCTTAATATATTAAGGGAAATGTTACGTGGGTTAAGCAAAATATATTAAAATGTCTAAAACCCAACAAATTGATTTGACTCTATTTCTTGGACCTTAGTCAATAAAGCCAGCATCCCTTAAGGGTCATGCTAGAGCTACTTGGAAGCTACTTAGCACTAACTCCAGGCAGCTGTACAGCTCTAGGGAGCATGACAAGGAAAGATCCTTCATTTTACCATAGCCTCCTTGCTGAGACTGCATTGTAAGGAGCATGTGATGCTCCCTGAGAAAAATCTATGATCACAGATGAAGAAAACAAAGAAGCAATCTACAGAGGACCCACTCGGAGAAGTCAGGGACCATGCTCTTTCATGCATAATTTTGCTTCTGATTCACTATCACAAAGGTTTGGAGGTCCATTATTTTTGTGCAGTAAATTTTAAAGGTTTGCTATTCCATATATGAGGCTTACTTCTTACAGTCACATAGAAACATATTTATAACAAACGTGACTTACTCAGTTGTCATATTTTACACTTCACATTTTTGGTGTGGAACTATTTTCAACCTTGGTTAAATCTGCATTTGAGGTAAAATTCATGGTTACCTGTAGATCAAAAGCTATGTAACAACAGTGGTGTTTATATGTTTTTACTTCTTATCCAACAGTTTCACTCATGTATATACTGAATTTGGGGGATTTCACCCTCCCCTGGTTACCCTTCCTCCTCCCTTCTCCCCCATCATAGTTCCTCTTCTTAGTAAGTCCTCCATCTACTATGACGTACTGTTTTTGACTCACTGAGTTTAACTGTGGCTGATTGTATGAGCATGCATGGAACACAGGCAACTCACCAGTAGCTACATCTCTGAAGAAAATCTTCTTCTCCAAGAACCCATTAACTGCCTAATATCCTTTCCGTGTTCTGCAGCAGTTTGTGGGTGCAATGGCCTTGTCATATCTTGAATATACTGGCTCTCAGCATGCCCACTCCATCCTTTGGCTCTTACATTTTTTTTTCTGAACTCTCTTCTGCAATGTTCCGTGAGTTTTAGAGAGGGTTATATAGATGAGCCATTTATTACTCTGGCTGTTGTGGCAATTATTATGTAGCCTTAAAGTCATGGCAGTCCTCCTGTTCATCCTCTCAAAACTGGGTTTATAGGTGAAAGCCACCATGTACAATTCTTTCTACAATGATTCTTAGCTTAGAATTGAAACCAGGATAATTTTCCTAGTTCTTTTTTACTAGATCAGGTGTATCTTTAAGGCAGGATGGTAAATTCTGATTAGGCTTCTTGAGAAATTCAAATAGTTGTTTTTGTTTTTGTTTTTTCTTTTTATCTGAAGCCCAGTTTCCAGGCCAGAGGAAGAAAGTTCCCACGTGTCTATAAAATTCTGACACTGGCTCTTTAGAACAATATTAATCTTTAAGCCACAGAGTGATGTACTTTTTAAATCTACTTCACGAACAACAACAGAAAAGATATAATGGCTCATTAGGAAACATTAAATCCTGATCATTTTGTTAATGTTCTTGCTAATATGTGTTCCATAAAGTTGTTCACTTTTGTAACTACGATGCTGATATCATGGGTTAATGATCCATGCAGCTTCTAATGCTCCACATCTGCCATTAATCCATTACCAGGAAAGGCTAATCTACCAGCCCTGCAGATGGATTGGGTCCTGTAGGGGTAAATGATCCCCATCCTGTGTTGTTGTGTAGGGCCTGGTGATTCACAGAGCGTTTTTACATATATTATTTTTAATAAAAGGACGCATATATTATGACTCTCCCTTGTTTGTGCATCCTGACAGGGAAGCTTGCTATCCGTGTGTCCTTGACCAAAGAGAATTGATAGAGGGTTCTTTTAGGAGGAAGGCCACTGGCTGAGCGTGAAATTTTGATAGAAACACACTATAAATAGAGGCCTGGGAAGAGGATGTCATTCAGTCAGTTTGACAAAACAGCTCTGCATAACACTATTCCCATTTTGTGGTGAAGAAACAGCATTTCAACCAAATGGCAGTTCCCCAGTGGAGAGGGGGAAATCAGGCTGTTGATTGTTCCTTGCTCAAAGCTTCTATATCATACCATGTACAAGAGAGGCTGCTGAAAGTCTGTACTTCTGTATGGCCCTGTGTGGCCCTGTGTGGCTCAGAGAAGTTGGCTATGCCTTCAGGTCCCAGTGGTCCTTATGTTGAAAAAAAGGCAAGCTTGTTATATTATCTGGTAATTATGTAAGAGAGGACTTAAACTGCCTTCCTCTCAACCAAAGAATCGGAAAATTTCAACTGAAGAAACAGATTTTTTTATCTAATCTAATCTAATCTATTCTTCTTGCATTAGTAGAGATTGAACCTACAACTTCATACATAATAGGCAATCACTGTACCATTGAGCTGTATCTTAGTTTTCTGTTTTGTTAGTTTTGTTTTCCCCTCCTTTTTATTTTGTACCAGGGTCTCACTAAGTTTTACAGGCTGGCCTTGCATTTGAAATTCTTTAGCCTCAGCTTCTCAAGTAGTTGAAATTACTGGACTATCCAGCCACACCTGCCTAAATAATCTTCATATCTATGAGAATGACATAGTTTTTTCTTCTAGACATTGTCACAATAGCATATCAACAAAGATGAGGAAGACAGAGGTAGCCTAGCGAGTTTGCAGAATTTGCTTTAATAGCTTGCCATCAAGAAACCTTGTTTTAAAAAGGCAATCTGACTTAGCAAAAAAGAAAAGGCTCCTAGAAGGAAGCAAGTAGCCAGACCTGCCCCTAAGGACCTCCAGCCACTAGGCTCTGCTGACTGACACTCCATGGTGGGGAGACTTGGCCCTCAGAGCTCTAACATTTACATTGGGGAACGCTTTCCTCTCAGATCTGTAATACTTACAGAAAGAACCTGGGTTTTGATGGTGTCACACAGTAAGCCAGCCTTGAAAACAGCTCTCCCTTTGGACTTTGAGGTGTGAACTGTGGGTATCAGGGACAGCCTGAGGAGTCACTTTCTATAACTCGCATCACAATGCTTCTCAGGTTGTTATTCTCACACTGTGGAGCAAGCCACTGGGATTTGGATTTTTGCCTCCTAGGTTTTAGTCACCTCGCACCCTTTCCCAAGACTCCTCCAATCTGTGAAACTGGAGCAACAGTGATCTCAATTCCACATAGGTGGAAAGGATCCAAGGATGCTTTACAGGCTCTCCCCTTGTCCTTGAAGGATATGACTGAAGACTGTTGACAGATGTCTGAAATTGCTGAGTCCCAAAGGCTGAATTTCCTATGCCCTCTCAGCCCCAGTGGACTCTGGTGTTTGAAAAGGCAGTAAATGAGTAGGATGATAAGAGGGGCTGGAAGGTTCTCCCCCGAGGAAAGACAGAATAGTGTGATAGTCCGTAACAGCCTAAAACAGCACCACTTAAAACTTCAAATTGTCTCGTTCTGGAAACGTACGCTGGATACTTCATGACTGTAGGTAAGTGGAACTTCAGAAAGGGGAAGGCTGGGCACAGGCAGCCTCTAGAAGCCCCTCTCCCCAGCACACACCCCACCGAACTGACATTCGATGGTTATCAGCTACTATCAATACTATTAGCCACGGCATTTCATTTTGTTGTTGCTGTTGCATTTGATACTCTGCATATGGAATAAACATATAGTGTTTCTATAAGGAAGTAATTAATGAAGCATTCTAAAACTCTTTGGCAAATCTTGCTTTCCTGTCCTGCCAGATTAGTGCAGCTCTCAACCCTCATCATTGAAGCTTCTTTTCTGTAGTAGATAGAGCTTGATAAAAGTCTGACTGTTGGTCCCCTTTCAGTGAGTAAGAGACTGTGGAACGATCAGGCCTAAATGGAAAACCTCTTCCCTCACAGGGATAATCAGTGAAGAAGAGTAGGTGAAAGATCGTAGGAGCCAGATGTTGATGAAGATTCATCTGTAACAGCATATTATGGACCTGACAGGGCCACTTTACACATGAACTCACAGCAGTTGTATCTGCACGCACAAGATCCGAGTAAGATCAAACCAGTCGGAAATTTAATTTAGTATGGATGGGGAGTATTTGTGAAAGCCCACACATAGCCAAGGAACTATTACACTTGATGACTACTTGGGTAGGGATCATCAATGTTCTTCAGGGATGCTCCTCCTCATAGGTTGTCCATGTTCTGGTGGATGGCTCCTCACCCATGCACATGCCAATACCATCATCTGGACTCACTGCTTAAATGGAGAGATGGCTTAGAGATTCCTGATTCCTCAAGTGCTTCCTGATCTTGGAGATCTTCTAAGCTCAGATCCCCAAAACCATATTTGGTCACAAAACACTTCTGCCTCTTTGTATACCCGCACATATGTGCATGTGCACTGCACACATCTACAAACACACACTCCCACTTACAAATAACAATAAAATAAATGTTAAAAATCAGCACACACAAGATACTGATTAAATAGCAGTTATTTTAATTCCAATTAATTAATGTATGCCCGTGACTAAAAAATCAGAAAGTGGTAAATATTTATAATTAAAGGAAGGAACCCTCCCTATTTTTGAGTTAGCCACCCTAGCATATAATTTTATTTAAAAAAATTATATACCTTGGGGCAGGTGAAATGGCTCAGCAAGGAATTGTATTTGCTTGCCAATCATGATGGCCTGAATTCAGTTCCTATAATCTGCACGGTGGAAGGGGAGAACAGACTCTCTCATGTCCTCTGATTTCCACATGCATGTTAACACACACACTGAATAAATAAATGCAGTACATTTATGTATGCTCATTAAATATGCTGCTATATTTTATGTAAAAGTTTGCCTTTCAATAATTCTATCTGAACTGAAACATAATACTTTTTTCTCATAATGAAACCCCATTACAGTCTGTAAAAATGCCTACTAAGGAATGCCCTATTTTACATGCAAATGCTTGGCTTCTAAAATGAAAAAATGGAGATGTCTATGACGTTGTCTATTGATCTATATACTTGTACAGGTCAAATATCCAAGTAAAAATAATAAATATCTAATATTATATCACTAGTGAATATTGCACTATCCAGAAAAACTGAGTCTGATTTATCAATATCTAGTGGTTTCAAGCATAATTCTGGTTAAAAGACATATTAATAATAGTAGCTTAATTCTAGCCAAGTTTATAATGCATTATAATTAGCTTTCTGGCTTCCTTAGAAATCTGATGAAGCTTTCTATTGAAGTAATAAGCTAAAACTCTATTTGCATTATTACACTTAAACAAAATGAGGCAGTCTATATATCAGTGTAGTATTTAATGATACACATAAGCTGAATAAATGTTTACTTTGATTTGCTTTTGATTTAGGACCTAACAAATCTCAACATATGACTATTCATATAGAAGGCATTCCTACTAAATTATTGATTTGCATTTTATAATAGTTGTATTTTGTAGTAAAATACAAACATTGATCTCAATTATTATTAGTGACATGTGGTTACTCAAGAAGTATTTGTTGAATACATCATAACAGAGGATAAATCCAGTGCACATCTAAATTATTGTGAACTTCATCTTTATATGAATACTATTTTAATTTTCAGGACTATGTATATGTTTCACTAGCAGGAAGAAGAGAGAAGCACTTAGTTTTGTTAGTTTGTTAATAAAACAGTCTTCAGTCTATAAAGCATGTTTTACTATATATCTTGGATATAGAATGTTGTCCTGATCTATTATTCATCTTGGATGTGTCATGTTGTCCTCTTGTGGGTCTCTGTATTAACTGTCATGCACTGCAAAAGGAAACTTCTGTGAGGAGAGTTGAGTGACACATTATATTTATGGTTATAAAAATAAGAATTTGGGGAGCAGTTTATGATGAGCAGAATAATGGTATTGCGTTCTCATCTAAGCCAATGACCTAGCCAGCCACAGTCTCCCTAACCTAAGTGCCTGGCGTGAGTTCTGTCTTGTGGAGCCAATGTAAAAGTGGCTGGTTATCCCTATAATATTCGTATTACTCTTGGACCCTTGAGAATACCGTGCCAGGCCACTGTTATTACAGTTTGCAGGGTTTACAGCTGGGTAAACCCTGACTGTTTTTCTCCCCTAGACTATGTGGCACATTCTAACACTGTGAAAGCTAACCAGCAGAGCTGAAGCTTCCCGGCCATATTGATCAAAACCATCCGTTTTCAGTTGTGCTGTAGTTGCCAAGACTATATAGAAATGCAAGAATTATCATTCAGAATAAAACCTTAAACAAGCAGAACTATCTTGGTTTCCTCTTCAAATCTCACTCAAATATAAAGACGAGTTTCAAGAGATAACATACAATCTTGAAGGTATAAAGAGCACTCCCTTTTACCCCCCAACCAGGAGACCAGGAGACTATCTTTAGGACTATCTGCCCAGTTGGAAGCCAAGCAACATCTATCGCCCTGTGTGTACGAATCGTAGGACTCAGAACACAGCAAACATTAGGACCTTTAGACTAGTTCCTCTCCTAACTTGTAAGTATGTACCTGAAAGTATTATTAGGGATTTTATTAAAACCACTGCACCGTGACAGAGGACAGAGGCCACAACAAACAGAGATAAACATAACGGACAATAGGGTACCCCGAAGATGAAAAGCACTTTCTTTGGGAGAAAAATAACTAAGCTTCAAATGTGAAGAAAGCAGAGAAAAATACTCTATCAGGCAAAGATAAGATGCCATGAATAGGGACGTGAGAAATGAATCAATGTTTAAAAGTGCTTCCTGCTCCTCCAGAGGGTCAGGTTATGAGCTGCTGCGGGTCAGGTTATAACCTCCTCAAGCTCTCACATTCCAGGGGGATTTGACACCCTTTTCCAGCTTCTTCAGACACCCACATGCACAACCTCCCATACCTTTCCCATAATTAAACATAAATCTTTTATTAGAAAAAAATTCAATGAAGAGAAAATTTGAGGGAAAGATAACTTTTTATATATAAAAATATTAACATGTAAACAAAGCATTAATTTAGAAGTGTCAGAAAAAATATTCCAGAAGGGTTTTTTGTTTTTGTTTTTTTGTTTCTTTAGACTTGGAAAGTAAGAAAAAAGATAAAATCAGAGAGACAATCAGGGAAGTTTTGTGCCCAAGTATTTATAATTACAGTACAGATAAAGGGGGGATTGGACAGCAAATTAACAGCATAGTACTTTAGGGGGCTCATATAAACACTTGTTCTCTTGCTGGTGGGACTATTTGGGGAAGGTTCTAGAACCCCATGGACACAGGGATGCTTGGAGGGTTACTCTCACCCTCATGCACACGTGGCTTCTCGGTCTGTCCATGTGTCAGCAGCCACCTCCCAGAGCCTGTGCCAGGAACCTGCTCTTCTCAGATGCCCTCTCCACCTGAGTGGACTTACACCCTTGAAATGTGCGCTCATACTACACCTCCCTTCTTCTGTCTGTTACTGTGTCACAGCAGATGGGAAAATTGACCAACACCCTTATCTGGAATTACAAGACTGAAAAATGCCAAGTTTGAATAAGCAAATATCCAGGATAAATAGCTCAAAAATATTTTTCCTGTGTATGCCAAGACTGTGTCCTATCAAATGAAGAAGTAAATCAAGAAAGACATAGATTCTGGAGAAAATGAGGAGCAAAGGCAGGCCTGGGAAACTGCCAAGTTGTTTAGGTGGGCTTTCATTAGAGTAGGGCACATAGGTTAGCAAATCCAGATGACATTTCCTCAAAAGACTAGAAGAGCAGATCCTTGGTTAATGAAATTAAGAATTGATGACTATTAACCACTTTATAAATTAGAATAAAATGCACCGAATAGCTCACACATTACATAAACATATCTAAATTATATTTAGACAAATTTGGGGCAGTTTGGAGATAATTTAGTGATAAACACAAAGAAAATTAAGCAAACCAAATAGAATCGGTAATTTCTAAGAGTCTCACAGTTCTTTAAGGAAGAAAAAAATGTCTATATTCACAGCATATCCCAGGTCAATATCATTTCATAGCCCTAGTAAACAGTGAATAGTAATTGATACCGTAATATAAAAATATAATCAAAGTCACCTTATTGATCTGTGAGTAAATGAGTTAAATATATATATATATATTTTTTTTAATTTTTTTTAATTTTTTATTTTTTTTATCAGTTACATTTTATTAACTCTGTATCCCAGCCGTGTCCCGATCCCTCATTCCCTCCCAGTCCCTCCCTCCCTCCCTCATCTCCACCGTGCCCCTTTCCAAGTCCACTGATGAGGGGACCTCCTCCCCATTCATCTGATCCTGTTTTATCAGGTATCTTCAGGACTGGCTGCAAAGCCCTCCTCTGTGGCCTAACAGGACTGCTCCTCCCTTCGGGGGTGGGGAGACCAAAGAGCCAGTCACTGATTTCCTGTTAGAAATAGTCCCTGTTCCCCTCACTTTGGGAAACCAATTGATTACTGAGCTACCACAGGCTACATCTGAGTGGAGGTTCTAGGTTATATCCATACATGGTCCTTAGTTGAATGTCAGTCTCAGAAAAGACCCTGTGCCCAGATATATTTGGTCCTTGTGGAGCTCCTATCCTTTCCCCATCAGACTAACTCCCCTTCTTTCTTATGATTCCCTGTACTCTGCCAAAGGCTTGGTCATGAGTCTTTGCTTTGAAAACACTGCTAGTTAGAGTCTTTCAGATGCGCTCAGTAGACTCCTGTCATACTTTCAATGCACATCCCATCTGTCTTTCTAAATGAGGATTGATCATCTTACCCCATGTCCGCTCAATTGATTATCTTTTTTAGGTGTATAGATTTCATTATGTTTATCATATCTTATAGGTCTATATCAGTGAGTATATCCCATGTTTGTCTTTCTCTTTCTGGGATATTTCACTCAGAATGATCTTTTCTAAATCCATCAATGTAATCCACTACATAAACAAACTGAAGGAGAAAAACCACATGATCATCTCCCTAGATACCGAAAAAGCATTTGACAAAGTCCAACACCCATTCATGTTTAAAGTCTTGGAGAGATCAGGGATACAAGGCACATACCTAAACATAGTAAAGGCAATATATAGCAAGCCTATAGCTAACATCAAACTCAATGGAGAGAAACTGAAATCAATCCCTCTGAAATCAGGGACAAGACAAGGCTGTCCATTGTCCCCATATCTCTTCAACATAGTACTTGAAGTCCTAGCCAGAGCAATAAGACAACTAAAGGAGATCAAGGGGATACAAATTGGAAAGGAAGAGGTCAAAGTGTCACTATTTGCAGATGATATGATAGTATACATTAGCGACCCCAAAAATTCAACCAGAGAACTCCTTCAGCTGATAAACACCTTCAGCAAAGTGGCAGGATACAAAATCAACTTAAATATATATTTAATGTTTGTTTGTTTGTTTTCTGAAATGGTCTGTTGACCTTCAAAGCCCAGATTAGAGAATAATATATATTTTAAAGTTTTTCAATTAATTTATTGTTATACATGTAGGTTCTTTGCCTTGTCTATGTATCTCCCATGTGCAATGCCTGCAGTGGCTGTAAGAAGGCATTGGATAGCCTAGAACTGTTGCTACAGATGTTGGTGAGCCACCATGTGGCTGCTGGGAACCAAACCTGGGTCCTCTGGAAGAGCTCCCAGCTTTCTGAGCCTGTTCTCTCCAGCTGACAGCATTTTTAAAATAATTTTTATTTTTATTAATTACAGTTTATTCACTTTGTATCCCCCCCACCTTCCTCCCTCCTCCCTTCCCAACCCAACCCTCCCTCTTCCCCACCTATGTCCCTCTCCTAGTACACTTCCCTTTGACCCTAGTCTATCATGTCTCATCAGGAGTGGCTGCACTGACTTCTGTGGCCTGGTAAGGCTGCTCCCCCCTCAGGGGGAGGTGATCAAAGACTAGGCCAATCAGTTCATGTCAGAGGCAGTCCCTGTTTCCATTACTATGGAACCCATTTGGACACTGAACTACCATGGGCTACATCTGTGCAGCGGTTTCAGGCCATCTCAATGAGTGGTCCTTGGCTGGAGTATCAGTTTCAGAAAAGACCCCTGTGCCCAAAATTTTAGGATCTGTTGCTCTCCTTATGGAGCTCCTGTCCTCTCCAGGTCTTAATTTCTCCCACTTCTTTCATAAGATTCCCTGCACTATGCTCAAAGTTCGTCTATGACTCTCAGCATCTGCTTTGATACCCTGCTGGGTAGAGCCTTTCAGAGGCCCTCTGTGGTAGGCTTCTGTCCTCTTTCCTGTTGTCTTCCTCCTCCGATGCCCATCCTGTTTGCCTTTCTGAATGGGGATTGAACATCTTAGCCAAAGTCCTCCTTCCTGATTAGCTTCCTTAGGTATACAGATTTTAGTATGATTATCCTACATTATATGTCTAATATCCACTTATGAGTGAGTATAAAAAATAATATTTTAAAATAAAAATGAGAATTTGCTTCAGAGGATACCTAATAGCAGATGCTCAAGACATTATAATGTTATGAGATTAAGTAATTGTATTACTTAGTTAACTGGCTTTGGGTGATGTTTTTAATAAGTTGAAGTAACAATGAATGTAATACTTGTAGAGTAGGTGCTATTAAGTTTAGTGTTGCTGTCATGGAACACCAGGTCCGCTTCCTTCCCTACCCCACCGCTTTGGAATGAGAGGCTTTGGAATATGTCATACCGATGGTGCTCATTCTTATGATGCCATGAAATAAAATAGCCGTACAAATGGAGGCAATCATTAAGTCTGACAATCTGAATCAGCACAGAAAAGTTCCCTGAGAGTTTATTTCATCTGTTATTATATGGCTTCACTTAAGTTAGCATTGATATGAGGTGGGATATTTATATTCTTAAAGAATAATCAAAATTTAACTTGAGAATCAAAATGAAATGTGGCAAAACAATCTCCCAAAACATAAGTCTGGAAGCAAAATCTTCAATCATGCTAAGTATGTTTCAGGTTCCATGACAGAACAATTTCAAATAACTTTAAAATTAAACCCAGAAGAAGTAATCTGGTGCATGTGTACACAGGTGTCTATGTGTGTTTGTGAGAGAGAGAAAGAGAGAGAGAGAAAGGGAAAGAGAGAGAACATGGAGGCCAGAGGTTGATGTCATGTGTTCTCATCTGCCCACACTTTATTTCGAGGCAGAGTCCCTCAATTAACCAGTGATTAGCTAGTGATTAGCTAGACTGGCTGTCCTGTAAATCCCAAGGATTCTCCTATCTCTGTCTTCCAGTGCTGAGATTACAGGAGTGCCCTTTTCTGCTGGATCCTCATGCTGACATGGGGAGCACCTTAGCAACTGAACCTGAACCATCTCTCAGGCCTCCAGAATTAAAACAAATAAACAAATAGCATGGTAAGCAATAATAGCATGGTGGAGACATCATTTGCTAGAATCACAAAAATGATGTTTTCTTTAGTCAATGGCGCTTGTCCATTGATAAACTACCACAGATAAACTATTAATTAAACAAGGGAACAAGTTTTCTTGAATGATTTTGCCTTTGTACACACGCTGTTGGCATATCCATCTAACTTCTGAGGTCCTCATAATCAAATGTTTGTTTGACCTTTGGCTCTTCCCACTGTTTTACAGCATTGTGATTATTGTGTTTTAACTGAAGGCTCTGTGGAAGTAAGAACACCATGAGTCCTGGATGTGAAGTATACTCTACACGGGCACATTCTAAGGTCAGTGGGCATATACAGTCATGTCGGAACTGAAAGCTGCTTACTTTTATGTCATGTGCCCTTTACTTGACTTTCAGTATTTCTCTACACGTGTTCAAGTGGGAAGACGTCCTGGAAAAAACATGATTTGGAAGAGTGTGGTCAGGAAAATCATCCAAAAGGGAAGAAGGAGAGGCGTACCTCCCCTATCAGTGGACTTGGGGAGGGGCATGCGTGAAGAAGGGGGAGGGAGGATGGGATCGGGAGGGGAGGAAAGAGGGGCTTATGGGGGATACAAAGTGAATAAAGTGTCATTAATAAAAAATTAAAAAAAGTATAAGACAAAAAAAGAGAGACATTCCTCAAATGCAGGCACAGGTTCCTGTTCTTAGCTCATAGGGCCTCTTAAGGGAATTAGCAAGCTTCTTCCCTGGGCTTCTTCCCATGATCTGTGTCTTGTGTGTGTGAGGAGCCCGTGGGACATGTGCTTTGACACCGTGGTTGCTACGTCAGAGCTTTGGAATTGCTTCAGAAAATCAGTTCCAAATGGATATATGGAAAAGAGCTTCGGCGGGGGGGGGGGTCGTGCTTGGGCTCTAAGGAATGCCAGCTTCTCGGGGACTTGAGAGGTCTGGAGGTATGGTGCATTTCCCACTCCGGCCTATTCTGAAGTGATGGTAGCAGTGATGGTTTTGAGATAGAATTCTGCAACCTCTGCATCACCTTTCCCACATCAGCTCTGCTGCATACGACTCTGTGGAGGCCCCAGCCCCACGGTACTGTATACCCTAAACTGAATTTTTCTTTTATTGCAACACAGACTGAGTATAGCAATAATCAGTCACGGGTTGAGAGGAGTATCCTCCGCCCACATTTAATCGGCTGCCAGATTTTTTTTTTCGGCTTCTTGTCCATTTCAAGCCCCCCCCCATGCTTCCACAACTCATAAAATATGGAATAAACAAAATTTGAGTTAGGAAGCACGACAAATGCATCCTTTATCACTTTATACCTCAGGATACAGGCTGTGCCTGTTTGCCACAAGGCTGGCAGCCTGCATTCAAAGGTGAACATCAGATTCTACACTAAGCTGAGCCCTCCTTCAAACATGGTTGGATGCCATGTTTTAAAAGGCCCAGATGGCCAGATCCTAACATTTATTGCATTATGGTGTCAGTATTGTGAATCAAATCGAGACAAGAGATTCTGGGGCCAAAGTGGTTATTGCACAGTGATAAAAAGTGAGCTATCTAAGCAAGCGCAGGGATTTATAAAAAGGTAAGTCTGGCTGAATTTAACACTGACCTTCAACAGAAATCATTTACTTTTTACCAAGGACAGGTGGGTTTCTAGGAGAAAAGACTAGCTATATATAATATTTATGGCTAAGCTAAAGGATCAAAATGCATAATATTTGGAAATAATTTGTTCCTGTCTCAGGGTACCAATGCGCAGTTCAGGTCCATAAAGTAAGCGGATGGGAAGTAATAGTAGAGATTGTCATATTTCTCAGCTTATAAAATATGGCTCAGTGATGATTCATTTTACTTTTTCATATATTGGAGAAGGTCTAGCCCTACAATTTAGTTGCTGAACAAAATAAAGTTAAGTAATTATTCTTTGGAAAAAAATGTGTTCTTTAAGATAAATTTCATTTTTAAGATAAATTTCTTTAAGAGTGGGTTACATAGTAATGGGAAGAGGGACTGCCTCTGACATAATCTGATTGGCCTGCTCTTTGATCACCTCCTCCTGGGGGGGAGCAGCCTTACCAGGCCATAGTAGAGGACAATGCAGCCACTTTTGATGTGAACTGATAGACTAAGATCAGAAAGGAGAGGAGAACCTCCCCTATCAGTGGACTTGGGGAGTGGCATGCAAGCAGAGGGAGGAGGGAGGGTGGGATTGGGAGGGGAGGAGGGAGGGGCTTATGGGGGGATGCAGAATGAATAAAGTGTAATTGATGAAAAATTTTTAAAAAAAAGGGAAAAAAATAATTTAAGAATCTTAAATGACTTTCAAAAGTGGAGGAAAACATGGAGTTAGTCAATTGGCATGGAGCACGTCTCGCCCCTGGGGGCAATGGTCTCCTGAACCTACTCAGACCTCAGACACCACCACTGCTAGTTCTAGAACTGATGCAGGATGTTCCAACGAGGGGGTTAAGGCTTCTCATAATATTTCCTATAAGCCCATACCTGTTTGTTTATATCCCCCATTTTTATTCATTATTAGCCAGATAGAGCCAAGTAATTGTGGTAATGCTACTTGCTTTTTTGCCCAATGCTGGAATGCTAGTAAATTTAGGTATGCCCTGGTTACTCGCATGCCTCGCTGGGTGTCTGTGCCCGTTGATGCCCCTCACGCTATGACTCTCTTCAGACAGAAAAGGGATCCTGGAATTACAGCTGCCATTGTTACTACCATCTCACTGGCGGCTGTTGGAGCTACCACCGGGGCATTAGCCATGAGTCATACTGAGCAGACTGCTCAGACCCTGAATAATCATTTAGCCAATGTAGTTCATGCCTTAGTTGTACAAAAAGGAATTAATGCTAAACTAAAAGGAAGCTTGATGGTGTTCAATCAGAGGATTGACCTCGTGCAGGAGCAAATTGATACCCTATGGCAAATCGCTCAACTTGGCTGTCAATGAAAATATGCTGGACTTTGAGTCACTAGCATATAACATGAGAATTTTTCCTGTGCTGCAAATCTGTCTAAACAATTGTCTAGCTATATTTTAGGTAATTGGACTGGAGAATTCGATACTACGATGGAGCAGCTGAGAGTGGCCATTGTCACAGTAAATTCTACCAGAGTGGATGCAGGACTAGCCACAGGATTATCATCATGGATTGCTGCAGCCATGAATCATCTGAAGGAATGGGCGGGCATGGGAGCGTTAGCAGGCCTTCTGGTGTTGGTCTCCTTGGTTTGCCTGTGGTATATATGCAAGATTAGAGTCTCACAACAGCGTAATGCAGCCATGACCATTCAGACCTTTACAGCCATTGAAGCAGGACATTCTCCCCAAACATGGCTGGCTACCATAAAAAGCTAAAATGTTACGCTCAGGATGCGAGGCTAAGCACTGCACTCAGGGTCAGCCGCTTTCGACCCAGAGAAGAGCATGTCTGATTGCATGGGGGTTGATGCCCCAGGTCCCGCCTCTGAGAAAAAGTCCCAATTTATTTCTAATATCAGAGATCAGACCTCTACTCTTGCCTGATGCGTCTAAAACAAAAAGGGGGAACTGTAGAGAGCTGCGGAATGCTGTGCCTTAAAGATGGAGCTGGTTTCCACCTTCCACCTTCCCGATAGTGAGTGCTCTCTGTCACGAACAATTCCACATTTGGCTAAGGCTGAGGATCTGGCTTGCTTCCATGTATGTGGACCTACCTGCATTGCCCACGTGGCACGCTGGGGTTGGCTACCCAGAGGCTATTTAAGCTGTGGGCTGGCTTTCCCCAGGGTCAGATGATTGTTCAAGGTTCCTGAATAAACTGCATTGAAAAAAAAATATCCAAAATAAAAAAAAAAAAAGAGTGGGCTACATAGTAATGGGAAGAGGGACTGCCTCTGACATTGTCTGATTGGGCTGCTCTTTGATCACCTCCCCCTGGGGGGAGCAGCCTTACCAGGCCACAGAAGAGGACAATGCAGCCACTTTTGATGAGAACTGATAGACTAAGATCAGAAAGAAGGAAAGGAGAACCTCCCCTATCAGTGAACTTGGGGAGGGGCATGCATGCAGAAAGGGGAGGGAGGGTGGGATTGGGAGGGGAGGAGAGAGGGGCTTATGGGGGGGATACAAAATGAATAAAGTGTAATTAATAAAAAATAAAAAAGTTAAAAAACATGAAAAAAATTTAAAAATTTTTTCTTTTATTTTTACCTAATAAATATGATTTGTGCTAAAAACACTGTATTTATGTTTTTAAAAAATGGGATTTGCTATTTTTGCATCTCCATTTTCTTTGGAAAAGTTGATTACTATGTGATTCAATGTTCAAGTAATATATCTCTTCTAGGCTGATCATTCCTATAGAATGAGAGGGCAAATATGGAAAGCGATTACGTTTCTGGAAATAGTCACTGATTTCACACTTCATTATATCCTTCAGCATTTGAGTGCAGTTTGCTCTATGCAATTATAGAAAACATTGTTTCTCTACTTTTTTTTTAGCTAAGAAAAATGTGGTGCTGAGAGTTTTAAAAACCTGACCCAACCCACTAGTGTTTGAGCTGGAATGGTCACGGGTCTAAAGACTCCCTTTTTTACTCACTGCAGTTTTGAATCAGTAAGTCAAACTAAATAAACAACCCAAAAACTGTTTGAGAGATCCTCCTACACCCACATTCCTTGAGTTGTCCCTTTTCAGTGGAGACACAGCATCTATAACTATGCAAAATCATTCTAATGTCAAATACACCACTAGCCAGTTACATAAGTGAGTTCTTTAAAGCAATCTTTAAAAGTTACTTAGGGGTTTCAGTAACAACAGCCACACAGGCTCATATATTGTGACGCTTAATCACCAGGAATGGATTATAAGGATGCTTGAATTATAAGGATTAGGGATGTGATCTTGTTGGAGTAGGTATGATATTGTTAGAGGAAATATTTCATTGAGGGTGGGCTTTGAGGTTTCAGAAGCCCATAGGAGGCCCAGTCTCTCTCTCTCTCTCTCTCTCTCTCTCTCTCTCTCTCTCTCTGTATGTGTGTGTGTGCTCTATCTCTCTATGTCTATCTGTCTCTGTGTGTCTCTCTGTCTCTTTGTGTGTCTCTGTCTGTCTGTCTGTGTCTCTCTCTGTGGATCAGGATGTAGAACTAAGTCTTCGTTACTTCTCCAACACCATGTCTTCCTGAGTGCCACCATGCTCCCACCATGATAATAATGGATTAACCTCTCAAATTTCAAGCAAGCTCCCAAATTAAATGCTTTCTTTTAGTTTCCTTGGCTGTGGTGTCTCTTCCCAGCAATAGAATAATGACTAAGACTGGTTCTATGTTAATCATTCTTGAGTTACCTGTGTCTAAAGCTGAGAATACCAATGCCTTTGAGTATCATGAAACACTGAACACTAATCTTTTTTTGTGCTATTTTGTTACCAAATGCATACTGCAAGAATAGTCAGAACCCCAGGAGAATAAGAATAACCAAGGCTAGAAATCTTCCTTTGATGACAGCAGGAGCTAGGGAGGATTGAAGAAAACATGGTAAAAAGAGGCTACATACTTCTTTGAGAGATGCAGCTTAATTTCCATCCTTCTCTTCTGCCAAAGAAATGAGAAACGCGAATATTTAGAAGTATTTGGTATGCAGGTTCACCAATTAAACATAGTAGTAATCATTTAATCATATTTTTTTCCCACAGAATCGAAAGCATCTTCTTTCATTAGCGTTAATTTCATTTTGAAGGGCAATGCTATTTAAAGATGTCTTTAATTGGTCATCATTCATAGTTTAATATGGATCCTCCATGTAATTGATTTAGAATTAAAAGTATAATTACAGAGAAATCTAGTGGTGTGCTTTATAATCATGGAGCACATTGCACTAATTTCCTTGAACCTATTTGACCTTTTCTGATGAGCTTTTGTGTAGTTTTATCACATTAACTCCCTCTTTTTAAAAAAAACTAGGCAAAAAAAAATTACAAACTGGATATGCATCCTAAACAAAATTTCAGAGTAATTTCATGAGAGAAAATGTATCCCTAGGAAGGTCACAAGGAAGCCATCATTGATGAACAGTAATAACATGTCAGAACTTTCTTTTCTTTCCTTTTTTTCTGTGATAGGTTACCAGAAGGAGAACATAAAGAAAGTTTTCTGGTACTAGTTCTTACACTGGCAAAATATTAGACAATATCCTTACTCTTTAAATAGCAAAACCTTTAATTTCAACCGCACGTAAATGACTTAATTCCTGTCTAAGTCATCCTAACTCAGTGTAACTTATTAAGAACTGGCTGCCAACCAGCAGGAAGGTTTCTCATAGATTGCCTGAGGGTTTTCTCTCCTCAGCTGTCCTCAGCATTTCTCCAGTTAAATTTCCTAAATAAATGGAAAGTTTTCTCAAATTTGTAGCTGACACTAATTACCTTATTAGTGAATCCGCGGAGTTCAATCGTACTCAGAAAAGTTGTGCATGGGCTGACATCTACCTGCTGTGTGGACTGGAAAAGCGTCAGGTCTTGTGCCTGGATGAACTCCGTGTGCAGTGTGCTAGGAACTGAACTTGCTCAGAACTGCACGCCCCTAATCTATACAGCCGACAGAAGAACAACATGCTCAAATAAGAGAGGCGAATCACTAGACGTGGGGGGACGGTAGCACTTGGTGCTGGGAGCAAGCTCAAGTTTTGTTCAGTTCTAGCTGTCACCCTTGTCAGTCTGCTAGAAGGCAAGTCATGTCTGTCTGAGACAATGCAGGAAGTTGAACTTGTGAAAAGAAACGTCTGAACACTTCTGTCTTTATTCAGCTTGTGATAAACTAAGCCCTTGGATGGAACTCAACAGACTCTTCAAATACACATTAAAGTATATTATTCACAAGGGAGGTTTGAATGACATTTTTTATACTTAAACTATTACAAGATATGTATAAAACTGTATATATACACACACACACAAGATATATATAAAACTGCTGTGTGAGGAATGAAAACTTTTTCTTCTCATTTTTATATTGTATATTTTTCAATTTTTTAATCCATTTTCTAGTTTCTATTGATTAAGTTTGTAATTTTGTAAACAAATTTAAAGAAACTATTTTTACTACATAATGTAGGCTCTTTTAAGAATTTTTTGAAGTGTATATTATTTTAATAACATAAATGGTTGAGATTCATTTGGTAATTTATTGGTATTGATATTCAGTTTTAGGTTGTTTTTTTTTTTAATTTGCTTTTCCACATATTGTTTTGAGTCATGTCTCTCTTTACTCAAGCATGATTTTGTGTAAATTTTCAGGAATGGCAGCAGCCATAGGATAATCTCATATATAAATTATACCTCTTACAAAAGAAAAACACGCATTCTTCACGTTCAATCTTTGTCCATCTAGGTGAATACATTTTAGTTCATATTTCCAAAACATCGTGTGGAGAACTTAATACGTTCCTGGCATTTTTTGGCTCTAGAGATGCATCAATGAGCAGAAAACAAAAACTTTCCAATAAGCAGCAGATTTCCAGCAGGTAGGAAATAGCAGAAATGGGTGAAGTCAATAAGCAAATGATGAAGTATGTTAGAAAGGAGCAAATACTATTCTTTGAAACAGTGTGGAGCAAAGTTGACATTTCATATTGGATGTGATGGGGATGGTCTAACTAAGACATGATACCTGAACAAAGGCTTAAAAGGAAGGGGATGCCGACAGCCATTAAGATAATGTGAAAGAGGGAATTAGAGCTTTCTAAGGCCACGAGGTAGGAGTGTTTCTAGGAGAGTGAGACAGAGAAGCAGGTGTGGTGTGGAACACAGCAGGTAAAAGCTGGAGAGGCTGAAAGAGGGAAGGAGGGGATCTTCAGGCCACTGGGGACCAGTGGGCAGTAGCAGCGCTTGCCTCTGCTTGGTGGTGCTCCTAAGCCATGCGTGTGGAGAAAAGCCATGGTGCTCCTAAGCCATGCGAGTGTGGAGAAAAGGACAGTGAGGAGCTGACTTGAGATTGAAATGGATCAGCCTGGCAACAGTGTCGTAAACACAATATGGAGAGGCAAATGTGCAGCTTCAATTCGGGTCTCTTCTATTTACTTCCTAGCAATCAGGAAGCGCTCAATAATGGCCTTCCGTGCTTATTTATTCATGTGTTTTGCCTTTTACTAGGAAAAAGTGTAACAGAGGCTATCACAGAGAAATACCGACTCACACTACTGGAAGGAACCTTGAAAATAAATTTATTTCACATTGGTTCAGTCAGGTAACATCCTAGTAAATGACTCAGACACTCCTAGTGAAAGCTTCAAAACTTCTTAAAAATCTACACTCCAAGGCTTTACACATACATCTTTCACAAAGTCCTCCTATATGTCAAACTCTATAATGTATAATTTATTCCTCTTTTTTAAAACCTGGGAATAGAAAGCAAAAGGCATTGAGCACACACACACACAAATGCAGATTTCTAATCATTTTTGGTTCTAATCGCACTGACCTACAGTATAAACTATGCCATAGACACAGTCCTTCCCTTTAGCTCCTAGGAAGAAATGGGCTCCTCAGTCCAGACATAATTAGAGTCACTGTTGGTATTATTCTCTTCTCATTAGGAATGGGGAGTTAATCCGCTCCCTTCAGGGCACCTTGCCTCAGCAGGATGGTGCATGTTGCCTCTAGATATGGAATCTTCAGGGAGCAGCAAGTCATTAATTCTGAGTTGGGGAAAATCACTCGGAACTCACCTAAAGCTTTTAATCCTGGTTTAGAATCATTTCCCTCTACTACAGTGAGTGACCTTTAAGGAGAAATTCTTAACCATTATTTAAATGAAGCTTAGCAGAGTAGTTTAGTATAGTCTTTTTAAAAAAAAAATGTACTTCAGGCGTTAAAGTAGAGTAATCCATTTAAATATCTGACTTAGATAAAAAATTAGTAAAAGTTTATTAAAAAAAAACAAAAAAAAGTCAACAACCTAGTTTCCTAAGATAAAAATGGTTTGTATCTATGTATGTATAAAATATAAGAAACATACACCCATATAAATAATCTGTTAAAGTTCCTCCTGCACTGGAGCCATTCATCCCAAGGTGCTGTGAAATAAATCACCACTTCATGAAGCTTCCAGAGTCACCTTGTCTCAGGTCTCTAAGGTCAGAGAACAGCGGCCTGACCTTCAGCCTTGACTGTGATCTGGGATACCTATGGCACAGCCAGTTATTACAGAGCCTCCATTGGTCCTGACTTTTGTCTTCAGGACTGATGATAGTACAGTATAATGCTGTACAGACAGATCCTCATGTAGGTCAGACTGGCCTTGAACTCCTTCAATCTGTCTCTCAAATGATAGTATCAAACAACATCAAGCTCCTCAAGGCTGCATAGTAAAATGCTTCATCCTTGGTTCTGGGCTCAAGTTTGAATTTGTCATAAACTATTTCCATGTGTTTGGAGTCTATAGGTTCCATTTTTAGAGATTTCCAGTATTCTTTGCTCCATTGACAATCTCCTATTCTGTCTCAATGTGCTTTTCACTAACCTGAATACTTTGCTGTTTTTCTCCTGTATGTAACTATATCTTCAGTTCATCCTCTGTGCTTTATTTTAAAGGTTTACATTCTTAAACCTTTACTTTCTGTGGTGTTAAAGGCTTTGCTCAGTGTCAGTGAGGTAAAGCTAAAAACAACTTGGGCTTTCATATGTAGAAATGACAGTTTACACATGGTACAGAAAAATGTCACTAACTGATTTAAAATGCAGCCTTATTAGTCAAACTGCATTTGAATCTACAAAATGTTTTAGCAGCAGGAAGAAGGAAGATGCAGGCTACCTAAGGAGAGAAAGATTAGGCAAATGTTGTAGGGGAAGGCAGTGGCATGAAATCTGTGTAAAAGAGACAGATGGATGAAGGTGTTTTTAGGCAGACAGAATAATATTTACAGGGATCTGGAAGTAGGAAAAATTGAAAGGCAGATAATCTCTCCGTGCTCCAACCCTGTAAGAACACAGAAGAGGGAAGGCTGTGCAGATATCTTGTAGCTTCTGGGGTGAGGGTAGGCTAATAATGTAGATGTCGACCCCCTTTCCACGGGCAATGGAACCAGTTAGAAATCACTGGTTTTCAGAGCTGACACTGAAAGATGTTCTGACCAGTGACTGAGGGTCAAGAGTGACAGCACAAGATTCAGAAGTAGATGTCAGTGAAGTCAAGGTAAGCAGCTGAGGACGGAGATACGGAGGAAAACCTCAGTGGCAACATGGCATAGAGCAGTTTTTCTTTTTTTTTTTCAAAATGGGGAATGATTTTCTACAAGTTGGCTCAAATTCTGAATCCAATCTTTTTCAAATTGTATACTTTTTTCTTTTTCTGTTTCCTACAGTGGTCATATCCAGCTTTTTATATGGGTATTTCTGTATAGGGGGCATTTTTTTCCCCAGAGATTTCTGGTCTTGTATTTCTCTATCTTGTTGGTTTATTTCTTTTATTTCTGGGATTGTAATATAATTAAATTCAGTTCTTCAGGGACCCATTCTCATGCTTCAGTAAGACCAGCTGTGCCTTTATTTGCTTTATGTGAGTTTCCACATAATATTTTCTTGAAAAAAAAAAAAGCTGCTTAAAGAAATTTTGCTCTAGAAATAACCTAGAACCCCTGCTCAGATGTAGCCCATGGCAGCTTAGTACAATGATCTTGTATACTCCCAACAATACTATACCCATGAAATCTCAATGATATGGTAACAAGACATAAAAAATGACATCACACACCAACATGCCAATGTAGATGGAAGATACTTCACAAGTCCTCACCCTGTACATGAAAAGCTACTGGCAATCAATGGCTGCTGAGAGAAGGACAGCTTACAGACTGGGAAAGGATAATCACCAACCCTATATCTGACAGAAGGATAATATCCAGAATATATAAAGAACTCCAGAAGTTAAAAAGCAACAAATCAAGTAATCCTATTAAAACATGGAGTACAGAGCTAAACAGAGAATTCACAACAGAGGAATTTACAATGGCAGAGAAACACTTAAAGAAATGTTCAATGTCCTTAGTCATCAAGGAAATACAAAACAAAATTACTCTGAGATTTCACCTTACACCCATCAGAATGGCTAAGATCAAAAACTCAAGTGACAATACATGCTGGAGAGGATGTGGAGAAAGGAGAACCCTCCTCCATTTCTGGTGGGAATGTAACTTTTACAACCACTTTGGAAATCTTTCCGGTGCTTTCTCAGATAATTAGGAATAGTGTTACCACAAGATCCAGTTATACTACTCTTAGGCATATATCTGAAAAATTCTCAAGTATACAAGGACATTTGCTCAACCATATTCGTAGCAGCTTTGTTCATAATAGCCAGAATCTGGAACCAACCCAAACGTCCCTCAACTGAGGAATGGATACAGAAATTGTGGTACATTTACATTGGCTGCATTGTCTTCCTCTGTGGCCTGGTAAGGCTGCTCCCCACTCAGGGAGAGGTGATCAAAGCACCAGACACTGAGTTCATGTCAGAGACAGTCCGTGTTCCCATTACTAGGGAACTGACATGGATAATAGGCTGTGTCTGTGCAGGGGTTCTAGGTTATCTCCATGACTGGTCCTTGGTTGGAGTATTAGTCTCACAAAAGACCCCTAAGCCCAGATATTTTGGTTCTGTTGCTCTCCTTGTGGAGCTCCTGTCCCCTTCAGGTCTTTCTCTCTCCCCCTTCTTTCCTAAGATTGCCTGCACTCTGCCCAAAGTTTGGCTATGAGTGTCAGCATCTGCTTTGTTACACTCCTGGGTAGAGTCTTTCAGGAGATATTGAATTTGATAAGGACTCAAGAAGAATTGGATTGAGGAGAGGGAAGGGTGGAAATGTTATAAATTCAGTACCCCTCTATAACTATAACAAAACTATAACAAAACCAACTCAAATAAAAAGGTAGTATATCTTCCTCTTTTTAAAATTTTTTATATATTAATTACAGTTTATTCATTTTGTATCCCAGCCTTAGCTCACTCCCTCATTCCCTCCCAATTCCACCCTCCCTTCCTTATCTCCTTCCATGCTCCTCCCCAAGTCCACTGATAGGGGAGGTCCTCTTCCTCTTCCATCTGACCCTAGCTTATCAGGTCTCATCAGGACTGGCTGCATTGTCCTCCTCTGTGGCCTGGCAAGGGTGCTCTCCCCACAGGGTGACATAATCAAAGATCCAGCCACTAAGTTCATGTCAGGAGACAGTCCCTGTTTTTCTTACTAGGGAACCCATTTGGATACTGAGCTGCCATGGGCTACATCTGTGCAGGGGTTCTAGGTTATCTCCGTGCATGGTCCTTAGTTGGAGTATCAGTCTCAGAAAAGACACTTGTGCCCAGATTTTTTGGTTCTGTTGCTGTCCTTGTGGAGCTCCTCTCCTCTCCAGGTCGTATTATCTCTCCCTTCTTTCCAAAGATTCCCTGAACTCTGCCCAACATTTGGCTATGAGTCTCAGCATCTGCTTTGATACACTGCTTTGATACACTCTTTCAGAGACCCTCCATGGTAGGCTCCTGTCCTGTTTCCTGTTTTCTCCTTTTTCCAATGCCAATCCCGTTTGCCTTTCTGAGTGAGGATACATGCTGGAGAAGATGTAGAGAAAGGGGATCCCTCCTCCATTACTGGTTGTAAACTTGTATAACTACTTTGGAAATCAATCTGGTGCTTTATCAGACAATTAGGAATAGTGCTTCCTTGAGATCCAGCTATACCGCTCCTAGGCATAAAACCAAAATATTTTCAAGTATACAACATGGACATTTGCTCAACCATGTTTGTAGCAGCTTTATTCATAATAGCCAGAACCTGGAAACAACCCAGATGCCCCTCAATGGAGGAATGGATACAGAAATTGTGGTACATTTACACAATGGAATACAACTCCGCAATTAAAAACAAGAAAATCATGAAATTTGCAGGCTAATGGTGGGATCAAGAAAAGATCATCCTGAGTGAGGTATCCCAGAAGCAGAAAGACACATGGTATATACTCACTTAAGAGTGGATATTAGGCATACAATATAGGATAAATATAGTAAAATCTGTACACCTAGAGAAGCTAAGCAAGGAGGAGATGCTGGGTATCTTCCTCTTTTAATGGGGTATAAACAAT
Organism: Meriones unguiculatus; assembly: GCF_030254825.1. Lineage (NCBI taxonomy): Eukaryota > Metazoa > Chordata > Mammalia > Rodentia > Muridae > Meriones > Meriones unguiculatus. The sequence goes on from NC_083354.1 coordinate 132,613,073, forward strand.
TAGTTTTTGGGAGAAGATTAAGCAATGCTTTAAAGATACGTGGTATTTTGTTTAGCCATAACTTGATATCTCAAAAAGTTCTCTTCCCACCCAGCTTGCTCATCAGAATTGTGTATGTCAAATTTTAGAACCCTCAAATTCATAGCAACTTATAATAACATCATATTACTAATAATATATGATATAATGTAATTGAGCGACCCTAAAAACCAAATCAGGAGAAAAAGGAGACAGATGGTTCCTGGACTTTTTGAATGATTGGCAGTGACATTTAACTAAAGGGAAAAAAAGAGGGTGAGGCTCATTGTGCAGCGAGTTGAAATTAAGTTCAGCACCCAGGATTCAGTTAGGTAAACAAGCCCAAGCTCAGGGGGACTCTGAGCTCAGAGATCTGGAAGCCATCAGAATTGCATTAGAGGAAAAAGCTCAGCAGGTAAATTGGCTGAGGAGGAATCTCTGAAGGAGGAGTGCAAGCCTGTTGGAATGGCAACAAAAGAAGGTAGGGTGGGCTAATATTAAGGGAGGGCAGGCAAAAGCAAATTAAGAAAACTGAGAGCTAAATATCAACACAGTAAGTAAACCACAGCAGAGAAATCACCACTGAGTTCCCAGTCAATGGGAGCAAAGGTTAGTGTTAGGTGCGAATACCCCTTGGCTCTGATTCTCCTCTCCTTCAAGGGAACAAAGCACTGATTCTTTAGTGTGGGGTGGGCGGTCTCTCAGAAAGTTTCTGTCCTAGACTCAGCCAGCCTAGCTGACTGCACTGAAAAGCAGACAGTTGTCCTGAGGTTGGGGGAGGCGGGGGGAGGATAGGAGATGAACACCCTGACAGGGAGACTGTGTGCCGACAGGGAGGCTATTGTTTCTCTCGTCTCTTGTCTCTATTCCTTCCCGACTTTTGTTGCTGGAGGATAACGGACACACACTGCTGTGCCCGGGTCCAGGTGAGCTCTGGGGAGTCCAACTCACATCCTCACACTTGTTTGTAAGTGCATGGCCCACCACGTCTGGCCTGACATCCTCTGACACTCCACTGCAGGTTTTGTCACATAAAAGCCCAGGTCTAAGCTAGAGTGGAAGCTCTCATGACCACTGGAAGCCTAGAGAGGGAATAAGGAAGCACGGTGCCCTTCTGTTGCCTACAGTAAGTTAAGAGAACAGGTAAGATTCGAGAACTGAGTAACAGATGTCATCTTTTGAGGAGGGATATTCAAAGTCCTGTTACAGGGGTGAAAATGAGGATAATGTTTGTAGCCGTAGACGCACAAAGGATAAGCAGGGACGCGAGCGTACAGAGAATCGCTGACTGTGAGAAGAAAGACGTGGAAATGGACCGTAAAGATGAGAACGGCTATTGTATGGGGAGAGGTGGCCTGCCTGGGTGTGCAGAGGAACGGGAGGCTTATGTAAATGAAGATATTTGAGGGATCTTTGTTCAGAATTTTAGAATTTAACATTTTCAAGTACAACACACTTCTTTTCTCTCTTGGGTGAAAAACAAAACAACAACAAAACAAGGTCAATAGCAACAATGCACTCCTAGCATGATGCTACAATGCTTTGAAATCTGGGAACAACGAGAAAGCCATAGAAACACGACAAGGAGCCACAGCATCTCAGTTTTGCCAGCACTCCAGCAAGGGCACCAGCCACGCTCAGCCTCATCCCCCCCACATTACCAGGGCTTTCCTTTCCTTCGGGACAGTCTTCAAGGGGTGATGCAACGCGTTCTCTTGGTTCCATCTCCAAGCAGGTGCGTAAACCGCCCACACTTGGTTTCTGCCGGCCTCTCTGCAGTGTCGCCCGCTTCACTGTCAGAATCAGCGGCATAAAAGCAGGAGGCTGTGAGCCACCCAGCCTCAAGGGCTTCTTACACCAACAGCATTGAACTCCACACTTGGAGCTGAGGAAGCCTCTAAGATATGCAAATGTTTTGTTGTAGATGTCAAGGATGAGGCACCTGTTAACCCCCTGCATTCTATCAAGGGGACACATTGTCTGCATAATTTATTCTGTGGTTTCTCAGGATCTGGAGTGTCAGAGAACACAACGGAAATTGGTAAAGCAATTAACGCGCACAGTGTCTCCCCCCACCTGTGCAGGAGTGGGTAACAGTGGCAATTGCTCAGGCAAGTCTCCCTTGCAAACGTGGCCCGTCCCAGGCTCGCACATTCCCAGGGCATCTCTTACCCAGACAAACTCACGCTGTCCTCTCAGCTTGTGCGAAATGTGTGCAGCTGCCAGGGGAAACTTGATCAGCGCTGCAAACTGAGAAACTGGCTAGAAGTGTCTGTCAGGATGCTCAGCTCCTACCACCCAGCCTCTGGGCAACTGCCTACTTTTCATTGCTGCCAGCCAGGCTGACTGAGGCTGAGAAATGGAGGCACTAACGCTGAATACCCCCTGTCTCTCTGTGATGACTTTGGAAAGCTGCCCAGCTTGTGCATCTGCCTTGGCTTCATAGCGTGTACTTCAGAGAATGAAGCTTTCAAGAGAGACACTGAAAACAACCACATCTATTCACAGAGGGATAGTGACATTTCTTCTTTCTTTGAGGGACAAGTGCCTACCTCGTTACTTTCTGCCCTCGACATTGTAGCTGCTGGTGAATGTGTGGAGACAGGAAGTACTTACTTGGCACACAAGTCCTGTGACTAGTGCCATTGTCCAGCTGGCGTGTCTGAAGGACACTACTTAGTTCAGAGCTCAGGAGGGAAGGCTGAGAAGAGAGATGAAACTGTAAGTGCAGCTAAGCTAGGGTCCTTATTGGGCTCCTATCTCCCCTGTTCAACCTGTGGTACCTATATTTTCTCTTTCCTCTTTGTGTTTGTTTGCTTTTCTCTATGGTTAAAAAAAATGGCCAATGAGCTTTATTTGTTTTCAGCTGAAGAAACTGAGCTGTAATGTATTCTGATTTACCTGAGGGAATGGACAAACCCCTCTGGTGCTGTTCCAGTCATCTGACTTAATGATTACAGTACATATTATAGTCAAACAGATAAAATGTTCAAGTTCCAGAGATTTAAGAAAGAGATTCTGATAGGGTATAGGAATTCTTGGCGTGTGTTTTAGGGTGGTGTAGTTAACAGGCCTTTCTGAATATTCTTTAAGATGTGCTCCTCTGACACAGAGCTCTGTATGAAGTCCTGAGAGGTCCACTTTCTAAAAGGGAAAGAGTCACCGAGGATCAAGCCTGTCACCACTGAGGCTTTGAAACCTGACTTATCAGAAGTCTATGCCTGCTTGAAATGGATATACACAAGCAGTGTCCACCAGCAGATTCTTCAAAGGAGAAGAAAGGGAGCGTGAGAGATGAAATCAGAGCGAAGAACGGAAAGAAGAGGAAGTGACTGTACTCTGTGCAGAGGAGCTAAGGGGCAGGTGGGCAGAATGCATAAGAACAGGGCTTCTTAGAGGCATAGTGCTTTGACCTTTAGAGTACATTACTATAGCAACAAGTCTGGAGCGCAACTATTTGCATATGGCTTGTCTTGCTGCCCTCAGAAAGGGATTAATGCTGGCTTTACAGAAATAGGTAAGTTCCTTCAAAGGTGGGGTATTATAAAAAGAGGTGTCTGGCCCCTCCCACTCTCTTGAGCCTCTCTTGCCACCTATGGGTGCTTTCAGCCTTGCTAATGCCCCCTGGCTTTCTTTCGGCCTTGCTAATGCCCCCTGGCTTTCTTTCAGCCTTGCTAATGCTCCCTGGCTTTCTTTCAGCCTTGCTAATGCCCCCTGGTTTTCCTTGGTCTTGCTAATGCCCCCTGGCTTTCTTCGGTCTTCTAACTCTCTCACCATGTCATGTTCTTTACCTTTTGGTATCCCTACCACCAAGAAAAAACATCACCAGATGCAGCCCAACATTGGATGACAACTGCCATCCAAACCAAGCCCTCTTCCTTTCTAGCTAACCAGAGTGCAGTGTTACATTATTAAAAATGAAAAGCAGACTGAACCAAGAGAGCAGCAGCAACTTGGAAACATTATCAAATTATCCAAATTACTTTGAAGACAGGTTTCCAAAAATTGTAATTTCTTTCAGAACATATTTCCCTGTCAACATTATAGAAGGAAATATAACAACACATAAAAATTATGACAGAATGTACAAACTGTAGAAGGAATGTGTACAGTTGCAACTGTTATTTTTATTTAAAAGATTTATAGAGCATGAAGAAGAGCTCACAAAAACCTAAATATTTTGTTGTTAGTTTTAAAACTATCTTAAAGAGAAGTATTTTTAGTGGTCTTTATTTTAACAGGGGGAAAAAATCATCCCTTAACAGTGATATGGACAATAGATGAAGATTTTTGGAACGTTTATTCTTTATTCAACAAAATACCACAGAGTCTCTCTCAATCTCTCTTTCTCTCTCCCCCTCCTATCTTCTCCACTTTTCCCTCTCTCTTCTCTCTTTCCTTCTCTGTATACAGTGGAAAGCAGATTTCTTGATAACTCCCCTATGCAGGTCCTTTTACTAACTGGATACTTTCCAGTAAAGATCTTTTTACTTTTGTTAAATTTAAAGCTAGTTTTGCACACACATATTTTCCTTGAGGCAATATATACATCTATTGCTATATTCTTTGCTATATTGCAAGTTTATTCCAAAATTTGGAATAAGACAGGTACTTAAGCAATACTTTATGAAAACATGCTCAAATAAATGAGTCTGAATATTCATTATTGAATTATTATTTTAGTGTATACAAAATTTGCCAACACCTAACAGGACAAAAGACTAGGTATTAACATGTATTGATTTCACTTAATCTTCCTGTTATTTTAAAACATAGGTATTAGCGTATCTATTTTGCAGATGAAGAAAGTGAAGCTTATAGAGACTATCTGGGCCATGCCTGTCTGGTGTTCAGGTCTGGGACCAGTTTAAATTGTCCCATGACAAAAACAGATAGCTGCCTATGCATTATGTGGATGGACTGTCGGAGAACTCTAGAATGCACTTGATGAGAAAGCAAATATTTGTCACTGAGTTACGGAGCTTGTTTGACCAACTGTCAGGCTCATGTAATAGAGAAGACAGGAAAGGACTTGCGTAAGAAACAGCTAATGTCTCCTCTGAACTTCAAAGCTTTAATTGTCTAGACATGCTGAAGTGGCAGAATAATATGCTTCTTCCCTTCTCTTGGTATTTTTCTTGTTTTCTTTTCCTTTAAAGCAGATGGTTTTTATGATGCTGACTGACTCAGGAGAAAGACACCCAGAACAGCAATCAGAAATCCTCCTTCCTTCAGCTTCTCAGTTCTAAAATGCCAGTGCTTTCACAGGCACCTGGAAGCTTGTGGCATAGGCAAAAATAAGGGAGGGGAAGATCAAAGAAGTAAGCAGAGTTTGCTGAATGAACATGAGAATGCATTGGTACTTTTGAGGAACAGTTGCTGAACTTGAGTTCAATGAATGAAGCATGGAGGAATAGATTCAAGCAAGGTGCTCCTCACTGCACAGAAAACTGTATCCTTATCACTGATGGAAGCCCCATGGAGGACGGTTGCTTTGGAAATGGAGCAAGAACACAATGCACATGTTTTCAGATAAACCCCGAGGAGACAGAAAATCTCAGCATGACATTGTATGGAGGAAATATCCAGGACACACAGCCAGAAGTGTATCAGAAAATGCCAGGACAGAAGAGACACTCTCCTCCCCCCGCTAGAATTGTTTCTTCAAGCAGACTCTCCAAGCTTAAAGGCAACATGAGAAAGAGAACAATCACTGAAAAGAGGAGAATAATGGCTCAAAAATTTGTTCTGAAACCATAATGGTAATCAATGTTTGAAAATTTCTTCTAAATCTCTCGTCATCCTATTTATTTTATATGCTTTTTCTCCTTAATTGAAATCTGAGTACACATTGCTCCAGTGAGGATAGTTTAAGGTAACTATCCTTGATGTTCAAGCTCGACCTCCGAATGACATCATTGCCCCCATTTAATTTATTGTGAAACAAAGCGACACTAAATTGATCAGCTGGCTTTGGACCCTTCCTAATTCAACTAGCATATTTTGAGATATTACCTTCACATATTCACATACATTATTTTAGTGTTAATCACCAACAAAACAAACAAACACAAAACCCATACGACATGTTCTTCTGTATTTGAGTCTGACATCACTGGACCTCTTCTGCCTCCCATGAGAATGTGGAAGTGGTAAGTACCATCTCTCCATCCTTTTTCTCATCCCTTTCTTTACCTGTGGCTTGGACAGATATTCTCATAACAAATTTGCTCCTTGTGAAGTAGATATTGCAGAAGAGAGATTTAAGAGGTAAAATACCTATGAACGATGAAAACAGGCAAGAGAGGCAACTAAGGAGAGCTCACTCCAAAGAAGTCTCCTCCTTCAGCATGGAGAGGCAGAAGGAGGACTTGGGGGAGGGCTATGGATTTCTCTGCCTTTCTGAACAAAGGCTGTGAAAGCAGAGTGCTGGGTTTCCTGTCAAGGCAAATGGCCGGCATGAACAGCATCACTGGGTTTCCTGCTGAACTTGGAGCTGCCTGGGAAGAGAGGGCCTTGGCAGGAAGTGGGGCTTGGTCCTGAGGGACCTGTAACAGCCAGGCATCAGCCAGAAGACTTCCTCAAGCCAGGTACTGCTCTTGGACGGAGACTGTGGTAGTACACCATCATGGCTTTCACAGTTACCGTTGTTTCCTTTCAAGGTACACTTCTTTTTTAATGAAATTTTTATTTTTTATATATTAATTACAGTTTATTCATTTTGTATCCCAGCTGTAGCCCCTTCCTCATTCCCTCCTCATCCCACCCTCCCTAATTCTTACCTTTTTTATGAATATTAATTTAGAGTGGTCTTATGATTTCTTGAAAGGAAAAATTGTAAAAGGATTTAGGAAGAGAAATACAAATCAGACCCGCTTGTCCTAAATTATCTGTCAAGCATCTGAGAATGCTTGAAAGCCATCCTGTCAGAACAAGTTACTCTGACCAATCCCACTACATTGAGATTCTGAGCGTTCCCATGAGCCAGTTGGTGCCTGTATAAATCCCGTTAATGTAAAGTTCTTAGGGCGAATATTTGAATGGCACAAACACCATAATAATATCTTGGCTAAAACAACATAAAATTCAGCATTTGATTAAAAAGACTGTAAAGAAAAGGAGGTTCCCGAACTTTCTTTGTGAAATGGCTGACAAAAGTCTTTATGATGCATTTAAAGTGATTTTTATTGACCAATTTTCTTCCAACAGAAGAGAAGTAAGCAGGTGGGTCGGCAGTAAAGAATTGCAGCTTATTAAAGTCAATTTACTTACCTGTGAGAATTAGGAAGATAGTGAAATCGAATGAAAGGGAGGCTATTTTACAAGCCAGTGACTGAAAATGAGGACAGAACATTTTTAATATTATTTCTTTCTAAGCAAATTGCATAATAATAAAAACTTGAAGTTCTCACCTGAGCTTCATTCTGTGAATTCAGTTTGTTCCCCTGAGGGCTGATGTATTTAAGTTGTATGTTCTCCAGACAGAGACCATATTAACAGTCCCCCTGCCTCTTGCTTTGTTGTAAATCTCTCTCAGTGGGAAAGTAGGTCTCCTTGAGAGGAGCACCATCAGTGAAGAAAAGCTTTGTTCATAGCTTGCCAATACCGTCTTCTATTGTATTAGAATAGGATCTTACCCCCTGCCCGAATTAGCTCTCTAAGGCTGTCATAACACTCAGTGGCTAACAAAATTATCTTCACAGAACTCTGGAGGCACTAACCCAGGATTTAGGCATAGGCAGAATGTTTTCTTCAGGAACCATTTCTGCTTCCAGGTCAACTTTATTCTGATTTCTCCATGTGGCATGACATCTATACTTTTCTGCTTTAGCCTTTGTATGAGACCTCACTCATAGTAGATTAGGGCCTACACAGAGTTCCAATTTAACTCTATGTATTTAGAGTCACCACATGTAAACATAGTTGTAACTATGAGTTCTTAATTTGTGTGTGTGGGCTCGTGTGAGTGTATATGTATTCGTGTGTGTGTGTGTGTGTGTATGTGTGGGTGTGTCTGAGAGCCTCTGTTGCCATCTCTGAACTACCACATACTTCTTTTTCAGTCAGGGCCTTTCATTAGCCTGAGGCTCATCACACAGGTTAGACTGTCCAGCCAGCAAACCTTGAGGATCTGCCTGTGCGGGCTTCCCCAGCCCTGTGATTCCCAGTGTGAGCTTACAGACATGTGCCAACTGTGCTATGAATCGGCACTGAGTGTGTTAAAACACTGAGCCCTATGGGTGAACTGCATTTTAACTGAGATAATAAATGCTTGTGTTTCAACCAAGTTACATCTGTGGAAAATTTACAGAAGACATTGGGTCCTCATGTTAATGGCATTTTTAAAACTGGTAAAACTCAGTTCAAACCTGAGCACCCCGGAACTAGAAAGGGTCCAAAGCCAGCTGATCAGTTCAGTGTCACTGTTTCACAATAAATTAAAAGAGGGGTGATTATGCCACTCAGTGATACAGCTAACATTCCCATCATGCTACATTAAAGCCCACATTAAAGGCACAGTCTACAGCAAGAAAAATGTGAAAAACCTCCCGGAAAGAATATTAGCTGGTTGAGTTCTCATTCCCATCTAAATCCTGTGACTACTGGAACAAGTATAGACTCCACAACTTGCGGCCCATGCCGCAAGAGAGGGCCCACACCTGAAACTGCTTGGATGGCTAGGAACCAGTGGCTGGAGAGCCCAGAGACCTAGCATAGAACCACACATGACGAGTAAAAAAAGAAAAAAAATCTTAAGAGCTTGTGGGCCTGATAGCTTGTTGGATACAGGATTGACAAACAAGGAGAACCTGGATTAAACAAGGTAGAAGGTGATGATTGACACTCTGGTTGTCCTCTCATCTCCACACTCATGCTGTGGCACATGTATACTTGCTCTCAGATACATGAATGAGTATCCACACATCACATACATGCACACAAAAATATTGCTAATATTTACTGGTAGGTTATTACACTAGACCCTCCTCATGTGAGAAGTATTCTCTTAGCTTTTTAGTAGACACTTAAAACCACTGCTGGCATCTGTCCCTATCCTGTATCACACCAAAGGCAAACGACTACAGGTTTACAGGATGAGCCCAGGTCAGGAACATGACAATCAAGCAGGACAAACAATAATACTTACTGAATGACCATTGGCATGTTCCTACGACCTATTCCCAGTTCTGTAATGCCACTATGATGCTACCTATTTCTGCTCGATATTTGATTCCCTCTCCCCACCCCCCACCCCTGCAAAAACATATGGTGTGCTTGCTCCTTGCGGTTGGCTCCATGTGTACATGCACACATCCTTACCTGGACCCAAGATTTCTATGTCATGGTCCAACTCATGCCTAGGGTAACTTACCAGCCTGAGGAGGCCTTCTAATGGCCTAATCGCCTATGAGGACTAAATGGGAGCTAGCCAGGGCTATACTAGTCTCCTTACTGGTAGGAATTGGGACTGGGGTATCAGCCTTTGTCATTCAGGACAAAATTTATAAGTTTACCCGAGCCGCCATCAACTTGGACTTAGCAGAAATAGAAAGTCCATGACCCACAAATGGAAGAATCCTTATCCTCCCTAGCCGAGGTTTTACAAAATATAAGGCGCCTACACTTATTGTTCCTCTAACAGGGAGGGTTATGTGCAGTTCTAGAAGAGTGCTGTTTTTATACAGATCATTCTGGGGTTGTTAAGGAATCCATGAGCCTTCTAAGAAAAAGACTACTTGATTGAAAAATAGAAGGGGGACAAAATCAGAGCTGGTATAAAAATATGTTTAACTGGTCTCCCTGGCTTACCACTCTGGTCTCTTCCTTAACTGGGCCTTTGCTGATTTTACTATTACTTTTAACTTTTAACTATTACTATTACTTTTAACAGCCTTTAGGAGAGAACATATTAATGCAATCCAGCTGATGGTTCTTCGAACACCTAAACAAGGACATGCGAGCAACTGGACTCATGATTGGGGTCCAATTAGCTACAAGCAGAGGGGGGAATGAAGGGCCCAAGCAGCTGTGCTGAAGCAGCTTCATAAGATACTGTAGGCCAATTGGACTCATGATTGGGGTCCAATTAGTTACAAGCAGAGGGGGGAATGAAGGGCCCAAGCAGCTGTGCTAAAGCAGCTTCATAAGATACTGTAGGCCTGAGTTACTGTTTCCTGGTAAAGCTCCCACAGTTGCTTAGACCATGTTTCTATAGTCCATATAAACGAGATACAGTAACTCAATAACCTCCCTGAAAATCAGAAACAATAACCTAGTAACCGCCTTGAAAAGCCTCCAAGAACTTGACCAATCAAATTAAAAGTTAGTTAGAAATGCTTTGCTTAGTTAGTCAAAATGCTATTGTTACCTGTGCACTTTTTGTAGCACTCTTTGTTACATGGACACACCTAGTCACCTGGGCACTCCATGAAGTCCTCCCCCATCCCCTAGACCAGCACCAACCAATTAGTTTATGGCAAGCTTGCTTCTGCTAAATGCAAACCAATCACATAACTGAAAATCTGGTTCAGTCCTTGCAAAGAATGAAAGTGACTTTCAAAACCACAATAAAACCCCAGCTTTGCAGTTACTTGGCGCTCCTGCCCTAATCCACTGTGTTGGATGGTGGTGGGTCTGAGCTTAAACCCATAATAAAGCTCTTTGTTCTTGCATACATGGTAGGTTTCCTTGTGGTCTTTGGGGACTTTGTAATCTGGGCATAACAGAATCAAGTGGGAAAAAATGTTCATACAAAATGTTTTTCCTTACACCAGTTACAGTCAGTGATTAACTGTAATTGAGAAAGGGAGAAGGTAAGTGAGAACTTTGGTGGCTGATAAGGGAATATGCAAGATTCCCTCCCCAGCGATCTTCAGACTCTTCAAAATATAGCCCTCGCAAGCTAGAGTGTCAAGTACTAACAACGCAATTACAAACGCAATGTGAGGTCATCAGCATCTTATCTAAAAATTGTCCTTCAGAGCAAGTATTATTATTGGGAATAGTTTGGTTGTTCCTTAAATGGCTCTTTTTTTTCCTTACCATGTATTAGTGTGCGTTGACATAGAAAATCTATATGTTTCTTATCAATAAATATGAACCCAGGGAGTGTTGTGGGCCAGTCCATGAGCTGGAAGACAAAAAAAAATCATGAAGGCTCAAAAGAACAGTGATGATTGGCGTGAGAGTTAACAGCTGCCAAGAAGAAGTGCAGACGCTGGTTTCCGTGAGAGCAAAGGAGTAAGCAGTGACTTGTCTGTGACAAGCATGTGAGCGCTTATTGGAGGATTAGGAAATCTGGCTGTATTCCAAGGCTCAAGCCTATGCCATGTAACAGGGTTCGTGTGAATAGGAAACATATGAACCATCAATCTATACCCCACATCTTCATCTACCCTTTACCTCATCACCCTAACTTGTTAGAATGGCAAGAATAAGTGATGATAGACTATTTAGCCTTCAACAACGTCACTCTGTCACCTACTTCAAGGCTTAGAGAACATTATAGGATGGAAGAAGAAAGAATGTAAGAGCTGAGGTTGTGGAAATGTGAAGCAGTAAGAAACCTAGATAGGGAACAGATGTTGCACTCACTCATGAACTCACTGCAGCTGCAGTTTTCTGCACAAACCTTTATTAGTGCAGTAAGCACATAGAAAAAGCCAGGAGACCCCAATCCTTTTCCAAGAAACTATTCTTAATGAAGAAGATAATACCATTTTCTTCAAGGATTGTAGTCACAGATAAATAAACAGCTCTTCTTATTAAGAAAGATAATTTAGATGAAATATACAAATCTTCCAGATTGAGAAGATGAGGAGATAAATCATCATCAAGAAAGATTTCTCCCAATAGTTCTACCTTAAGACGCAGCTATACCTCACCTGGATATACCCAAAAGATGCTCCACCATAACACAAGGACACTTGTTCAACTATGTTCATAGTAGCTTTATCCATAATAGCTACAAATCAGAAACGACCTAGATGTCATTCAAACAAAGAATGGATAAGGAAAATGTGGTACATTTACATAATGGACTATTACTCAGCTATTAAAATCAAGGACGTCATGAAATTTGCAAGAAAATGGATGGAACTAGAAAATATCCCAAGTGGGTTAGCCCAAACCCCAAAAGACATGGATGGTATGTACTCAGTTATAAGTGGATATTATCTATAACGTTCAGGATAACCATAACTCACAGACCCTAAGATGCTAAGTTACAATAAGAGCCCAAGGGAAGATGCTTGAATCTCCCACAGAAAGGGAGATAAAATAGGCATTGGAAGTGGATAGGAGAAGGAACTGGGTAGGAGAGGGGAGGGGGAGGGGGACAAAGGTGGGGATTAGGACTAGGGTCAGCAGGAGAGGGAACAAATCCAAGGTGGAGAGCATCTCTGAGACTTGCCAGAGACCTGGGCTAGGGGAGGCCCCAGGAAGTCTATGAGGATATGGAGCCTGAAGTAGCCACCTCCTATAGCCAGGAACGACCTTATCCCTCAAGTGAAGGGATAAAGACAACAACCACCCACAAAACCTTCAGCCCCAAGTTTATCCTGCCTACAAGATGTGCAGGGGCAAAGATGGAGCAATGTTTGAGGGAATGGCCAACCAAAGATCGGCCCTACTTGAGACCCATCTCATGGGAGAGAACCAGTCTCTGACACTATTAATGTTATTTTGCTATGCCTGTAAACAGCAGCCTCGCATAACTCCTCAGAGACCTCACCAACACCTGATAAAAACAAATGGAGAGAACCACAGCGAAGCATTAGACAGAGCTTGTGGAATTCTACTGAAGAGTTAGGGGAATGACTGACAGAGCCAGAGTCAAGGACTCTACAGAAGACCAACAGAGTCACCTAAAGTGGCCCATGGGCGCTCACAGAGACTGAACCACAAACCAAGGAGCATGCATGGACTGGTCCTAGGCCTCCTGCATGTAGGTAGCAGATGTGCAGGTTGGTCTTCATGTGGTCCCCCAACATGATTGGGAGCCCTCTCTGACTCTGATGCCTGCCCTTGGATCCTTCTTCCCTAACTGGTCTGTCTTGTCTGGCCTCAGAAGAGGATGTGCCTAGTCCTGCTGAGACTTGATGTGCCAGGGCAGGCTGATACCCTTGGGGAACCTCCCCTTTCTCTGATGAGAAGGAGGGGGGAGAGTGAGGGGAAGGGTGTAATAGGAGGAGAGAAAGAGGGATGAAATAAGGATGTAAAGTGAATAAATAATTTTTAAATGTTAAAAAGAAAACTTTCTCTCTTCTCTGTAATTATTCTAATTTTAACTCTATCTATCTATCTATCTATCTATCTATCTATCTATGCTCATGTTTAGTTGCCACTATTTCTAAAATCTTGGAGATACCATGTGAGCATGTTTGTGCTCACTAAAACATTCATATTACAACTTTCTTTAAAGCCCAATTACTATAATTTGAGATTAAATTAGTTGTAATTTGATGACAATTTTCAAGGAAACTCTATGCAATTAAACAAATTCATCAGAGTAAAACAATTGAATGTAGAAATAGTGCATTGTTTTTTGTTTATTTGTTTGTTTGTTTTTGTAAAGAGACATTAAAGTGTGTGCACCCATACACACATTCATACATGGGAAAACAATCAACACACACATTTTTTTTTTAATTCTTGGGCTCACAGTATTGAAAAAGAGGTTGTTGTTGAGTTCTTCAAAGAGTGTTCAAAGAGAACACTAAGGCTCTTCTCCCCCTCTGTCTGAGATATGCCAAATTCTCCAGTATTGTGAAACTTTATTATCTTTTTAACAGAGAGGAAAGGTAAAGGAAAGGTTAGGAACCAAATTCCTTTTAAGTCATCTTTGTGTCCACAATTACAGGCTTCTTTCCAATATGAGCTTTCTGTATGTGCTGAAATTGCTATGATTTGAGTGACTTAGAAGCAAGCACACATTTCTTAACCCACAGTTCTTCCTGTCAGAGAACGGAGAGCTGCTAGACTCACAAGGCATAGCACCGGGGCCCTGTACCTAAGCCAAAGCTCAGGGGGACTCTGATTCTGCTTCTAGCATGAGGACTCAGTGCTCTGCTGCTGCCAGAGAGTGGGTTCTCCTGCTGGCTGTTAGGACGACCTGGTTTTCAGCTTCCACAAATGTACTTCCTCCTTCTCCAGCTTCAAAGTCAGCAATGGCGCTCAAATCACTCACTTGTCTTAACCCACTTGACAACTGACCCTCTCTGATTCAATCAGGAAACTTTCCAAGCACAGGACAGGCTTGTGCCACTAAAGCAGCAGTTCTCAACCTGTGGTTCTCTGTCCCTTTGCGGGTCAGGAATCAGCTATCCTGCCTGCCAGGCATTTACATTACAATTCATAACAGTAACAGAATTACAGCTGTGAAGTAGCAACAAAGATAATGTTATGGTTGGGTGTCACCACAGCGTGAGGAACTCTCTTAAGGGGTCACAGCGTTACGAAGGTTGAGAACCACCGCTTTAAAGGTTCATGTGAGTAAACAGAGCTCATCTGAGTTGCCTAATTTAAAGTTTCTGATTTTTTTTTTTTTAACAAATGCAAGCTAATATCATCACTGGCCCCCAGAATTAGGGAGTTGTGCTCTGTAAAGAAATCAACTGCTTACAACACCTTTAACAGCTAGCAATTTCTTTGTCTGGCTACCTCTTACCTGCAGCAGGCAGCACCCCCCCACACACACACAAACTGAGTTGTGTTTGCTTCTGAATAAGGGGTAAACGCTGACCCCTATAGAAATGTCCTCCTTGCCGATTTCTCAGTGTTCTCCTCAGTGTGCTCTCAGTTTATTTTCTTGCTAGTCTGCTGCCCTGCAGCTCTGACATTGTCTTCTGTGGTGCTGAGTCTGGGATGGAGCTGTCTGACGAGCTCTTTCCTCAGTCCTGCACTGACTAATCATCATGGCTTCTGAACTTGTCAGTTGGAAGGAGGATTTCCCAATGTGTCTGTAGCAAAGCTCTTCACTCTTTCCTCTGCTTCTCTCTGTTTCTGGTGTTAGCAGCAGCCACCGCTGCCTTCTAGTCTTATATTTGTCACACTACCCCTTGACATGAGATAATACGAAAATGCCTGTGTTCCAGTAATATTCATCAGATGCAGGGCATACATATCAACTGACTGGAATTCACATGTGATGTGATGAACTACAACTAAATAAAAACAATTTTTCAAAATTGTATATGCCTTGGTTTATGGAGAAAAGTTACAGAGCTAGATGAACTGGTATTTTTTATATAGTTTTGATAAATTATTCAACAGTGGTATATCACAGTGATGGAATTAATGTACTTCAAATGACAAGGTTCTAAAATATTCATTTTAGTGATTTGGATCTTTTTTAATAAATGAGTTACATTGGTGAATTATATTGATATTAAAATACTCTACTCAGTTACCTGGTCCTAGTTGTAGGGATGAGCTGAGGAAACTCCGGGCACTGGGTGGACACAGTCAAAGCTTACAGCTTCCTCAAGCACTAGGATGCCATAAGCTAAATTTGCAAATAGTTATTTACTACTTGCTGGCTGCAGTTTACTGGAAGGCAAATAAAGATGAATTTGGATTCCTCCTTCAAGGCATTTACAGCCTATTAGATGAGGTAGCAGAAAAATGAATATCTGGATTCAAGGTAGAAATAATGTCTGCTGCAACAAAGATTCACACAAAACACCAAAGGAATGAGAAGGGGAAATGATTCCACCACTGAGGACTACACCCAGCGCTTTGTCTAGGGTAGACACTTTGTAAATATCATTGAGTGAGTCGAGCCTCTTACTTGCTTTGAATCATTATATATACTGGCATCAGAAGGCAGTGAAAGTGCAGTGTTCTCAAATGGAGAAATGTGAATGGTATCTCAGAGGCAGCCCAGCTTTTCCTGCTGCTGCCTTTGCTTTCTGATAAGCTCAGATTCTGTTCATTTCCAGTCACTTCCTGAATGTAGAATCTGACCCATCTTTACAGGGTCTCCAGGGTCTCCGGCACTGTCTAGCAAGCTCCTACCTTGTTTAGTCTAGAAGTTACATTTGATCCATCCATATTAAGTTTGTATATACTTTCCCTACACTACAGATCATGTTTTCTCAGTTAACAAAGTTAAAACCAGATTATCCGTTCCTTGGGGGTGTTAATATATGACATTACATTTCATTTTTATCCTCAAGATGATGGCAAAGAAGTAGAACCATGGTTTAATGAGTAGACGGGTATCTTAATCAATGTTCTATTCCTGTGAAGATACATCATGACCACAGCAACTCTATAAAACAAAGCATTGAATTGGGGCTTGCTTACAGTTCATAGGTGCAGTCCATTATCATCATGCTGGGAAGCACAGAGGCATGCATACAGAGATGGTGCTGGAGAAATAGTGGGAGTTCTGCCTCTGGAGTCATGGGCAGCAGGCAGAGAGAGCCACTGGGCCTGGCTCAGGCTTCAAAAATTTTAAAGTCCACCCCCCAGTGACACACATACGCCAACAAGGCCACACCTATCCCTACAAGGCCACACTACCTAATTCTTCTAGGTAGTGTCATTTCTTGATGATTAAGCATTCAGATATATGAACCTATGGCAGCCATTTTTAAGCAAACCACCACCAGTTAGCTATAACCACAATGAGCTTGGCTTGGTTTCTTTTGGCACAATGTTCATTTAGTGTTTAATATTTCCTAATTGATTGACTTGTGGGATGACTATCTGTGAAGATATGGAATCATATTTTATTTGGGAGGGGGCTGCCTTTAAATATTTTTGTCACATATTCTAACTCCTTGTCTGATATAGTGGAAGAATAAGTGGAACCGAAAATTCAGGAAATAGAATTGATGACTATAGACACAACTAGCTTAATTACTGTTGTCATATTAAGTCTACATACCATTAAGAGCCTGTTTCTCCAATCAAGGACCAAGCATGGATATAACCTACAACTCCTGCTTGGATATAGCCCATGGCAGCTCAGTGTCCAAGTGGGTTTCCCTAGTAAGGGGAACAGGGACTGTTTCTGACTTGAACTCAATTGCTGGCTCTTTGACCCCCTTCTCCCCGGCCGAGGGAGGAACAGCCTTGCTAAGCCACAGAGGAGGACATTGCAGCCAGTCCAGAAAAGACCTGATAAGCTAGGGTCAGATGGAAGGGGAGGAGGACGTCCCCTATCAGTGGACTTGGAGAGGGACAGGGAGGAGATGAGGGAGTGAAGGTGGGATTGGGAGGGAATGAAGGAGGGGGCTATAGCTGGGATACAAAGTAAATAAACTGTAACTAATATAAAAAATAAAAATTTAATTAAGAAAAAAGAGCCATCAAAGTATTTATGGGCTTAGTATTCTCCTAAGTAATTGTATGGGGAATCCTGGGTAATCACATTGTCATTAACTTTTCAAGTCAATTTATATTTTACACTTGAAAAAGGATTGTGTTCTTTTTGATTAATTATTATTAAACATGGACATTTTAGAAGTTTTTAGTGAGGCTGAAGTTCAAAGGCAAAAGATCCAATTAACTGTAACTGCTTCTTACCTCTTAAAATTTTTTCTATCAGCGTATTTGTTAACATACTCTTATTTTTCTTTTGTAATGCTCAACACTAAGACATTCCTTTGTGGTAGAGAGTTCACTTAGAAACATACAGTGTGGCAGAGAGTACCTTTAGTAAGCACTGGAAAATTGTGAAGTCTAAAGTGGTTAATTATTGTCTACCAGAAGGTTCAGTACTCTCAGACAGACTGGCCTTGAGTCTTGTCCCAGATAACAGTGGCTGTGCACACTGGAATGATTTCTTTTAATGCTGTGAAAAGCACTGCCTTCACAGGGTTGTGGAAAGGATCAAATAAGATAATGCATGACCTACTAACAACTCTCCACTTACCACATCCCTTTCAAGTCAGAACTACTATTATTACCGTTTTCAGAGGGAAAAACTTTCTCATTTTTCTTCCTTTACTAACAATCATCTATTTGTAAAAGTCTACTCTATCAAGACTTTCCTGGGCCTATAGGCAGTCTTTGGTTCAAAGGCCCTCTCTATTTCCTTCCACGTGATTCTAGGAATATTGAGATGTTGACTCTCACCTCATATTACATTTTTCACTTTTTAACAAAATACTGATATGCATCAAAGGTCATACAGCTGGAAGTTGTTAGGGCCAATATTAAAAGCCAGGTAAGTGGTCTGATTCCAGAGCTGCCACAAAGACCCTAATGTTCACTTCACATAATCTCCAGCCTAACTCCCAAAGTCTCTAGATGAAATGCAATAGGAAGTAGTCAGGAGCGGGGCCCTGGGCTGCACTGCATGTATTAGCTTCTTGCCTGGCTGTAGCCTATCAGCACAGCATAGTTGGCTGTAAATGGCAGGAATGTGTTCTTCCACCCTTCCTCCAGTCAGAATCTGAAACCGAAGAGTGTGCTCCTTCTACTTCTATGGGATAATGCAACTTTCCTTTCTTTTAATGTCTGGCTCCAGACATTCTATGGCCTCTGGCTACACTCTTAGACTTCGAGGTTATTATTTTTCAAGTTTTCCTTACCTCCGACAATGCCTTCACTGCTATTTGTTTCTTTTTTTTCCGCATGTGTTTTAAGGATGCTTTGCTAGCACTTAGGACCACTTTGATAATCCAGGATAAGTTCGCATCTCAAGAGCCTTAATTTAGTCACAGCTAAAACACTTGACCATGGAAGATAACCTCCCAGATTTCAGGAAGGAGAGCTGGGAGTCTCTGGCAGGCATTGTTAGGTGCGCTTCAGTGGAGCATTTGAAAATGATACGTCCTCAAATGCATGGATCCAAAATGACATACGATTTTATGTACAGTAAGGAAAACATGTAGCCTGGGTAACCAATTAACAGACATCCCCCTGCCCCAACAAAAACTGTAGGTAATACCAGAGAGCAGAAATAAACCAAAACCAAATCCATCAGATAGGGGCATTTTGCATATCTTGACCTTGGTAGGAAGTAGAGAGAAAGGAGTTTCTGTAAATTTGAGCACGGATTATGTCTAATGTCTTGTCCAGACTCAGTGCTGAGGATTCATTTCCAAACGCAATGCTCTGGCATAAGAGGGGGCTGCGTGTTCAGAGAGGCACATCTGAGTCACCCTGTCTAGAAGCGCAGAAGTGTTGGGCAAAGGTGAGGAAACTTCCAAATGGGGAGTAGGTGTGTGGCCTCCACGCTACACACACATCTGCCTTCCCATTATAAGCTCTCGAGGGCCTTTGAAGGGTATTGCATGCCAGGTGAATCTGACATGTAAGTCCAGTAGACTCTGAGAACACCTGAGGAGACTGCAGTGAAAGCTGCACCAAGCCCGCCCAGTTCTGTCTGCTGGCCCGGAGGCTGTCGGGGGAGCCCTCTTCTCAGGCCTTTCCTATGGGACCCAATGAGCACCCCTCTGCGGCGTGCTGCTCCATGTGGGAGCACAGAGGTCTCTTGTCCTGACAAGGGACAATGAAGGTCTTTGGCTGCTGTAGCGTCCCTGGGTGACAGAGGCATCTACTACAAGTCCGTCCCCTCTCAGAGGGCCCTCTGCTAACTCCGATGTCGTCTTTTTCTTACAGGATCACACCTCAGACGTCCTTTCCCATGTCTATCCTCTCAAGACTGTCTCATTGTGAGCCTGACTTATCGAGTCATCTGAAAAATACTAAAACAAGCAAATAAAACAAGATCTCCCAAAACATAAAGAACAAACAACCTCAGGATTTGTCTGGCTGTGAAACACCTTTAGGGACAGTTATCCCACAGCTGGCAGCTAAGCTACAAAGTACGAATCAGTTTTTTATTTTTATTTTTTTATTTTTCAGTTTTTAGAGCCACTGGATATTTGACTAGGCTCCCAAGACAGTGAATTTCCAATCTGTGTTCTGACCTAAGCTATTGACCGTGTTACACACTTGGATATAAACTTCTGTATCTTCCACAATTTAGCCCATCCGATTTCTTGTAATAGGAGATTGGTGTCCTGGCCCCCTCTCAAGGTGCTTATAACTATGGTGTATTATGCTCCACAGAGAAAACCTGCCTAGCATGGAAAGGCAATTTAGGAATTCTACTTTCTTTTTATTCTCCACGGGATACCCACCCCCTCCACGGGATACCCA
The DNA here is from genome assembly GCF_030254825.1 of Meriones unguiculatus. Taxonomy (NCBI): domain Eukaryota; kingdom Metazoa; phylum Chordata; class Mammalia; order Rodentia; family Muridae; genus Meriones; species Meriones unguiculatus. The sequence continues at coordinate 132,633,212 of NC_083354.1, forward strand.
ACCCCCCAACCTTCTCTTTCCTTGTAGTCTTCCTTTGAGAAGAATTGCAACAAAAGATCAGGAAATATGTTCTTTGTATGTGCTTACTTTAAATAAACAAAGGTTATATATACGGAGTAGTAGGAATAACAGCATTAAATAAATCCCCTTTCTTCTAATTTCAAAACAGACTCAAAATACCCACACCCATACGTGTTTTCTAGAAAGCGCAGTTGGACTGACTGTGGCCTATCCATAATCCAGGGGGAGCTGATAAGCTAGAAACGACAAGTATCCACCTGATCCCTGGGATTTCCTGCCAGGATGGTCTGGAGAGTGCGGCCCAGAATGTGGCATGAGGCAAGAGAGAGTAAACAGGTGTTGGCGCAGAGCTCTCTCTCTTCGTAATGCATGTTGCAATCTTAGAACCCAGGGCCTTCAGTGACCAGCACAAAACAGCCACAGTACCTGTCTAGAAGACCTTTGTTCTAGGTTCTGATAATGTGGCTGCTCTTCCAGGTTATAAAGACAGAAAATTGATCTGATTTTGCAAATTTTAGTTAGGTGATCATAAATTTTAGATGAATTTTTCATGTCTTAGAGAAAAAAATGTATATGCTTTGCCTGAATAGAAAGGTCATAAGAAAAGACATTAACTTTGATTTGCCATAAGTTATTCAATTATTTTGGTGAATACTCATTGGGGTGATTTAAAAATAGTAATGTAGAGATCATGAAAGAGGCCTTAATTCAGTGGTATTTGGTGGTTCACAAGGTATCTAAAATTTAATGAAACTGATATAAGATAGAAGTCTTGTTAAAGATAGGGAAAAAAAACATTTTTTCATTTTTATATCACTTTGCAGTTTACAAAACTCTTTTGCATATATTAATGGGAAAGATAATCCTCTGAGATGTAGGTTACATATCCATAACCTCATTTAGCACATGATCAAACTGACACTCAGAAGCGTTAACATAAAAAAAATAATTAACTCTCTGCTTCCAGACAAAAGCTGGGCCCAGCCCGCTGTGTTCCTCAACTCTTCAGGCAGGCCTGAGCAGAAGGTGTGTGTGGTCCTGGGTGCCTTACAGCAGAGCCGAGAATTCGCCGATGACTATCCTGGCAAGGACCAGATACCTCAGCTGCATTCCTCTCTCCCACTAACTACCCCCATCTAGAGCTTCTGTAATTGGCCACAGATGTCATGGCAAGAACATTGATCTGTTCTGTGAAGTTACACCATTAAAACACTCTCCCGGCCTTCCCCTGCAAATCAGCCTCTCAAGGAGACACCTTCCACAGCTGGGGTTTCCAGGTACCTCCACCTGCTTGCATGACTAACACTAAAAATGAACCTGTAGAAACAGTAGGATTGCTTCTCTGTAGGTCAAGCTAACTGGTAACAAAGCACCAGTCACCGAGTCGCATTTCAGCTGTTAATTCCTGGCTCATCTACAGGCAAGCATGTGGTCACTTTCAAGAAAGAAACTCTTCATTTTATTGTAAAAAGGGTATTTTTGAGTTCATCTAAAAGTCTCATGACGTCTAGGAATGTAGATTCGTGTCTAAGTATAGAAATCTGAGTCATTCAGAGCCGAGCCACCTTAAGCAGTTGATCCCACGGTGAAGTGCAGTTACTTTTCTTCACGTGTGAGACACTCCTCACAACAAGGTGGGTGGGCTCGCATCTTCTCTCTGAGGTTCACAACGGCTGCTCTCTGTGTGGGGTGTGCTGAGCACATGTTCATTGCCTGTGCAGTGTCATTCCCTTCCTTTGTCCTTTCCCCAGGACTTCATTTGGGAACTCATGTGATTTTGGAGACTAGAGCCCATCACAACCTGAGTCATGGGACATGTGATTTACAGAGAGTGGCCAGCACATCCCGTAAACCATAGACTTATGATGGCCATGCTGTCCAGCCCCAAAGTCAGACTGAGAACCAGACAGTCTTGGGAAACAGTGTTAACATCCTCTATCTGACTTGTAGGTATGACTGTCACACTTGGGACATATGCAGCCTTTTTTGTTGTTTGTTTGTTTTGTTTTTGTTTGTTTCCTGCTCCCGGGAAAGCTATACCAATAAAAATAACCCTGGTCATAGTGAGAGGTATAGTATAATGAGGCAGGTACAGAACTTAATAATATCATTATCTCAAGAATCAATTGTGTCCAAAGGCTGAGTCATGTATACAAATAGATTAGGTTAGTGGAGTTGAGTTTTTAATGTTTCTTATAAAATAAAAGGTTCATATATAAGAATTATCTCACAGAATCTGTGTAATTTATACTTTCTTATTAAAAATGAAGAATCCAGAAAGAAAATAATAAAAGCATTAGCTATGTAGTACTTTCCCAGTACAATTTTACATCAGAATTTATATTTTCATGCTTTCAAGAGGATCCACACATTAAATACCTTCCTCATGCAAAAAGCATGTGAGTTGGATTTCTACAGTGAGAACATATTTCAGATCTCAGGGCACAAAAATCCTTAGTTTTCAGTAATCATATCTGAAACTATTCTCAGGATCACCTGAAAGAAAACAGGAGGTTTTTATACAGGTATGAACATTTTTTAAAGGGTAAAGGTTGTCTAGTAGTTTCACGAAACTCTCAACTTACAAGGAAAGTAGGATGAGAGCTGGCCTGTCTTCATCCTCCTGACTCATATCTCAGAGAGGCTGAAACATTTCAGATGTGTGAGAATGAAGGAAACACCTATCGTAAGAGCAACCAGAACCTACGGGAAGAGATGCGCACATGGGCAGCCGTTAGACACTCTGCACATAAACGGGGGAGACTAAAGACTGGGGACTCAGATGAGCACTTCGCTGGCCGTCGCTTCTTTGTTCAGTGTGCACAGTATGTACGCATTGTTAGTCATATATCAATGTATGATTATAATGACATACATCCATATAAATGCAGTACTTAGTTTTAAGCAGGAGACAATCTCATGTTTTATAAGTGAATATAGATACATTTGAAGGAAGGAGGCACATGTGAGCACATGTGAGGGGCCTCACACAGATGTTAGGCTGGGGATATTGCTTAGGAACATTAGGAATGAAAGAGCTACAGAGCAACACTGACAACCCAAGACAAAACAGAAACCAAACTCCGCCCTAGACTATACCCCCATTGCTGGGGTTAAAAGACAAATGAGCAGCCTTACCAGGCCACAGAAGATGACAATGCAGCCACTCCTGATGAGATCTGATAGACTAAGATCAGAAGGAAGAAGAGGAGGACCTCCCCTATCAGTGGACTTGGGGAGGGGCATGGGTGAAGAAGAGGGTGGAAGGGTGGGATTGGGAGGGGAGGAAGGAGGGGCTTATGGGGGGATACACAGTGAATAAAGTATAATTAATAAAAAAATGAAAAAAGGGATACTATTGCTACTTTTAAGGTTCCAACTAATTATTCTAAAGCCTCAGAAAATAATCCATTTGACCACAGGCTTGCCTGAGGCCTCTAGCTTCTTTAGTGGACAGTTGCCTCTGAAACTGACTTCCAAAGAGGACCATATGCAGTAAGAGAGTAGACTACTTCCCAAAGGAAACCGTGGCCACTAAAAAGTGACTATTCCATTGTGTAAATGTACTACACTTTCTGTATCCATTCCTCAATTGACGGAGATCTGGGTTGTTTCCAGATTCTGGATATTACAAATAAAGCTGCTATGAATATGGTTGAGCAAATGTCCTTCTTGTATGCTTGAGCATATTTTGGATATAAACCTGGAGTGGTATAGCTGGATCTTGAGGAAGCACTATTCCTAATTGTTTGAGAAAGTGCCAGACTGATTTCCAAAATGATTTTACAAGTTTACATTCCCACCAGCAATGGAGGAGGGTTCCCCTTTCTCTATATCCTCTCCAGCATGTATTGTCACTTGAGGTTTTGATCTTAGCCATTCTGATGGGTGTAAGGTGAAATCTCAGGGTTATTTTGATTTGCATCTCCCTGATGACTAAGGATATTGAACATTTAAGTGTTTCTCTGCCATTCACTATTCCTCTACTGAGAATTCTCTGTTTAGCTCTGTACCTCATTATTTAATTGGATTGTTTGATTTATTGCTGTTTAACTTCTTGAGTTCTTTATATGTTCCGGATATTAACCTTCTGTCAGATATAGGGTTGGTGAAGATCTTTTCCAGTCTGTAGGCTGTCATTTTGTTCTGATGACAATGTCGTTTGCTTTACAGAAGCTTTTCAGTTTCATGAGGTTCCATTTATTGATTGCTGTTCTTAGAGCCAGTGCTGTTGGTGTTCTGTTCAGAAAGTTGTGTCCTGTGCCAATAAGTTCAAGGTTCTTCCCCACTTTTTCTTCTAACAGGTTTAGTGTGTCTGGTTTTATGTTGAGGTCTTTGATCCACTTGGACTTTAGTTTTGTGCAGGGTGATAAGTATGGATCTATTTGCATTTTTCTACATGTAGATATCCAGTTAGACCAGCACCACTTGTTGAAGATGCTATCTTTTTTCCATTGTATGGTTTTGGCATCTTTGTCAAAAATCAGGAATACATTTACACAATGGAATACTACTCAGCAATTAAAAACAAAGAAATCATGAAATTTGCAGGCAAATGGTGGATCTAGGAAAGATCATCCTGAGTGAATTATCCCAGAAGCAGAAAGACACACATGGTATATACTCACTTATAAGTGGATACTATACCTATAAGATAGGGTAAACATACTAAAACCTGTCCACCTAAAGAAGCTAAACATGAAGAAAGACCCTGGGTGAGATGATCATTCCTCATCAGAAAGGGTAATGGGATGGACATTGGAAGAGGGAGAAATCAGGAAACAGGACAGGAGCCTAGCACAGAGGGTCTCTGAAAGTCTCTACCCAACAGGGTATCAAAACAGAGGCTGAGACTCATAGCCAAACTTTGGGCAGAGTGCAGGGAATCTTATGAAAGAAGGGGGAAATAGAAAATCCTGGAGGGGACAGGAGCTCCACAAGGAGAGAAAAAAAAATCTGGGCCCATGGGTATTTTTTGAGACTGATACTCTAACCAAGGACCATGCATGGAGATAACCTAGAACCCCTGCACAGATGTAGCCCATGACAGCTCAGTGTCCAAGTGGGTTCCCTAGTGAGGGGAACAGGGTCTGTCTATGACATGAACTCAGTGGCTGGCTCTTTGATCACCTCCCCCTGAGCAGGAAGCAGCCTTACCAGGTCACAGAGAAAGTCAATGCAGCCAGTCCTGATGAGACCTGATAGGCTAGGGTCAGATGGAAGGGGAGGAGGACTTCCCCTATTAGTGGACTGGAGAATGGCTATGGTGGAGAAGAGGGAGTGGAGATAGGATTGGGAGGGGATGAGGGTGGGGGCACAGTTGGGATACAAAGTGGATAAACTATAATTAATAAAAAATTAATTAATTAAAAAAGGGACTATTCCCCTTTAGCAAAAACCACTCACATTTATACAGTGGTAGCTAAAGCTTTAGAAACTCCAACTTTGATTCCTGCCTGTTTAACTACAGAAGAATGTCAATAGAGTTGATAGTGTTAACTATTATAGTAAATGACAAAACAAAAGAAACAAACTTCTTATCAAGAGAACAGGATGCCGCTCATGGATGGAGACATTACCCTCCAGTTGGACACATCAGTGCCATGGCCAAGGAATCATCCTTTGGAAGGTTATCACACTGTAAGCCACACTAAAGGGTTTGGTAAAACCAATTTCTCATTTAAAGATATAGTAATTTCCTTTTCCAAATCCCTTCCCCTAACACAGTAGGTTGCTAGGCTGTAGCCATGCCATTTGTATGTCTGCCATTCCTCTGAATTATTCAGAGAAACTTAGCTTCTCTTCTAACTTTTTTGTAAGTATGATTTTCTTAATGTTTTGTGTTTTTTTTTTTTTGGGGGGGGGCTTCCTTTCATTCCCTAAAGCCTTCATTCTCCTGCCACGTAATTTCTGGTCTGTCATGTATCTGATATGTGACAGCTTAGATGACATAGCTTTTTTACTTCCCTCATTCATTCTCTTTTGGGCAGTGGCTGAGTTTTAATGCTTGAGTACCCCCCGCCCCCTTAACTCTAATATACTCCTCCTTGGGCTTCCATTTAGGTCCATTCTTAAGTTCTTTTACAGACGAGATCAAGAATCCCAAGGGAGACCCCAGATTTCCCTGTATCAATCGTATGACAACAGGTTTCTGTGTCACATCAGAAAGTTTAAAGCAGAGATGAGTAATGTACATCACAGGGATAAAGCTTCAACCTTCTTCTGAGTGACTGTAGGCATTTTTCAAAGGCTGTATCTATGATGAGATGCTCTTCCCACAGTAGGACCATGGCTGAGGATATCAGACTTGGTTCACTTAAAGGATAAAGGGCATCTTTAAGTCTGGAGAACAAAAGGAAGGATGGTGTTCTTACAAGGACTCACACTCTGTCTCTCCTCACCATCAGTACAGTTTGATGTTCACAGTGCAGACTTCATACAAGTGTTAACTTTCCTCATTTGGATAATCTAAGTCTAGTTCAAAAAACATACTCAATTCTTAGATGAAAATTTGTTGCACACAAAACATTGACAATTTGCTTCCATCATAGTTTTGAAGCACAAGGGTATAGAAAGAAGAAAGGACAATCCACTTCTGTTTTTCAGAGAAAATGACTCCATAGTCACTGATTCCCTCAACATGCAGAATACACAGAGTAAGAGGCAATCATACTTCCCTGAAGGTGGGCTATTTTTAAGTGTAACACACTGATGCAGTATATGAATACCCAGCATGTTTCTGACAATCCCATCCATCACACTGCAGCACTTACCATGGCAAGGCCCTGCAGAATAGACACAAAGGCAATGTCATTGTAAGAGCTGAACCCAGGAAGAGAAAGGTGAGTGGACTTCAAAGCCACGGTGGTCATTGGGATAACTTTACAGCAAGTGTCCTTACCTTTGTATTGATTTTTCTTCTATCCTGAAATCTCAGTTATACATTCCAGCATGATTGCACACCAAGCAGAAAGTCACTTGATGAAATACATTGTCCCAAAATGGAAGAATGAAAGGAGTTCAGATAATTTACCATTTTGGTTGTCTTGGAAGCAGACTCTGAGACAACATTAGGCGCCATGAGTAACGGTTAGTGTCTGTGTGGACATTGGATGGGAATGGCTTCAAACTGAAATCCAGCTCTTGTAAAATCCAGATTAACTGACTCAGCCTTGGAGGAGAGCAGTAGTGCACAGGGTAATAGTAGGGGACTGTGCAATAAGGGGCAGGAAACGCTGCTACATGTCTTCCTCCTAAATGCTCTAGTCTAATGACTATGTGGTAGGCTCTGAATAACTGGTAAGGTGAAAGGGAGCTTCAGTCTTGTGTATAGGAAACTTAGCCAAGAACTTCCAATAATATTAAGGAGGAACAAGGGACAAAACCTAATATTTTCAAGGACATTAAGATTGAAATGTTTTGAGCTGGTGAGATGGCTCAGGTGGTAGAAGTGTTTATGAGGCAAACACGAGGATCTGAGTTTGGATCCCTAGCACCAAAATAAAAATTCAGGTGGAGAGCCACACTTTTGTAGCACAGTGCTGGGGGTGGGCTGAGGCAGGAAGCTCCCATAACTCACTGGCCAGTCAGTCTAGATGAATCTATAAACTCCAGGTTCAAAGAGAGATTCTATCTCCAAAACTTACAGTAAACAGTGACCGAGGATGACACCCAACTTTAACCTTTGTTTCCCACAGTTATGGGTACACACGTGTACACAAACCTACATGCACACATGTATATGCACAAATATGCAGGCATGCATACATCTCTCACACATACAAACACAGAAGAATAAACAAAAGTTTGAAATGTTTTATTCCAATGCACATCAAACTTGATTTTGAATGTAAATTTCCTGGGAGTTGTGTTAAAATCCAGATTCTGACTCAGTTTTGAGGCAGGCCTTGGAATGCTACACTTCAAACATGCTTCTAGGTGCTGCCAGAACTGAGCCCACTCATGGTACATACACCAAGGACTCCAAATCTTACCACAGATGGTGCTACATCCGAACTGACTGCTGCACTTCTCATAAGAGCTAAGAAAGAGAACCAACCTTACTGTCTAGCAACACACGAATAGATAAAGATACACAATGGAATTTTACCAAGCTGCAGAGAAATGTGAAATCATTACAGTTGTAGAAAAATAGATAGAACTGGAGATTGTATTAAGTGAAGTAACCAGATTTAGAAAGACAAAAACTGCATAGTTTTTTCCACATGACTAATCCTGGATATTAACTTTTATGGATGTATCCATATATACGTACGTGTTCTGTAAATAGATCACAAGCAGACTGTTAGATAAGAAGAGGGAGCAGGGGAGAAAACATATGTAAGAGAATTCATGAGAAAGTAAAAAGACCAAGAGACTAATGAATAGGAGGGCACTGGGCTAAGGGAAGGGAGTGAATGAAGAATCAAGCAGAATAGTGTATGATTAAAATATTGTAGTGAAAGACATTTCTTTAAATGCTAATTAAAAAACTAATAAAAGAAATTTTTAAAAATACTGTCACATCCCAAGAGTTCTAGTTTTCAAACTCAGTAAGACCTTGCTGCAACTGTCTTTATCTTTAAAAAAAAAAAAAAGTTGTTTCTCGCTGTTACCCTTTCTCAGACAAAGTTCCCTGGAACCTTAACCTCTAAAGTCCAAAAGATTTGGCATTATTCCCTGTCCATCTGGAGTGGTTGATAGGCAGCATCTTTAGATAGGAAATATATCATACGGATAAGCAAGCACATGGACCCTGAAACACTTTTGAAATGCCATGGCCAGCTGAGGAGATGCCTCTGTAGTTAAAGCATTTGCAACATGAGAAGGAGGACTGGAGATTGAATCTCCAGATATGAAGATGTCACGGGTCCCAGAGTGTTAATCAGAAATCAGATACACCAAACTTGAGAGCTAATTGGCAAGCAAGACTAGCTACTGGCAGTGTTCCCAAGCTCTGGGCTTAATTGAGAGACTTTACCTCAAAATGGAAGTGGAGAATGATCATGAAAGAAACATAAATATCAAATATCAAACAGGGGGCCTCCTAGCCTATTAGGTATCATCAGGACTGCCTGCACTTCCTCTGTGGCCTGGTAAGTCTACACCCACACCAGGGAAAGGTGATCAAAGAGCCAGCCCCTAAGTTCATGTTAGAGACAGTATCTGTTCTCCTTACAAGGGAACCTACTTAGAGAATGAGTTGCCATGAGCTACATCTGTGCAGGGGTTCTAGGTTATCTCCATGCATGGTCCTTGGTTGTAGTATCAGTCTCAGCAAAGACCCCTGGGCCCAGATTTTTAGTTCTGTTACTCTCCTTGTGGAGCTCCTGTCCCCTCCAGGTCTTTCTATCTCCCCATTCTTCTATAACAGTCCCTGCACTCTGCCCAAAGTTTGGCTATCAGTCTCAGCATGTGCTTTGATACCTTGCTGGGTAGAGTCTTTTAGAGGCCTCTGTGGTAGGCTTCTGTCCTGTTCCCTGTTTTCTCCCTCTTTTGATGTCATTTGCCTTTCTGAATGAGGATTAAGCATCTTACTCAGAGTCCTCCTTGCTTAGCTTCTTTAGGTGTAGAGATTATAGTATATTTATCCTATATTAAATGTCTAATATCTACTTATAAGTGAATATATGCCATGTGTGTCTTTCTGCTTCTGGGATACCTCACTCCGGATGATCTCTTCTAGTTTCTACCATTTGCCTACAAATTTCAGGACTTCCTTATTTATTTATTTTTTTTTTATGTTAGATGTATATTGCAATTCTTTTTTATTTTATTTTATTTTACTTTTTTCTCAATGCAGTTTATTCAGGAACCTTGAACAATCTTCTGACCCTGGGGAAAGCCAGCCCACAGCTTAAATAGCCTCTGGGTAGCCAACCCCAGCGTGCCACGTGGGCAATGCAGATAGGTCCACATACACGGAAGCAAGCCAGATCCTCACTTTTAATTGCCTTAGTAGTATTCCATTGTGTAAATGTAACTCAATTTCAGATTGAGTTGTTTAGATTGGGTTGTTTTCAGATTCTGCCTACTATGAATAAAGCTGCTATGAACATGATTGAGTGTTGTAAGCTGCGATTAATATTTTCTATTGGTTTATCTTTTATTAATGCTGCTGTTAATCCTAAATAGCTGTATAACCAAATCACCACACATAGACTATGATTTATTTAGTTAAACTAGCTCACAATGCTGGGCAATAGATACTCCATCCTAAACCTCCAAGCCCTCATAGTTTCCTAACATTTATATTTCCCACATTATACTTGCTTTTAGTGATATATTAGGTCCAGTCCATCTTTCCATGTTGTTCCAAGGTCTCTCCTCCAGCCTTGCTCTCCCAGTTCTCTCCTGCCCCCCTCCCTTCTTCTCTGCCTCCCACCATCCTGTCCTCTGGCTCTTCCCTCTCTTCCTGCTTCCTTTCCCTTGCTCAACATTGTGGCTAGTTGATTTATTTTGGCATGTTTACACAAAGTTGAGAGAAGTGATGCTTAGAATAAGACATTGCATTAAGCATCACAATGCAATGTCCGATTGAAACCAGAGAGTGGAGGAGAGAAATCAGCATTTGAATGAACAAGGATAAAGTGTATACATTCCAAAAGAACATTATACCAACAATTGAGCAAATGTCCTTGTTGTATGCTTGAGGATATTTTGGATATATGCCTGGGAGTGGTATAGCTGGATCTTTAGGAAGCGCTATTCCTAATTGTCTGAGAAAGCAATCAAAGGACAAACAACATCCAATGCCACCAAACTCAGACATTGCATTAAACCTGGGCAACTTAAATTAAGAAATGGAAGCTATTTTAATACATATATCTGAAGAATTCAAGACAACAAAAGCTTTCCCAGAAGTGTATTTATTTGTTTAATTATCAGAAACAAAATGAGAAATTCTATAACATTTGCAGCAAAATTGTATCGAGGTATAACGAGACACAAATAAAGTTGCAAGGGCTGTTGAGTCATCCAAGAACATTTCTTCTTAAGATGAAAATTGTATTGCTTTGGCACTGCAGGGTGGCTGAACAGGTGAGGGTTCTTGCCACATGACATTGCAATCCTGAAGACCTGATTTCTAAGGTGGAGACCAGCTCAGCTTCCCAGAGAAGGCTCAGCTGAGTTACTGGGAAAAGACACTCTCGAACCTGTTGAGCTGCCTGCAGGCTGTGCAGTGAGCTCCAGGTCCCCAGCTTTTGTGAGCTATCACCAGTGCTTTGGTGATGCAGCTGTCTTTGAGTCACTCTTGCTTTTGTAAGTGACACATTCCTGTAACTCCAATTACACTCACTGGTTCAGCAAGTTAGAAAAAAATGGCTGGGCCTACCAGTTCTCAGTCAAAGACAGTAAAGACCAGCAAGCCTCATACACAGGGAACATGGACCAAGACCTCAGCAGAGGTAGGACCCATTGACTACCTGGAATTAGAGGATAATTTTCCCTCCAGCCAGCAACCACTGGGGTAAGAAAGTTACAAGAAGGGAGGAATAGGTCTTTCTGTGTGTGTGAAATTATAGGCTACGTTTAATAAAATTAGCCATTCAAATGGGAGATTTCTAGTGTATCAAAAACATAACTTTGAAAATATTATGACACGTAACCCAGTTGTTATCATACCAATAATAGGCTGTCATTAGTGGACAGGATGTTTGACTGTATAATACTATGACACCCTCCTCTTCAAACACAATACAAACATGAGGCTATAAATACTATGAAAAAATAAGCTCTGCCATACATAAACACCTTATCTGCTTAACTATGCTTTCTGTAATATGTTTTTTCTATCAAGGAAAATGTCATATCCTAAAATTTCAGAGATTTTACAAATAAGATTGACTTAAAACCATCTTATTTACATTTTTTATGAATTTCTTCTTCACTGTTTTCTATTACCCCAGTCTATTGAAATGGACACAGCTAGATGAACTGATACCATTCACATGCACAATTTGTGAAATTAGTCACTATTTTTCACACTCCAAGAGACTTATTTGTTTTTTTTTTTTAAATCCTTTCATTTCAGTAAGGCCACTCTTCTCTCCCCCAAAATACTTGATCACACCTTCCCAAATCTGCTTGGTCTTGACTCTATAAACAACTGGGTTCATGGTAGGGGGCAGTAGCAGGTAGAGGTTGGCCACTATGATGTGGATGTGGTGGGGAATAGTGTGTCCTCCAAAATGATGAGTGAAGAACGTGAAAAAGGCAGGCACGTAAGTGACCACAATAGCACAGATGTGAGCTGTGCAGGTGCTGAAGGTTCTGGGAGAGCATCAGCAGAGGACAGGGTCATTGCTGTTCTCGATATCATTGTGTAAGACACAGTGATACAGAATAGGCCTTAAACTCATGAGTAAGGAATAAGTTTTTTAAGAGAGGCTTCATCCTTCGTGCATCGGCCGGGAAAAACTGCCTAACTGGAAACAAACAAGTGATGAGCAAGTATGCATCATTCCCTCCTTGTTTCTGCCCTAAGTCAGTACGGTAAAGGCTCGTAGAAAGGGATAGATCACCAATAGAAATAAAAAGAGGAACTTCTTACATTTTAATGAGACCAGTCCTTTAAAGTCACCAACAGGTGATGTGAAGTTCAGGAGCTTTTGTGCCAAGTAGGGAGCTAAGTGGTGTCTATAGCTCACACATGCAAGGCTCTCGCTGTTCTCATGAGCATAGTGGCCTAACTGAAAAGAGCTGAGCCTGGCAGAGGAGTGTGGAAACAGGCCAGAGCAGGAGCTTGACCCAGACAGTAGATCTAAGTAGCCAGAAAGATGTGTTCACATGCCCCCAGTGTTTCAACTAACTGAACACCATGTGCTTCGACAGTGATCCCTGTCCCACTCTTGTGGAAATCCGGAAAGGTACAGAAAGCTTGCAAGGTATTTTGTGTAGAAGAATAGCTTTTCTCTGGTGCAGATACCCTGCAGGCAGAATCAGGTGAATTTGGGCCATAAAAGCCAAGGTCCCCTAGTTCCCTGGAGAGACCAGTGCATTGATCCCGTGGATCCACAGTCCACACTTGCATTTGGATCTCAGCTACTCAGGATCCATTTCTTATTCATTTATTGTGTAGCCAAGAGATGGAGATTAGGAAAGCCCACATGGAGTCTTGATAATATGGATTCTCAGGGGTTTTAGTTTTTAATTTTACATTATGGAGATATGACATCTCCATATCCAGAATTGGGTTATGAACTTAAATATCACCTCTAATCACTTTTGATCAGACTTCTTTTCTTTGTTATCAAAAAATGGTTTGCACTGCTATGTGAAGTCTTTGGCCGTTTGATCACTTTTAATCATTTCCTCAATATCTACGGTGTTAAGGCCACCATATGTATCATTTCTTTCATAACATAGTACAGGGGTTCCCTAGGTCACCATCTATATTGATGTGAGCTGGGGTATAGCTAAATTATTTCCTCTTCTTAGAGAGGGAAAAATAAAAGCTAGTTCCTGCATGTTTAGTTCCACTGTAGACATCTGTGAACAATCCAGACTTACAGATTATAGAACTAATTACATGCTCTGCAGAGTTCTTTTCTGAAGCTGCTGTAACCGTATGCTACTCGTCTTCATTACATCTTTGTGAGGTATGACCACAAAATCAATTCTTTTTCTTTAATAGGGAGAAGAGGAAGAAAGCGGTTTGCTCAAGGTTACTTACTAAATAAGCACTGGAACAAGTGCAGAAAAAGCAGGACTCATGATTCCTGTTTCTGTATTCAACCCAGGAAATCCTGTTGCCTTCCAAACCATGACATGATCTCAGGCATGGTTTCTGGTAAATGCAGAGCTGGTCTCTGAATCCAAGGCTGTCTCATTCCTATTCCCTGACACAAGGCACTGAATGAAGGTGGGTCCTTACAGAATAGATCTCTGCTCCTCGGGCATGGGAGATACAGACGTGAGTAAATCTCCTTTGGAGGCCAGCTTCTTTAGACATAGAAATGAAGTGGAATCTTTCGGGTTGCCTCTGGGCTGTGTTACTAATTAGCTTTGTGTTCTTATGATAGTCAAGCCGTTGAAAAAGAAGTTCTATGGAGACACAAATGACTACTGACTGAAGTGGACAGGAGTACAGTGCAAAACGATGCCTTTTCATATGGAAGAGGGCACTGAGAACATGTTTTTCCACTGAATTGGACCTCTTTCTCACTTTTGTCAATCTCCTCATCATTACTCTATTTCAAGGGCCTTGAATAACCTCTACATTCCAGATATATATTGCCATGTAAATATGCAGAACATTCTGACACTTAAAAAATATGTCCAGAGCAAAGTAGGACAAATGAGAATTACAGCGTAGCCTGCAGCCATAAGGGAGAGGAACAAGTAGGCAATACTTCACTTCCTAAAGCTAAGGTAGTAGTTTTCCAGCCAACTGATGCACAGGGGGATGAAATTATTAACCAAGCCAACAAATGCACAGGCTAGGAAACAAATAAATTATTTTAACATTATTTTAAAACCCATGTATCATCAATGATATATCACCAAGTACAAGCTATACATTCTGTACTGATTTTAAAGACTCAGTATCTTTATGGTATGATATTTATTCAAAAGTGAGCCATAATATATGAATGGATGAGTCTCATTTATTTATGATATACAGAATAGTGATTATTGTCAATAATAAAAAGCTACTGACTCAGTTTCCTAATGATAAACTCAATTAATTTCTGCATAGAAGCAACCAAAATGACCATTTCCAAGGAGACATGAAGAGTTTTTCCCTGATCCCTTTTTAGAAAATTCAGTTTTGCTAGGAGATAGGGTGCTGTGTGTTTTTGATGCTGTCCTTGTCATTGACAGAGGGCTGAGGAAGCACCTTCACTGCAATGGAAAACTAAGATGGTCATAAGCTTTCCGCAAAGCCAATGCTGCAGAACTGGACCTTCCCGCTGTGGTTCTAGGATCTGTGAGTAAGGAGTGCTTAGGATGCGCCATTATTGATGCATATGACTAAAAACCCAAGAGAAACACACATACAGATAGAGAGGTCTGAATTGCTTGCAGCTATTGCTTTCTCTAGTGTGATTTTTGTCATGTGAACGGGCACAAGAGCTTTCCTCATATGCTTCCCTTAATGTTCACAGAGTGACATGATGGGTAATTTTATTCCCATTCTCCACAGCAAGGCCATCCAGGATGAAGCAAATGCTGTTTGGAGTGCTTTTGCTCAAAGGGTCACACACCCCAAGTAAGGATTCTTTCTGCTATGTTGTCACCAAGGCAAATGTTACAGGCTGCCATGGATGACACAGGACGTTAGCAGCATAATGTGTTTTCAACAGAACACAAGGCTCAGAAAGTAAAATGATGAGCAAAACAAAGGTTTTTCTTTCCGGATGCTCTGGGATTGGTAAGTTTTATTCTTTTTATATTTTTTTTCTGATTTGTGGTTATAGAAGAAATTAATAGCACCGGGGGAATTAACTTTGAAGTTGGAAGATGACAAAAAAAGTGATTTAATTATATTGGCTTCCTGTTATTGAGATTGGCAGTAGGCATACAGCAGGATGTAATTTGCTTTCTGTATAATACTATGTAAAACTGATCCAAATGGATGTAATTAAGTGTAGAATATTGACTAACTAATCCACTCAAGTGAATATTATTGAGTAAATGTAATTGTGTATTATTACAATTTCTAATAGATTCTGACATTTTGAGTAGTTTCATTGTGTGCTTATGAAATATTTACGAGATTGTCCCAAGCTGATAAATAATAGCAAATTTCAAATACACTTTGGTAGCTACAGTGAAAAAGATATTCCATATGCAGTCTGATGTTTAAATGATATAAAAGTTGAATTTGTTTAAACAATGTTTGTTTCCAGTACAAGCAGTATAACTAAACTAAAGATAGGTATACCCAGGAGGAACTAACATGAGCTCATCTATTGGAAATTGATCTTTTTAAAGTTTGAGTTTAGAAAACGCAGAACTTTTTTATTTTCGAGGGATTCATTTCACACAAATGGATTTTTAATAAAATCTCCAATTATTTCCTCACATGTGGATTTACTGGTCACTTCCTTTTTCTTGTCTTGTTTATTGGTTTCTTTATCTTCCCAGAACAGTCTTAGCTGGAGGCAACCTCAGAATTGCAAAGTACCAGCACAGACTTCCCTTTAAAATAAGAAAATGATGGAGGTGAAGGTTGGAAAAGAGCTGCTGGGAAGAAAGAGAATCCTGGACACAGAGAAATTGTAAAAGCATTTATTCAAATTTACAAATTAAAAGGCTAAAATAGCTCAGGTTTTAGAAACATATAATTTTTAAGCATAATTACAGTCTACCAAGTGAGGCCCTAATTTGTGACACTCATTGTCTAACGCTTCCAAAGAGCTCCAAACAGGATTTCATAATTCAATGCAACTATTTTTTACTCTTTTTATTTTTTGGAATGCTTCCTGATATATAAAATAACAGCCATGGAGATTTCAAAGACCACTGCAACAGTGTCCAGTTTAAAAGTTGATGTCCCCGTTTTTACAGTTGACATTAGAACTTTGTGCTGAATGGAATCATCTAAATTGGGAAACAAGGAGTATAAAGGGAACTCCGTAATGGCCACGGTCAGAGATGGCTGGAAAGTCAGTGGCACACAGGCTCTCCTGCTTTTGAGATGGCCAAGCCATTGTTCAAGTGGAGCTATCACCAAGTCTTTTTTTCTGTGCCATCCTTACTCTGGACTTCTCTGGAGCTATCATTCTGCCCTTTTTAGGAGAATGGCACTTGGGCTACATCCACAGGGAAGGATTTTTGCTTGACTTTATTAGTGTATTTGAAAGAAATATGATTATGTGATCCCTACGCCAACGCTTCCAAAGCTTCAGGTAGTGTTTGAACTCCAGGAGTTTGCTCATAAGCTGTTGTACTTTCACTCCAGCTTGCTCTCTCTTCCTACTTTATAGGGATCTCTTTTCTACTCGTTTTGTTTAGGATACTAAAACATGTATTTCTCTCCCTTTGAAGGACAAACCACATATTCTGCTGCTTCTTAGACAGCTCCCTCCGGATTTGCCATGTCCAAAGCGGATGTCTTCACCTTCCGCAATAACTAGGTGCCAGATCTTATCATTGTCAACCCGTATTTGTATTTGAGTGGTAGACTACCAGCAACACAGTCATCTAGAAATCTGAGAGTTATTCCCTCTTACCTTGCCTCTCCACGTTTATATCAGTTCTACTTAGTTTCATATGGTTGGGTTATGTCCTCGCCTCTTTGATCATTCCTATATTAACTACTGGAATTTTAGATTAATTATAATGGCTTTGCTGCAGTATCATAGAGTTCTAAATCATTTCATGTTTTCTGCTCTTACTTCTTTCTATCTATTTTCCACCCTGGAGAGAATGTTATAATTTAAAATTTAAAACTAATTATGTCACTCACTTTCCTGTCTAAATATTTCAATGAATATCGGATGACAGACTAGTGATACTTTTAACACATTTTCATCCATTATTTGGGAATTCCATTCCTGTATACAATATATTTTGACAATATTCACTAAGTCTTCCCCATAACTCTTAGATCTTCACCAAACTTCTCCATCCCTTTATCAACTTCATGTTATTCTTTTTTAAAATTACTTACAGAATTAAACTTGTGCTGTTTATATACTCAAGGGTAAGGATCTACCCACTTGAATATAGTAGACCCACAGGTCTACACCCTTAAGAAAGACTGACTTTTCCTTCCTGTAGCAACTATCAACTAGGGGCTCTCAAAAGCACTTTGCTCCCTTCATGCTTAAAGGTTGCTGGGCCTAGTCTTGCCCAGAACGGCGCTGCTGTTAGGTTCACAAATGCAGAAAACACAGTTTGCCAAGGTCCTCCCTGACCTTTTAAATTGAAAGTATCCCATTTATGGCTGAGTACCTCACATACACTTAATCTCTGCATGTGATTGAGAATTCCTTAGTTAATGACTGTCCACCACACAAACACATTTCTCTGGTAAAATCTGAGAGCTGCACTAAACTATGGGCTTAGAAATAGGAATTTAGAGGGCAGCTTGATACTATATATTTTTTTAAAAAATGGTAATAGATATTCTTGGGGCTATGAGCTTCCTAGTCATAGGGTCTTAGCCAGATAGCCAGATATATAATACCAGGCATACATTTCTGCAT
This sequence comes from Meriones unguiculatus, assembly GCF_030254825.1. Classification (NCBI taxonomy): domain Eukaryota; kingdom Metazoa; phylum Chordata; class Mammalia; order Rodentia; family Muridae; genus Meriones; species Meriones unguiculatus. The sequence goes on from NC_083354.1 coordinate 132,651,391, forward strand.
GTGGAACGGGCCTTCACTCCAATCAAGAAACACCTTGTTATCTGAATAATATTTCTCCGACAATTGTACTTATAGACATATCTTGCTGTGGCAGTCACTATGGTAGTGCTCAGGGTTCATAGCTGGGTAAGACTACTGAGGATTTGTCTTCCTCTGTAGCTTACATAGAACCTTCTCTTACTATGAGACCTAACAAGCAGGGAGAAAACTTCCTGGTCGTTATCAACTTATTTTCCTTGTGTGCTGTGACAAATCTGTACAGTGTCTTTGACAATAGGGCATACACCAGTTTCTGGTGGACAACTATTGGATAGCAGTTTCCCCTAAGGTTAAATAAAGCCTTCCATCTTGTAGGGAAACTGCCTAAGACAAAAATAATAATAATAATAATAATAAAAGAAAAGTGAAAGAAAGGACGTTTTAGGATACGCTATTTGGAGGAGGTGAATCAACAGGATTCTAAGTGGAGATAAAACAGTCTATCTCTTAGGGAAATTCTGTTGAGATAGGAAGCAAACAGTTCAAGCAGCTGCACAAAGTCCCTCGAACTGACCAGATTCACTAGATCCCTTTCTCCTCAAGAGTCTATAAACAAACAAGACTACCAAGACTCACTCTCAAGACAACCCAGCCAAGCAACCTTGAAGAAGCCAGTGCCAGCCGGACTGCCAGGAGGAGGCTCAGACCAACTGATCCACCTGGAAAGACTCTCCAACACATTGAGCTGCCCCTGTGCACTGTGCGCTGGGTTTCCAGATTTTGTGAGCTGTCACCAGTGAGAACCGTCTTCATGTAGCTGGTTTTGTGTAATTTCTTCTCCTGTAAGTAGCCTTTCGCCCATATGTTCCTGATAAAACTCACTGATTCGCCAAATCAGATATAGGTGCAGTCATTACTTTGTTCTATCATGGACTCATTTTCTAAAATGAGTAGCTGTGTGTATTTCTCTCTCTCTCTCTGTGTATGTGTGTGTGTGTGTGTGTGTGTGTGTGTGTGTGTGTGTGTGATGTCTCCCTAGGAAAAGTCTACACAATATCAACCAAGAGCAATGGAAAAACCTTGTATTGTTTTTTGGGGGGGGGTGTCTCTGGGTCATCACTAACTAGGGTTTTTATTAGGCTATCTGCTTCTGAGAGGAACATGACCTCATATTTAGGGTAACATTTATGACACTTTTACACACACACACATTTCTGTGTGGCCTTTTCCGAAGTTCTTATCAATCTTCCTACCTTTTCTGCTTTACCCTTCTTTCCCTCTCACTACTTATTCCCTTTTCCCTTAGTGTAACTTGTGCTCTGCTAGCCTCCTCCCATTGAGTTATGTGTATGTCGACTATGTCAGAGGCAGGGCTTGCTTTTGGAGGAAGACAAGACCCCCTTCAGGCTCCCCCAGCCACATCCTCACACAATCTGCAAACAGCTGTCTGGCCATCTGAGCTTTAATCCTCACAACCCATTACAGAGGTACCAATCACCTTTTTCTCCTCCAAGCACTAGCATCTTGTTTTCCTGAACTGTATCTGAAGTATAGAATGTGTAAAGCATCATTGCTCTCCCTGACTGTGCACTCTTATCCTTCTCCCACTGGGACCAGGCCTATGCTTAGAAATAATCCTGGTATCTCATTTCCCTGTAAACTTCCCATTGTTTCTCTCCTGTTTCCTGTTTCTCTTGACTACCTCTCCTTTGTTAGGTGTCACAAATTTCCTCTGTGTTATTGTATGTGTTCCTCTATTTGTGTGTATGTGTGTGTGTGTGTGATAAATTTCAGGAGATCTATGTTTGAAAACGTTTTTATTATTCCTTAAGTGGAATGATAATTTGGCTTGGTTTATATTTTAAAATGGAAATAATTTTCTTATTAATTTTTAATTTTAAGACATTGCAGCATTATCTTTTATATATCAATATTTAATATGAAACAATTCTACAGTATTAAATAACAATATTGACCTGTTATAAAAGGTATTAAGCATATTCCTTCCACATTGCCAGTCTGAATATTTGAACCCTCTCCCTTTGTGGTCTAAATTTGAATGTCAAAATCCCAAATCTCATGCTAATAATGGATTAGGCAGTGGGATCTTTGAGAAGCCTTCATGATTTGAGTCAGTTATGCCTGGGTCCTGGACTTTCCAACCACCATGGCTATGAGAGCTAAATATCTTCTGTATAGAAGCCTCCCAGTTCATGGTATTTACTGTAGAAACCTGAATAAAGTAAGATGTAATCCTCCTATAGCCTTGTGGACAATTTTTGTCAATAAGATTTAAGAGAATGATTACTAGATATTAATGCAAATTTCACTATGAGACTTGACAATTGTTCCTCCTCTTATTCCTTGGATGTTTCTCTTGAGCAATTCAGACCATAAAGAGGTACTTTAAAAAGGATGTGGAACCCCTTCATCATGCATATATAAATATAAAGTATGAATAACAATTCAATCATGAATTAAAAGAAAAAAATGTGCTAGTATTATTCTGAAAAAAAAAAAAAAAAAAAAAACAACCTGAGCTAGAGTGGCAGGGATTTTGCTATGAGATTGTGTCTGTTACAAATGTCAGAGGGGCTACACCCATAAAAATCTCACCAACAAGGCTGCCCAAACATGAGCAGAGGATAGTGAATCGACAGGCTAATGGAAAAGGTGAATGCTCAGGAGGTCTCAACTCTAGACAAAGAACTACAGGCAGCAAAGAACAGGTCTGGTGGGGGGTTGTAAATGGGGAGGGTTCAGAGGAGCAGTTCTCAACCTGTGGATTGAGGTCCCTTTGGGGACTGAACAGCTCTTTCACAAGGGACACTTATATATACAGCATTATCAGCTATTTACATTGTGAGTCAAAACAGTAGCAAAATTACAGTTTGAAATAGCAATGAAATAATTTCTTGGTTGGGGTCCCTACAAATGAGGAACTGTATTAAAAGCTCACAGCATTAGGAGGTTTGAGAACCACTGGTTTAGAAGGCAAGAACAGAAGGGGAAATGATGTAATCATAACCTCAAAAATATTTTAGTAAATTTGTTCCTCTCAGAGGGAAAATATATTGCAAATTTACTTTTTATTCCATTGGAAAATGTTGCCTTTTCTTATTTTTTCCAGATACTGGTGGAAAATTAAAATTATATGCCAATGAAGGTATGTTTAGATTTTAAATGTTCACGTACAATTCATGCAAAAGACTAGAGTATTCCTATTGGAAATTTTCTTGAAGTGTAAATTTATATTTTTATATAAAGAAAGTTTTGTTTTGGACAATATAAAATTACTAGCTCTTATGTTTTAACAGCTTCAGTAGTGTTTACACTGTGTTTAAAAACATGTCAAGAATGTGTCACCAACATTGACAATGACTTCCATTTTCACCTCTTCAGGAAATAATGAGACAAACAAGCAAAGCAAAGACAGATGTCTGAACACAGGCTAAGCTGTGACATACACCAGACATGGGCACTTAAGTGATGATATCAGAAATATAGCCCTCAGTATCTGTGCTCAGCATGCTGTCTGTGATCAGGTATGCAAAACATCTTTCTATTTCATTTTCTTTCTTTTTTAATTAATTAATTTTTAATTAATTACAATTTATTCACTTTGTATCCTAGCTGTAGCCCCCTCCCTCGTCCCCTCCCAATCTCACCCTCCCTCCCTCATCTCCTCAGGATTGACTGCCTTGTCTTCTTCTGTGGCCTGGTAAGGCTGCCCCCCCCCCCCTCAGGGGGAGGAGATAAAAGAGCCAACCACTGAGTTCATGTCAGAGACAGTCCCTGTTCCGTTTACTACAGAACTCCCTTGGACACTGAGCTGCCATGGGCTACATCTGTCCAGGAGTTCTAGGTTATCTCCATGAATGGTCCTTAGTTGGAGTATCAGTGTCAGAAAAGACCCCTGTGCCCAGATTTCTTGGTTCTGTTGCTCTCCTTGTGGAGCTCCTGTCCCCTCCAGGTCTTACTATCTCCCCCTTCTTTCATAAGATTCCCTGCACTCTGCCCAAAGTTTGGCTATGAGTCTCAGCATCTGTTTTGATACCCTGCTGGGTAGAGTCTTTCAGAGGCCCTCTACAGTAGGCTCCTGTCCTGTTCCCTGTTTTTTCCCTCTTCTGAGGTCTGTTCTGTTTGCCATTCTGAATGAGGATTGATCCTCTTACCCAGGCTCCTCCTTCTTGGGTAGCTTCTTTAGGTATACAGATTATAGTATGATTATCCTATATTATAGAAATGTAAACTTGTACAATCACTTTGGAAACCAATCTGGTGCTTTTTCAGAAAAGTAGGAATAGTATTACCTCAAGATCTAGCTATACCACGCCTAGGCATATGTACAAAATATGCTCAAGTACATAAGAAGGACATTTGTTACTCATAATAGCCAGAATCTGGAAACAACCTAGATGTCCCTCAACAGAGGAATGGATGGAGAAATTGTATTCTAGAAGCAGAAAGACACACGTGGTATATGCTCACTTGTAAGTGGATATTACTTCATTTTCTTTAACCTCAAAAGAAGACAAACTCAAAAACATCTTTCAGAGTGTGACTATGATGTGTTTTGTAAATGACATTGAAATTTGATTGCTGTTTTGGTGGTAATAGTGGGAAGTTGGGAACAATGCCTTTTCTGAGAGGAGTTTCTCCTCTCAGGAACTCTATTACTTGCTCTGAGAAGAGTCTGTCATGAATGTTCTTTGCATATTCTCCTCTACCAGGGGCTGCTGACTGAGCACAGCTGTTATCATGACCATTTGATGGAGAACACTGCAATCCGTAACACCCAGGCCCCATCACCCAGGGAAATACTGTGTTCTCCAAATGGCTGTCTGGAAGGGCTAAGTTCTACAAGTGATAAGAGCCCAAAGGAGGCAATTTGGAGGCAGGAAATGGAAGAAACCAGAAGATAGCAGAATGAGCACATTTCCACCGACTGACCCACTGGGAAGCAGTACTGTAGGGTCATCATGAAGAATCATGAAGAAGCCTCAACACTAACTGCTTCCTATGAAGCTGCCTGGGTGGCATTGACCCTTCTGCCTCTCCAAGTCCCTCCGGACTCGGACTTTACTGTAACTTACCCTTGCTATGCCCCCCTCCACCCTCTGCAGTGTGAGGACTTAGCTTTGCTCTATAAGGAGCATTAGCTGAGATCTGGGGCTCCTCACACATTTAAGATGCCACTGGGGCTTCTCCTGGCTTACCTGTCTTATTACTCACTCACCCCCCCACACACACGCAACTCTGTCTCCATACCAGGCTGCTCCAGTGAGATCACCGTCACACCATCGTGCCTTCCATAGGTATCACCACACAGTGGGCTCATAGGTATCTTCAACCCAGTGTTCTCCAACTTGCTTCAAATGAATCCACAAGCTTAACCAAACAGCTCTTGTCTTGCTCATTTTTCTTAGTAACTGCTACCACCATAAATGAGTTGTCTAAGTCAGGAACCTGAAAGTGCATCCCTTTCTCCTACTCCCACTCTGCTCATCCATTCTCTAGCAAACCTTGAAAACCTCGCCTCTCTGTACACCTCCTAAACTCCATTCCATCCCCGTGTCATAGTTGTTCCTAGCTGTCCTCCGTACCTCCACTCTCCTCAGCTCCTTCAGTACAGTGTCCCTTCAGAAGAACAATCTCAGCATGCTTTGTTGCTGATTTTGTCTGAGGTAAATTTTTATTAGAATTACTCTGACCATTATTGACTAATCCTGCATTAAATAAATATCCTTCAACTCAGTGCAGTGTGCCTTCTATATCCTATCCCATATCTTTATCCCCAGGTTTTCTTCTTGTCCCCAGATTATAAGGGATTAAACTTCAGACTTACTGGGTTTTTATTTCCCTATACATCCTTTATCAATTGCACACCTGGTCTTTCCACATTCCCATTTTCTCTGTCTCACACAGTCTTACCTCTCCTCAGCTTGTTAAATTTTGCCTAACCTTTAGACATCCCTCCCCAGGAGGGCCCATCATATCTCCTCTCAGGTTAATGGTTCTTGCCATAGTAGCCACTGGGCCTTGACATTTGCCCCACACCACCAAGAGGACTCAGTCAGGCCTGGTGCTAAGATTCCTTCCATCTAGGGATCAGCCCTCTGCCTGCCCTGCTTACAATCTGCCTTCCTCACAATCTGGCACAGGGACTGGCTTAAACTTATCACAATTTATCAACACCTTTATGAATAGGTTCGCTTCTCTGCTCTCTCGGTGTGTGTCAATTCCCAGAACAGCCAGTATCTTCTTTCTGTGGATAACTGCTATGTGCAGGTTTTCCTCCACAGACTCTTAGCAGATGTCACTTACAGAATTGCAAGGGGTAAGGTCAGAAAAACTTTCAAGGAACGAGCTCTAAGGCAGACTATTTCATTTACTAGGCGTAGGAAATGACAAGACGTAGATAATGCAATTATTATCCAGTACTTAAAAATCTGCCTCCTTTATATCATTTAATCTGAAGTTGGTGAAATACAGTATGAAAGCCCAGTCTTTAAGAATTGATTTCACAGCAAGGGAGCAAATTAAACACTCATTAGATTTGCTTGCCAGGGAGCTGGGGACACAAATAATTTTTTAATCACTTATACCACTTTGAGCTGACATTTCTCCTTCTGAAAAGTCTCTTTCTTAGGTATTTTATTATGTGGTGGTCTATATGTGCTATACTTTTAAACTATAATTGTAACATTTGTTTTTTATTCATGTATACTTGTATGTCTGTGTGTGTACTTATATGTCTGTGTGTGTACTTGTATGTCTGTGTGTGTACTTGTATGTCTGTGTGTACCAGGCGTGTGTGAGTGTGTGTGATTGTGTGTGTATGTGAATGTGGAAGCCCAAAGAGCTCCTGGAGTTTGAGTTCTAGGGAGTTGTGGGTTCTGTACACATTTAATAAAATATATTTTATCAAATGTACATGTTTAAATTTTGTTTGGTTTTATCTACTTTTAATATTATTTACTTTTATTATATACATAATATAAATTTATGTTTATATATAATTTATATAAACTCTAAATACATGATTTATAAAGTACATATTTTAAAAAATGAATACAGAAAGATAACTCTAATTAAATACTTTTAGAAAAAAAACATTAAATGACTTATCTATAGTTGGATGGATCCATAAAAATCTCTCCAGGTTCTGACTCAAATAGAACTCGTTCTCTTCTTAATGTCTTTAGCGTAAAGTCCTGGCAGGTTATCAATAGGATTGAACCATGTCTCTTAGAAATTGGCATTCTCAATCTTACTTAAACTTTACACTGGGTTGAGGATGGTGGTTAGAACAGTAAAGCTGGTCCAGGAGCGTGCAAGTAAAAGTGCAGCAGCGAGTGTGTCAGCACGTACCTCCCTCAGATGGTGAGTGCTTAGTCAGCGTTCTGTTGCTGTGAGGAGATAGCCCCATGAGCAAGGGGACGCTGATAAGAGAAAGCATTTAGTAGGGGTTTTGCCTATAGTCTCAGAGGTTTGGTCCATTGTCATCATGGCAGGAAGCATGGAAGCATACAGGCAGAGTACTGAAGAAGTACCTGAATATCATCCTGATTTGTAGGCAGAAGAGAGAGCGAGACTCCGGGCTTAGCATGGGTTTTTGAAACATCAAGCTTACCCCCAGTGATAAACTTTTTCCAACAAGGCCGTATCTCCTGATACTTTTAATCCTTTCAAATAGTGACACTTCCTGGTGACTAAGCATTCAAATATATGTGTGTACTCAAATATATGAGTCTATGTTTTCCCTTCTGAATGAGGATTAAGCATTTTTCCTGAGGCCCTCTTTGTCATTTAGCTTCTTGAAGGGTGTAAATTTTAATGTTTATCCTATATAGTATGGCTAATATTTAGTTATAAGTGAATATATATTATGCATGTCTCTCTGACTCTGGACTGATCTTTTCTAGTTCCATCCATTTGCCTGCAAATATCATGATTTCCTTGTCTTTAATTGCTGACTAGTATTCCATTGTGTAAATGTATGACAATTTCTGTATCCATTCTTTGGTTGAAGGACATCTAGATTGCTTCCATATTCTGGCTATTACAAATAAAGCTGCTTTGAATAGTGTTGAACAAATATCCCTGTTGTATGGTTGAGCATCTTTCAGATTTATGCCCAGGAGTGGTATAGCTGGATCTTGAGGTATCACTACCCATTTTTTCTGAGAAAGTGCCAAACTGATTTCCAAAGTGGTTGTGCAAGTTTACATTCCCACCAGCAATGGAGGAGGATTCCACTTCTCCACATCCTCTTCAGCATGTGATGTCACTTGAGTTTTTGATCTTAGCTATTCTGATGGATGTGAGATGAAATCTCAGAGTCATTTTGATTTGCATTTTCCTGAAGACTAAGGATGCTGAGCATTTCTTTAAGTGTTTCAATATTCCAGTGTTGAGAATTCTGTTTAGCTCTGTACCCCATTTTAAACAGAATATTTGGTTTGGTGGTGTCTAATTTCTTGAGTTCTTTATATATTCTGGATATTAGCCCTCAATCAGATGTAGGGTTGGTGAAGATCCTTTTCCAGTCTATAGGCTGTCATTTTATTCTGTTGAGACTGTCCTTTGCTTTACAGAAGCCTTTCCATTTCAGGAAGTCCCATTTATTTATTGTTGATCTTAAGAGACTGTGTTGTTGGTGTTCTAACCAGGAACATTAGTCTCCTGTGCCAATAAGGTCAAGGCGCTTTCCCACTTTTTCTTCTAACAGGTTTAGTATGTCTGGTTTTATGTTGAGGTCCTTGATCTACTTGGACTTTACTTTTGTGCAACGTGATTAGCATGTATCTACTGGCATTTTTCTGCATGTAGACATCCAGTTAGACCACCACCATTTGTTGAAGATGCTATCTTTTTACTATTGCTTTTTTTTTTTTTTTTGTCAAAAATCAGGTGTCCGTAGATGTGTGGATTTATTTCTGGGTTTTCTATTTCAGATTCCATTGATCTACCAGTCTGTTTCTATGCCAGTACTATGAAGTTGCTCTATAGTACAACTTGAGGTCAGGGATGGAGATACCTCCAAAAGTTCTTTTATTGTATAGGATGGTTTTAGTTAGTCTGCTTATTTTCCCATATGAAGTTAAGAATTGTTCTTTCAAGGTCTATAAAAAATTGTGTTTGTATTTCGATAGGAATTACTTTAAATATGTAGATTGCTTTTGGTAGGATGGCCATTTTTACTATGTTAATCCTACCAATTCATGAGCATTGGATATTTTTCCATCTTCTGATATCTTGTTCAATTTCTTTCTTCAGAGACTTGAAGTTTTTTTTCATATGAGTCTTTCATATGAAAGTACCTTTTCACCAAGGTACTTTATGTTATTTGTAGCTATTGTGAAAGGTGTTGTTTCCCTAATTTCTTTCTCAGCCCTTTTGTCTTTGTTATACAGGAAGGCTACTGGTTTTTATTTTATTTTATTTAGTAAATTTCATATCTAACCACTTTGCTGAAGGTATTTATCAGTTTTAGGAGTTCTCTGGTAGAATTTTTGGGGTCACTCACGTATACTTATATTGTCTGCAAATAGTGATACTTTGGCTTCTTCCTTTCTGATTTATATTAACTTGATCTCCTTTAGTTGTCTTATTGCTCTAGCTAGGACTTCAAATACTATGCGAAGAGATATGGAGAGAGTGGGCAGCTTTGCTTTGTCCCTGATTTCAGTGGGATTGATTTAAGTTTCTCTCCATTGAGTTTGATGTTAGCTATAGGCTTGCTGTATATTGCCTTTACTATATTTAGGTATGTGCCTTGTATCCCTGATCTCTCCAAAACTTTAAACATGAATGAGTGTTGGATTTTGTCAAATGCTTTTTAAGCATGTAAGGAGGTGATCATGTGTTTTTTGTTTTTTTTTTTCGGTTTGTTTATATGGTGGATCACATTGATGGATTTCCGTATATTGAACTACCCCTGCATGCCTGGGATAGAGCCTACTTGGTCATGGTGGATGATATTTTTAATGTGTTCTTGGATTTAGTTTGTGAGTATTTTATTGAATATTTTTATGTCAATGTTTATAAGATAAATTGGTCTGAAATTCTCTTTGTTGTGTCTTTGTGCAGTTTAGGTATCAATGTGACTGTGACCTCATAGAATGAACTTGGTAATGTTGAATTTTTATTTTAAGAGTGGGTTGTTAGAAAGTTACGTATATTTAGGACTGTATAGATAACATAATCAAAAATGAGTCCATTCAGTTTCATCACCTTTGACTATTGCTCTACCCTTCTTAGAGCCCTGATTTTATTACATCATATCATTAGCTGCTAGATAAATCCCCACCTCTCATTCATAGAAACATACACACACACACACACACACACACACACACACACACACACCAACCCTAGTAGCATTTTTCTCTTCTAAAAAACTTCAAACAGGGATAAATGGAAGGTTTAATATAAAGTATGGATATCCAATATCTTCAAAGAATTGGAAACTCAGCTTTTCTTTAAATGACTCCTCCTGCTCCACCCTGCTCTTTGCTCTGAACCCACTGAGGAATGAGTTTGGTGAGTTCAGTACTAAACTGTTATCCAAATCTATTCTTATACCATTTTGCTTCTCCTGCCCAGCTCCCTCTTAATTAGCACCGTAATCCGACTATCAAGAGATTGCTATGATTCCAGTCAGGTGAATCATAACCTAATCCAGCAAAATTAAAGACCTTTCTTACAAGGAGTATTTACTGTATAATTTCCCTCTGGGTTACACTTTCATCTATGTAATGAGAAAAGGCAACAGAGTTAACATTTTCTGGAGGTAATATAGATATAGATGGCCTGTCTGCATACAGAGCAAATGTTTACTGCATAACAATTAACTATGCAAGCATCTTCATTAGCTGCCAATTATTACTCAGCTGCCATTGCCTGACACTGTGCTAGATGACGTGGATGGCAGAAAGTAAAGGGCTTTAAATTATATTAACTTCATTCCCGTTGTGGTGCGGGGATCACTGCAGTCACGCTTTTTTACTAGATGATACTCTATGAGGGAGCTACACCCAATTTATACATTAATTTCTGAGATAGGCACCACTCACAAACATACAAAAGTTCATAAAGCCATTGCCAGATTTAATACTTACAATCACGATGTAGGCATTTCTGTTTACAACTCCAATAAAGACAAATATCCAAAGCTTCTCCCACAATTTTCATTATATTTGTATCTGAGTCACAATATTTAGAAAGCTCCAGAAGTCTTAAATCGGAATTTTTAGAAATTTGTGGGAGGTGTATGGATTGTATTAAAAATAGATGTTTATTCTTTGGGTAATTAAAAATGTCATTTTGAAGAGGCTTGTTTTTGGTATTTCTAAAAGTATCAATATAGCTTTGTTCCTTAGCCTTGCTCATCCTGGTGTGCACCTATCAGTGTTTAATGGCAAGAGATGGACGCGCACAGCAGATATTTTGAGAGTTCTTAATTTACAAAGGCAATCATAATAAAGACAGCGAAAAGATCTACAGGTGTATGCATGTTTTAGTGAGAAATGTTTTCATAGTCTCTGCCATCTTAGTACTTGATCCTCAGCTGGTGGTACTGTTTAGGGAGGTTTACGTGATGCAGTCTTGCTAGAGGAAAAATGTCACTGGCAGTGGGTTCTGAGGTTCAAACACCTGGCCTAGTTCTATGTTGTTTTCTCTACTCCTTACATGTGGTTCTCAGTGTTCGCCCTCAGCTCCTGTCTTCAACCTCCATACCTGTTACATGTTGTCATGTTTTCTCCACTAAAATTAACTCTAACCTTCTGGAACCATAAGCCAAAACAAACCTTTTCTTCTATCATTGCCTCGGTAATGACGTTTTACCACAGCAACAGAAACGTAACTATTATAAAGGGTTATACATGATGGAACAGAGAGCAAGTTGGCACCAAGAAGAGTGAAGTTTATGAGAAGATGAGTTATACAGGCAATGGTGTGATGTCAGTAGCCCATCAGCCTAACTTCACTGGCTTGCCTTGCTTCCATAAGTTACTGGCTCTTCTCATTTGCTAAAACCAACTGGGAAGCAGAGGACATGAGGGTACTTTACTGGAGTCCATAGGAGTGTAGTCTGGACACTTGTGGGAAAGAGAAGCATAAGATCAAATGAGACCTAGCCAGCAAATTGTTCTAAGAAATTGTGAGTCACCGTAACAACTGTATTAGAATAAGAGTTCAGCCGGTATAGAGGCAGAAGCAGTGGTCAGTAGATAGGAACCCACTTACAAATGTTCTGTGCTGTGAGACATCTGCAGGTGGGTACTGAGCAACAAAGGTAATAACAAGTCATCACACACCAGGGCCTCCTGAAACTAGTGCATTCTCTTCAGGCCTCTGTCTCCCAGACAGCACATGAGGGTCTACTACTGTCACGTCTGGGGAGCTCCTCTGGCCATGGACTTGCTGTTATTAAGGTACATAAGTGGAGTATTACCCCTGCTTTTTTACCAAAATTGGAGGCAATGCTGAAGCTGGATTTCTACAGCCAACATTACTTGGCACACCTTTGGCCCAGTTCAGGTTCCTGTGACAACTGGGTTGTCAGCCTTCTTAGAGCCTGAAAGGTACCCAGGTCCTCCTCCTGAGGTCCCCCTGAGGAGATACAGTGTTGCTCAAGATTACCCTTTTCTATAGTTGCCATTAGGTCACATACTGTTCCTCTTCCTACCAAATCAAATTTTAACATTATTGAACTAGTAGAATAATATTTAATGTACGAAGGGTCAATAAATCCACTGGTGAACGCAAATACCTCTACCTCAATGAACTTGATAAAGCTATTCGCTTGCTTCGCTGCTAAAATGCTTTCACGCACATAGGGCTAGATAAGAGAACATCAAAAGATTTTTCTTATCAAAACACTTGTTTGGCCATTTTTGCTTATTTTTAGGACATCATGAAACTGCCTTAAAACTATACAAAGAAAAGAAAACTTTGAAGATGATTTCTCTGTGCTTAATATTGTGCCAGTTTCGATGGGCCATGGTCGCTCATGTGTGGAAGCCCAGTTCTGAAGAGGCAGATGGCCTTGAGCATCAGTTCAAGACCAACCTATGAAACATAGTGAGGTCTAGGCCAACTAAGGCTACATAACTAGTCATGGACTTAAAAATATAAATACATAAATAGAAGAAAACTTAAATATATCAACTTCAGATAGCGCAGAGAAAGTTATTTGATCCAAACCCATTTTTACAGAAAACAAATGCCTGTCTATATCCACTAATAATTTTTTTTCTGCTTATACACTGTTATCATATGAACTAATTGAAAAAAAATGGTAACAAAGGTCTCTAAATATTTTTTTATGGTAGGGAGATACAAAACAAGTAGGGAAGGCCATGCCTACTGAATTGATATTATTATTTGATTTCTATTTAATAATCTTCGTCCAGAAAAAAACAGAAAAAACTAGCTGCTTTTTCTGTTGGGAGAGCCCAAAGGGAAAGCTATTCAAGGAAAGACATTAACATGTGTTTTCTTTGGAAAACCATTAAGGTGCACTTTCATTGGGATATTTCATATTTACTTTGGCATGTGCATGCAAACACATACACACCCAAAAGGGTACTAATTCAGTTATTAAAAAAAGCAGAACAATGTGCATTATGTTGTCTGGGAAAGTGACAACAAGCCAGGAAATAGGAAGTGGATCATAATGACAAGGCTGTCCTTTGAGACTCGAGCGGTTAGAATTCAGAACCAACATTATCAGCTTTAAATAGCTAGCTATTCAGTGCCTATGCGAACGCGTGCTGATAACAGCCAAACATGGGCTCTTGCTTAAGAACTACACTGTATTATCTTTCCCTGTCCCTGTGATTGGATGCTTGAGGGAGACGGTGTAAGGGAACAGTGGTTTGCTTCAGTTCATGGTTCTGAGGATGTAGCCGTCTACTGTGGTGGGAGGGAGAGTGGGGAGAGTGGAGCATTTGGTGGTGGCTGGTGTGTGCAGTGGAAGTACAGCCCTTTCACACCTCTGTGCACCGGGAAGCAAGCTACACAGGAGGCAGGGCTCCATGTCCTTCACCTCCCAAAGGATCGTTAGCCTGCCAAAAGAGTGCCATCAGCTAGGGATCAACCAACTGCTCAAACACATGAGCTGATGGAGACGGCTCCCATTTAAACCTCTTTGTATCCTCTCCTAATGTACTGCACCGAGAGATGCAGACATCGGACTGGGGTTTCAGCGAGGGCTCTTGGACGCTGTGTAGTATGGTCATGTCTTTGAATACCAAGCTCCCTAGGGGAGCTGGTTACTTCTAAGTGGTTGGATGTAGGAGTTATTTTCTCTAATTATTTCATTAGTTTCTGAACTATCAACAAAGGACATGCAGTGCTCTTGTTTATAAAATGTACATTCTGCTTTTCTGGAATCCCTTACTTTGAAAAAGTACCGTGTGCTTTTCTGGAAGAGATCAAGCTGTGTGTTAGGATTTGCTTCAGGTGTCGCCTCTGGACTTTCTTAGCCAGAAGGATCAGAGATTCGGAGAGCTAATTCAATTTGCAAGGCTCGGATGCTCAGGAATTTACAGATTCTCAAACCTCTTCCAAGGTTATAAAGCCATAAAGCGGTACAATATGCTGCTGGAGCCTCCGTTGTCTCTGGAGATAGTGAACCCGTGCTCATAGTGGACAGTGAATCTTACCTCTTGGCCACTTAAGGTGCAGCCTGTCAATGACAAAACAAAACAACTTATCTATAACCAAGATTCTATTTCAGTTATCAAGTAGAAAAGGATTCTTCTGGTTTCAAACAAGAAAAACAATCTTTCCTTGAGAATATATGAGGCCTAAGCTGCTTAAAATTTCCTAAGATAAACATGCACTTACTTGATGGCACAAATACTGGCTAGAGGAGACTCTACCATCAGCAAGCTTCCTGCACATTGGGCAGGAAGCTCTTGGAGACAGCTTTTAAGAGCAGTCATTTGTGGTATGGAGCTGCATTTGAGTCTCCTATACCACTGTAAGGCACCTCAAAAACCTCACAGGTTTGCTAAGCTCTTCTTGGATGAGTAAGCATGTCTGTCCACATCGAGGAAAAATCATACCACACTGGCAGTATTCATTCTAACACGCTCAGAACTTCTTATCTGGTTTCATACTCCTCCTCCCAAAAGGGTCAATTAGGTCAGTAAGAACCTTATCTATGGTTGCTATTCACTTCTATGCGACAGCACAAACACAATCTGAATTATTATAATTGATTTTACCTAAGTATGTGATAGGATTGAATAGATAGTAACTGTTCAGTAGATATTCAAGGAACTCAATAGCTTTATAGCACACAAACCAAGTTGAACCTAAATTTTCTCATCCACTGTATTTTTTCTCTGCGACAATAACCCGTTCCGAGCTAATATCCTACTTCAGCAGTGTAGCATGTAAGATGCTGAGCCGTATTTTACCCAAGAAACCATTCTCTGATGAGGTGTTTTGAGGCAGATATGGATTACACTTTTGGATATGCTATTGCTACTGCTTTGAACCACAGCTGTCCTTCCAGAAGCCCACAAAGAGCAAACGTAATACAGAGTGTTACTGAACTGCTGAGCACATTGTGAGTCTGTGATCAGATATTTCATTGTCATTTCTTAACTACAGTTCGCAGGGAAGTGTCAACCTTCATTAAACAGTGCGCAGCTCTCCTCACACTTATCACGAGTCAGGCTCTTGATAATTTAGATAGCTATCAAGACTGTGTGCTGTATGCTGTTCATGAACAAAAATCAAAGCGGTGTCATATAATCTGTTGAGAACAATATAATCTTTTAGAACAATTAGTTGGCCTTATTTATAAGCCTCTCATTGTCTAGCATGCTGCTCCAGTCTTGGTGGCTTGCAAAGCAATATTCACTTTGTATCTCAGCTGTAGCCCCCTCCTTCATCCCCACCCAGTCCTACCCTCCCTCCCTCTCTCATCTCCTCCCATGCCCCTCCCCCAGGCCACTGATAGGGAAGGTCCTCCTCTCTTTCCATCTGACCCTAGCCTATCAGGTCTCATCAGGACTGTCTTCCTCTGTGGCCTGCTTAAAAGTAATATTCTTTATTTCTAATAAGCTTGTTGATGTTGCTGGCATCATCTTTTCAGAAATATGAGGCTGGAAAAATAAGTGACTTTTTTTTTCTTTACCTATGTCTGTTGCCACCATAATGCTGAGGATTAGAAGTTACTGTGGTAGATAAATCTGAGTACCAAGATTATCTGAAATAGAACTGGCCTGTTGCTTTTCAACAGAGGAAAAAGGAAATCTAGCAACAAAAGTTCACGTTAGTGCTCCTTTTGCAAGAGACCGGATTGGAGGAACAGAGGTGAGATTCACATGGATGTGAAATTGACTCTAGGGTTTGCAGAGGCTTTCAACTGGAGCCAGGATCTACTATATGTGTAAGCGAGAGACAGAAGTAACATCTATGAACATCTGTTAAATAGCTAGAGAGATAAGAAATATTTGTCCTGTGCATAACGTACAATTCAACTTTCATTATTCAAAATTCACTAATGTATCTGTGGTGCCTGCTTCCCAGAGCACTGAGTTATGACCTGGGAGAAGATGCAAACTCGTGTATGCTTCAGATTCTCCCTTTGAAAAATTTACAAACAAGTTGGAAAATTATATATTCATATCAAAATGTTATAAATAAGAAACAGGTATGCCTGGGTAAGAAAAGAGTAAGAGTTCTAATATGATGGTAAGATGACTGTTAGCCTATTAATCAAGTATTTCAATACAACTAAGACAAAGAATTGAATGTTTTCAGCATAAAGAAATCAGGTGTTTCAGGTGACATGAATACTTGTTATCCTGATTTGATCATTACAAATTGTTATATGTGTTGAAATGCCACAGTATATTGTATAAATATGTACAAGTGATTACATTTTAATTAAGATATATATATATATATATATGGATGGATAGATAGATAGATAGATAGATAGAAGATAAGCACAATGCTTACAGGTGTGGCATAGTAAACTCTAGATATGAAATCAGAACTTATCACCTCAAATTTGGAGCTAGAAGTTCAGGACTTCTGACATCCCACCCTGTCTCCATTTCCTGTTCCAAGATGTTTATTGACTGTTTCAGTTTTTCCCAGTGTCCAAAAGGCTTTCATCATTTTCAGCTGTGTCTCTCTTCCTTGTATATGTTAAAAATCAAATCATTAGAAAAACTTTTTAACACTCCCTTGAGCAAATCAGCTCCCACTGTGACTCCCAACACCACACTCTTTCTCCTCTCTCCACCCTGCCCACAGTCCACAGCCCACAGTTTATCACATCTACTCCACTGAAAAGTGCTTCTGGCACTTCTGTAATTTCTTCTGTATCCTTTGTAAGATCAATTCTTCCTCCCCAGAAAGACCTCTCACCAGGGACTTACAAACACACTTTAGAAATGTCTAGACTTCTTTTACAAAACAGAAATACTGAAACTTCCTCAACACGCATGCATGCGAACCAATGTCTTATTCATTCTCAGAATACGTCTTCAGTTTAGATCACATTCTTCTTGCCTGAACTAAAACTCCGAACTAAGACTCCTTTCCTCCAAGTAGTCAGTGAAAATTTTCATTTCTTATCCATCCATCAACATGGATTTTATCTTGCCAAACCTGGTGGTCCATTTTCTGACGTTATTCTACAGGGGCTTCAGGCATCATGTGACCTAGTAATCACCTGACCTCTCTAGGAAGCCTTGTCTTGGCCTCCTCACCAACTTGCCTCTGATTTCCCTGAAAAAATTTCCTGGAAGCTTCTTACTAGTGAAACTTCCAAAATGTGTAGCTCTCAGGGCTGAAGCCTAAGCCCCTTTCTCTTGTCTGTTTCTTTCCTTCCGTCTGCTTCAGCTTCTGGAGATTTCACTTGCTTCATATATTTCCAGTCACCTCAATGCCACACTGGCAGCCCAGGCCTACAATTCTAGTTTCTTGGGAGTGTAGGCAGGAGGATTGCAAGTGTAAAGATAACCTGGAATAGAGAAACAGCTCAAGGTTTGGGCAATGAGGTGAGATCTCCCCTCAGACACAATGCAGAAAGAGGGGAAGGGGTTTATCTCTGTGGGTTAAGTGTTCCTGTAAATCACAAAAGACCCTAGAGTCATGCAAAGTCAGATATTACAAAGTGAAGGAAAGAGTGGATGGATGTTTAGCTTCTTCAGGTCTGCAGATATTATTATAGCTATCCCATATTATGTGTCTAATCCACTTATAAGTGAGTATATACCATGTCTATTTCTGGGATACCTCGCTCAGGATGATCTTTTCTAGTTCCATCCATTTGCCTGCAAATTTTATGATTTCCTTGTTTTTAATTGCTGAATAGTATTCCATTGTGTAAATGTGCCACAATTTCTGCATCCATTCCTCTGTTGAGGGACATCTGGGTTGTTTCCAGGTTCTGGCTATTACAAATAAAGTTGCTGTGAACACTAAGGAGGACCTTAGGGAGAATGCTTAAATCTCATTCAGAATGACAAACTGTATAGACACCAGAAGTGGTGGAAGAGAGGATGCAGGATGGGAGCCTACTATACAGGGTCCTCTGAAAGGCTCTACCAAACAGGGGATCATAGCAGATGCAAAAACTTACAGCCAAACTTTGGGCAGAGTGCAGGGAGTCTTATGGAAGAAGAGGGGGGACCTGGAGGGGGCAGGAGCCCACAGAGAACCAACAAAGCTAAAAATTATGGTCCCAGGGGGTCCTGCAGGGACTGATGCACCAACCAAGGACCACACATGAAGGGGACCTAGACCCCCTGCTCAGAGGTAGCTTGTAGGCAGCTCAGTCTCCATTTGGGTTCCAGAATAAGGGGAACAGGGGCTGCCTCAGTCATGAACTCGGTTGCCTGATCTTTGATCACTCGCCCCTGGTGATGAGGTCTTGTCAGGCCACAGAGGAAGAGGATCCAGGCAGTTCTGGTGAGACTAGGTGAACTAGAGGCAGATGGCAGAGGAGGAGAACTGCCCTTTTCCGTGGGCTAGGGGAAGGAGACAGAAGGAAAGAGGGAGGGAGGGTGAGACTGGGAGGAGTTGATAGAGGGGCCTTCAAGTAGGATATGTCATAAACAAAGTGTGAAAAAATTAAAATTAAAAAGAATGGATGGATGAATGAATAAGTAAACTTGAAATGCATTGTGTGAGAAGATTCCTGATATAGAATGTTGCACAGAACAAGGTGGCAGAAGTCTCCAAGCCATTTTCTAGCACAGCTCAGAGCAACAGAGTCTGAAGTATGGCAGTCTTGTCATAATAAAACAAAGAATAGGGCTAAATATGCCTGTGGGGGTAATACAGAGCAATGCGGGTCACTCAGCATCCTCTGTAAGCTTCACACAAGAAAGCAGGAGCTGGGTGGGTTGGAGATGCATGAACAATGGGATAACATCTGGCTGTGGGTTTAGGATTGGATCAGTAGCACTAGAGAGCATTCCCTATGTTAAGACAATTGGATTGGGGTGTCTAGGCCAAATAAATAGCAGTGGTTATTTATGGATAAAAATGGACAGTATTGCCATTGTGGTATTCAGGATAAGGCAGTGCCAGGTACACTCCAGTTCGGTACCTGCCCAATCCTGCTGGTTAAATCAGTCAGTCAAGCGGATGTACATTTTAAGCCTATAGCAAAGCCGTCAAGAGGAGATCCGACCTAGCTCTGGGAGATTTGAAAGGAATACGCATCCAGAGTTAACAACCCCATCATAATCTCTCTCTACCTTCATTTTCCTCTCTGCCTCCACCCTGATTTGTACAGCAGTGCTCAGGTGTGTAAGAATTAGCACATGAACAGAACTAATGAGAATGGACTGAATCCTTCCGTTAAAATAAACCTTCATCTTATAATTACTGCTTTATAAAAACCTTGTGTGTGTGTTATATGCATCTGTACAGGTGTGCACATGAGTAGAAGCCAGAGGACATCAGCTGATCAGCTGTCTTTCTCTTTCAATCTTTACCTTTTCTTTTTTTTTTTTTTTTTGAGATTGTCTCTTCGCTGAGCTTGGAACTCACCTATACTGGTTGGCCAGCAAGCTCCTGGGTTCTGCTTATCTTAGATTCTCTAAAGCACTGAGATTACAGATCAGTGTTCTGTAAAACGAGGCTTTTTGGGGAGCAACAGCTCCCAAATAATGACAGACTTATATTTATTTATGAATGCCTAGGTATAAGCGAGGCTTATTCCCAACTAGTTTTCTATGGCGAGAATGACTCCATTGGTACTAATCTAAGTTCTGCCATGTGGCTATTATTACCTCTTATTAGTCTAGATCTACTTATTGCTCTGTGTCCTGCTGGTTACTCTAGTGCCTCTCTCTCCCAGAATTTATCTCTCTGTTCTGGAAGTCAACTTTTTTTTTTCTTCCTTTGCTATAGATAATAAGCTTTTTATTAAACACAATTACAAGATGCAAGAGGGAGTGTTTGCAAAATGCAGTAACAGGGGTGCTGAACAATACCAAAATCTAGCCTGTAATCAGATCTCTGCCCAAACAAAAATGAGAATTTGTATACTACAGAGACAATCTTTACAGCATGCAAAAACGATCTCATCAGCGGTCATGCCTGGCTTCTTATGTAGGCAATGGGAATTGGCATCCAGTCCTCATGGTTGTGTGAAAAGCACTTCACTTACTAAGGTATCCCATTTGTCCTTTATTAAAACTTTCCAAGTAGTTTTGTTAACTTGCAGATCTTGTTATGAGTCAAATACTTTTTATTCGTTCGTTCGTTCATTCCTTCCTACCTTTCTTTCTTCCTTTATTTCTTTGGGTAGAATTTTGGGGCAGGTGTCATATTCTCTAGCATAGCTAATTTTTGAAGAAATTAATATTTTATGTCTTTACATATTTCCTCAACACAGAATGTTTTAGGACTATGCTGTTATCTATCTTACTGCTACTTTAAAGCCCTCCACCTCAGTGAGTCTCTTGATGATTCTTTCTATTGAATGGATGAAAAGCTACTGTAAGTGGCATCATGGAGAAGGATAACTAAAGTACTAGTAACACACTGGGGTCAACTCTGTCATTTGGCTTTCTGTTGCTATGGCCAGAATTCCTGAGAGAATGATGTTAAAATAAAAATAAGCATTTCACCTCAGTTTCAAAAACTCATTTCTTGACTCAGAGCTTGAGGAGAAGCAGAACATTATAGCAGGGAGAACATGGGCAGGGTGGACAGGAAGCAGAGAGAAAGTGGTGGGAAGTCTCCAAGGAAAGAATTCGGCCCCCACCCAAAATGTGGACCCAGTAACCTACTTCCTACGGCTTTTCCTGTCTCCTTCGCCAAGACAACACCACTAGTGGATGAACCTCACCCAAACCGTCATACAAATGACTGCCTAAGCCTTTCCAGGATATTTCTTACAATGGCCAAAGGCAAAAGAGGTTACTGGGAAAAGACAGCCTGTCTCTACCTCATAGAAACATGAGCATTACATTTTCTTGTTTGTGTTTGCTCTCTTTCTTTTGATTCCCGTTCTTCAGGGCAGCACAGGTGGATCTTTCTCCAGAGCCTGCCTCCAGTGCAGTCTTACTTGGATTATTGTAATGACTCTTCAGAATGAGTTAATGCAGTGCCCAGAATTCACAGCACCCCCGGAAACCAGAAAACAGTCCTGGGAGTCACTTTAGGCTCTTTCGCCAGTGGTTCTAGGTAGGCTGAGGCCTGCTGTTGTTAGAATATTGAATACAGACGGGAAGAACATCAGCCACTCATTGTTTGGTTTCACCATTTTTGTTTTCAGTGTAGGAAGCTACAAGCATCCTGTGAGTTTGCCAGTGAGGGGAGACTAGAAACTGCTTGTTCCCACAGGCTCCTTTTGTTCCCATAGGCACCCCTTGGCTTTTTCCCTTATTTCTTCCACAACTTGCTCATGCAAATGGATGTTGCTATGGACTCTGAGCCTTAGATGTATTCTTTGAAAATTCAATTCAATAAATATGGTGAAAAGATCTTTTTATAAACACTAGACTTTATGAACGAGAGGAAAACAGTTGTCTTTTGTTCTGCAAGTAGCTTTTGTTTCTTTAATTTGTCCCCAGTTACAAACCTGAAATCATATTTTCCCAAAACAAATGTATTCACACTTAAGATGAAGATGATACTTGTTGATATGTGCACAACATTTTAAAAATGAAGTAAGTTAACACTCTCCAATAAAGAAAAACTTCAGTTTTCAGCAATGATAAGTGTGAGAGCATATTAGAATCATAATGAAATCAGATTAGCTAGTTTTCCTACATTGTCAGATATCAATCTACCATTGCTAATCACTGTCACTGGACAGTAAGATTAACTGAGATTTCAGAGTTTTCTAATGAAGTCTTTGAGATAAAACCTATATCATGTAGATAATTTCCATTTGTTTTAAGTCTAAGTGCAAATTACAAATAAATGCATGAGGAACGTTCTGACTTCAAATGGAAGTACTGCTTTGAAAACCACCCTGTTGTCCCCAAGGACGCCCTCTCCTGGAGGTCAGAGAAATGCACAAATGCCAGGTCAGCTGTAATGTAGGGAATTTTCCGTTTGGATTGCCACCTGTTTATATTTTGGAGCCTTGAAACTGTGAGAGGCATGAAATTTCAGGACCAACATTGTTTGAGAAATGTGTATTTTAAAATCGAGCAATCTTCCTACAAATTTCATTTTATAAAGGTACAAAGAAACGCTTACCTGACTGCCACTTTCAGACTGTGGTGAGTTAAGTGTGTCAAGACAGCTGCAGTGGAGCTGTTGGTACATGCTTCATGTGTAGCAATTGTGAATGTGTGTGTGTGTGTGTGTGTGTGTGTGTGTGTGCTACAGAGTACCATATAGCTACAGTTTTTGGAAGCTACAAAATAAAAAAAATAAAGGAAAATGTCTCTAGAAATTTATCACAAAGCTCTTACATAGAGTATCTTAAGGACTGATGTATTCCAGGTTGGGAAACGAGTCTTTTTTTTTTTTTTTTTTTTTTTTTATCAGTTACATTTTATTAACTCTGTATCCCAGCCGTGTCCGATCCCTCATTCCCTCCCAGTCCCTCCCTCCCTCCCTCCCTCATCTCCACCGTGCCCCTTTCCAAGTCCACTGATGGGGGGGACCTCCTCCCCATTCATCTGATCCTGTTTTATCAGGTATCTTCAGGACTGGCTGCAAAGCCCTCCTCTGTGGCCTAACAGGACTGCTCCTCCCTTCGGGGGTGGGGAGACCAAAGAGCCAGTCATCGAGTTCCTGTTAGAAATAGTCCCTGTTCCCCTCACTTTGGGAAACCAATTGGTTACTGAGCTACCACAGGCTACATCTGAGTGGAGGTTCTAGGTTATATCCATACATGGTTCTTGGTTGAATGTCAGTCTCAGAACAGACCCTGTGCCCAGATATATTTGGTCCTTGTGGAGCTCCTATCCTTTCCCCATCAGGGGAAACGAGTCTTATAAATAAATTAAGCACTAAAAAATTAGAAACTATTCCTTCTCAGCCTGTTTCTGAAGCCACATTACGGAAGTGAGCCACGTGTGCTTTCTTACTGAAGTGTATACTATGTAAATACAAATATATATGATTATATAGAGTTTATATACACACAGCATATATGTATATATAAAAATATAAGTATATACTTATACATACTTTAAAATTGTATTTTTATTCTGAATTTACAATGTCCACATTGACCTTGTGAGTTTTGCATTGATTTTACCTCAATTTATAGAAGTAGAAGTGAGGCTGTAAGAGTCTGGGCAAATTGCTTAGTCCACAGTTGAGGCCTAGAGGAGGGAGAAATCAAGATTCCCTCCATGACTCCTACCTAGCCTGTGTCTCACACCCTCCTGGTACCCAAAACCTGGGCTACCTTGACATGAAAGGCTTCGAGGTTAGGAGCGCTAGTTTCCAGAGGACTAGAGTTCCAGTTCTAATGCACACCCCCACATTAGGTGGCTCACAATTCCACCTACAGGGCAAGCAACACTGTCTTCTGGTCTACACGAGTACTCACACATCCGGGGAAATACAGAGCCATACATATGTCCACATGAATAAAAAAATAAAAGCCAACCTCTCCTTTAGAATAAAGAAAAGATTTTTGTAAAAGGCATCTTGCTTAAACTCCGCTTTCCTCTGTGGGTGTCTGCCTCTCTGACTCTGTCATCAGAGATCTGCTAATACTTGCAGAAGAAGATGGAAACAGACCTTTGCCAGAACACTCCTCAGCAGGGAAAAACAAAGTCAGGGCCATATCTTTACTATGTGTTCTCTCCTACTGCAAACTGTACTATCTTCCGGGGCCATTTAATACAGCCCTTAATTAAAGACTTTTGTCAATGAGCTCTTAGAACTTTACAGCTCAACTGCTTTTTTTCTGAATTCAAACTTAAAATATTTTGACTAAAACTGCAAGCAGCAAATAGTCTAATGTGTCAATAGGTATCTGATATTTTCATTTTATACCCTAGTCAGCATGGTCCCTGATGAATTAATAATAGGTCTATCCATTAAAAATAATTTCATGCTAGCTGATCAGGACAATCACAAATAAAAGTTAAATAAACACATAACATGTAGAGAAGCACAATAAACTATTACAGCAGTACAAGAGATTATTCTGACTCATTTGACAATGAGTCAAGCCGAAGACGAAAACAGAGTCAGGAGGCACCCACTGTATCCCAGAATCTGCCTAAGGTCTAGCAGTCCCTAGACCAGCTATAACAGTACAGAACAGTCTCCAGTGCTCACTCTGTGCTGATGTTGTGTCTTAGCAACAGACCCCGCTATTAGAACAGCCTTTGACATCATACACATCTTCAAGCGACATTAAGGCTAATCAGAAAGTCTTTCACACAAGCCCAGGGAGCTTATATTGGAAGGAGGGAGTTTGGGATCTCAGAGCTAAGAAATCTTCAGAAGAAAGCTTGCAGAAGAGAGGCCTCTTGGAGTAGATTTGAGGGAAAGGGTGAGCTGCCATAGTGGACAGCAGCCTGCTATGCAGGTGGAAGAATGTGTAAGGCTCTGGGAGCCGAAGTCTGCTTAAAGCTGAAAGAATGACAAGTACACCCATGTGTGAAGGTCAAGGAGCAAGGAGGCAGAACATTGAGCAAAGATCCTTCCATAGGGACCTTTGCAAAAACATGTTAAATATTTTGGCCTTTATTTTGAAAGCTGTGAGAAAGTACTGAAGTATTAAACATACCAAATTGACCAGATCACATTTTCCATGTTGGAAAAAAAAATTCTGGCACCAGGATGATGTAGAAGCTGAGGAGAGAAAAAGGACAGTTAGATTCTTCCTTTATTTTCAGGCTGTGACTGAGGATGGCATCCTCAACACAGTAAGATGTGGCCAGAACTAGGAGGAGGGGTGGCAAAGCTGACCTTTGATTTGTTAATAATGCCAATGAGTAGACACTGAGATGGAAATGCTCAGGTATGGCTAGGGTCTCTGGAGAGGAGGCTGAATTGTTTCTTCTAGCTGTATGCATTGTGAGACTGTAGTCAAGAGCTTCCTATGCTCCAGCAATTTCAATTAAAAGGATGCCCTCTGAGAAGATCCACCCGGCAGCTGATAGAAACAAATGCTGAGACTCACAGCCAAACATTACATGGAGCTTGGCCAGCCTTAGAGGGACGTGAAGGGAAAAGGAACTCCAGAAGGAGTTCAACAGAGTAAACTAACCTAAGGGGCTTACAGAGGCCGAAACACCAACAAAAGAGCATGCATAGAGTGGACCTAGACTCCCTGCACATATGTAAATCATGGACAGCTTGTCTTCATGTGGGTGTCCTAGTAAGTGGAGAAGGCATTGTCTCTGACATCGGCTCTGCTGCCTGCTTTTGCATCACTTTCCTCTAGCTGGGCTGCCTTGTCTGGTCTCAGTGGAAGAGAATGTGTTCAGTCCTGATGTGACTTGATGTGCCAGGGCAGGTTGGTATGGAGATTTTTTTCCCCCTTTTCTGAGGAGGGTGGAAGGATGGAACTGGGAGGGAAGGAGGTAAGTGGCTGCAATCAGGATGTAAAGTAAATAAACGAATTTAATTAAAAATTTTGTTTAGTATGTAGAGGGAAATATTAAAATACACATTCTAAAAATCACTTAGCATATAGAGAAAAATATTAAAAATTAGTATCCTTAAAAAAAGAAGTTACTAGTGACTATAGATAGCTGCTTCTTTCGATAGGGTGGACTCTTCTCTATAGGGAGCAAATTGAAAGCCTGAAAATGTAGGCAACTAGAATAAGGTTGTCCTAGAAATGGTGGTCATTCAAAGAGTGATTGATTCAGGGCAGGAGCTGGAGAAAAGACAACTTTCAGTTAATATTCAATGAGAGGCACAGGCTAAATATTTGGCAGTAAGACAGATATAATAGTGAAAAAAATGCAATTTCTAAAGGACAAAGGTGATCAGTGGAAGTCACTCCGAATGGTAGCTTTAGAAAGGGGGCAGGCCGAAGGAACCAGCCTCACATTCCTCTTTAAAATAACAAGCCATATCTGGAACCTAGCAGGCTAGGTAGCTTGGAGGTTACTGGGGCAAAGACTGTATGAAGGATTTGAGGTAAGTGACCGAGAAGCAGGTATGGTGTGAATGCCCTGTGTTCTTCTGGATGAATGCCCATCACCATTCCAATACAGCAGGCTCTGTGACTTGCAGAACATGCTTGAAGTATCTAGAAATACATTTTCAGGGTCATATTAGCCTATGAGGATCAAATATCCTTCAACGATCCCATTGAAGAGCTGCTTTTCAATAGTCTTAGCTTCCCAGTAGGAATGAGGGTAAATCCTTTTGTGATTGTCTTCTCCGTGGCTTACATCTCCACTTACTGCCTCATTTTCATTCACCAAGAGGAAACTGCTTCACCCTACACATTCCTATGTTCAGACTAGCTCTTGCTCAAACAACTGCCTCATGTAATTGTGTAAGAATTATTAATACATAACCTTCCAAAGTCCAAGATGAGTTATGCTGTTGGGTCCAAGTTTATAAATAACCTTCATAAATACAAATTCCCATTGAAAATGAATGAATATGAAGTATGTTCTTTAATATTTTTCCAGACTAAAACAGCTTAAGTTGTGGGGGAAAAATTGTTGGATATACACACTCTAACCTTAGAATACTTTGGCTGAGGATAATTTCTTTATATGGAACTATTTGTTAATAGTTTTCCCAATAGTAAGTACTTAGTTCTGTGTATATCCTTGTAGAGTAACCATGAGGACCTACTATGTGTCAGCACTTTTTTACTTGTAAAGTTGGCATTCTATCACCATGAGCCTATCCATGGTTTCAACCAACCACAGACTGAAAACATCTGAAATAAAAATTTTGTTGAGAGTGGCCATTGTCACAGTAAATTCTACCGGAGTGGACGCAGGACTAGCCACAGGATTATCAACATGGATTGCTGCAGCCATGAATCATCTGAAGGAATGGGCGGGCATGGGAGTGTTAGCAGGCCTTCTGGTGTTGGTCTTCTTGGTTTGCCTGTGGTATATATGCAAGATTAGAGTCTCACAACAGTGTGATGCAGCCATGATCATTCAGGCCTTTACAGCCATTGAAGCAAGACATTCTCCCCAAGCATGGTTGGATACCATAAAAAGCTAAAATGATACGCTCAGGATGCGAGGCTAAGCACTGCACTCAGGGTCAGCCGCTTTGGACCCAGAGAAGAGCATGTCTGATTGCATGCGGGTTGATGCCCCAGGTCCCGCCTCTGAGAAAAAGGTATCGGACGGGTCCGATGCTCTTTGGGTGGATGACACCTAAATGAACATCTGTACAAAGTCCCAATTTATTTCTAATATCAGAGATCAGACCTCTACTCTTGCCTGATGCGTCTAAAACAAAAAGGGGGAACTGTAGAGAGCTGCGGAATGCTATGCCTTAAAGATGGAGCTGGTTTCCGCCTTCCACCTTCCCGATGGTGAGTGCTCTCTGTCAGGAACAACTCCACATTTGGCTAAGGCCG
Source organism: Meriones unguiculatus (assembly GCF_030254825.1). NCBI lineage: Eukaryota > Metazoa > Chordata > Mammalia > Rodentia > Muridae > Meriones > Meriones unguiculatus. The sequence continues at coordinate 132,679,370 of NC_083354.1, forward strand.
AGGATCTGGCTTGCTTCCATGTATGTGGACCTATCTGCATTGCCCCCGTGGCATGCCTGGGTTGGCTACCCAGAGGCTATTTAAGCTGTGGGCTGGCTTTCCCCGGGGTCCGAGGATTGTTCAATGTTCCTGAATAAACTGCATTGAAAAAAAAAAAAAAAAGAAAACAAACATTTACCTTATATTATTATCTGTTAAACAATGTAGTTTAGTAGCTACTTACATAGTGTTTACATTGTACTAGACACCTGAAATTCTCTACAGATGATTTCCAAAGATACAGGACAGTGTATGGAAGTAACAGGCAAACGTTACTCATCTCATCTGAGGGGCTGTAGCATCCATGAATTTTTTTGAATCTGGAGTTGAATGTGCTGAAATTAATGCCTTAAATGATAAGAACCACTGAACACAAGGAACACCCTGGTGTTCCATACCATATGCCCACCTCTGGCACAAAGCAGGCTTACATTCAATAATTAAAACTCTCAGGCAAAAAACCAAAGCATACCAGGCATGGAGATAACCTAGAACCTCTGCACAGATGTAGCCCATGGCAGTTCAGTGTCCAAGTGGGTTATATAGTAAAGGGAAGAAGGACTGCCTCTGACATAATCTGATTGGCCTGCTCTTTGATCACCTCCCCCTGATGGGGGAGCAGCCCTACCAGGCCACAGAAGATGACAATGCAGCCACTCCTGTTGTGATCTGATAGACCAAGATCAGAAGGAAGGAGAGGAGGACCTCCCCTATCAGTGGACTTGCAGAGGGGCATGCGTGAAGAAGGGGGAGGGAGGGTAGGACAGGGAGGGGAGGAGGGGAGGGGCTTATGGGGGGATACAAAGTAAATAAAGTATATTTAATAAAAGTTAAAAATAATAAAAATAAAAATCATAAATTGAACTACAAAAAAAAAAAAAGAAAGAAAACAGAGCAGAGATCATTCCTTGGTTGTGGTCCATTGGATTAGCAGGTAAGGCACTAGTAAGGATGAATCTGTGCATGTGAGCTGCAGTGTCAAGAGCTGACTTAAAACCATCCTGTGCTCTGACTGTCAAGATTACGAGAACCACGGTTCATTTTCCTATCTCCCTTTGTTGGCATGCAAGGTCTATTTTTACTTTACTGCCAAATCCTAGGACAGTGTCTAATATAATTATTAGTAGAAAACTAAGTTGGGAGAGAGTGTTTTCAAATATATAATTTTGAGAGCCTAATGAACTCAGTGTTTTACACAACTGAAGATAACTGAAAAAAATGAAATTTTAAATTATTCATTAAAATATATAACAAGGATTCTATATCTCACACAGTCTACAGGACTTAATATATAATGTGTCAGAAGGATAAAACAAATATTCCTTGTTTTGTGGAAGCTGATATCTAGAAAGGGACATAGATGCCAAATTGTGTCTACTTTTCTTGTGGTAGAAATAGGAAGTTGTTGGAAACCATGAATAGTGCATGAACAATCCATAAAACTTTCTTGACAAACAATAGCAAAAATATAGCCATGATTAAAAGTGTGCACTATATAAAGACATTAAGAACACAGCATACGTATAGATTCGAGACAAATAAAATGGAGAGGGAAGAAAACTGCTTTTTAATATGTGTGAAAGAGAAACAGAGGTGGCTACAGAATTTCTTAAAATGACTTATCATTGCACAAGAAGAAGTTCCATTATATGGAACTCAACAAAATCAGACATCTGGATTGGAAATAGGAAACCTGGTACTGACGAAGTTGGTTAGATAATGGTACAATTCATCAAGAGACATCCTAATTTCAAATACAGGTGATGATAAAATGTACAAATTTTGCTATGAAAACTGAGGATTTGCTCAGCAGGAAAACATTAGTAAAACAATAATGCATTTTTGTTGTACATTAACATGTACAAGCACCTAGTTCAGCTTTGAGATACGGTATTTTCACACCCATCTGAAATAAACTCCCGCTTGCATTCTCGTCCTCCTCTCAGGCCTTTGAACTGTGTGAACGTCAGGGTCCCCAGCTGCTGTGGTACATAATGGTAAAAGGTCCTTCCACTCACAGATGATCACTTGGAAAAACCAAGAATGTCAAACATACAGGGCTATATCTTAAATAGAGAAAATTAAACACCTGCCTTCCGCTTAGAAATCTGAACCTTTGCTAGCTGTAGAGCCAGCCCTCGCCCAAACCCCTCAGAATTTTTATTGCAGATGCTGCATCCCTAGTCCTTAGAGGAGATGTCGCATGTTCTTTATAGACCCTGACATCTATACGTCTCCATCAGAGACCACAAGAGATCCTAGGACCTTAAGCGATAGAACCCATCTTCATAGTCACATGCACTTTGCAAAGGAGTCTCTATGTATAGTCTTGCCTTATGCTTTACTGTGCATCTAGAGTAGGGATAATCGTTGCCTGGAAACTTCCTTTTTTTCAAATTGAACTGTTTAAATATGCTTGCCACAAACTACCCGGCATCAGACTCGTAAAGTCTGATCCAATCTTATTAAGTCAAGCTGAATCAAGTTTTCATTCTGCCCTCTTTGTGGTTCACTTTGCTGCTAGCCTGATTACCGCAGGGGCTCCCACACATGATGATGGAACTCACCGTGAAAGGAAATACAACTATTATTTAAGATGCTACTCCATTTGTTCTTCCATGGTGTGCGCGCGTGCGTGCATGTGCGTGTGCGTGTGTGTGTGTGTGTGTGTGTGATGATGTACATGTTAGTGTACATGTGTGCATGTGCACTGGGAGGTCATACGTTGTGCTGACTAATTTTCTTTCATCTATGTCAACTTGCAACAGCTAGAGTCATTGGGAGAAGGGATCCTCACTTGAGAAAATGCCTCTAACAGACTGGCCTGTAGGGAATTTTTCTTGACTCATGTGTATGTATGAGGACACAAACATTACTGTGAAGGTAATCCTGGACGTTATAAGAAAGCAGGCCAAGCAAGCCATGGGGATCAAACAAAAGAGCTGTCCTCCTATACAAGAGGAAGTATCACTAGAGTGTGAAGGCCAAGAAATAGAACACTCCTGGGACTGGGCAAATGATGCAGCTGAAACTGTCTATAGAAGATTCAGATATTGGTTCATGAGGGAAGGGTAGCTGTTGCAGAATCCAGTTCTCTTGAGGGTTTCAATGATCAGCCATAAAATGTTTTGGTTTCCAAAAAAAAAGAAAGGTGCTATGTTATTTTTTTATGTGCTGGGTTTCATTGTTTATGCTGCACATGGACTGTAGCGTTTGATAACTGTGACCCCTCACTGTGGTAATTGTGGTCATGCTATTTTTGATAAAACAGGATCAGATGAATGGGGAGGAGGTCCCCCCCATCAGTGGACTTGGAAAGGGGCACGGTGGAGATGAGGGAGGGAGGGAGGGAGGAACTGGGAGGGAATGAGGGATCGGGACACGGCTGGGATACAGAGTTAATAAAATGTAACTGATAAAAAAAAATAAAAAAAAAAAAAGAAGTGTACAGTTGACACCAAAGCACAGCTACATGACTTGCACAAGAGCTGGAAAGTGAAGCTGGGTGAATATCCTAAGAATATTTTCCTGAAGTACTTGAATTCTGGAATGACATCATTTATCTCCAAGGGTTTCCTTACTTCACTCTGTGGAGCACTGGAGGATTGGTACTCAGGAGAAGGGTAATCAATGTATAATAGTCTAAAGCAACCATGCCCTCACACCCTTAAAACTTTCTAGCCTGTGCCCAGTGGAACCCATAATTTATTTGTTCAGTCAAAAACTTCCATGTATTTATAGATCTAAATTCGATCTCCCTACTCATGGGACTTAGCCAGTCTAGGCTGAAACAGGAGTTTATTAAAGAAACAAACAATTCTTTCCTTGACTCCCATCTTTTCTCTGTGGAAATTCATTGAACATTGAGCAGCTTTGATTGGCACATCTGCTCTGTGTTATTGGGAGAACTCCAAGTGGAAATCTGGGGGAGTCTCTCCTGTATATTGTGGTACAGAAAGAAACTCTCTGTGGTGCTTTCCTTACAGCCTGGAAGCAATGAACAGAGAGCCATCAAAAGGGCTAGCACCAGAAAAACAAAGCATAATTTGAAGAGACTGCAGGAACAACTGTTACAACCAAGCATGGTGACATGAGCCTTTAATCCCAGTATTTGGGGAGCAGGCAGATCTCAGAGAACTGGAGGCCAGATGGTCCACATAGAGAGTGACAGGTCATCTAGGGCTACACAGTGAGACCCTGTATAACAATTAGAATCAGAATTAGATGACTTAATTTTAAAACAACTTCCCCCATCTCTCCTTCCTCCTCCCACCCTCCTTCTCCCTTTCCCCCCTTCGCCCTCACACACACACACACACACACACACACACACACACACACAATCTTTCTATATATTTATTTGTTCATATATAACGTATGAGGGACATGCTTGATAATGATGAATCAAAGGGAAAAATTTAAATACTTTTTATATTATGTGTATTAGAATTAATCTGAATGTACATCTGTGCAATATATGAGTCAGTGCCCACAGACACCCAGAAGAGCTGCCATCTGAGCTCTGGGACTGTAACCTGGGTCCTCAGGAAGAATAGCTCTTGCTCTTAACCATTAGGCCATCTCCCCAGCCTCAGGAATAGTTTTCTATTATATACTCAGCACTTTGGGAAACAATAAAGAACCACAGTGTCATTTGAATATAAACTTGGATTATTTGAAAATCTATACAGTAAACTCTGTGCTAAATATTGAGAAAGTGGAAAAAACTTCTGCTGGCACCAGGATCACATGTAGTACTTATACATGCATGCAGGTAAACATTCACACACATAAAATAAAAATAAGTAAGCCTTTAAAATAAAAGAACGAACAGAGAGACACCTTACTCACTGTGAGAACACAGGTACTAAAGATATATGGGATAGAAGAGTGTTATCTACAACAAACAAAAAACTCTTCAAACTCAACATCAAGACGAGAACGAATTAGTTAATCATCTCTATTGACCACTTTTCAAATGGTCAATAGATATGATAAACTTTTTCAGTAGGAAAGATACACAAATGAAAAGTTAACATATGACAAAGAGATGAACATATTACTATAAATCGTGAGTCAGAACATGATAGACACCACACATCAAGCAGAATGCTCTAAAATCAGAAGGCCTACAGCACGCACGATACAAGCTGGCAAGGGTGAAGAACAAGCGGAAGACTAATTTGTTGCTCATGGGAATGCAAATAGCAGGATGTGATGAAAGGCAATTTGACATTTTCTTACAAAACTAAATACAACCTTATCATTGATCACATTATCCAGAAACCCTTACGGGTTTCTTTCACATTTGCTCAAACAACTTGGAAATTTATGTCCACAAAAACTGCCCATGATTGTCTACTGCAGCTTTGTTTTGCAAGTGTCAAAACCGAGGAACAAGATGTCATTCTGAGTGAATGAGTAAACAGGTTGATATATCCAGACAGTATAATGTTATTCAAGATTAAAACAAAATGAATTCTCATGCCATGAAAAAGCATAAAAGAGACTCAAATGTGGTTATTAGATGATAAAAAAAAAGCCAGCTGAAAAGTCTGTGATCTGAAAAAGTTGTGATTTTTGGTAGGACACTCTGGAAGAGCATAACTACAGAAATAAGAGAATTAGTGGTTCCCAGGAGTTGAAGAAAGGGAGGGAACAGGGCATAAATGGACCATGCAGTTTTCTAGAGCAGGAAATCTATTTTGCTTGCTACTGTAATGGCATTACATCCTGGTAAAACCCATGGAATGTAGAACACCGAAAGTTAACTCTAGTGTAAACTAATTATAATAAACTCTAATGTACAGTAAACCAATTAGAATGAACTCTAATCAGAAAGAATACTAATATGAATTACAGTCTTTGGGTATAATGATGTGCCAGTGTAGGTTTGTCTTTTGTGACAAATGCATCCCTGTAGTGAAGTCTTCAGTAATGAGGCACACTGTACATTGTATGGAGAGAGTACATGCAAAGTATGCAAGTTCTATGTAGATTTGCTACAAATTGAAGTATTATCTAAAGTTTGTTTATAAAATTATGGGGAAGGTGCTTGCACAGAACTAGTGGGAATCTAATATGTGGCTCCATCTTTTATGAAAAGTATCTACCATTCATAAAGCATAGTGCCCAGCATACCATGACAACTGCTAAGTGAATTAACAGATGCCTGAATGAGACATGACAGATTAACCTGCGTTGAATGAGGCAGGCTTTGAGATATCACACCAAAGTAATGCTAGGGAGCAGTTTTAAAAATTGCGATCTGCAGTATTGTTGTCGTGAAATACATTCTTTATGTTTTGTGCATAAAGCAATGCTTATAGGAGAGGATACAAAAATTTACATGTTATATATCACCATACATTTTTTCATTTCCCCTTTTTATTGAAATTAGATTTTTTCTCACACACTATATCCTGGTTTTGGTTTCCCCTCCCTCTACTATTCCCAGTTCCTCCCCACCTCTTTCCCCTCCAGATTCACTTCATTTCTGTCCCTCATTAGAAAAGAACAGGCTTCTAAGAAATAACAAAAAACAAGAAAATAAAATATAATAAGATGAAACAAAATCTATCATATTATAATTGGATGCAGCCACTGAACACTAGGCTCACAACCAAAAATATAACTATACATTTTATAAAAGCTTTGTAAACCAATAGCTTAGGTACCCAAAATGATATGTTTAGAAATGTAATATATTCATTAATCATAGCATCAATTTCATCTTACATTATACTATTTAGAAATGCCTAATTTTATTATACTGAAGAATCTAACAACAATATTTATTTCCCAGGACATTTGCCTCCTGACTACTATTCTTAAAATAGTCATCTCTTTATTTGGCATATACTGATTATTCATATACATTTAAGAGAACTTGTATTATTTTCTCTGACATCACACTCTCACAGAACCAAAGGGTGAATAGTTGGACAAATCATGACACAGGTAGAACATAAAACACTATTTTACAATAAAAGAAATGAAATATTGGTGCCTGTATCACCTTGGACAAATTGTCAGAGAATTGTACTCAATGAACTGAGCCAACACATGTAAGTCATACACTATGGTAATATAGTTAGAAAACACTATGGTATGCTAAAACCATGGAGAGCAAACATGGTGTCCAGGAAAACAAGAGAGCTGAGTGAGAAATCTGTGCAGTTATGCAGTTATAAAGGGCTAAGCAAAGGGTCTCTTGCTGACATATATCTCTTCTCCTTCCTCTCTCTCTCCATATATATGTATATCTACATAGATAGATGATAGATAGATAGATAGATAGATTGATTGATTGATTATGCTTGTGAAAATTGTACCATGATATTATAAGATGTTATCGTGGGGAACAACTGAGTAAAGATGACATTGCCCCTCCTTGTTTAAATTCTCAGTGCACACCAACAAGAATCTTAGTAAAGTGCTTTACAGAAATATTGTTTCCAAAGGATGTTTGTGTTGTATAAATAGCACTCTTATTATGATGCCTAAAGATGTTTTAAACAGTGACAAAGAAGACTGTGTATACATACTGGGCTTAGTGAAAGTATATGTTCATATGTTCATGCATTTAGACATATAGGTTACAACAGTAACCAAGAGTAAGAAGCCATAGAATTGAGATCAAGTGAGGGGAATGGGTGGGGCTTGGAGGGAAGAGAGAGGAGAGGAATTGATAGAAATATATTTTAATTAAAAATGATATTTAAAAACTCAAGTCCTCCTAAAAGGAATAACTCTTAAAATGCAGGTTTATCTTTGAGTGGTAGATGGGAGAAGACAGATTTCATCCCCCCTTTGGTACAAGTTAACATATTTCTCATGTTAGGAAATAACTATGTACTATGCTTATAATCAGTGTCAACAAAACAGATCTGCTTAGGTCATAATCATCCGTCCTGCCCAAATTCCAAACTACAGAGTGTTCCAGTTGAATGTCAGAGGAGAGGCATTGTTGGACACCTGGTTCTGATATTAAATAAATTATCATTTCCTACTCTTCAGAAAGCAGACTTATAATTAATGGGCTAATTTAACTGCATCTTCTAGGCAGTAATATTAATTAGAAAGAGGGTAGTAAATGACCTTCTGAAAAGGACTTATCTCTTAATTTGCCCACAAATGAGCACTTGCAATGACTTCTTAATCGATATCAGGAAGCTGGCTGGAATTAATGCTGGGATTCTTAGTTTCAGCCACTCTGAAGAGCTCTCAGGTTCCCCACAATCAGACCAGCACTCTATTGTCCTTTAATTTACCTGGCCTTTCAGGCAGAAGTGAATTTAAGGCATTTATGGTTTTGACCTGAATAACTGGCAATTTTCATTACTTTAGTCCTTGACCAAAAAAGCTTTGGGAAATGTCACCCTTTCCCAGGCCACTGTGAATATGTTAATCGTATCATTAACATCTTTCTTAGCAGAGAAAAGGACTCTGCCTATAGGAAGCAGAAGGAGACTGTAGGAGGAGAGCTGAAGACAATTGCATTTTAATTATGAGAAAAATGGGGTTCTTCCCCCACTTCTCTCCTACACATAACATGACTGCCTACCAGGTTTCTAAGAACAGACACAGATGAAGTACAGTTGCCTCATCTGGGGATCTCTGACTCCGACATTAGCCTACATCAGGATAGGTATTGTCCCTGGCATGTAGACATTAGCCTACATCAAGATAGGTATTGTCCCTGGCATGTAGACATTAGCCTACATCAAGATAGGAATTGTCCCTGGCATCCTTGACTTGTATACAGTGCAATAAAGGTACTACCAGCACACATCTGGATTGGTGGTGGGCTGGGTGGAGCTTAACATACTAGCCCAAGAGATAGTGCTAATGTAGCATGCTGGGTTTTTTAAGCTGAAGGAAATTGAGAAGGAGCCAAGAAAAGGAACACTGTTATTTTTGGAAGACACGGAGGCAGTGGGGGCTGCATGACCTGGTTAATTTAGTTGTCAAATTGGCACAACCTAGAGCTACTCAGGAAGAGGCTCGACTGTAACCAGCCTGGCTGGCCCAGCTGGCCCGGCTGGCCTGGCTGGCCTGGCTGGCCTGGCTGGCAGTTATGAATGTACTCTAAACAGATGCTCTTACTCCCCTCGTTGGCTATCAGACTACTGCAAGAAATGGATCCCAAGAAATTCGAATTTCTCAAGTAATACTCTGCCAGGGAGAAGCCATGGCTGAAATGCTGAGAGCAGCCAGAAGACTTGTCTTCTCATGAAAGATTCACAATTTGTTATCTTATAGGAGACACTGACATGGAGCTGAGATAATGGTGCACAGGGGACCACGCCTTGGCCTTACTGCTTAATTATGCACATCTCTTCCTCTCTATTTAAATCCTCTCACATGTCAGAAACTAAAAAATGGACGTGGGATAATTTCTTTTTTCCTTCTCCCAATGTGGTCACGTTGATTAAATGTCCTTTTTCTGTTTTTCACCATTATTTTAGGTCTTCCAAGTGGTTCACTGAGTGCAGGCGCCCAAATGTGGCTTGTTGGAGCTGAAGCTCCTAATCACGGTAGCCTTATCTACGTGGCGCTGTCCTAACGAAGCTAATCGATGTGTGAGTTCCAGGCCCACTGTGGGGGCCTCATTCCCTATGGCTGCGTAGAAGTAGATAAAGGTGGCTGAGTATCAACTGCACATTCATGCATTTCTCTTTGCTCCTGACTGTGTATGTGCTATAACGCAATGTAACTCACTGCTTTAAGCTTCTCTCACCTTGATTTACATTCTACGAAGGACTGGGAATTTTAATTCAAGCAGATACTTTCTTCCTTAAGTTGCTTTTCTCGGGATACTTATGACAGCAACAGAAATAAAATTAGAACACTCTCCTTGCTAAGTATTATTATCATTACATCATACCCTTCATCCTTTCACATTTTTATGACTACAAACTTTTCATCAAACCCAGACTTAAATATCTCTTCAGATATTTGTTTCTTTAAAAAGCTAACCTAAATGCATTTGGATACTTGGTTCTTGATAAGCATTTATTGCAGGGACCTCAGCTAATAAGCCTAAAGGAAAATTAGTTTTTCCTTCCCCACAATATTTATCTTATCTTCACAACACTTCCTTTTAGGTCTGGCCCTCAGTTTATTCATTATGTTTCAAGAATGATGTTGACTACTTTCCTGGCCACATTAACAAGCTTTATACTGTAACAAATACAAATTAGCATTTATCAAGAGCTAACAGACCTATACAAGTAAAACTTCTTCTCTTTACAACTTCTTTAGGCTGCTGCCTGTTTCAGGCTTGAATACTTGTATTTCTTTGTTAATGTAAATGACTCAGCGTGGAAGTTGTCAAGTTAAATTCAGTAAAGATAAATAAATACCATATCACTGCCCAGTAGAACTAGGCAAGGACCAGCATGTCCTTCTGCCAGCACAGCATTACCTGAAGAGCACTAGTTAGATTAGCCAGATATACCTACAAGATGGAGTATGGCATCCATCAATCATCACTTCCAAAATGATGAAAGGGGGTGGAGCTACAGAGAATTCAAGGTTCCGTGGCAGAGTTTGTGCTGCGGATGATTAGTGAGTATAGCAAGGAGGTGTGGATGATTCGTGAGTATAACATGTGGGGTGGCCAGCACTTCAACACCTAGTCACTAAGCTGTGGAAGTATGCTGCTTCATGCATCTTAAGCCAAAGACTTGCCAAAATCTGGAAATACGAAATGATGATTTAGGACAGTCCCCAGTGCTTGAACTCACAGTGTTAACATAGTAAATCTTCCTTTCATTTTTGTGATGCATTTCTGGTGCCAGGCATTGCTACAAACTTGTGTTTATTCATACAACTCTGATATATGAAGTTTTCCTACTGCTTATATAAAACAGAAAACCACTCTCAGCGAGGAGAAAGAGGTTTAAAACAGTAATATATCTGTTTGGCTTTGTATTTTTGTTCTTTGCATGTTGTGTTTCTCTTATGTGGTAGCTGTAAATAATGGATATGATCTTAGTCTTAGAGAGATCAGTCCAGACTGAACAGTGAATTTTCCTGGTATCATTTGTCTGACCATGGCAAATTATCTTCTGTAGTACTCTATTTTCTTATCTATATAATAAGCAAAATGCTTTCTATGCAAGATTGTGGCTAGTGGAACGTGAGCTGCCAAGGCAAAAGCTCTAGAGGTGCTTGGGCTCTAATGGGCCTTCGTGCCTTGGCCTCTGCCTTCCTAGTTGGCTCAATGTTTTCTACATTCAGAGATGGTCTCATTCTGCTTTAACCTGAGCATTTACTGTCAAGGTGGTCCAAAAGTTCTCTGTTAGTGCATGAGTAATCAAAAATACCATGATTAGTGTGGCATAATTAAAGCGTGCGTGTTTGTTTAGTGTGTTGTCGCATTTCTCGAGCAGAGTTTCTAACGCCCTAGGGGTCTTCTGAGTGATAGTAATTTTTTTGGTGTTAATAAGGTGTTCCTTTTAATTATAGTTGAGTTTGTTACTGAAATGACTTTTGGGAGTAGGGTGGAGCTACATAGCTTCATGAGAACTGGTTGCCAGAGTAACAAACTACATGACTAGAAAGTTGGACCTGTCAGCCCACACTTCTAGAGAAGCTCAAGGATGCCAGAGAGTAAACCCAGTTACCAAAGGCCATCAGTTTAACTAACCTTGTCTACATAGCAAAGCTGTGTAGGGATTAATGCCTAAAACACACAAAGAGCCTTAAAAACTCAGAGGCAAATAAAACAATGAAATTTCATAGGTTAATGAAATGAAGAAGGAGCTCTCAAAAGATAAAAGACAAATGGTCAATAAACAACAGAAATGTTTAATCTTCAGTAAAGTGCAAATGAAAATTACATCGAGTTTCCACCTTACCCCAATCAGAATGGCAGTCATTAATAAAACACTGCTGGTGAGAATTTAAACCATTCCAGCCACAATAGGAGTTTGTGTGGACATATTTCAAGAAAATGAAAGCAAATCTTTCATGTGACTCATGCACTCTTCCTAAGTATGCACCCAAAGGGTTCCAAGCCTAAGTGTTTCAGAAATACGTGCAGATTGATATTCATTACAGCAGCATCCACAATAGCTAGGTCATGGAGCCAACCTACATGTTCAGCAATAAACGAATGGGTGAAAAAAAAAGTGAATTCTTTTTAGCAATAAATAAGAATGAAGTAATGCCATCTACAAGCAAATGTCTGCAGCTGGAGAGATAATCAAATTGGATAAACTAAGCCAGCCTCAAAAAAAAAACAAAAACAAAAAACCCAAAATATACCTTTTATGTCACACTTATATAGGTACCTAAAATCAGGTATGTACAGAAAGTATAAAAAATACAATTTAAAAATCTCTTGAATAATCCAGTTCTGGAAAATGTTACACATGAAAATGTTGGGCTGGAGAGAACATGGAAACTCCACTTTTTCCCATTTCTCTTTCATTTGATTGTTTCTGAGTTGCATTCTTTATTTTTTTTAAAAAAACCAAAAAGCTCATAATCTTGAACCATGCATTTTCTTAGATTATGTGCGTCATTCTGGTTCTCAATCGTGGTTCTCAACCTTCCTAGCCCTGTGACAGTTCCTTATGTCATTGTAATCCCCCCACCATAAGATTATTTTGTTGCTGTTTTATAACTGTAATTTTGCTACTGTTATGAATCATAATGTAAGATCTGTGTTTTCCGATGGCCTTAGGTGACTCCTGTGAAGGGGTTGTTCAGCCCCTGGAGCGATCCTAACCTGGAGAACTCCTGCCTTAAGATCACTCAGTGCCTGCTTGTGTTACATTATTTTTTCTTGTCAGCACTTTAGGATACATTATATTGCTTTTTTTATTTATTTACATATTATATATCTTCCTCCAGAGTATGCGCAAAATTTTCTTTTTATCCTCAAGTTATATTAGTAGTATGCACAGTAACACTGAGGATAACAGGAGATAGAAACTCGTCAGACATGGATCTCAACTCCGAAGCACAGTTCAGGTTCTCCATCTTGGCCGCAGGTTGTAAACATCCTTGAGCCTGTTCTGGCTGGTGGTCCTAGTGCCTGAAGCGTTGGCGTGTTCTGGTTCCTGCTCTGGTTTCTTGCCCTCCTCCTTTTCCTCTTAAAGCCCTAGCAGCACTTCCTGGAAGCTGAATCTGAGGACCAGATTGAAACCGAGGACCAGACTGAAACCGAGGTGCATGAACAGCTAGCTCCTCGGTGGGCTGCCCACCTCCCACCTCCTGGCGGCTGCCTGGAAAGGCCTTAGCACCACAGATGGGAAGCCTCGATGGGAGCAGGACAGCTCTTGGGGCAGCAGCTCACTTTGTCGAAAGCTCTCATCTCATCTCGGAACCTGTAATAAATTCCTTCCTAAAAACTTGCTCTCTTTTGTCCATGAAATTCATCATCTGAGAACACTAAGCAAAGGACTCGGAAACCACTGGGGCTTCAGAACCCATGTCGCAGCCCCCATCCTTACGCCCACCTGAGGTGAGCTAGTCCTCTTTAGCATCAAAAAACTTTTCCCACCTTACCGACACTAGTGTAGACTGAATGCCTAGTAAATCTGTTGGACAAAGAAAAAAAAAAAAAACGTTTAAGAGAGCCGGAAGTCATTTAAAATAAAAGTTCTAGAAGATTTTTCTGTGAAAAGCACGCAGAGTGGACGTTTTCCAATAAAGCAGCACGCCTCTGGCACATTACAGCGTTCTTTCTCACCTCCTACGCCTGACAACGTGTTTTGACGGCTGCTGTCATGTTCTGTAAAACACCTAGAGCTACTGGAAGGAAAATACAATATAAATGCAAACTAATAATAAACGGCCTCTGTTTGATCCTCCTAATAAAGAATGTGCCATTTTCAACGATCCGGTGAAAAATGAAATAAGGAGCTTGTAAGGGCAAAACATAGATTGAGTTGAAATCACTAAGCTCTGGCAGAAACACTGAGACAGCTTACGATGTAAACCTTCACATTTCAGCCTCAGAAAGCTTATTTCCTGCTGATTTCAAACTTCCTTTCTGAAACAATTAGGGAAATGTCTGTTATTTTTATAGTAAGGTTTAAAATAATTGGATCCCATTCGTCCAGGTCTTGATTACAAATGCCCAAATACTACATAAAGAACACCTTGGAAAAGTTGAATGGAATCGCCCATTGACATCCCAAAGCAATACCACAAAACTCTCAGGCAGAATAACTAGTATCTACTTGAACTGGGAAAAGTATTGTGTACCCAACAAGAAAACCGTAAATGCCGCTAAACCACATTCAAGCTGTCACTCTTCAACATAATGTATTTAAAATGCGACATTCATGTGACCTTTCACTGCATTAATTTTTATAGTTTATTGACAAACCTGCAAATGGAGCAAGAATCATAATCTAAGTCTGTGATTTATTAAGCAGTTGAACTGTTGTCTTTTATGATTAATTACTAAATGTTTACATTTTGCCTTTATTATTTGACAGGAGACAAAAACAATTGAGCAAATGGCCTTATTTGCTGCAATCCTCAGGTTTGAGGAAACATTCTGAGAGAGGAGCAATATGAGAAAACCGGAGAGCAGCATCACTTTGTAAAGAGTTCCTACGCTCAGTGGATGGGTTACATAACAAAGTAGCGGTGGGCATACTGTTTTGATAATAGCAAAAGACAATTACGAATCTGGTACAAAGAAGCTGACTCGGATAACCATGCAAGGAGGCGTATTAGTAGATTAAAGCATTAAGAGCACAGGCAGCCAGGGCGAGTACCCAATGAAAAGGTACTTCAGATCCAAACCACAATGGTTCTCAACCTTCCCGATGCTGCAACCCTCTAAGTACAGTTAGTTTCCATGCTGTGGTGATTCCCACACAAAATTATTTTCTTTGCTACTTCCTAATTGTAATTTTGCTACTGTTTGGAACTGTAATATCTGTGCTTTCCAAGGTTTTAGGCTACTTCTGTGAAAACATTGTTTGAAGCCCTCCAAGGGGTCACGACCCACAGGTTGAGAACCATTGGCCTAGGGTATGCTAAACTCATAAGCAGGTAGCAAAGCTTTCTTTGGGTCTGGGCATCCGGAAGGCTGGGCTTTTTCAGGGTCTCTAAGAGACAGAGAGAGGCTGCAGGGCCACAGCGTACCTTGCTTGCCAAGTCTGAAGGGGATGTGGCCTGATGTTAGGGAGAGAGAATACAGCGAGAGGGGCTGTGACACGTATCTCGTATCTCTGAGTTTTCTGATTGATTTAATTGGTAGCAGTGACACATGCCGACATTCTTGAAATCTCTCTCATGGAAAGCTAAATTCCGTTTTCAAAAAGAGCGTTGACACAAGCGATTTCAGATCAGGAAGCAATCACAACTCAGATTTGTGATCTAAGCTTGCCAAAAAAAAAAAAAAATCACTAGAAAAGAGGATAAATTAAATGAATGTAAATATTGAGAATAAATTTCAAAGCATATCAAAAGCCCATGTTTGGTAAACTCCAAAAATGATTCATTATAGGCTATACTTTATTGTGTGTAAATTATGAGGTGCTGCATCCCATGAATATTCATCCACTAGCAATCATCCCTCACCATCCTCAGGGTTACAGATTCTCTGGAGGGCTGGACCTACTTTCAAGCATGAAGAATTCAATATGTAGAAATTATTTTTACCGACTTAACACCATTGGGGAGAGTAAGTGGAAAGAGATTACACTAATAAAAAGGGGATTTTCCTTTAATCATTTTCTTATGAAGAACTGCCAAATAGGCTCATGATTGGGGGTGCAAGTAATGATATTCCCCAAGATTGAACAGGATTGAAGAAATACGGACAGTTATTTCTTTACCAAGACATAAAATTTGAATACCTCCCCTTCATGAACACCTAGCTTTGCAAAGGTGCTTAATGGTTTTGAGAGGGAATACATCACCCTTCTGTGACAATGCTCATCTGCATACTCCCGCTGGGCTCAGCAGGGGATGTGGGCTCAGGGACCTCCCACATAGAAATATAGGCATTCTCAGGGAAAAAACAGTTCCTCGATAAACTTTATAACCCCATTCCCAACTCCAGCTGTCAGTTTACAGCTTTCCAGATTGACGTCTTAAATCAAGAAAATGCCACCCGCATACAGTAACTGGCCTAATCTTTTCTGTAAATTGCTGCCTGTGGTTTTCAAAAACATAGTAAATTGCTAGCAATTGACAATGGCTTCTCTCTGGGAAGCCAACTTCACTTCTGCAGTTAACAAGTCAGGCTTCAATTATTCATGCACATCACCCAATGTCTAGGCTCTTCTGACACCCATTGATTTCAGACATCAGGCAGCCCGCCTTTTGTACTGAACCGAAATACATATTGTGCTCTCTTCGTGCAAAACTGTGT
This sequence comes from Meriones unguiculatus, assembly GCF_030254825.1. Classification (NCBI taxonomy): domain Eukaryota; kingdom Metazoa; phylum Chordata; class Mammalia; order Rodentia; family Muridae; genus Meriones; species Meriones unguiculatus. Next base: position 132,695,763 of record NC_083354.1, read on the forward strand.
GCAGGGATAATAACCACAGTTATTATTACACCTCTGTATCTCAGCTAATGGTGGGTACAGCTCACCGCACATGTGCTGTTGCTGCTGCTGCTCCAAAGCAGACCAGAGCCATCTCCCAAACACCAGGAAAGTCTCAATGCCCAAATACTCAGAGGAAGGGTCTTCTTTTTATAATTCTTTTATAATTACAGGACAAGATTAAATGATGAATTATATCTACCAAGCGAAGCTGCAGATGGCCCCCCTCCCTTAAAACTATGTTGTCAAATCGCTGCACTTTGTTCTAGAAATTGGGTCAATTCCTGTCCCTAGACAACTCAAGGAAATTGAATTGTTGCTAAAATAAAGGTAGGAAGAAAGTGCTTGTCCTGAAAGGACTTCCCTGCACCACTTTTTCTTTCAGCACTGTACTCCCTCAAGGGATTCTGTGGGACACATGTTTACCTGTCCTTGATACAGTGTTTGCATCATTACTGGCTCTGAGCTAAACAGTGGCTAGAACAGTGAACAGCCGAATGCTTGCAGAGCACGCTCGTCTGTATCAGCTCAAGAAAATGAACTCCAGTAACATCAGGAGGACTTGATACACACGTTTTGCCCTTACTGAGTCTCAGCAGACATCTTGGGTCACCGACAGTCACAGTATGTAACTCGAGACCTCCTGTATTTTGAACTTGTTTCTGCACACTCTTAAGTGCAGGGACCTCAGTTCTGACCCCCACAACCCAGGGAGTTCTCTCTGCATGCTGACCAAAGAAGAGTCTGAAAAACTGGTGTGCGGTGAGGTATAGAGGGTGAATAAGCCATTACAGGGAAAAAAAAAGTTTAAAGTAGAAACTCAAAGCACTTTTCTAAAGAAAAATACTAGTATCTTTGTGAAGGTCAGAAGGTCACTTGAAATGCTTTCCTTTAAGGAGAACAATATATTCCTAAGTTTATTTTCCTTGGGAAAGCAGCAGCTGATCCTGGTAAAGACTGTGCTCCCTGCCCTGGTTTAGAGTTTGCCCTCACTGTACCCACTCGATATTTCCTCTGGTTACTACTCACTGAATATTTGCTTTCCCTATTATTGACAGTTTAAAAATGCTACTGCTTACTTTGTTTTTTTTTAAATAACTTTACAATGGTGTCAAAGCTATACAGACTCAGAAGGAATGGTGCATTTTAGATTTTTTTTTACTCTACTAGTGATACAAAGTTAACGTTCTCTCTCAGAAGCATCTAAATGAACAATAAAAGAAACGGTGGGTACTCTAAAGTATGTTTTGTATTTAAGCTATGCTTTTTCAGTAGATTAGCAGAGTTAAATACATCGTCCATATTTTGTTTGCATTAGTTATTTTTCTAATGCTGTAGCAAAACACCATGGACAAGGCAATTTATAACAAGAGGGGTTTATTTTGCTTATGGTTCCAGAGGGACAACAGTACTTCATGATGGGGGAATTGCAAAGAACAGGAAGGTGAGAACTCCCATCTTCAAGCCACAAGCATAAAGCAGGGAGAACTGGAGGTGATGTCAGTCTTAGAAATGTCATAGCCCATCTGCCGTGGTGCACTTTCTCCAGCCAGGCCACACCTGTGACAAACAGCACGCCCAGCAGGGAACCGATTGATGAAGTGCTTGGGACTATGGAACATCTCAGTCAAACCAGCACAGAATTGTCTGGATCAAGGATGCTGTACACTGAGCCCTTTAGGAAGGTGACACTTATACACAGCCAGAGCCTTTGGTGCTATGTCTAGGATGGAGTAAACCATGATAGGAGGAATTGTACACTTCTGTATGACTGTTGAGGTGAGGACTTTAAAACAATGGCTGATGTTTGTATTTTAACAGAAAGATGAACACAGGGAAGGCGGCCGGTGGCTGCTAAGAAAGGTCATTGCACACAGTTATCTGTGACCCAGATTCTCATGTACTGTCGACATTTTCAAGATCATTTTGGGGCCAATGCGATTGTCATCTCTGTAGCAGTAAAATAATGGTCACCAAGATGTTCATTTACTCATCCTCAGAACCTGTGAATATTTTCTTACATGAAAAGGAGATTTTGCAAATATCGTTGAAATAAGTTTTATTTTTCATGTGGAAGGATTACCCTGAAAAGCCAGCGGAACCTAGTTTTAATCTCAGGAGTCCTTCAAAAACAGAGAATGTTTTCTGGCTACAGAAACTCCAAGATCTTCTTTTGAGAAGCACAGGGTCACCCTGTTGGGATTTGGGGATGAAGGGCTTCATCAGTAACCATGACGTCACCTCTATGGTACATGCATTCTCCTCTCCAGCCTCTCAAGACGGATATGCAGGCCACTGATACCTTGATTTTAACCTTTTAAGACCTATGTAAGATTTCTGACCTACAAAAGGGAAGGTGGTAAATTTGCATTGGTTGACTCATTATAGGCCTGCTTCTAATAGCTCTTAAGTTGCTATTGCACTATATTTCATAACATCTCAGCTACCAGAACTCTCTCTCTCTCTCTCTCTCTCTCTCTCTCTCTCTCTCTCTCTCAGTGTGTGTATGTGTGTGTGTGTGTGTGTGTGTGTGTGTGTGTGCATGTGTGTGTGTAGAGAAAAAGCCCTGCAACCTTAGATAAAAGCCGGAATTTTCTAGATTCCCAACCAGGAGCAGGACGGGGTACTAAAAGACAAAGAGAAGCATCTACTACCATGGTTAATAAAGAGATGATTTAAAGCATGTAGGCATCGTTTTTATGGACATCTACTGCTTAAGTTTGTGATTTAATATACAGGTACATCTTTCCTTTCAATTTTATTGAATTTATTTAACATTTGCCCCTTCTGAGATAATTCAGACATTCAGGTTTCACAAATCAGCTGTCAACAACTAGAAGAGGAAAGCAGAACTGTTTTTACTGTCTCTACCCATACAATAGAAATAGTAGTTCTTATCTAGCCATGCTTTGGCAGGTCTCACTGTTTTCCCTCTTCTCACCTCTCTGTATCCCACTCTACTTTTGTGGAATCAACTCACTTTAGTTCATACATTTGAGATATTGCATGTGGGACTTGTCTGCTTGGCCTTGTTCCATTTAATATGTTTTCCAGTGCCATCCATATAACCAGAAATGACAGGAGTTCATCAAAAAGGGTATTATTCCACATTTTCTTTATCCATTCACCTGTTGTGGGGCGCCTCAGGTGATTCCATATCTTGGTTGGTTTGACTAGTACTGAAATGAACACGTGTCCAGGTGTCTCTTTAATATACTGAATTCATTTATTTGGACATTTGCCCATCAGTGTGGAACGCTTGTGCTGATTTTGACCTTCACAGATTCTGGCAATTATTCTTCAGAAAAATTGATGTTGAATTATTCCTGTATTCCTTCTATTGCTGAGTCAGGAAACAGGAAAAGGTGAATCAATGATGAGTGCCTCCAAAGGGCAGAGAAACAGCAGCTCAGTCCTGATGAAGCAGACTTCAGATGATCCTTGTGCCCTCTCTTTCAACTTCTGGCCTTCACGAAGTGATCTGTACTGAGTCAGACCAGCTAATTCCACCAAATCTGAACAATTGTCACATTAGGTGATTCTCTGTCTTCCTCTCTCATCAGTCCTCAGACAGGGCACAAGAGGGCTGAAATCCCTAATGTTTCGTGTCCCCTCTCCCTGGGCATGTCCATGTTATAGCTGGTACCCTACAATGTCCCACTTGTAGATAGACCCTGGCTTGTAAGGATCATTTCAGTGACTTATGGTTTATCTTTGTGCAGACACCACCTTGAATCAAGAGCAATAAACCTATATTTCTGACAATTTCTCATACTTGACACCAAACATTTTTGGTCAGTCATTTCCTATACTCTTCCTGATATATATGTTTGATACTTTCATCATTTTGCTCTTCTTATATTCTCACACTTATCTTCCCTAAACCAGAGTTCTTGTGCTACAACAGCTTGTTGTGAAACACTGGGCCCCCAGCAGGTGCTATAACCAGACCATTAACAAATCAGGTGCCCAAGTACTTTCATACTCATCGTGTTCAGGACACTGTCCCAATTCAGTCTGACGCCTTAAACCAATAATTCTTCACAGTATCGCAACACCTGCTCATATAAATTCTCTGCACAAAGTAATTTATTAGAGATGATTTTTACTTATGATTTTATGTCATCAGGCTACAGAGGAAAATTTGAAAAAAGAAAAGAAAAAGCATTGAAATGATTTGTGATCTGTCCCTGAAACATACTTGTCAGAGAAATTGAATGACTGTTACTATGGGCTGCCCTGTCAACTAAAGGGTCATTCTACACAGTACATTCAGAAAAAGGCCATGTGTCCACTTTTATCTTAAAAATCTGCCAGTAGTATAGACTGCTATTTGACGTAGAGAAGTAGAGGTAGCTAAACATGTTAATCATTGTCTCTTCTGCAACGGAGCCATGAAAAATGCCACCTGAAACTCATTGTTATGACTGTGCTCTTAATTGATGCTTCACAGCAGAGAGATTGTGCTTGCTAAACAAACGAATTAACCTCATAAGAATATCCCAAATCTTAGTGGCAATTACATGTGTTGTGTTTGTTCTACATGTTGTTCTTCCAAAACAATCTCATGTTCAATTGACTGCATCAAAAACTCTGCACCAGAATCCTTAAATTGCATTTCAAAGGCAGCAAAGGCTTTGACTACAGTGTGCAAAAGTGAGCTCTTTGCAATACCCAAATCCTCTTGATCGTTATGCTTACATGGAAATTCAGCAATTGAGGTCTACCTTAGAATGGCTTAGATAATAAGTTGTAATAATAATAAGTTGTAATGGCTTGGTAATAAGTTGTTTTTTGTAGTGGAATAAATGCAGACTTTCCAATACCAGCTTGTTGAAGGTGTTCAGAGATTTCAATATATTTAGACAAATATTGAGACAGTTCCCTTCAGTAGCTGGGACAGACTCTCATAACACTCTGAGGTGATAATCCCTTGAAACTGGCTTTGTAGACTGCTATCTACTTCCCATTTTTATTTTCAAGGTGAATATAGGGAAGGAGTTGGGAAATATGTATTAGTTTTGTCTGCATCATTGTGTCCAAATCACTTGATATTAACAACTAAATGGAGCAAAGATTTATTTTGGCTCATGGTTTCAGAGGTATTCACCCATTCTGTTGTGGAAGGCAGAGAGAAACAGGCCATATGTTGGCAAAGAAGCAGACAGAAGCAGATTAGAACCAGCAGAAGAAGGATTAAGGGTATTGTGGTCTCTACCTAAAATTCCAACACATTGGAGGTAGAAGCAGGAAGATCAGGAGTTCATTCCAGTTATATTGAGTCTAACCTGCTCTACATGAGACCCTGTCTGAATACCAAGCAAAATATAACAACTATAACAAAACAAAACAGAAAAACAAAAACAAAAACAAACAAACAAAAATCCAAAAGCACAGCAGAAAATCTTTAGGCAAGAAACAGCAGCCATTCCTCAATGGCTGTTCTTTCAAGCAGGCTCTACCTTCCATAGGTCCATCAGACTCTCATATGCTACACAAATTTGAATCAATGTGTGGGTTAAACTGTTACTATATCACAGTCTGGATGATCTAATGGTGTCTGGAAATGCTATTGCAGACACAGTCAGAGTTGTGTTTCTTTAATCTCTTAGGTAGATCTTAATACAATCACGGTGTTAAGACTTACCCTTCACAAAACCTCTTAGTAGTTGGCTCAGGTGATGTGATGTGAAGGAACAGATTTAAATTTCCTATTGCAAAGATGTTATTTTTCATGCTCATCATTGTTATTTATATTACCCAATTTATTACGGGACAGTATCTAAATCTGAGATAGCATTTGAGCACTTTAGTAAAACAAAAACCATTTCACAGTCACAGTGATTTTATAATTTTACATATGTAAAATTCTTATCTTTCTTTAAAATTTTATATTTTCAGTGAAAAAACAAAGACCAGAGCCTAAGAATTTCTAGGTAAATTTACAGAGGTGTGATGGTACATATCTATAATTCCATAGGGAAGGTGAGTCAGGAGAATATTTTCATAGACATTTTTCAATGTAGTGTCTCTAATCACAAAACATGATGGAGAGCTCCAATCCATAGAACAAACAGTCTACCCACCAGCTAGTGAGAAAGATTCATTTTAACTATAGCCGAAAAACATAAGATCATAACAGAAAAATGCCAATCTAATATCCCTGATATTACTCAGGATTGCTGCAATCACATGAAAGTTGGTGGTTTCTGTTTGTCCCTGTACTATATAAATCAGCATTAAGTTGTCCTTGTAGAATAAAGATCATAAACATGTTGGCATTTGATGGAATTTATAAAAATACAAGACTGTGTTCAACCTTGCTTTATTAAAGAAAAGCTCCAGGAAGAATCAAGCCCCTCACTGAACACATGTGCTGGGGGCTTTGTTTTCAGTCATTCCAGGCACTAGCAGCCACTCCAAAGAAATAGTTTTTGGATGGTAAACCACCGAATGTAACTGAGAGTTATCTGCAATGCAATGCCTCCTGAGCAAAGATCAGTCTTGATTGTCTGTCTTGCTTTAGTGTCCCTGCCCAAAGCCAAGGTTAATGGAATAACCTAGCCTTGAAGGAAACCAAATCTTATCCAAGAAAAATAATTTACTACATAATATACTGGCAAATCTACTGATGACAATATGCCTTGAAACAAATGACTTCTCTGATGCTGCCAGGCTGCTCATGGGGACTATGAATATGAAAATTCCACAGAAGCCTCTCACGAGCTTCCCTGTCGGTAAAATGAGACCTATAAAGTAGTAAAAAAAGGTGGTTTACTTTCTATAAGAACTAAAATACATAAAATCAGAAAGTGCAGGTGGAAAAGGACATAGAGAAACAGGTGCATATGGGTTGCTTTTCCGTGTGGAAGGCAATGTAATATGATGTGAACCATCAGGCCTGAGTGTATATTATAGCACATGTGCCTTGAGCAAGGCAGCTTCTCCTTTCTGAGTTTCCATATCTTTAAAATGAGGCTGATAATACCTATCCCGGAGGTAAGGACACCACAGAAAAGCCAAGCATAGTGTCTGTATGAAGCAGATCATTGGTGAGTCAGTTCAATCGTTTCCTTCAGGTATTTTAGAAAACTTTGAATCAAAGCTCATTCTTTTTATGACTAAACTGTTGTTCATACAAAGTAATACACATTCAGAACTCTATGAAAATGTGATACACTTGACATGCTCTAAGATCATTATTTTTTAATTTAATTTTGTTATTAATTACACTTTATTCACTTTGTATCCCCCATAAGCCCCTCCCCTTCTCCTCTCCCAGCCCCACCTTCCCTCCCCCTTCTTCACGAATGCCCCTCTGCAAGTCCACTGATAGGGGAGGTCCTCCTCTCCTTCCTTCTGATCTTAGTCTATCAGATCACATCAGGAATGGCTGCATTGTCATCTTCTGTGGCCTGGAAAGGCTGCTCCCCCCTCAGGGGGAGGTGATTAAAGAGCACGACAATCAGATTATGTCAGAGGCAGTCCTTCTTTGCAGTACTACATAACCCACTTGGACACTGAACTGCCATGGGCTACATCTATGCAGGGGTTCTAGGTTATCTCCATGCATGGTATTTGGTTGGAGTATGAGTCTCTGGGAAGACCCCTATGTTCAAATTTCTGGTTCTGTTGCTCTCCTTGTGTGGTTCCCGTCCTCTCCAGTTCTTACTATTTCCCACTTCTTACATAAGATCCCATGCACTCTGCCCAACAGTTGGCCATAAGTCTCAGCATCTGCTTTGATAGTCTGCAGGACAGAGCCTTTCAGAGGCCCTCTGTGGCAGGTTCCTAGGTTGTTTCCTGTTTTCTTCTTCTAATGTCTAACCTCTTTGCCTTTCGGGATGGGGATTGAGCATTTTAGTCAGGGTTCTCTCTCTTGATTAGTTTCTTTAGATGTACAGATTTCAGTAGGTTCATCCTATGTTATATGTCTATATGAGTGAGTATATATCATTTGTGTCTTTCTGCTTCTGGGGCAGCTCACTCAGGATGATCCTTTCCAGGTCCCACCATTTACCTGCAAATTTCATGATTTCCTTGTTTTTCATTGCAGAGTAATACTACATTGTATAGATGTACCACAATTTCTGCATCCATTCTTCAGTTGAGGGGCATCTGGGCTGTTTCCCAGCTTCTGGCTTTTACAAATAAAGCTGCTACAAACATGCTTGAGCAAATGTCCTTATTGTGTACTTGAGCCTCTTTTGGATATATGCCCAGGAGTGGTATGGCTGGATCTTGAGGAAGCACTATTCCCAGTTGTCTGAGAAAGCGCCAGATTGCTTTCCAGAGTGGTTGTGCAAGTTTACATTCCCACCAGCAGTGGAGGAGGGTTCCCCTTTCTCCACAACCTCTCCAGCATGTGTTGTCACTTGAGTTTTTCATCTTGGCCATTCTGATGGGTGTAACTTGAAATCTCAGGGTTGTTTTGATTTGCATTGCCCTAATGGCTAATGACACTGAGCATTTCTTTAAGTCTTTCTCTGTCATTCGATGTTCCTCTATTGAGAATTCTCTGTTTAGCTCTGTTCCCCATTTTTTAATTGGATTACTTTGTTGGCTGCTTTTCAGCTTCTTTAGTTTTTTATATATACTGATTAGCCCTCTGTCAGATAAAGGGTTGAAGATTCTTTCCCAATCTGTAGGCAGTCATTTTGTTTTGATCGATTCTACTTACCAAAGCTGAATCAGGACCAGGTAAATCAATTAAATAGTCCTATACTCCCCAAGAAAATAGAAGCAGTCATCGAAAGTCTCCCATTAAAAAAAAAAAAAAAAAAAAAAAGCTCAGGACCAGATGGTTTCAGCGCAGAATTATGTGAGATCCTCCAAGAAGAGTTAACTCCAGTTCTCTTCAAACTATTCCACAAAATCGAAACAGAAGGAACATTACCAAACTCATTCTATGAAGCCACAGTCACCTTGGTACCTAAATCTCACAAAGACCCAATGAAGAAAGAGAATTTCAAGCCAATCTCCCTTATGAACATTGATGCAAAAATACTCAACATAATACTTGCAAAGCGAATACAATAACACATCAAAGATATCATCCACCATGACCAAGTAGGCTTCATCCCAGGTATGCAGGGGTGGTTCAATATATGAAAATCCATCAATGTGATCCACAATATTAACAAACTGAAAGAAAAAAAAACACATAATAATCTCCATAGATGCTGAAAAAGCCTTCGACAAAATCCAACATCCATTCATTTTTAAAGTATTGGAGAGATCAGGGATACAAGGCACATATCTAAACATAGTAAAGGCGATATACAGCAAGCCTATAGCCAACATCAAACTCAATGAAGAGAAACTTAAAGCAATCCTACTGAAATCAGGGACAAGACAAGCCTGCCCACTCTCTCCATATCTCTTCATCATAGTTCTGGAAGTCCTTGCTAGGGCAATAAGGCAGTTGAAGGAGATCAAGGGGATACAAATTGGAAAGAAAGAAATCAAATTATCACTATTTGCAGATGGTATGATAGTATACGTGAGTGATCCCAAAAACTTTACCAGGGAACTCCTACAGCTGATAAACACCTTCAGCAAAGTGGTGGGATACAAAATTAACTCAAAAATCATTAGCCCTCCTGTATACAAAAGACACAAGGGCTAAGAAAGAAATTAGGGAGACAACACCCTTCACAATAGCCACAAAGGACATAAAGTACCTTGGTGTAACCCTAACCAAGCAAGTCAAAGACTTGTATGAAAAAAATTTCAAGTCTCTGAAGAAAGAATTAGAAGAAGATATGAGAAGATGGAAAGATCTCCCATGCTCATGGCTTGGCAAGATTAACATAATAAAAATGGCCATCTTACCAAAAGCAATCTACAGATTCAATGAAATTCCCATCAAATTACCAACATAATTCTTTACAGACCTGGAAAGAAAAATTCTCAACTTCATATGGAATAACAAGAAACACAGAATTGCTGAAACAATCCTCTACAATAAAAGATCTTTTGGAGGTATCTCCATCCCTGATGTTAAGCTGTACTATAGAGCAACAGTTTTAAAAACTGCCTGGTACTGGCATAGAAACAGAATGGTGGATCAATGGAACCAAACAGAAGACCCAGAGATAAACCCACACACTTATGGACACCTGATCTTTGACAAAGACGCCAAAACCATTCAATGGAAAAAAGATGGCAACTTCAACAAATGGTGCTTGTCCAACTGGATGTCTACATGTATTAAAATGCAAATAGATTCATACTTATCACCCTGCACAAAACTAAAGTCCAAGTGGATCAAAGACCTCAACATAAAACCAGACACATTAAATCAGTTAGAATAAAAAGTAGGGAAAACCCTAAAACTCATTGGTACAGGAAACAACTTCCTGAACAGAATACCAACAGCACAGGCTCTAAGATCAACAATCAATAAATGTGACCTCGTGAAACTGAAAACCTTCTGTAAAGCAAAGGACACTGTCTACAGAACAAAAAATGACAGCGTGCAGACTTTGAAAGGATCTTCACCAACCCTACCTCTGACAGAGGGCTAAAATACAAAATATATAAAGAACTCAAGAAATTAAACACCAACAAATCAAATAATACAATTAAAAATGGAATTCAGAGCTAAACAGAATTCTCAAAAGAAGAATATCAAACGGCTGAGAAACACTTGAAGAAATGCTCAGTGTCCTTAGTCATCAGGAAAATGCTAAATACTAAAAACAAGGAAATCATGTCAGAGACAGACCCTGTTCTCCTTACTAGAGAACCCACTTGGATACTGAGCTGCCACTGGCTATATCTGAGCAGGGGTTCTTAGTTGCTGGTTCTTTGACCACCTCCCCCTGAGGGGGGCAGCCTTGCCAGGCCACAGAGGAGTACAATGCAGTCAGTCCTGATGAGACCTGATAAGCTAAGGTCAGATGGAAGGGGAGGAGGACCTCCCATATTATATCAGTAGACTTGGGGAGGAGCATGAAAGGAGATGAGGGAGGGAGGGTGGGATTGGGAGGGAATAAAGGAAGGGGCTACAGCTGGGATATAATGTGAATAAACTGTTATTAATATAAAAATTGTTTAAAAGAGCAAACTCCTGTTACCATGGTAACTAACCACCATATTCAATCTAGGGTTTATATTGAAGTGATACACTTATGATACTGATTTTTATTAAAATTTTCTCTTAAAATAAAAATATGCACATAATAAACTAATGAGAAAACATTAAAAAAAAACAAAACAAAGAAATCATGAAATTTGCAGGGAAATTATAAACGATGGAAATAGAAAAGATCATCCTCAGTGAGGTAACCAAGAACCAGAAAGACACTCAGGATATATGCTCACATATAAGCAGATATTAGTCATATAATATAGGATAAACATACTAAAATCTACAGACCTAAAGAAGCTATACAGCAAGCAAGAGCCTATGAAGGAAGCTTAATTCTCATTCAGAAGGCAAACAGGACAGACACTGGAAGTGGCAGAGGAGAGGGAACAGGTTCAGATCCTACCACAGATGTTCTTAGAAAGACTCCCTACAGCAGGGGATTGAAGCAGATGCAAAGACTCACAGCCAAACTTTGGAATGAAGGCAGGGAGTCTTATGGAAGAAGGGGTGTGGGGAATAGAAGGACCTGGAGGGGACAAGAGCTCCACAAGGAGACCAAAAAAGCCAAAAAATCTGGATCCGGGTGGGGAGGACCTTCATCAACCAAAGACCATGCACAGAGAGGATCTAGACCCTCAAATGTAGTGCATCGGCAGCTCAGTCTCCATGTGGGTGGCCTAGTAAGGGGAGCAGAGGCTGTCGCTGACATGAACTTGGTTGCCTGCTCTTTGATCACATCCCTCAAGGATGATCTTGCCAGCCCACAGAGGAAGAAGATACATGTAATCCTGATGAGGTCTGATAGTCTAGGGTCAGATAGTAATGGATGAGGATTCCCCCTTTCAGTGGAGTAGGGGAAAGGGATAGTGGGGGAAGAGGGAAGGAGGGTGGGACTGGGAGATGAGGTAGTGGGCTACAATTGGGATATAAAGTGAATAAAATTTTAAAAATACAGTCATAAGATAAAATTAAAAAAAGGAAAAAATACAACTCAAGTTCTCCTTGTAACTTACACTTTCAATATTTCAAAAGGTACAAAATTGTGGAAAGTGAGTGAAGTCCTAAGTACATATATGTGTTACAATGGGCACAGTCATGTTGAGGACCTCAATGCCTCATCCCTTTCCTGGGTGAGGCTCAGAGGGATGCAAAAGCTTTCCTTTAGTCCATGTGTGTGTATATCGAGAGATGTGTTTCCATTAGAGAGGATAGACCACCTAATATCAGCTCTTCCTTCCCTTGCTGTTCCTAGTTTGGGTTCCAGCACTTTCATGGTTCAAGGATGGGACAGAATTTATTTTCTGACTATATTTTTTCTGAGAAAAATTATTTCAAATCTTCTAAATTACAAAAGAAGTGGCCTTAAGTTACTAATTGCGCCCCTGTTGATCTGTTAAAAAATGGCCTGATAGGCTAGAGTCAGATAATAAGGGAGGAGGATCTCCCCTATCAGTGGACTAGGGGAGGGAATAGTGGAGGAAGAGGGAGGGAGGGTGGAAGCAGCAGGAGATGAGGGATGAAGGAGGGGCTACAGCCTGGATAGAAAGTGAATAAACTGTAATAATAATAATAATAATAATAATAATAATAATAATAAATGGCATAAAAACAGCCACAGGGGCTCTCACAGCTGCTTGAAGTACTTCAAACGGGAGCAGAAAGAACATACAGAAAACCTGTCTGAAGATTACATCAAGAAGCTCTTTACATGTTGAAGGGAAGGGTTTAACTAAGAGCAGTGAGGCTGAAAAGGTAATATGCAGAGCTGAGGTCCCATCACACGGGCTGTGTCACACTTCTCTAAACTACTCAGTCCTACAAACATACACTGTGTTGCTTTTGCACACTAATAAATACATGCCCCAAAGGATTCAGTGAGGACCCCACCGTCTATTAACTTCTCCCAAAACAATAGAGACGATCACGATGACAGTAAAGACAGCAATCATTTACGGAGACCTCATGATATGCCAAGGTCTTTTCTAATCTCTGCACAGTATTATCTCACTCAGCATCTTCATAACAGGATTGCTTTTGTTTTGCTGGTTTTTCAGAAAAGGGAATTACAACTCCAGAGCAGTTGGTTACCTGTATATGATAATCTTCAAATCAATGCGTCCATCACCTTCGAGTGCTAGAGGATGTGGGGAAAATCAGTGTGTTCAAGACCACAGTGGCAGATACCTGCTGCAGGGCTGGGTGGCCCAGGAGATCCATGCAAAGGGAGCATCTGCAAGCTGCCATCAAGGCCTCGTGATCTTTAGCCAGGTGTCTAATCATTCGTGAGAACATGCACTATTCATCAATAAGAATGGTCCGGCCGAGCTTTAGGATGACCCCAGCTGCCCCATCTCTTGAGGCTGAATAGATGCTTTTTTGAAAAGACCTGGATTTGTGCGCTCACTTAGACCTCTAGTCCTGACCCTGCCTTGCCCTGGCATAGCAGCAGATGGTGGATCCAGATGGGGCAATCACATCCTCCCCATCACACCTTAGTAACATAAAGCAGGGGCAGATGGACCACAGCTGGGCCCTGTTTCCATCTGAGCAGCAGCTTTCCCAGAAGGCTATCACGCCCCCGGCCCTCTGAGTGTTTCTGAGCCCTGTTCCTTAGCCTCTTATAATTTGAGCCTCTGTTTTTCCAAATTTCTCTCCACATGGTTCATATTAAGAGGTCTTTTGTCCAGTGGAAACCAGGAATCTTGACTGCCTGTGAATGCTAATATACAAGGAAGCAAAGCATATATTTAATCACTCCTTTTTTTTTTTTTGGTTTTGTTTTTTGATTTTCATTCAGTTTGGCTTCCTACCAGTTGCTGGTTCTGTTACTGAAGGTTGTTTTCCTGACTTTTCTAATTCAAGTTTTTCCTCAGAAATTCTAAATTAATTATAAGTTCAATATGCTAACTAAAAACAAAGCCAAAATGGGGTGTGTATATCTATATGTTTGAAACACTTTTGTTCAAATATAACTCTACAAGGAAAACCTCATAAATGTATGAGGTCAAATCACAGAGCAAGGGAATATTAGATTATGGTTAGGGAATTTCAGAAATAATAAACAAACTAATATAAAGTAAAGATGATAGTGCTATTGAAACAGGTCCTGTAACATGTATCACTTCATAAAATACACCATAAATCAGTGCCAAGTCCACCCAGCAAACATTATTTGTGATATGGGCAAGACTCCGGGGAAGGTATCTGTTAAAGCATCACTTTGCACAGTTCAGAAAAGTTAAGCTCCAAAGGACTAAAGACCAAAACATCACGCTCCAACACAATGTAAAAGGCACAAATTAACAGAAAGAGCAAAAGAATTTGATACCTGAGTACACTGAATAATATTTAATATTTTAAAAAATCTTAAAGAAGTAAACAAGATAAAATAAGGTCTTTCATTTGACATTAGCAACATCTTCCCCAACTTCCCAAACGAGAAAAGAAACCTAGTTCATATAGCCATTGTCCTGGCTAGTTTTGTGTCAACTTCACACAAGCTAGAGTCATCCAAGAGGAGGAAGCTGCAACTGAGAAAGTGTCTCCATAAGATCAGCCCATGGCTAACCCTGGATGGCATTTTCTTAATAAATGATCGATGTCGGAGGGGCTAGCCCATTGTGGGTGGGGCCACCTCTGGACTGGTGCGCCCGGATATTATAAAAAACAAAGAAGCAAGCCAGTACATAGCACTTCTCTATGGGCTCTTCAGTAGCTCCTGTCTCTTAGGTTCTTGTCCTGCTTGAGCTCTGTTTATGCTTCCTCCAAGACGAGCAGTAATGTGGGAGGTAAGCCAAATATACCCTCTCTTCCCCAACCTGCTTTTGCCCATAGCATTTAAACCCATCAGTAGTAACCTCAGTAAGCCACTCATAATAGCCAAGAATAAGTGCGAAAACTACGTACACTTATACCATGCATACTATGTTACATCACACAAAATCGTAGAGCTAACCGAGACTCTGGTGGCAATATAAAAGTTGGATGTCATTAAGGTAAGCGGCTTTAAAAACATCCAGGAATGTAAATTAACTTTAAAATATAATTTTTCCTGGGAGATACCTGGACTGGTAGGATTTCAGTGACAGCAAAGCACCCACATAATATGTAATGCCAGGATCATGTGAGATCACAAATGTATCGTGGAAAGGTTTTATCCTCCATTATCTAAAAAGGTGACACAGGGGTTAATATGGCTACTTCATGGTTTATTCCTGGTTGTGTGTGGGCTTGAGGTTTTTGTTTTGGTTTGTTTTGAAAATGATTTAATGCTCAGTTTGGGTTGGATATTTTTTTCTATTTTTGGTTATATTAATTTTGCTGTTATTTTGTTAAGGTATCAATTAATTTCATTTAAAATGCCAAAGTAAACAGTGTTTTTCTATGTCTGTACCATTTATAGTTATGACTCCTTATTGACAATGGGAATTGAGTTGCTATTTCTTCTATCTTTGAGTTAAATGTTAAATGTTCATTTATTTATTAACCTAAAGCAACGAAGTATGGGATCACCTACACAGCTCGGTCATTTTCCTCTTATCTTCAGATGGAAGGCTGTAAATATTTTTTAACTTTCTTTTTTAGTAGTATTTGCTTGAATGTGTAGTCTCTGCACTGTTTGGATCATCCATAAAAATCTACTATTTTTTAATTAACATTTTATTTTATTATTAAAATTATTTTACTGTCTTAAAATTTTACTATTAAAATTACTTTAAATTTTTCTAAATTTGTACCATGTTTTGTAGTTTATCTCAAATTGTTTGCCTTGATTTTCAAAAAGACCTTCCGGAGTCTATTCATGCTCAGGTATAGACGTTCCACAGAGTTGGTTTCAATCACCGCGCTGTCTGCCAAGCAAAGGCTTCCCGCCTCCCTGTGTGTTCTCGCCGTGGAATGACTCCCAGCTTACACACAAAACAAGACTACTCTGGGTGCAGCGTTTGCAGGGAGAGTCTATTCCACAGCGGTTTCTTTCTTCTTTTTTTTTTTTTTTTTCAATGCAGTTTATTCAGGAACCTTGAACAATCTTCTGACCCTGGGGAACGCCAGCCCACAGCTTAAATAGCCTCTGGGTAGCCAACCCAGGCGTGCCACGTGGGCAATACAGATAGGTCCACATACATGGAAGCAAGCCAGATCCTCAGCCTTAGCCAAATGTGGAGTTGTTTGTGACAGAGAGCACTCACCATCGGGAAGGTGGAAGGCAGAAACCAGCTTCATCTTTAAGGCATAGCATTCCGCAGCTCTCTACAGTTCCCCCTTTTTGTTTTAGACGCATCAGGCAAGAGTAGAGGTCTGCTCTCTGATATTAGAAATAAATTGGGACTTTGTACCGATGTTCATTTAGGTGTCATCCACCCAAAGAGCATCACACCCGACTGATACCTTTTTCTCAGAGGCGGGACCTGGGGTATCAACCCGCATGCAATCAGACATGCTCTTCTCTGGGTCGAAAGCTGCTGACCCTGAGTGCAGTGCTTAGCCTCACATCCTGAGCGTAACATTTTAGCTTTTTATGGTATCCAACCATGCTTGGGGAGACTGTCCTGCTTCAATGGCTGTAAAGGCCTGAATGGTCATGGCTGCATTACGCTGTTGTGAGACTCCTTGGGGATAGAAACATTTCTTTCTGGGAGAAGCAGGGAGACACAACTCCTAACACCAGAATACTCTGCAAACTCATGGGATTCACAAGGCCCATCTGCAAAGTTACACAAACAAGAAGCAACTGCCGAGGGGAGAAAGGAGTGTAAATTGCCCGTGACTGATTTAGGAACTCCAGGCTCAGTGAGGCGGTTTTGTGAGTCACTCATGCTGTAGTGAGACTTTTCAGTCCTGCAGCCGCCTTTGTCTTACCTGTAAGCAATCCCCCAAAGGTCATGGGTTTTGTCCCCGTTAATCTTGTCAATTTTATTGGGATCTGGGGTCAAGTACAGGAGACATCTCTGTAATTTATAAGCTATTTTTTTTGGAAGGATTAAATTCGGAGGGAAGCCCCTCCAGGAGCAGCCCAGTCTGCAGGAGGAGCTGTTGCTTTCTACCCGCCCGCCCGGCCACCTGCCCGCCCGCCCGCCTGGCTGGGGTGTTCATCTCCTCCACGGCTGCCATACTGCCGCTTCTCTTTGGTGGGATCAGAGCCTGGCTTCTTTGGCCTTTTGGTTTTGACCGAAGACCCGTAACTATCCAGATTGGGACCGCTGAGGCACGTCTTCTTACGGACTGAGCAACAGCCATGTTCTCAGCCTCCGCGGCATGCAGATGGCCTTTTTTGCCTGCCCAGCCTGAATGGTGTGAGCCGATATAATAAACTCCTTCTGTAAGATATGCGCACCACGGCCATCCTGTTTCTCTGCAAACCCTGGGTGACACAGGGTCATTAAGCTGGACTTGGACAGAACTATTTTATTGGCCTGTTGCTGTACCGTCTCTCTGGTATAAATAAACCTTTCCGTGTAATTCCCCAGGAAAAATAGCTCAACGGGTTTTTGTTCCAGAATGTGTTCTGGTAAACCTCAAGGTCCCGGTGGTTTCTATTAATCTACTAAAGTGGGTAATTACGGAAATGCTTTATGGACTGGCAGGAAACAGAGAACTCTCTGTTACAAGCCTAGTACACAAACTAGCACACACGGATGAGGGGTTTCTTAGAAAACAGAATCCTGCTGGATGCTCGGCAGGGGCACTTCTTGTCAAGGGTTCCTAGCTATACTCTTTCAGAATAGGTTCCTGCAGGCTCCGTTTGAGATTAAACGTGGCTAGCCAGAAAGGCTGGAAAAAACGTAAACAGAAAATGTTAAGACTGTTTCTTTTTCAGTCACACATCCTATCACCGACTCTGTGTATTGACAGCTTGATGGATTTTTGAATGGGTTAAAATGAATAACTAAGACGACAAATACATCAACCTACTGGGCTCAGGGCGATGCTATGTGCTTTCCAGCTATTGATATTTTTTACAAGGAACTCAAACATGAGCAGTGATGCAAGCATTGTCAGGGAGGGGCCTATATGGGGGTCTCTCTGCACTCCTGAAGATGACTACCTCCCCAGCTCCCATCCTGATCAAGTCTTTTTTGTACCCTAAAAACTAATGTCCAATAAAAGGGAACCAGAAAAAAAAAGCTAAAAACAAGAACAAGAACAAAATTGCAAATAGAGGTTAGAAAAATAATTACAAAGGGCAGTTCACAAAATAATCTTGAGCAGCAACAGCAATTAGACTTCTGCTGAGCAAACGATGGCTGTTATGCATTTTTCAGAGTTGTTTTGAAGCATACGTAGTTACCATATGTGATAAACCTAACAGAACCAACATTTGCTGCCACCATCACTGACAACGCTGGCCCTGTTAGGATGCTTTCATAGGATCACAGAGGAAAGTATTTCATAACAGCTTCATTTGTAATAGCCAGAATCTGGAGACAACCTAGATGTCCCTCAATGGAGGAATGGATTCAGAAATTGTGGTACATCTACACAGTGGAATACTATTAAAAACAAGAAAATCGTGGCATTTTCTGGCAACTGGAAGGAAGTAGAAGAGATCATCCTGAGTGAGATAACCCAGAAACAGAAAGACAGGCATGGTATACACTCACTTATAAGTGAATATTAGCTGTATAACGTAGGATAGCCAACTACAGAAGCTAAACAACAAGGAGGACCCTAAGGAGGATGCTTAAATCTCATTCAGAATGGCAGACAGGATAGACACCAGAAGCGGCAGAAGAGAGGAAACAGGATGGGAGCCTACTACAGAGGGTCCCCTGAAAGGGTCCACCCAACAAGGGATCAAAGCAGATGGTGAGACTCACAGCCAAACTTTGGGCAGAGTGCATGGAGTCTTATGGAGGAAGAGAGGGGTGGGGATAGAGGGACATGGAGAAGACAGGAGCCCCATGAAGAGACCAACCAAACTAAAAGATCTGGACTCAGGGGGTCCTGCAGAGACTCACAAAGTAGGACAACACATGGAAAGGACCTAGACCCCTGCTCAGACATGGCTGATTGTCAGCTCAGTCTCCATGTAGATATCTGAGTGAGGGGAGCAGGGGCTGCCTCTATCATGAACTTGGTTGCCTGCTCTTTGATCACTCTCCCCTGGTGATGCAGCCTTGCCAGGCCATGGAGGAAGAGGATCCAGGCAGATGATGAGACTTAACAAGCTATGGGCAGATGGCAATAGTGGAGAACTCCCCCTTTCAGTGGACTAGGGGAAGGGGATGGGGAAAAGAGCTGAGGAAGGGTGGGAATGGAGAGAGTTGATGGAGGGGGCTTTAATCGGGAGATATATAATGAATAAATTGTGAAGAAAAATATAAAATTAAAATTAAAAAATTAAACAATTCGTTTTTATATTTCTGTAACAATCAAAAGACATATTTTCAGAAAACCTGATGAAAATAACAATATTAAGCAGACAGAAATAACATGTGGACTGTGCTACAATAAGAGCAGAGTTTCCTGTCTGATGAGAACCTCAGAACAGCCATTAGTTCATGTGTTCATATGTTCATATGTTAGTAAGCATGGCTCCACTGAAATCCATAGAGCTTCCATTCTTTACAACCCCTTTTCTATTTTACTTTTCTACATAGGACCAAGGTCAGTGTCATACTATATATTCATCAAAGAGACACAAGAGTTCACTGGAAGACAAATCTCAATTTCACTCTAACAAAAACAGAAGCCATGATTTTGAAATTCCTTTATATTCACGTGCAGTCCTCCAAGTTCACCTTCTCATGATAGAATACAGACATTACTTATTTTTAAAGCAAGGTCCCATATAGCAGATGCTGACTTTGAACTCACTACACAGCCAAGCATGATCTTAAAGTGATCCTCTTGTCTTACCCTCCCGAGGGCTGCAATTACAGGTATGTAGCACATGCCAGCTATTTTCAATTAGTACCATGTCGAAGTGTTCTATATTTTACCACTCAAGTATAATAGTACAAATGCATATCATGATAGTTAATATATAATTGTGCTCTTTTGAAGCGCATTTCCGAGGCACGATAAACTCACCTTAGAGAGGCCACCTACTTCCAAATAAAAGCAGATGATGAACGCATTCCAGGTGACCCAGAGGGCAGTCCACACTGTATACTGCAAAGGAAAGGGTGGAGAAGAGGAGAAAAAAAGTGGAGATCAAAACCACACATTTGAAATAAATCAGTAATAGAGATGTCAATAAATATAAGTCCTTTTTGAGGAAATAAAGAATGTTCAGGAAAAATAAATATTTTTTTTTTCCGGGTAAGCTGAGGTTTAAAAATTGAAAAGACTTTTGGTTCTGTTGCTCTTCTTGTGGAGCTCTTGTTCCCTCCAGGTCTTTCTATCTCCTCCTTTTTTCATAAGATTCCCTGCACCCTGCCCGAAGTTTGGCTATGAATCTCAGCATATGTCTTGATACCCTGCTGGGTAGAGCCTTTCAGAGGCCCTCTGTGGTAGGTTCCTGTCCTACCAATTTTCTCCCTCTTCTGAAGTCCATCTCATTTGCCTTTCTGAATGAAGATTGAACATCTTACCCAGGTCCTCCTTCTTGATTAGCTTCCATAGGTGTACAGATTTTAGTATCTTTATCCTATATTATATGTCTAATATCCACTTATAAGTGAGTGTATACCATGTGTGTCTTTCTGCTTCTGGGATACCTCACTCAGGATAATCTTTTCTAGATCTCAACATTTGCCTGCAAATTTCATGATTTCTTTCCAAACAAGGACTGTGCATGGAGATAACCTAGAACCCCTGCACAGAAGTAGCCCATGGCAGCTCAGTGTCCAAGAGAGTTTCCCAATAATAGGAACAGGGACTGTCTCTGACATGAACTCAGTGGCCTGCTCTCTGATCACCTCCCACTGAGGCTGGAGCAGTCCTATCAGGCCACAAAGGAAGACAAAGCAGACAGTCCTGATGATACCTGATAGGCTAGGGTCAGATGGAAAGGGAGGAAGACCTCCCCTATCAGAGGACTGGGGGAGGGGCATAGGAAAAGAAGAGGGAGGGAAGGTGAAATTAGAAGGGAATGGAGAAGGGGGCTCCAGTTGAGATACAAAGTGAATAAACTGTAATTAATAAAAATAAAATATAAAATTAAAAGACAATGCTTCCCACTGTGTTTACTGGATGCCTAGAATCCTAGACTACTAAAATCCTTTTCTGACTTTCAGGTCCAAGTTAAATCCAAGTGCTCATAGGACTTCTGTTTTCTGTGCTTTAGTTTTTCAAGATAACACACTTACACAGTTTTTCCTGAGCTATTAATCTACTTATTACCTGTCTATCTATGTACTACCTGTTTCTCTATCTTTCTATCTCCCAACCAATGGAAATATATCTAAATGTTGTGATAGATTAGACAGATACATATCCGATTCGTAAGAGAAAATTGTCTAATTTTAGAACGTTAGTAGAAATAGAACTTCCATATTCCTGAATGAAGATTTCTGAAACTAGATTTTTGAGTAATGTTATCAAACTCTTTTCTGTTGTGTTATTTTCCTGAGAGTAAAGCACATGATTCTGTATCAAACAAAAGTATATCCACATAAGATATGCTTAAAATCCAAGAAATTAATAACTAACAGAATGAGCTCACAAACAACAGATTTCCATTATAAAACAATACCTTTAGCTCACATCCTGCTAGGAGAGGTAAAAGGCATCAAGAAGAGCATCAACCTGATTTAACATAGTGCAGATGATACGCCTGCATGGAGACGCAGAGTCCTACGTAAGTGGAGGTACCGTGTGCTGTCAGGATCATGGACTGATGAAATATGATAGTGTTCATGCTCACCTTACTGTGCTGGAAAAATCTATAAATTGTTGAAACAGGCATGTGTGTTAAATCATTTCGTTTATCAGTAGATAGCAACTGTTGTATCCTGCTCCTAAAATAAATTTAAAACTTTCTTTTTAAATTTTATTCTCTGTCAAATGATTGCATTAAAACTACAGTCTATCAGAAGTTTACTGAAAGTGTTCATCTGTAAGAGGCAACTCACTATGTCTTTGCCACTTACGATTTTAAAGTGTTTAAAGTGTGTAGGTGTGTATCACGTTTTCTTTTCTGAGAATATTTTGCTCTTTGAAAACAGTAACTGAAAGCGCCATGATCACTCTGAATTTACACTAAAGCCTCTCAAAGAGGTCAGAGGAGCACTGAGAAGCTGTGGTGGTTTAGGTGTTTTATAGATATTGCAAATACATTCAACCGGGAACTACTCTCATTGACATTGAAAAGATCTTAAATACATTCTTAATGGGCTATTTTTAAATTTAACTTTATTTATATATTTCTTCATTACAATTTAGTCACTTTTTATCCGGTCCCCTCCCTTGTCTCCGATCTGTTCCACCCTCCTTCCCTCTTCTCCTCCCATGCTCCTCTCCAAGTCCCCTGATAGGGGAGGTGCTCCTCCCCTTCCATCTGACCCTAGTCTATCAGGTCTCATCAGGACTGTCTGCATCATTTTCCTCTGTGGCCTGGCAAGTCTGTACCCCCTCTAGGGGGAGGTGATCAGAGAGCAGGCCACTGACTTCATGTCAGAGACAGTCTCTATACCTTAATGGGCTATTTTTATACCTCATAAATATAAAAAAGTATAGATGCTTTGCTAATTTGAGGGCACCAGATGAACCAAAAGTGTATCACAATAGGCCAGCAATGTCAACAGTCGAGTCAGGAGGAAAAGTTCTAAGGAAGCCTGAGGACTTTTGCTTGTTCATTTTGGTTTTTCTATGTTAGGAACTGAAGCAGGCCCTTGTGGACCTTAGGCAAGTTCTCTATCACAGTACTACATCCCAAGAAAAGCCATATAACTCATAATTATTACAATCCAACTCTAACCTTATAAGTTTTGAGAATTTCCACAGTGTAACAAAGGTACAATAAAAAAAGAAAGCTTTTCAAAACTCATAGTACAAACAATGCCTGAAGGGGACTAAGGATCTAGTGAACATTGTATTATAGTTGTATTATAGATTATGTTTCTGACCTTTCACAGTTGCTGATAGAACTGTCCAGATCTACACATTTGACTGTAGCAAAGGCACTCTCCAAGGGGCATATCACTCAAGCCACCATATTAAACCCCCGAAGGATGGGTCATGCTTTGATTTCCTATGGAGTCAGAGTTGTCTGTGAACTCTGGCAGCTTGCTCCAGAGGCAGCATGCTTCGGTTGGTAGGCTTTATTGCAGCCATGTTAGGAAAAGGGTTCTCACTGTAAATGGAGCCTTCATTAAGTGTTTTACCTCACCACATGACAAATGAATAAAATGACCATTTTACTAAATAATGTACTTAATGTATATAGATATTTTGGGAATGACAGTTAGTTTTTAATATTTTGTAACTGATGTGCCACGCATGGTAGGAACATGACAGGTTTTTCTTTGTTTGGGAAGGGGATAGAAAGTTTCTGGTTATATTGCTCATTGAGAATGATGCTTGTCTTACTGAATTTTGGTTTGTGTGGGGTATAAATGATACGCTTCAGTACGCAGCTGAGAGGCCACATGGACCACAGATCTGCCGAAGAGAGTGTCGGCAGATCCACAGATATGCATTCTTCTAGTTGGGACTACCGAGTCATCTCTCCCAAGACTGGCCGTCCACCCCACCCTGTGGAGGCTTTAATTAGCAGTTCAGTTGACATGCTAACCGTAGTGCATGTCAAATACCTTTTGGTTAGTATGGAGCACGGCCACAGGCTGTGCATCTATGTAGGTTGGATAGAATTGAAGTGTGACTAATGAAACTTCTCCATGTTAAAACGAACAATGCATAATCTCTCCCTGCCCCCCCCCCATTTTCTTAAACTCTGTACACATGTTTTAGGTCCCGTTCACAGATAACACATGGTTTTGTGTGATTTCCTAAACATCTCCTTATCTTGTGAGGCTATTTCAGCATTTGGTAATTGAAATAAACTTTATAAGCTTTCCAGTCTGTATTTCTTTTTTTTTTAACAGTTACATTTTATTAACTCTGTATCCCAGCCGTGTCCTGATCCCTCATTCCCTCCCAGTCCCTCCCTCCCTCCCTCATCTCCACTGTGCCCCTTTCCAAGTCCACTGATAGGGGGGACCTCCTCCCCATTCATCTGATCCTGTTTTATCAGGTATCTTCAGGACTGGCTGCAAAGCCCTCCTCTGTGGCCTAACAGGACTGCTCCTCCCTTCGGGGGTGGAGAGGCCAAAGAGCCAGTCATTGAGTTCCTGTTAGAAATAGTCCTTGTTCCCTTCACTTTGGGAAACCAATTGGTTACTGAGCTACCACAGGCTACATCTGAGTGGAGGTTCTAGGTTATATCCATACATGGTCCTTGGTTGAATGTCAGTCTCAGAAAAGACCCTGTGCCCAGATATATTTGGTCCTTGTGGAGCTCCTATCCTTTCCCCATCAGACTAACTCCCCTTCTTTCTTATGATTCCCTGTACTCTGCCAAAGGTTTGGTCATGAGTCTTTGCTTTGAAAACACTGCTAGTTAGAGTCTTTCAGATGCGCTCAGTAGACTCCTGTCATACGTTCAATGCACATCCAGTCTGTATTTCTACCATTGAGAATTAGTCTTAAATGTGGATTATATTTATAAAGGGCATTTGGTCAGTTATTTTTTTTTCTCACATGCATGAACCTACTACATTTTCTCACAATACGATATGAAACAAGTAGGATCTTTGCCTGTACATTTTTCTGCTGTCTCTTGGGGTTTAGTTTTTTTTTTTTTTTTTTGTGAGAAGAACCTTAACTGAAACCTTCCATCCATGCCCCTTACTTGTAAGGGAAGAAAAGCGAAGGGAAAAATAAATGTAATGAATAGTAACAGTTGAACCATGTATCAAGACATGGTCTAGGTGAGGTCAGAGAAAATCTGCCGCATCTACTCTGACTACTAAAATCAGTCTATGAACTGGGTTTTATAAATTAGGTAAATATGGCAACTATAATTCAAATAAATATTCCAACGCTTAACAGCCAGAAATTGATGAAATAAAGTCATTTCACCTAAAAGCCTTGAATTCATGTCCTATTTCTTCAAACACAGTGTTCTTGAAACAAGCTTCACGTAGAGCAGAGCAATGGGTGCCTTCAACCCTACTCTCAAGCACACCCTGACTACCAGGTGAGAGGCAGGTACTGTGATAAGTAGACAGAGACGTGACCAGAATCTGTTCCAACAGCTAGGAGCAGGCACTGAGTCCTGACCAGGGGAAAGTAGAGATAGGTGTTTAGGAAGAGACCATTTAGCTAGAGGATTAAAGATTTCCTAAGACGATAAAGAGAATAGTCCCTCCAGATGGGAGGTTCAGCATGTGCCCCTGAGGAGGCAACCAAGCACATTGGTTGTCAAGAGAAGGGCAAAGGCGTACGAACGCAGGACCACAATTTCTCTGGCTGGAATCCACACTCCGAGGATTTTAGAAATTTAGTGAATGATGCTGAAGGGCTTCTTCCACGTGTGCATTCAGCTAAGCCATTGTCACAAGGATGATTAATTCTTTGAGGTCAAGCATGGCCACCACCGTCTACTGACAGAAAATTGTAGAAGCTTAACCCCGTTGTTGTCTTTTGAGCTCTACTTTCATTGTCGTAGCAGCAGACATCACATTTTATTAGATTCTGAGTACTCTCTTAGCACATACCTGGTGCTCCAAATAATTTGTTAGTTTGAAGTGGATTAAGTGCAATTGTCACATAAAAGGGGGACCCGAAGTACAGCAGATATGACTTCAAGATAAAACCTCCTGCAATCTAAATGTTAAACTGCAGTTGTGGTTCAACTATGGTATGTGATAAAAAGGAAGCACTGCAGTGTGTTTTGAGATGCCTGATGAAGGTCTGGAGGGGTGAGGCTCCCCGCAGAAGTGTCGGGAAGCTGAGATTTGTGGTGTGCATCCTCAGGGAGGCAGGCATTGAAAGGATTTCTGAGCTGGAATCATCACAGAATGCCTACAAGTTTGACGTCATAGCTGCCATTCATTCATTAAACAGTGAAAATTATGCTTTACTGGGCCTGAGTGACTAGAAAAGAATGCATATAAAATTGTTCTTTCTTTTCAGGGGTTCTGTACCGAAGGAAGAAGGTAGATTCCAGGGCTCTAGAGGCAAAATGTGGTAAAGGTGGAGTGAGAACAGATGGGCAGAGGCTTGGGGAATATTTGACCTAGGGTAGGAGAACTGGCATAGCCCATGACTGGGACCTTAGCTCAAATATCCTACGCTCCTCCCTAACTCTCCAGCACCCCTTTCCCAGAGCCATGCTTGGCATTTGTAGTCCAGTTCAGCATTTCCTTGGATACACATCCCTTTTTCCAGTTTAATGATTAATCACTCTGCTTCTTCGCTTCTGTGTCATGAGCATGATTAATAATTTGTTCACATGCAAACTTTCATTATTATTATTACAATGTATTCATTTTGTATTTCAGTTGTAGCCCCCCTTCCTCATCTCCTCCTGGTCCCACCCTTTCTCCCTCTTTCTCCCTATATCTCTCCCCTGGCCCACTGACTTCTCTTACTGTCTTACCCTAGCCTATTAAGTCCCATCAGGACTGTCTGGATCCTCTTCTTCTGTGGGCCAGGGGAAGTGATCAAAGAGCCGGCAACCAAATTCATGTCAGAGACTGTCTCCTCTTCTCTTACTAGGAAATCCACATGGAGACTAAGCCATCTATGGGCTACATCTAAGCGTGGGGTTTAGGCACTCTCTATGCATGGTCTTTGGTGGATGCATCAGTCTCTGCATACCTCTCTGGGCCCAGCTTTTCTGGCTTTGTTGGTCTCCTTGTGGAGCTCCTGTTCCCTCGGGGTCCTTCTATTTCCCCCTTCTTCCATAAGACTTCCTGTCTTCTGCCCAAAGTTTAGCTGTGAGTCTCTGCATCTGCTTTGATCCCCTGCTGGGCAGAGTCTTTCAGAGAACCTCTGTGGAAGGCTCCTGCCCTGTTCCCTGTCTTCTATACTTCTGGTATCTATCCTGTTTGCCCTTCTGAATGATGATTAGGCATCTTCCCTGAGGTTCTTTTTGTTGTTCAGCTTCTTAGGTCTGTAGATTTTAATACATTTATCCTATATAGTATGGCTAATATCCACTGGTAAGTGAGTATATACCTTGTGTGTCTTTCTGCTTTTGGGTTACCTCACTCAGGATGATGTTTTCTAGTTCCATCCATTTGCCTTCTAATTTCATGATTACCTTGTTTTTAATAGCTTAGTAATATTCTATTGTGTAAATTTGAGTTCTGTATCAATTCTTTGGTTGTTTTCACATTCTGACTATTAAGAATAAAGCTGCTGTGAACATATTTGAGCAAATGTCCTTGTGGTATGGTTAAGTGTCTTTCAGATATATGCCCAAGAGTGGTATAACTGGGTCTTGAGGTAGTACTATTCCCAGTTTTCTGAGAAAGTGCCAGATGGATTTCCAAAGTGGTCATACAAGTTTACATTCCCACAAGCAATGGAGGAGGGTTCCACTTTCTCCACATCCTCTTTAGCATGTGTTGTCACTTGAGTTTTTGAACTTTGCTACTCTGATGGGTGAGAGATGGAATCTCAGAGTCATTTTGATTTGCATTTCCCTGAAGACTAAGGATGCTGAGCATTTCTTTAAGTGTTTCTTGGACATTTGATATTCCTGTGTTGAGAATTTTTGTTTAGCTCTGTACCCCAATTTTTAATTGGATTATTTGGCTTGTTGATGTTTAATTTCTTGAGTTCTTCATATATTCTGAATGTTAGCCCTCTGTCAGATGTAGTGATAGTGAAGATATTTTTCCAGTCTTTAGGCTGTCGTTTATATCACTATTTGCAGATGATATGATAGAATACATGAGTGACCCCAAAATTTCTACTGGGAACTCCTACAAGTGATAAACACCTTCAGCAAAGTGACTGGAAACAAAATTAACTCAAAAAAAGAAATCAGTGGCCCTCTTGTATACAAAATACAAATGGGCTGAGAAAGAAATTAGGGAAACAACACCCTTCACAATAGCCACAAAAAACATAAAGTACCTTGGTATAACTCTAACCAAACAAGTAAAAGAAATATGAATATGAAGAAATAAATAAATAAAATTGTCTCTGAAAAAAGAAATTGAAGATGAGTCAGAAGATGAAAAGATCCCCTATGCTCATGGAACAGTAGAATTAACATAGTTAAAATGGCCATCCTACCAAAAGCAATCTACAGATTTAATGTAATTCCCAACAAAATGCCAACATAATTCTTTATAGACCTTTAAAGAATAACTCTCAACTTCATATGGAAAAACACCCTCCCTCCAAAAAAACAAAACAAAACAAAACAAAACAAAACAAAACAAAAAACAGAATAGCTAAAACTATCCTGTTCAATAAAAGTTCTGGAAGTATCTCCATCCTTGGTCTCAAGCTGTACTATAGAACAACAGTAATAAAAACTGCATGGTTCTGGCATAGAAACAGACTGGATGGTCAATGGAATCAAGTCAAAGACCCAGAAAAATTCCCACATACCTATGGACACCTGATTTTTGACATAGAAACCAAAACCATACAATGGAGAAAAGAGAATATTTTCAATAAATGGTGCTGGTCTAACTGGATGTCTACATGTAGAAAAATGCAAATAGATCCATACTTACACAAAACTAAAGTCCAAGTGGATCAAAGACCTCAACATAAAGCCAGACGCACTAAATCTGTTAGAGGAAGAAGTGGGAAAGAGCTTGGATCTCATTGGCACAGGAGACAACTTCCTGGACAGAACACCAACAGCACAGACTCTAAGATCAATAATCAATAAAAGGGTCCTCATGAAACTGAAAAGCTTCTGTAAAGCAAACCTTCTTTATTAGGCAGAATCTTTGAGAACATTGAGTGTAATATGTCCTTTATTTTTCCATTCTAACACCCCATAAGTTCACAAGGTTCCCTTCAGAGTCATAGGCATTGCTTCTCTTTCTGGTTTCTTTCATTTTGCTTCCTTCCTCCCATGTAAGGAAAAGAAAGATTTAGATATGCCAAAATCTTTAAAGATAAACATCTATAAGACAAATACTTCATATTTTCATTCTTACCATTTTCTCTTTTAATGTGTATGTCATCTCAATTTTTTATCATTTTATTTATAATCTTAACAAGACTCCTGGAGGGAGTGGAGAATGACCTCCTCCTAAGTCTCCCCGGGAAAGCAAGAACTCTATTCCAAATGCTTTATTTGACTTAATCTTTCCAAGAACCCTGTAAGGTGTTTTAGCATCCATAATTTATAGGTGAGGGGTGCTGGTTAGGTGGCTAGATGGCATGCTCAAGGAGGCCAATTGGGACCAGGAGAACCAAATGTGGATTGCTCCCACACTTCTTATTAGCTTCCTAAATTTCCATCACCAGATTTCAAACCTTAAGTCGTCCTTGGTATAAGTGATGACCTCGGCACTAGTCCCGCCTTGTTTCTCAAGCAATCATAGACTCCTATTGCCTATCAGGGAATCCAGATTCCCCATGGCTACAAACAACCCATGATAGTGTGTTTTTATTGTCAACCTGCATAATGTAGAATCAACTGGGAAGAGAATTTCAGTGAAAGATTCCTTAGATTAGCTGGCCTGTGGCATGCCTGTTAGGGACTGTCTTGACTAAGGAAATTGATGTGAAAATACTCAGCCTAAAATCAGGTAGCCCCAGTCCCCAGGCTCGAGTCCTAGACTGTATAAAGAGGAGAATATAGGCTGAGCACAGGCATGCATGTCTTCATCCAGTGTTTCATCTCCTAGGTGAAGGATGCTACTACTTCAGGTTCTCCACCTCGGCTTTCCAGCAGTGATGGATAGTAACATGGACTTGTGAGCTAAATAAAACTCTCTGTCCCCCAAGTTAATGAAAACCCCCTATGCTAATTAAAATGCTGCATTCCTGGGTTTGGTGATCAAATCATTGTGCTAGATAGGTTTGCTTTCTAAGGTTAGTTTGGCTTCACCAATGGCTGTCGGTACCTGAAAACACTGTTGCCTATGTATTGCATCTTATTACAGTGTCAAGCGTATCACTGAGGCCTTCTACTCTATCTGAACCCTATCTTAGATTCTCTTGTTAATTTAGAAATTCATTACACCATGAATGATACTGTGGTCTCAGACTTATGGGCATGTCTTTGGTCTGGGTGAAACATTCTTTGCATTGCCTATTCCATATTGACATTTATTGCACAGTTGAGAATTTCAGGATTAGAACAGCAATACCATGCAATAAAGAAGCCTTTCAAATTGTTTTGTTCATATTCTAATAGAAATTTCTCAGCGTTTATTTCAAGAGACATGACAATAATACTTACCACCATGATATAACGAGGTCTATACTGAATGGTTCCAAACAAACCCAATATGACAACTATTATATGAAGGAAATTTCCAAGAATGGGTGCCCACTGGAAGCCGAGGAAGTCGAAGATCTGCCTCTCCAAGGCTGAAAGCTGCACCAAAGCAAAGAGCATTCATTAGTGGCTAATCCAAGTTCCATTAATTCATCTCCATCATTAGCTCCCAGTTGTAGAAATATGCACATTCAGGTCCAATCATGGTTGTAAACTTTGCTCTTCCTTCCTTCCCTCCCTTCCTTCCTTCCTTCCTTCCTTCCTTCCTTCCTTCCTTCCTTCCTTCCTTCCTTCCTTCCTTCCTTCCTTCCTTCCTTCCTTCCTTCCCTCCCTCCCTCCCTCCCTCCCTCCCTCCCTTCTGCCTGCCTGCCTTCCTTCCTTCCTTCCTTCCTTCCTTCCTTCCTTCCTTCCTTCCTTCCTTCCTTCCTTCTTTCCCTCCCTCCCTCCCTCCCTCCCTCCCTCCCTCCCTCCCTCCCTCCCTCCTTCCCTCCCTCCCTCCTTCCTTCCTTGCTTCCTTCCTTCCTTCCCTCCCTCCCTCCCTCCCTCCCTCCCTCCTTCCTTCCTTCCTTCCTTCCCTCCCTCCCTCCCTCCCTCCCTCCCTCCCTCCCTCCCTCCCTCCCTCCTTCCTTCCTTCCTTCCTTCCTTCCCTCCTTCCTTCCCTCCTTCCTTCCTTCCTTCCTTGCTTCCTTCCTTCCTTCCTTCCTTCCCTCCTTCCTTCTTTCCTACCACCACTCTCTCTCTTTCTCTCTCTCACCCTCTCTTCCCTCTCCTCTCTCCCTATTATTTATTTATTTATTTAATGTGGTGCTAGTGATCAAGCCGAAATGGTCCTGTATATTAGACAAGTACTCTAACACGGGGCCACACCATCAGTCTTCATTGCTAGGACCAATTTAGTGACTTCTTAATGCAGCTTTACTCAGAAAATCTTGTAAAATAACTTTGCATGTTCTGATATCAAGTATGGGTTTTTAAACATATCTCATTTCGTGACCTAGATATACATTTTTCTTAAATAATTTTTACACAAACAATTCAACATAGAATATGCCTTAAATTAGTCATTATTGTTGAACAAATTATTAGCTAGCACAATATTCTTAGAATAACAGTAACTTCAGGTTTGCACTAAAACAGCTGGTATAAAGTTAGAAGAAAACAAAACCTTTACCTTCCTGTATGAATTAAATGTGAACAATAATGATTTGGATAGGAAGAATACTTCAAAAGCTCATGTGTTGAAAGCCTGGTGGCCACGCAACTGTGTCAAAGGTCAGGCCAGTGGTAAGTAATGGTCCCTCAGCTGAAGAGTGGACTAATTTCATGACTTAATGGATTACTTGGACACTGTAAAGGGGAGTTCTAGTCAGAACAAGTAGGTCACTAGGAGTTATGACTTCAAAATATTCATTTTTGTCCTTAACTACCCCATGTCTCTGGTTATCAGCTGCCTTGACTTGAGCAGCTTTACTTTGCTTATGCTCAGCCCATGGGAGACAAAGAACCACTTGGTCGTGGACTGCAGCCTTCAAAACTATGAGCAAACTAACACTCTCTTCCTTTAGCTAATTTTCTTAGGAATTTTATCACACTGGCAGAAAACTAATGCATTGTGTCCAATCCACTTGCTTTGTTTAAAATCTTCACTCACCTCTCAGTAATGATACCAACTCAAAACTTTCTCAGTGATCCTAGTTATGCAGTTACTCTAGGCCTATGATCCTAATATAAAACACTGGAATGAAATGGTCTCTTGAATCTTGTGACTTCACTGAAATCACATTAGCTAAAATCTTTCTTGAATTCCTTAATAAAAATTATGATACCGTGACTATTTTAGAAATACCACAGAAAATTATATTTGTATTATATGTAATTAAACTTTAAAGCAATCCTTCAATGAATCAAACTACATACTTAAACCATTTATGAATGAACAATGAATTTCAGAGGGTCTAGTGAACCCTGGCAAGGTCATTATCATATATAAATGATACTTCTTGTATTCTAAATCTGGAAATTTTATAGTCCCACCTGCCATGTTTGGACACTAATATTACACAATGGAGGTCTTTTTCTAGATTTCCTTTAATAAAATAATAATTCTAATAAAATGACCCAGCAATTAGCTATATTGATAGCAGTAGAAACTGAATCTTTAAAATGCAAATGGCACCCTAGGTAGTTTTCCTCTTATGCAGCAGGTGTACGCCTGAATAGGTCTAATTTCTTTGTACATAAAGAAATGTCCTCTATCCAGTACGTGGAATTGAAGCTGTGCAGGAAAAGAGAGGAGAGTGGATACTCAAAGACCGTCACAGCACAGCCACAAGGACATCGCAGGTGCATCTTAGCCGTGAAGTGCGTTGTCACCACCCCTTGCATATACAAATGTGCCCAAGAACAGAATAACAGAACAACGGAAGATGCTGAAACATATTTTCAATATCCTCTTTATCTCTGCTTCTGACTCTAATTAGTCCCCAGGAACCTTCCCCTGAAGGAAGTATCATTTTATTTATTGGCCCATCACAGCTATAAATATGCAGTGTTTTTATGTTCAAATAGAACGGATAGGCTCGGAATAAAGCAACCCTGAAGAGCAGCCACAGGCAATTGTGAAATGGAAACCCTATTTTAAAACTCTCACGTATCACAGAAACCTTTAGAGTGAACTTTTAAAACTCAGAAAAACTTGTTTTTCTGCTGTCAGATAATGCATGGTTACTACCCCCCTTTTATAACATGAGAAAAAAAAACATAATGAAGGCAGCTCAATTAATAGTAATTATTAGAAATTGGCTGTCTGTATTCAAGATGCTCTATCTCTATTAGCATTTATTTTCTAAGAACTTAAACAATGGGATTGAGATGGGTTGAAATGAAAGGACAGAAAAAAAAAGCCATCAAAAATAGTCAGAAGTTGGTACGGTAGCATACACCTGTATTTCTATCATTTACAAAGTTGAAGCTGGAGGTTTGAAAATTTGATGTAAACCTGTGCTTTATAGTATGGTTCTATCTTAAAATATGCAATGGACAAACAAAAAGTAGGGGCAGGATTGTATCAAGAACAAGGCACAGGACTTCTGTGACAACTATGCTTATTGTGAAGTTGAGATTTATCTGTGTTTAAAATCAACAACTGCAGCAACAATAGAAAGTAAGCTAAAAAAAATAAAATAAAATAACCCGAGCCAGAGACCTGGGACGGGAGAGGCTTCAGGGAATCTGTGGGGATGATCCTCGCTGAGACACTTAGCAGCCAGGGATACGGAGCCTGAAGTAGCCACCTCTGACAGCCAGGCAGGACTTCCAGTAGAGGGAGTGGGACAACAACAGACCCTCAATACCTTTGACCCCAAATTTGTCCTGCTTAAAAGATGTGCAGGGATAAAGATGCAGCAGAGACTGAGGAAATAGCCAGCCAATGACGGGTCCAACTTGAGATCCAACATATGGAAGAGAACCAACCCGACACTATTAGCTGTGCTTGCAGACAGGAGCCTAGCATAACTTTCTTCTGAGGGGTTTCATCCAGCAGTTGATGGAAACAGATAAAGAGACCCTCATTAGGCAGAGCTTGGGAAGAGTGGGGGTAAGGATTGAGGGAGCAGGAGCCATTAAAGACACCATAAGAAGAGTAAAGTAACCTGGGCCATTGGGGCTGACAGAGACTGAACAAGCAACCAGAGAGCAAGTATGGGCTGGACCTAGGCCTCCCACATAGTAGCAGATGTGCAGTTTGGTCTTCATGTGGGTCCCCTAACAATTGGAGCTGGGCTGTCTCTGACTCTGTTGCCTGCCTCTGGATTCCTTTTCCCTAGCTGAGCTGCTTTGTCTGGCCTCAGTGGAGATTATGTGCTTAGTCCTATTGAGACTTAATATGCAAGGGCATACAGGTACCCATGTGGGACCTCCCTTCTATGAAGAGGAGGGAGAAGCAGGGAAGGCCTGTGAGCACAGAACTGAAAGGAGGGAGGAGGGGAGGTGCTGTGATCAGATGAAGAGTGAATAAATTAATGAAATAAACCCTGTTTTTCTCTTTGAATGTCATAATCTCTAGAGGTATCTAAGATATAACAGTAATGATTCACAGCCACCAAGTGAAATTAAATAATACACAAGTCACTTTATTAACTGGGCAAAAGTACGAATATGCTTTGGAAGTGTCACTGTGGTATAATGGAGACCCAGCCACTTGCTGGGAATATGAACCATGTTAATCTCTTGCCCAGTCTAAAGTTATTCCACTTCTGATTTCAGATTGGGAGCTGGGTGTTTACAGGGAAATTGCACAATGCAACAAATCACAGTTTCTTTTCATGTTCTGAGAATCTCTTGTTGAAGACTTACGTGCTCATTTCAAAACAGCACGTTGAGAGCAGTGGTTCTCAGTCACCATCTTTGTAAAGTACAATAAGCAAAATCAACTCAGTCAAGAGGAGAGGAGAAACAAAGGGCGTGGGAGAAGCAAGCATTCTGAGGACACCAGAGAGGTCTATGCTGAAAAGTCACAGCAGAGAAGAGAGTTCGTGAGGCCTGGGAAGGCATGCTTTATCCATGTGAAACATGGAACTCTTTTGGTTGTTTAGCGGATAAACAATTATCAAGCAAAGAAAATATTAATGAAGCTAGGAGTGCCATAGACTTGACATACATCAAGAAACATTACAGTTTCTGTGCACATACTATTTAGATTGTCATCATATGTGATAAGCTAGAATTTGGAGATGTTTTCACATCTGTGAAAGTATGAATAACATTTACACTGATCACTATTAACCAGTGTAGAGTTTTAACTTTTATTATTATTTTTTCAGCATGTGGGTTCTGTGAGCAAACCTGGTTATCCAGCATAGCCAAAACATACATTTACTCATTTAGCTATATTTCCAGTTCTTGTTGGTAGATTTTTTTTTACAGCCATATTCCGTAGTTGGATGGCTATCAGTGTTTGCATGTAATAGAAAGTGGGGAGGAAGTTCGATTCTCAGAAGAGAATGTGAAAGATATGTAATCTTCTGAATTGTATTGAACTGGGTCGGGTATGTCTCTCCAGCACACTTGAAAGGGTTTCTTGGATTTTGAGTCCCTGTATCTTAGGAAATGGAATGGGTTTCTCCAGTCTTTACATATTCACAATGAAAGTTTCTGTTTCAAGCAGACAATACAGTATCTCACCAAAAGCACATTTGGTGACTGACTTTATTGTTTGCTTTGCTTTGTTGTTTTCTTTTTGAGACAGACTCTGTGTTTCCTTAGATGGCTTGAATCTCAAGACATAGACCATACTGGCCTTGAACTCACAGACATACTCCTACTTCTGCCTCTTAAGCACTGGGATTAAAGGCATGTACCACCAAGTCCTGACACCGAATTCTTTTGCTTAATTTTAAAAAAGAAATTAAAAACTCCAGCTATCATCTCAAGGAAATTTTCCTGTTAAAACATAAATAAATTTTATGCTGTAGATGGACAGATTTATGAAGGCTGATG
This sequence comes from Meriones unguiculatus, assembly GCF_030254825.1. Taxonomy (NCBI): domain Eukaryota; kingdom Metazoa; phylum Chordata; class Mammalia; order Rodentia; family Muridae; genus Meriones; species Meriones unguiculatus. Next base: position 132,731,747 of record NC_083354.1, read on the forward strand.
GCAGAGAGCCTGAGGGTGTGTGGCATGGAATCTGTAAATTAGAAATTCACTTAGAAAATTTCTTTGTATGTGTTGTGCTCTGATTCAAGGCATGAAATGAACTAGCAGAGAGACAGCCATTTCACAATATGTTAGTAAGCCAGTAGATTAGTGAAATGATTTAAAGACTGGGAATAGCAATATTATGCACATGACATAAACTGGTTCAACATTCAGTTTATCAATATTTGTTATTCTATGGTGCTAAGAAAGAGTAGGGCAAATAAATTTACCCTATAAGATCTATAGAAATATGAACACTCAACTAAGTTACATCCCCTGCCCCTATCTGTACCACTCTGAAATCGTGTAACTAATTGTTTAACAAGTTTAAATTCTGAAATAAGATGCCTATAGAATCAACACAGCAAGTATGGTGATATTTCACAGTTTAATACACTTTCTCTCTTTTGTTCATTCCCAGAAGGGCTTTTATTCCACTTTTTATCTTTCAGAGGAGGGAAACTGTCTTTCAGAAACATCATCTCTGCTAATTAACCAACCATCAGTTTCTTCATCAAAAGTAGCTCATGGGAGGCTAGAATTTGCCTCAGTGAGCTAAATCAAAGTATTGGCGGGTCTGCATTCTCTCGGGTGATTGTACAGTGCATTTATTTTCCTTGATTTTCTCATCTCCCAGAATGTTCTCCTACTTTCAGAAGCAGCAGCAGTTTGTAGTCTTTGTGTAGTGACACTTCTCCTTGCTTTTCAGCCATATCTCTCTTCTACATATAAAGACACTTATAAGCAATTTGGCTCTCCACTGAAAGGCCAACTAAATACTTGTTTCTACCTTCTACATTAATTTGCCTTTTTTATATTAGGCAGTGAATGAATAATGTTATTCATTTGAACATAGGCAATATTTAGGGGTGGATATTCTATCACACAGGTTTCATTTCCTGCTGTCTTGTTTGAGGGGTTTCTTGGGGGGAGGTACACTGTCTTAGAGGGAAGATATGTCCATGATCATTCTAGAGCGTTGTGCCACTTTCTCTCAGTTCTAGAAAACCACCTGAGGTAAGGGTATATGGTACATTACTGCTGGAACCAGTGTCTTTAATCAGGTCTTTTTCCAGATCACCCCTCACCAAATGGAAGATTTATTTTCAGAAGAGCTAAAGTTAGTTCCAGAACTCTGGAGGCAGAGGCAGGCATATCGCAGCGAGTCAGAGATCAGCCTGTCTACATAGCAAGTTATAGGCTAGCTATGGCTGTTTAGTGAGACATTGTCTGAAAACAAAATTAAAGTATCATTACAATTAAAAATTTATGATGGAAGTATTAGGGATATTAATGTGACTAAATATAGTCTTACTCTATAAACTATTTAGAAAACTATCAATAATCAGAAGTAAAAGACCAGCTCATTCTCACTCCACATGCTAGTGTATGTATTATCATCCTGTGGTATCTAGGCCGCTTGCCCTAGAACCCTTGTGGCTAATAAACTCTGGCTTCTTAATCAGCATATAGAGAATTGCACAGTATTTGAATCTAATCTGTACACATCCTACAGCTGATGTTAAATTGTCTCTAAATTAGTTAAAACACCCAAATACTTCCCACATACTTGTTATAATACTTAGTTAGGTAATAACAATTTCTTTTCCTAATATTTTTCATTTGAAGTTGGTTGAGCCATAGGTACAGAAAACATGAACACAGAGAGCCAACTGAGCATGACACATCTTATCATGCACGCTAAATTATTTGAAATAAAAATATTATCAGTTAAGACATTAGTTTTTGTCTGAAGAAAAGCACTTCCTGTCAGTAATAAAAAAAATTAGGGCTGTGTCTAGTGACATCCAACGACCAACAGGGATACGCACCACTTATGCACCAAGGGTAATTCAGTTGAGGAATTGCCACCTTTACTATGCTGGCCTGTGAGCATTTCTGGGGGACATTCTCTTGTTTAATGATTGACGTGAGAAGGTCAGGCCACTGTATACACTGCGACCCTTGGACACTTTGTTCTGTTGTATAAGAAAAGCTGATCAAGACATTGGTGGTCACACCAATAAGAAGCATTCTTTCACTGCTTTTGTTTCAGTATCTGTCTTCAGGTTCCTGTCTTGAGTTTCTGCCATTGTTTCCATGTGGGTAGGACTGTGAAGTATATGGGGACATAAACCCCTTTTTCTCTAAGTTGCTTTTATTTGGATCACAGCAACAGGCAGCAAACTAGAATAGGAGGCATTGTAGAAATTACCTGATAGCAACTGATTGTAGGATGTGGAAATTTACATATAATAAATATAACATAATTATATAATGATGAGTACAATATGGAAAGATTGATAGGTAAGCATAAAGTATTTAAAATTTACTTTGAATACAACCATTATAATTAGAAATCTCTTTCCAGATTCCATTTTATGAACTTACTACTATTAGTTTATTTTTCTTTTCCATTTACTTATTCAGTCAGTACCACTGAACACTTGCTTTGGAGCTGCCAAAGTGAATGGCAGAGCTGTTTGCCTTGAGGAGCTAACTCTCACTCCAGTGGGAAGAAAAGACATAGATCAAGTAATTATAATATAATATTGCATGCACTAGAGGAGTGCTTAGGACAGGAAAGGAGAAAAGAGGAAATGGTTGGACCCATTGCCTGGCACACAAGAATTTCCTAAACACTCTTGCAACGAACCTTCTATTGTGTAGGGTTTTCAAGGTTTGGTCCAAAGTTTTTCAGCCCAGAAAAGGTAGGGCAGAAAAATTGCAAATAGAAGCAAAACAAGCCAATTCCAAGATCCAGAAAAAGTAGCCAATGGGCCTTTGAAGTTCTTTCTTTAAAATGTTCTCTTTTAGAGACACTAAAGCACTTTAGTTTCTGGAATGTATCTTGATAGTACAAGTTGTAAAAGCAACATTGTGGATATGATACTTGAGAGTCGCTTTCTAGCAACATTGTTTGACAATCTAGATTTCCCATGTTTGCTAACCTGTGCTGTTTTGCACATTTTTATTTCATTTTATTATCTTGTGGTATGGAGTGCTTTGCCTGCACACATGTACACTGCAGGCATCCTTTGTACGCACTGAGAATAGAAGAAGATACTGGCTTCCGTGTAAGCGCAGTTACAGACAATTGTGAGCTGCCATAAATAAATAAGGTGAGAAGAAGACTGTGGACCTCGGGAAGAGCAGTCAGTGCTTGTAATGGCTGACTCTTTTCTCTAGTCCTCTAAGGTGTGATCTTAAACTCTGGGTTATGGCTGCACATCTGTAAGATCAGGAAAATAATGTAGCCCACCTATTAAATTATTCTATACACAGACCTATACACACGATAAGCAAAAACTCACATACAGACACGAGTGCACACATGTAGACATGTGTTATTTTAGATAAGGATGCTCATAAAATGTTTCTTATAATGAAAAGACTGGAAATTGTCTAAAATTGCCGATACAGTCATAAATGAAGTATATTCCCACAAAAGCAAGAGAGTTCAAATGTATTAATATAAACATATAAGCACAATATATTATTTATGAAAAAGTCCTGTGCATTTAATATAGAACTCTTGATAATGAGAAATTTATAACTTCATTCAGACAATAAATATTTTAAGATCTTTGTGAGTATATGAAATGGTTTTATAACCTTCTACATAAATCACTTGTATGTATAGAAACATAAGATAGTAACTCTAACTTCTAAATTATTTTTAAATAGGAGAACTTGATTGTTTAAAAAACATCAGTAGTCATCTTTGTCTAACTACTTCATTCACCAAATATGAATTACTTATTTTACAAAAAGAGGCTGTCTTGGTGGCATATGCCTTTAATCTCAGTATTGCAGATACAGAGAGAGGCAAATCTTTGAGTTTGAGGCCAGCCTGGTCTACAGAGCACGTTTCAGAAGAGCCTGGGCTACCCAGAGAAACCCTATCTCTAATGAGAAAGAGAGGGAGAGAGAGAGGCAGAGTCAGAGAAACAAAAACAGAGAAAGAGAGAGAAGCAGAGAGAGACAGTTTTTTTCTTTTCTTGAACCCACATACTGAAACAAAATAATAAGAAGCAATTTAAAACTTTATGTCAGCCATAGCCTGGTCTGTTTTCTTGTGATGCATTTTGTTATATAATTAGCTCACAGAATGATTTCTTAACCTACAATGGGCCAAAAATTGTATTTAGTAAAATACTCTTAAAAAGCACTCTTAAAATACTCTTAAAAAGTACTTAAAAAGCACTCTTAAAACTTTACCACAGAAAGTTCCACATTAGGGGAAACTGGAGAGTAGTTATGCTTGGCGAAAGACTAGAATTTTCACCGCAGGTGTTGAGAAAATATTAAAGCATGCAAATCTTGGACACTGAAGTTTCATAATAACATTATCCTTTAAAAATCCCTCTGCCAAGGTCTGGAGGTGTTCAGATCTTCCTTCTGATAGGACCAGAGAGTTAAGGCAGGTGGACAGGACTTGAACTGAGGAAGATAACACTGTCACCATCATTACAACCATCAAGTGAGAGAAGATGGAATCTAAGCTATGGCTGTGGTTAAGGTAATTTAGAGTATAGACAATGTAGAAACACCGAAGGAAAGGAAATTTAATTCCTGCAATCTGAAGAGAACTGCCTGTGAGAATTGAAAGGTAAAGTAGGTCAGATGAACTTATGTCTTCATTCTGACTAAAGCAAGCTGGCAGGGCGGATTCTGCCAAATCACAGAAGGCAGAGGGAAGCTAATGTGTTTGCATTGCTTATGGAGGATCCCACACAGTGTCAGTCCAGACTCCAACTGAATTGCCCTTATTTTTTGATCAAAGTCAAATTAAAGCCAAATGTTGATGATCTACCTGTGGGTTCCACTCTTTGATGGTGCCTAGGAGCAAGCAGCTTTGAAGTTGCCCTTTGAGCTCGGTGCTCTGCATGTCAATCTTCTCCTCCCTGTTTGCTAACAAGCTACAGAAGAGCCCAGTGGTTTGCAATGTGAGTGAAGGGAAATGTAATTAGAGTAATTTCACTAACAGGCAAGAGTTGGGCAGTAAATATCCCAAAAAGGAACGTAAAGCTTATCAACTTCTGGGTTACTCCTAATCAGCGATTCTTTTACTGCCAAATGCTCTCTTCTGTATAAAGTTAGCTCATAGGATTTCAAGCTGTGATTGTGGGGAACAAAATTCCTTCAATTAAGTTAGCTTTATCAATATTCAATTAAATAGCTTGGGGGATGGTTTTGGAACGTATTTGCTAATAACAGTGAAGTCGTGTCCAGGCGCAAGACAAAGCTGTTAAGAACTAAGCTATGAAGTCTCTCACTCCAGGCCTTCTACTAGGTCATCAATAGCCTGGGTAAGAATTTCTTCCAAATTTGAGTACAGAAGATTAATTTCTTGATGTTTGTCCAAGGAAGTCATTTAGTTTCTAAAGATGGCCATTTATAGCATTTGATTCAGCTTCCAATAATTGTGTCCCTGCTGCAAAATTTTCCACATTCTAAATCCTCCAACTTGAACCCAAACATCCAAACAGAAGTTGACCTTAAGAAGTACAGCTATTGTTCATGAGTAGCTCAATTCAGAAGTAAAGAAACTCTTTCAGCAAAAGCCCAATGTGGCAATTTGTTATAGAAGAGTGACTGAAGATTGAATTTCCACTCTCCAGTGGACCCCTGATGGACTCGAGAGTGCTGAGGTTAAACCCCTGGGCTGGCTGACATATCCGTTCCTACAAACAGCTGGCACGGACATGTCTACCACGGCATTTAAGAATCCCACATCGATGTTTCAGAAATGGAAACCCAGCATGAGCAGATGGAAGAGAGGCTTATGGGCCAAAAATTTCTTTGAAAGCCTTTTTCTTGTTTTTATTTGTAGGTGAGAACACTTGCAAGAATTCTATAAACATTCTCTTTATTTTCTGCACTCTCTTTATTTTCTACACTGTTTTTGAACAAAATTACATCTTCTCTTTAAATAAAATATAGACAAATGCAAACTTAGGTCATGTAAAAATACTTCTGATATAGACAAGTGATTCTAATTTTAGAATAATATAATGCATGATAAACATTAAAGCAATGAACACTTGATGTTAAAATAGCCTAATAATACCCGTAGATTCTTTTTTCTTTTTTGTTTTTATTCCTCCTTTCATGTTCCTTTTTCAGCATCTTCCTTGTGCTCACATAATTAAGGAAGGAAAACTTCTAGCAGCTGCAGTAAACCACCACCACCAAACACATTATATCTCTGTAGAACTTGGGAAGGCGTCATGCAGCACTCAGGGTGTTGCATGTAACCTTGTAGTCTACATTTCCCTTTACATTTATTGTTAACTGAGAGTGGTGGTCAGCCTTGGTGGTATGTTCCTCAGCAATTTCAACCAAGTGTCTTTGCTCTCTAAACTTTAAGGGACACACTGAATCCATCTCTTCTCACGATGATGATATCTTGGGCCCACTAAATTGTTTCTCAAACAACAAAGCAAACTTGATCAAACTCTTAGCTCTCAGGTTTCTAGATTATAGGTTCAGAAATAAGGTAAACAAGCAAGAAGCTATTGTATGTTTTATCTTCTATATATTTTTTTCTAGTGATAGGATGTGAAGGGTAAATAACACTAATTTAATTTATCATTGAGAAGTACATATGCACATCTTTAAAAGCCAAACCCACCTACTCTCCCCCTCCCCCCGAATACTTCCTTTAACCTACTACCAGTTCATGTCCCTTTAAAAAATACCCACACTGAGTACATCAGTCTAGTATTTGTGGTGGGTAGGACCATCCACAGGAGCATGGGCAACAAGCCATGGGCTGTATTTTGGAAGAAAACTCACTCTCCTTCCTAGGAGTTTCATAGCTATTGGGACTTCATGGGCCCCTACCCTTACCATACTAAAAAAAATTAAGTGATTTTATTTACTGCTGGGTTTGTTCTTATAACCACAGACTCTTAAGAGTGCTTGTGTGAAAACAGCCCTGTCATGTCCTGAAAAGACTGTTTTCTTTCAGTCCTCTGTCTCATACAGTCTTTCTGGCCTGTCTCCTGATGGGACTCCTAAGCCTTAAAAAGAAAAAGTGCAGTACAAATTTCCATTTAAAGCTAAGTGCAGCGCAATATTTTATTCTCTGCACTCTGACCGGTTGTGGGTCTCAGTATTAGCTGTCATCTACTGTTAAAAGAAGTGTGTCCAAATGAGGGCTAAGAGCTGCATATATCTGTGTATATAAAGGTAAGTGTTTAGAGGGCAGCTTTTTACTATGTCCATTAAACAAAATGAAAGTGCCTCACCCTCTCCATAGCATATAATCTACATAGCCATGTAGATTGGCCAAATCAACAGTACTGGGTACGAGTTCCAGCATGTGGAGTAAGCCTTACATGTGGTCAGAAAGTGACCGGTGGCTCACAGGACACTGTTGTACAAAAGGATTTATTCTTCCAGGTTAGCTGTTACTGTAGCTCTCAGAGTTCATAGCTGGGTAAAGCTACTGATGACCTTTCAGTTTCTAAATTATATGTGTAGGTATAAAGAGTTTAAATAGTTACTTGGTACAGAAGAGTAAAGTATTAATATTTTGACCCGGACAGAGCTGTGTTGGTCATGAGGGTAGACACTGTCCACAACCTGAATTTGCATCTCAGGCATACTTAATCTTCTGCTTAGAGTGAGGATCCATATTTGCAATGTCTTTTATAAGAGTGATGACTTTTTAAAAACTAATATACAATGACAAATCTTCATTGCTTTTCAATGGTTCAACCTAAACAAATGTTTATATCACAGTAATACATATTCATGATACTATGATATATGTTTGACTCTCACTCTTAAATAAGAATACTTTCACAAATCTGCTTCCATTTTGGGTAAAGGTAGAAGAAATATGGAAGCTACTCTTTGTCCATCACCTCTTTTTGTGGTAGCATTAGCACTATAAACGGTACCTCATCAATCCTAGGAAATGCTCAGAAGTTGGCACTTTTATGTATTTGAAGGTCTACCTAACACAAGAAGGAGACACAACTAGCAAGCATTGGAAGCATCATGAAAGTCAATCTCAGTGAGTTTTCTGGACCCAGATTATTGAAAAGACAGTGTGGCCTTTCCTGAAAGCTTAGTTTAATTTACCATCCATTATAGATTAATCAAAATAGAAATATAAAAAGGTATAATTCACAAGAAAATAAAATAAAAAAAAGGTAAAATCCAACAATAATGTCAAAACCTTTTACTTAAGCCTTACTAAACCAAAAGCAACACCAGGTAAAAATGGTCTATTGACCAATTAACTGAAATTGGCAGAGTGGCTTAAAAGCATGACATTCCTGTATGCTGCTAACAGAAAATTCACTTCAAATAAATTACTTAAACAGACTGAAATGAAAGTATAAGAATAATTGTACTATGCAACATTGATCAGCATTATGACTACATTAGGATCAGACAAAGTACATTGTCATCCAAAGATAATTGTCAGAGATGGTTAATGATAAAAGTTTTAATACACAAAGAAAACACATGAATGCAACCAAGACTAGAAAAACTGAAATAAAAATGATAAATTTGAGTGAGACACTTTAATATCTTCTTTACTGAAAAATCAATAGAATAATCCATAAAAATCTATGAGAATAGCAAGGAATATCAGTGTTGTAATGAAACAACATGATCAAATAGATTCTTACAGCACACTGGACCCAGAAACTTAAGAGTCCTCAATTTTTGCAACTGACTATTATACAAATTCCAAGCTATACCATATTTGGGGTCATAAATAAATCTCAGTGTATTACAATTGCATTAAAATTATTGGAATCAGATTATATTCTTTAAGATGAAAATGGAATTAGAAATTAGTAACAGAAAAATATGAACTCTCAACATTTGGAAAGTATATATTTCTAAGTTTCTTTCTCTATCTTTTGATTTGATAATATTTTCCACTATATTCTCTCCCTTTGTTCAAGAATATGTTTTCTTTTCTTCAGATAGCTATTCAAAATACCAAAACAAGTCTGTAGAAATAATAAAAAATGTAAAGTTATCTTTGTTGTTCTTCCTAAACAATAGAGTAATCTTATACACATACTCTCCAAAATCGTCAGTTTCACTCATACTGTTCTATTGGTATTGATATTTCTATTTTGATAATAGAAATAAATATTTCTATTTTTTGCATTTAATTCACATACATATTTGTTACTTTCTAACTCCTTTTTCTTGCCTCTTAGTTCATCTTTCTGGGTAGGCTTCCTCCACTGATGGTGGGAATGTAAACTTGTACAAACACTGAGAAATCTGGTGCTTTCTCAGACAATTAGGAATAGTGTTTCCTCAAGATCCAGCTATACCACTCATAGGCATATATCCAAAATATGCTCAAGTACACAACAAGGACATTTTCTTAACCATGTTTGTAGCAGCTTTTTTCGTAAGAGCCAGAATCTGGAAACAACAGATGTCCTCAACTGAGGAATGGATACGGAAATTGCCGTACATTTTTAATTCTGTCTATCTATCTATCTATCTATCTATCTATCTATCTATCTATCTATCACAATTTATTCACTTTGTATGCCGGCTATAGCCCCTTCCATCTCCTTCCAGTCCCACCCAACCTCCCTCTACTCCCCCTATGCCCATTCCCTAGTCCACTGATAGAGAGGACTTCCTCCCCTTCCTTCTGACCCTAGCCTATCAAATCTCATCAGAGCTGGATGTATAATTTTCCTCTGTGGCTTGGTAAGGCGGCAACCTCCAGGGGAAGCTGAACAAAGAGCCAGCCACTGAGTTCATGTCAGAGACAACCCCGCCCTCCTCACTAGGGAACCCACTTGGAAACTGAACAGGGGGTCTAGGTCCTCTCCAAGCATGGTGCTTGGTTGGAGTATAGGTCTATTGCAGGCTCCTTTGAACACAGGTTTTTTGGCTCTGTTGTTCTCCTTGTGGAGTTCTTGTTCCTTCCATGTCTTTCTGTCTCCCTCTTCTTCCATAAGGTTTCCGGCACTGTGCCCAAAATTTGGCTATGAGTCTCAGTATTTCCTTTAATTATCTGGTGGGTAGAGTCTTTCAGAGGTCCCCTGTGGAAGGTTCCTGTCCTGTTCCTTTTCTTCTCCTACTTCTGATGTCTGTCCTGTTTGCCCTTCTGAATGAGGATTAAGCCTCTTCCCTTGGGTCCTCCTTGGTCTTCTTTTAGCTTCTTTAGGACTATAGATTTTAGTGTAATAAACCAATATTCTAAATTTTATTTTTAATGCATTATTCTGCTTAGTAACCTCAGAAACTTCAGAAACATTATCCCATTGGTTATCTCTCTTCCCTTCTTGAATATCCTAAACCTATGTATTGTGTCTTATTTTTTTTAATTACTGTATTTTAATTTATGTTAATTCTTATTCTTTTAAGAGTATTTGTCAGTTCCTTTCTTCTCATAGCAGTTCTGTCTGTTATTTCCTTTATCATAGGAATTTATGTCTATTTTGTCTGCAATACCTAATATCACTGTAGGTTTCATTTAGCTGTTTTTTTTTTTTTTCCTGCATTATACATATGGCATCTTTTTTGTTTGTATATTCTGAATAGTTGGCTTTGAATTTTATTCTTTGGTCCTTTATTTTTGAAATTTCTATACACATTTATCATACCTTAATATACGTATACATTATGAAATTTTAACATTGTGGCAATAACATACTCATCTTACAAAACAGACCTAGAGGACATTAGTCTAAGTGAAATGAACAAATTGGATAAAAACATTTAAGCAAACAAAAACAAAAAACTGTGCTCAATCACCCTTAGAAGTTAGAGCTAAAAAATAAACATAAAACACAAGAAACAGAGAGTAAATGGTGAGTGGTTACCCAAGGTAAGGAAGGAGAAGACAGAAAGGGGCAGATCAGAATGTGTATTGCTGCTGTTGCGTAGCAGGGGCTGAAGATCTCAAATACAACATGCTAATCAGAGTGCATGATAAGCTTTCAGGCATTTTGCATTTATTGTGAAGTTAAATAACCTTGGAGGTCAATTTCCTTATTCTTGTTATTTCATTTATACTTTGCTTCTGAAAGTTCATTGTTTGTCAGATGCCTGCACATACTAAGACTCAAGACTATTTTTCTAAGCAGACAAGTGGGATAAATTTAACTTACAAATCCATCTGAAATACCTGTGAGTATTCAACAGTCTTTGACATTTTCCTCCATCCCTGTGGTTAGAGGCAGACAGCTGCTCTTTTGGGTGGTCCTTTGTAAGGTGTATTTTCTTCCTCATTCTTTCAGTTTTAGAAAGAGAGTTTCAAAAACAGAGCCACTAGTTCCTTGTTAGTTCCTTTACGCAAACTTCAAAGCCCGATAGTCACTGCTCTTAGAGTACATGGATATTCGGGGGATAATTGTATGATACTTTCAAAGAAATACATTATTCCAAGATGTTTTTAACAAACAAAATAGTGACTCTATTTTACATCCTGTGACACAATTTCCAAGAAAATTTTGTTTTTCCAAAAAACCAGTTGTTTGGTAACGTTCCTTCTGTTTCTATTTTGTGGAATAGTTTGAAGAGTATGGGTGTTAGCTCTTCTTTGAAGGTATGGGAGAATTCTATGCTGAAAAGCCATTTGTTTTTTGTTTGTTTGTTGTTTTCTGTTGAGGCTTACCAGGAAATGAACATAAATTAGCTCTATATTTGGAGTTGACTTGGACAATTACTTAGTTCTCTGTCAAGTTATAATGTTGCTTAATGATATAAAGTGGGGCAAATAAAAAAGATACCTCCTGTTACAGTAGTGATTGAAATATAACTGTTCATTAATAAATTGTAGTTTTAGAAGGTTGTAGATTAGAGTATGTTAAGTAGAAGAAGATCATTTTCACTATGTAAACACCAGCAAACTCAGCTGCTTAATGGATAAGACAGTTGGCTTTAAAATCTGGCCCCAGATAAGCAGACATGTCTGCATGTGTTTAAGGAAGGTAAGAGTGGCATGGTATGGAGTCACAGTGCACGTCTGTTCAATGATACTTGTATTCCAACAGAGAAGGTGATTTGAGAGCCCTGTGATGCAGATGCTGTTTGAAATCACGGCGGTTTTTGCGCACTAAGATGCAGGAACGATTGGCAGGTAAAGTGGAACAAGCAGCTTTGGGCTTGTGAAAAGTGCATGAACAGTGTCATTGTTCTAATAATACACCCCCAAAACAGCGTGGAAAATGGTAACTGAAGGCTTTGATGTAGCCACACTTTCTTCTTCAATAGTTGAATCTGCATAAGTTTTGCATGGAAGGAGACTTTTGTGTCATTTCTTCACCATCACCACTACTACCCCTACCATGTTTTCCTCCTATGACCATCTCTCCATGGCAACACATATTGATTTGTCAGCATGACTGCAGTTGTATAGCCAACTTTGTGTGACTCTGGACTACCAGAAAGGAATCCAGCAATTTTCTCTTTTTACTTCTGGTTCTTTCTGTACTACAGAGCCACCTTCAGCTGCCATTATTGCCACTTTTTAGAGCACAGCACACAGAGGGAGAAGTGGAGGTTTTCAATGAAAGGTGCCTCTTTATCACAGCAGTCTTCCCGGGGGCAAAACTTTTCCAGCAGTTCTTTTGTGGAACTTAAGACCTGTTTGAAAACTGAAAGTGTGTGTACTTATCAACAGTATTAACTGAGATTTCAACATATCAAAGTAGACAAAAGTGGAGCCAGGGAACTGGTAGAAAGTTTAGAAATAGTTCTTTTCCTTTATATTTGTTTCACATAGTAGCAGCATTCACACAGCACTCAATTAAAACTAGATTCCCCTTTAGGTGTGAACAGTGACGCCATACCAATGCATGAATTCCCATCAAGGCTAGTCTTCATTCATCTTTCTGGTTGAATTGAGCTTGGGGTTGTTGCATTATGTCAGATTATGCATGTGCTCTTTTGGACACCTTGTACCTCTGGATCCTAGAAAATCTTTGGGCACTGGGGAGGTTTTATTTCTGTGTTGAGTAAAAGAATAAATGTTTGATGTTATTGTAAGTGAGGAAGAAATATTGACCATATTAAGTACATGCTATAAATGTTATATAACAACTCAATTTTCTGTAATTATAAACACAAAATATATTAACATTAAAAGATTTTTTTTTCACTTTACATTTTTGAAAAATCTATTATTAGTGTGTGTCTTAGCTAGTTTTTTGGTATGACATTTGTTCTCTCCTTCCATTCTTACAAAGATGAATCTATGTGGATCACATTTATGGATCACACTCAGGTCACTCAGGAAGTGCCTTTTCACACTGAGCCATTTCACCAGCCCCCCCAAAATATAAATTTTGCTAGCTATACTGTCACAATTAATATTTTCTTGAGTATATTTGATTCCAATGAGTTGAGATGCCATGACTATTTTATTTATTTATTTATTTATTTCAGTAAAAGGTGTAAACTTTGTTTACTACCCTCATGACAGTTTTAGATGTCATATACTCTGATGATACCAAGGACTGGATGGAACCTGAGGTGTCCTTCAGAGCAGGGAGATGTCTGTCCATTTAGAGGGACCTATGAAGTTATAAGAATTCTAACCCCTGGCTCACGGAAGAGATGAATTGAGTGCTAGCTAGGTGGCAACATATCAAAAACATCCCAGCATTCCAAATGCCTTCAACACTACTAGTTTTATCAAATCTTCTAAATATTGTATTTCTAGTCAACCAAATGAAGAATGCTTCAAACAATAAAATACTGAACATTGCTTCATTTTTTAATGTTCAGATTTAATTCTGTATGCTTTATGAAGTAATAAGTAAGAAAGTGATCATCAGAAACAAAACAACAATCTCCTTTATTCTCTTACAGAAACTAAATTTCTTTCATCGGTATTTGGGTTAAGAGGGCCTGGATTGGATAGAGCTGATGTAGAGGATAGCAAATCAACAGAGCTGTGCTTCTAACTCCAGCTGCAAAGATCTCATTTAGAACTTGTTTTCCATACATAAGTTGTAGCTTGTGGATCAGCTAAAGCAATATCACCTGAGAGCAGATAAAAACTGCAGAACCTTGGGCTCTGAGGAAAACCACATATAAATCTGTGTTTAATATGACTCCCAGGTGACTAAATGCATATCCAATCCTGAGTGCTAGAGGAAGCTCTCGTTCTAGTTAAATGCCATATGTATCAATTACAGTGGCAATGGGATCTCCCCTGTACATATGCCCAGTACTGACTGACCTCATCACATCAAGTTACTTTCTGGGACCAGAGGAACAAATGTATCATGTTGAGACTATCAGAGGTAGTGGCCAGTAAGCATTTTATTTTGTTTTATGTATGAGTCAGGTTTAATTGCACCACGAGGTTTCCTTTTAACTCGAGAGAGAGCTCTGTTATGGCTCAGAACTTGCACATCTTTCTGCTACTGCAGCTGAATGAAGAGATTATGGGCATGTGCTCCTATGCAGTGTTTTCAAACAGGTTCAAACAATGGAAATTTGAAGATGCACTGGTGTGGAGACTTTTCTTTTTCTCACCATCGTATTATTTACTTCTGAACGCATCACTGACAGCAGCTGGGAACAACACATTATTACTGATAATCAATGATTCTCCTCCTTCACTGGGTATCCTTTTAGTTTTATTTATTTAAGACAAAGATGTACAAGAACATGAATGCCTGATTGATGGAAAGGAGACATGGTACTTCCCTAACATCTGTTCAGAAACTACAAAAGATGCAAGAGCCAGCCAAAAGAGACCTCTGTGGGACAGGGATGAAGTCACTATCCTGCTAATATAAGAACATCCTGGCAGTTCTGATAAAGCTCAGATCACTAAGGAGACTATCAAGTCATTAAAATGTATTTGATGGTGACAATTGCTGCCCTTTGGGGCACAGCTTTAATTCATTAAAAATCCAATATTAGTATACCTCCCTCCAGCTAGTCCTTTATTCCTGTTTCAGACACTAGACAATGATAATGAAAAAGATCGTCCCTGGTGTAGACTCAGCTGCACCAGGTCCTCACAAATCCACTTTCCTCCCCGGCATGCAGAAGGGATGATAGAATATTCATTGTTCACACAAAGCCATATGCTACATTGGCACAGGTCCCATTGTTCAATATTTAAAGCTCTGCTGGGTCTCCTGGCACCCTCTGCCAGAACCCATAGGACAGCTCACTAAGTACATGGCAAGCTTTCAACCCCTAGAGTTGCATTTCCCTTTTAATGCTGCTCAGACTCTCTTAGAGCTTACATTTAAAGAGAAGCAAAATTATATAGAACATTTCATCTAGAAGCATTTCAGACACTTCTGGTTTAAAATAGTGTCTGGCTTTGTTCGTGACATGGCTTTCCAAAATTCATATGGCTATAGCTATGAGGACATTACAATGTGAAAATTCCCAGTTGGACCGTCTAGAAGAAATAGTCACTGATACCACAGAAGCTCCCACAAATGCCCACCTGCATTGTGTTACTTTGAAAGCAAACCGTCCTACAGGTCTGAACACAGGTACCTGCATGCCAGAAATTCCTGTCCATCCGCCATCTCATAAGGTACTCCTGAGACATCATGAGAAATGATGTTAATAGCAACTCTGACTGTCGTTCTTTAGGTGACCCATGAACTGCCTCAGTTTCTCCCCTCAACGTGACTTCCTAGTTTCCATCCATACTATGACGGATCTCCAGGAAAGGAAAGTCATTGCAGTAAGAACTATCTGGTGAAAAACTCTTTAAGTTTTATCTGAGAATCTTAAAAAGGAGGAGGAGCAGCAGCGGTAGGGGGAGCAAGAGGAACAGAATGAGGAAGAGGAGGAGGAAAAGAAGTCAGTGAGAAAATCTCTAACCTACTGTAGACAGAGAGCCAACACAAATCCTGAAAGCAGTGTGTGGTGAGGAATGTGGTTTTCATCTGCTGTATAGAATGTGAGAGTGTCTGAAGCAAGTCAGCAATCAGCAAGAGATCCAGTCTGGAAATACTCAAACTCGAGAACAAACATACAAAATAAGAGACCGCTTTGTGCTTACTCACGTTGGTAAACTAATACTGACAATATTCAGTATCAGCGAGGGCATGAAGAAAAGAGATTCCTTGATTTCTGTTTCTAGATATCTATCTGCCAAAAAGGACAG
Organism: Meriones unguiculatus; assembly: GCF_030254825.1. Taxonomy (NCBI): domain Eukaryota; kingdom Metazoa; phylum Chordata; class Mammalia; order Rodentia; family Muridae; genus Meriones; species Meriones unguiculatus. Next base: position 132,747,891 of record NC_083354.1, read on the forward strand.
TTTACATGCACATGTAAATCAATTTGATCATGAAGAATCACCTAATGTCCTTTTGTGTAGTGATAAAAAGGGAGAAATAACATGCCTGTCAATTGGTGAACCTTTACACAAATTAATGCTCATTAAAGTCATTCTATTATTAAAAAGGATTAGATAGATTTAGATCTCCTGATTTAGAAGCAATCATTTTAAATGACCATTTTAAGAACCAGGTTGCAGAGTAAGATATATATTTTAACTTTCATTATTTAAGGGTCCTTAATGACTAGTGTGTTCAGGCAGTTATTTTATTCTACTTCATATAATCACTATATCGCTGAATGTTTGGTTTACATAAATATTGTGAATGAACAGAAGGTGGTTTGGAAAACAAAAAGAGGTTAGACTTCTGAGAGTTTTAGGGGATAAGACTGGAACAGACTCAATGTGCTACATAACTGTCTAACTCTATTTTAAACATTAATAATATTAAATTGTGTGTGTGTTCCTATGACTGTGTGCGTGTGTGTGTGTGTGTGTGTGTGTGTGTGTGTGTGTGTGTGTGTAGGTGCCCACAAAAGAAAACAGGAGGATCAGATCTTCTGGCACTGGGGTACATGTGGCTATTTGGTACCTGATATGGCCGCTGGGAACCAAACTGAAGCCCTCTTAATTGCTGACAATCTCTCCAATACTTCTATCAATAATCTTAAATAACAGTTGCTTACTTCTGTAATTTAAAGTGAAGATGTGATCTGAAAAATATGTATATATAAGACTTTACAACAATTGTATTTTTTAGATTTAAAAAATGGACTCATCCATGTAAATGCAGATATGAAATAAATTTTATATAGGTTTTGGGAAAGTTACAGCTTATTCATTAAATAAATGGATGCATTTTGAAATATTGAACAACCAAAGATCACTTTTGAAAAACATCAAGGCAGTAAAATAGACTTTCTTATTAAAAAATGGACTGACCTACATAGGATATTGAGGTAAATAAAACATTTTGAGCATATCCCTCACCACTTTCTTTTATTTCCCTTGTCCACACCATTAATTTCCTTTGTTTCTGTAGGCAATTTTGCTTCTTCTTCATGTCATCTATACATAGACCAATCATATGAACTTATGAATTCTAGGCTTCTGGGTCTAAATTTCTAATATGTTTGTCTAATTTTCAGATTTTCATTAGCAAGTCCATGTTACTGTAATAAAAATTGTAATTTTTTCAATTTAATATTCTTTTTTCCAAACACTTTTTAAATTTTTTATTAATTACAGTTTATTCATTTTGTATCCACCCTGTAGCTACCTCCCTCCTCCCCTTCCAATCCCACCCTTCCTTCCTCCTTTCCACCTATACCCCTCTCCAAGTCCACTGATAGGGGAGGTCTTCCTCTCCTTCCTTCTGATCCTAGCCCATCAGGTCTCATCAGGAGTGGCTGCATTGTCTTCCTCTGTGGCCTGGTAAGACTGCTCCTTCCTTAGGGGGAGGTGATCAAAGAACAGGACAATCAGTTCATGTCAGAGACAGTCCCTTTTCCCATTAATATGGAACCCACTTGGACACTGAACTGCGATGGGCTACATCTGTGCAGGGGTCTTAGGTTATCTCCATGAATGGTCTTGGTTGGAGTATCAGTCTCAGAAAAGACCCCTGTGCCCAGATCTTTTGGTTCTGTTTCTCTCCTTGTGGAGCTCCAGTCTCCTCCAGGTTTTATTATCTCCCCCTTCTTTCATAAGATTCCCTGCACTCTGCCCAAAGGTTGGCCATAAGTCTCAGCCTTTGCTTTGATACCCTGCAGGGCAGAAGCTTTCAGAGGCCTTCTGTGGTAGGCTCCTGCCCTGTTCCCTGTTTTCTCCCTATTCTGATGTCCATCCCCTTTGCCTTTCTGAATGGGGATTGAGCATCTTAGCTAGAGTCCTCCTTCTTGATTAGTTTCTTTAGGTGTACAGATTTTTGTATGTTAATCCTATATTATATATCTAATATCCAATTATGAGTGAGTATATACCCTGTGTGTCTTTCTGCTTCTGGGATAGCTCACTAAGGATGATCTTTTCCAATTCCCACCATTTGCCTGCAAATTTTATGATTTCCTTGTTTTTTATTGCTGAGTAATATTCCATACAATCAATAAACAGGACCTCATGAAACTGGAAAGCTTCTGTAAAGCAAAGGACACTGTTGTTAGAACAAAACAACTACCTACAGATTGGGAAAGGATCTTCACCAACCCTATATCTGACAGAGGGCTAATATCCAGAATGTAAAAGGAACTCAAGAAGTTAAACAGCAACAAATCAAGTGATCCAATTAAAAAATGGGGTACAGAGCTAAACTAAGTGGAGGAGAACATGGAGTTAGTCAATTTACATGGAGCACGTCTCGCCCCTGGGGGCAATGGTCTCCTGAACCTACTCAGACCTTGGACACCACCACTGCTAGTTCTAGAACTGATGCAGGATGTTCCAACAAGGGGGTTAAGGCTTCTCATAATATTTCCTATAAGCCCACACCTGTTTGTTTATATCCCCCATTTTTATTCATTATTAGCCAGATAGAGCCAAGTAATTGTGGTAATGATACTTGCTTTTTTGCCCAATGCTGGAATGCTAGTAAATTTACTAGCTGGTTACTCGCATGCCTCGCTGGGTGCCTGTGCCCGTTGATGCCCCTCACGCTATGACTCTCTTCAGACAAAAAAGGGATCTTGGAATTACAGCCGCCATTGTTACTGCCATCTCATTGGCAGCTGTTGGAGCTACCACCGCGGCATTAGCCAGGAGTCATACTATGCAGACTGCTCAGACCCTGAATAACCTTTTAGCCAATGTAGCTCATGCCTTAGATGTACAAAAAGAAATTAATGCTCAACTAAAAGGAGGCTTGATGGTGTTCAATCAGAGGATTGACCTTGTGCAGGAGCAAATTGACACCCTATGGCAAATCGCTCAACTTGGCTGTCAATGAAAGTATGCTGGACTTCGAGTCACTAGCATACAACATGAGAATTTTCCCTGTGCTGCAAATCTGTCTAAACAATTGTCTAGCTATATTTTAGGTAATTGGACTGGAGAATTCGATACTACGATGGAGCAGCTGAGAGTGGCCATTGTCACAGTAAATTCTACCAGAGTGGACGCAGGACTAGCCACAGGATTATCAACATGGATTGCTGCAGCCATGAATCATCTGAAGGAATGGGCGGGCATGGGAGCGTTAGCAGGCCTTCTGGTGTTGGTCTCCTTGGTTTGCCTGTGGTATATATGCAAGATTAGAGTCTCACAACAGCATAATGCAGCCATGACCATTCAGGCCTTTACAGCCATTGAAGCAGGACAGTCTCCCCAAGCATGGTTGGCTACCATAAAAAGCTAAAATGTTATGCTCAGGATGCGAGGCTAAGCACTGCACTCAGGGTCAGCCGCTTTGGACCCAGAGAAGAGCATGTCTGATTGCATGCGGGTTGATGCCCCAGGTCCCGCCTCTGAGAAAAAGGTATCTGACGGGTCTGATGCTCTTTGGGTGGATGACACCTAAATGAACATCAGTACAAAGTCCCAATTTATTTCTAATATCAGAGAGCAGACCTCTACTCTTGCCTGATGCGTCTAAAACAAAAAGGGGGAACTGTAGAGAGCTGCATAATGCCGCTCCTTAAAGATGGAGCTGGTTTCCACCTTCCACCTTCCCGATGGTGAGTGCTCTCTGTCACGAACAACTCCACATTTGGCTAAGGCTGAGGATCTGGCTTGCTTCCATGTATGTGGACCTATCTGCATTGCCCACGTGGCATGCCGGGGTTGGATACCTAGAGGCTATTTAAGCTGTGGGCTGGCTTTCCCCAGGGTCAGATGATTGTTCATGGTTCCTGAATAAACTGCATTGAAAAAAAAAAAAAGAGAATTCTCAATTGATGAATATCAAATGACAGAGAAACACTTAAAGAAATGCTCAACATCCTTAGTCATCAGGGAAATGCAAATCAAAAATACCCTGAGATTTCACTTTACACCCATCAAAATTGCTAAGATCAAAAACTCAAGAGACAACACATGCTAGAGAGGAGATGGAGAAAGGGGAACCCTACTCCACTGCTGGTAGGAATGTAAACTTGTACAACCACTCTGGAAATCAATCTGGTGCTTTCTCAGACAACTAGGAATAGTGCTTCCTCAAGATCCAGCCATACCATTCCTGGGCATATATCCAAAAGAGGCTCAAGTTTACAACAAAGACATTTGCTCAATCATATTTGTAGCAGCTTTATTTGTAATAGCCAGAAGCTGGAAACAACCCAGATGCTCCTCAATTGAAGAATGGATATAGAAATTGTGGTATATCTACACAATTTAATAGTCTTAATCGGTTTCTGTCATGACAGAAATATGATAAAATACCTTGATATCAGTATACATGTTTTAGTTTGGTTAAAGTGACTGAATAGTTTATGTCTTGTTAACTGTTTTTTTTTTTTTTTTGTACGTTTCTGTTACACTATATAGTTTAACAATGTAACAGAGTATAAATTGAAAATCTTCAAAACTTTGAGGAATTCTAGAAAAACATCTGTGTATTACCAACCACTTAAAACAGAAGGAAGGCTGAAAATGGCAAGTAATTAAATTAAAAGATTTCCCTGTGGCTTCCCTCTTGTTATGTACCAAAGATAATATATATTGGCAAGCATTTTACCAAATTATCAAATAAATAATGTACCTGTGTACCGTATGTGATGGTGAGAAGACCTAGTGGCTAAGCATGCCATCTTCATAAGGTGCTGCATGTGACCCTCAGTGACAGAAAGTGCAGGGCATTGGTGGTCACACTCTCAAATCCTTCCCACGATCTCCTAGTTCCAAGGGCTGTACAAAGTGATTGTCTGCATTTTCTTTGAGCTCCTCCAAGATGCCACATCCAACCCACTGAGAATCTTAGATGGTGCAGTTTTTAAATCGCTTAGAAGTTATACAAATACTGAATTAATGAGACATAGGAGTGCTGTTTACATTATTGTCATACATGTTACTCTATATTGGACATGAAAGGAAAACAACACTTTGTCTACAGATAGGAAATGAGGTATCTTTGGGCAAAGTAAATCAGTGAAAAGTTACTAGGCTTGAGTGCTAGGAACGTTCAGAGAGTGCCAAACTGACACAACACATACCCTGACTGTGGAATGGACTTCCCAACAGCATTCTCAGGGAATGAAATGGCTTTCCTATATCGTCAGATGCTTGACTTCTCGACGCCTGCTAAAATATTTGCCCCTTAAGTATAAGTCATCTCATCAATTTAATTTTGGGAGGGACAATATTGCACCAGTGAATAACATGGAAAATGCTACACACTCTTCAGCTGCATGTCATTAAAAAATAGGAAAAATAAGAAAAAAAATAATAGAAAACACACAAAACATTATATTTAGTTTTGGATACAAGAATACATACTGCATCATTGTAATGTTTCTACATAATGTAACTATTCCAGAATTACAGTCAAACATTCCATGTAGCAAACTGGTTTCCTCTTTTAGTTCTACCAGGATATAGAATATTTATTCCCTGGATATCATGGTCCAGAAAGAACTTAGACTTTGTAAGACAAAGCTCAATTAGGAGTGTAATATCTACAATGAAAACTAGAATATCACCTGCAAGTCTACAGACCGACACTGTCTAGATCTTTCCCAAGAGGGTTTTCAGAGCCCTTGAACCAAACCAAACAAGCTGTGGCTTTATGTTTAGAGCAAGAAACAAATGCTTCTCGTAGGCTTCTGACGAGATCAAGAGAACAACAACTGGCCACATTGTCCTCCAGGTCTGTCAGAGAATCACTCTAGCCTGACAGACAGGAAAGAGCATCACCACCAAAGACCAAATGCTGAGAACTCCATGTTGGCTCATTCTTGAATGCTAGCACACAACTGTCACCACAGTACATCTTTAACCTGAAAGATGCCAAGAAGGTTTACAAAGTAGGGGAGAAGAATCACGGTGCAGGAAGAAAAAAAGAACTCAACAAAAGCAACAGATCCCTTCAGTTTTATTCACCGGGCAATAAGGAATATCTACATTTATGAAGTAAGAATTGGAAAAAAAAACACTGTGCAAAATGGATCTGGAAAAAAAAAAACAGCTGGGCATGGTGATGGATGCATTTAAACCCAACACTCAGGAGACAGACAAAGATCTCTGAGTTTGGGCCAGTCTGTTTTGTATGGTTTATATGGTTACAGCCAGGGTAAACCTTTCCACTAAAAAAGGTAGCACTGACAGAGAACATAAAAAAATTAAAACTAATTTGAGAATATAGTGTAAAATTTAGAATTAAAGGTCCTTACAATGAGGAACAGAAAAAAAAGAATAACAATAACCTAATAACAAAAGTTCATAAAGGAGTATTTGCGGGCAAATGGTGGGATCTAGAAAAGATCATTCTGAGTGAGGTATCCCAGAGAAAGACACACATGGTATATACTCACTTATATAGACCTATAAGATAGGATAAACATAATGAAACCTATACACCTAAAGAAGATAAACAAGAAAGAGGACCTGGAGTAAGATGATCAAGCCTCACTTAGAAAGACAAATGGGATGGACATTGGATGTAGGAGAAAACAAGTAACAGGACAGAAGCCTACAACAGAGGGCCTCTGAAAGACTCTACCTAGCAGTGTATCAAAGCAGATGCTGAGACCCATAATCAAACTTTCGGCAGAGTACAAGGAATCATATGAAAGAAGGGGGAGTTAGTATGATCTGTAGAGGACAGGAGCTCCACAAGGACCAAATATATATGGGCACAGGGGTCTTTTATGAGACTGACTCTCCAACCAAGGACCATGTATGGATATAACCTAGAACCCCTGTTCGGATGTAGCCCATGGTAGCTCAGTATATAAGTGGGTTCTCTAGTAAGGGGAACAGGGACTATTTCTGACAGGAACTCAATGGTGGGCTCTTTGACCACCCCCACCCCTGAAGGGAGGAGCAGCCTTGCTGGGCCACAGAGGAGGACATTGCAGCCAGTCCTGAAGATACTTGATAAGCTAGGGTCAGATGAAAGGGGAGGAAGTCCTCCCCTATCAGTGGACTTGGAAAGGGACAGGGAGGAGATGAGGGAGGGAGGGAGGGTGGGATGGGAGGGAATAAGGGAGCAGAATACAGCTGGGATACAAAGTTAATAAAAGGTAACTAATATTTTTTTTTTTAAAAAAGTAGTAATGTGGGTGAAATAATGAGGTTGAGTTTTATTGAGCTCACAAAATTTCCAGAAAAAAAATCCCACCTTCAACAAAGCACCGAAGAATTTAAACCTGGAATGACACTGGGCTTCTTAATCCAAATTAGGAAACAAACAAAAATAAATAAACCAATAGTTCAAAAATTCAATAAGCAAACAAATTTAAATGCAAAATTTGTATTTATTTTTCTTTTTAATTAAATTTTATTCACTTTGTATCCTAGCTATAGCCCAGTCCCTCATCCCCTCCCAATCCTCTCCTCCCTCACTTTTCTCTTCACATGACTCTCCCCCAGTACACTAATACTGGAGGTCCTCCTCCCCTTCCATGTGACCCTTGCCTATCAGCTCTCGCCAGGACTGGCTGACCTGTCTTCCTCTGTGGCCTGGTAAGGCTGGCTCCTCCCCAGGGGAGGTGATCAAAGAGCCAGCCACTGAGTTCAGGTCAGATAAAACCCCTGTTCCCCTTACTAGGAAACCCACTTGGATACTGAGTTGCCATGGGCTACATCTGTGCAGGAGTTCTAGGTTATCTCCATGCATGGTCCTTGGTTGGAGTGTCAGTCTCAGAAATGACCCTTAGGTCCAGATTTTTTGGTTCTGTTGCTCTCCTTGTCAAGCTCCTGTCCCCTCCAGGTCTTTCCATCTCTCCCTTCTTTCATAAGATTCCCTGTACTATGCATAAAGTTTGGCTATGAGTCGCAGCCTCTGCTTCAATACCCTAGCTGGGAAGAGTCTTTCAGGAGCCCTCTGTGGTAGGCTTCTTTCCTGTTCCCTGTTTTCTTCCTCTTCTGATGTCTGTCCAGTTTGCCTTTCTGAGTGAGGATTGATCATCTTACCCAGGATCCTCCTTCTTGCTTAGCTTCTTTAGGTGTACAGATTTTAGTATGTTTTTCCTAATTATATGTCTAATATCCATTTATAAGTTATCATATACCATGTGTGTCTTTCTGCTTCTGGAATACCTCACTCAGGATGATCTTTTCCAGTACCCACCATTTGCCTGCAAATTTCAAGATTTCCTTGTTTTTAATTGCTGAGTAGTATTCCATTGTGTAAATCTACCACAATTTCTATATCCATTCCTCAAATGAGGGGTATCTGGGTTGTTTCCAGATTCTGGCTATTACGAATAAAGCTGCTATGAACATGGTTGAGCAAATGTAGAGTATATTTTGGATACATGCCTAGGAGTGGTATAGCTGGATCTTGAGGTAGCACTATTCCTAATTTTCTAAGAAAGTGCCAAATTGATTTCCAAGTGGATTTCTACCAGCAATGGAAGAGGCTTCCCTTTTCTCCACATCCTCTTCAGCATGTGCTTTCAGATGAATTTTTGATCTTAGCCATTCTAATGGGTATAAGATAGAATCTCAGGGTCTTTTTGATTTGGATTTCACTGATGACTAAGGACGTTGAGCATTTCTTCAAGTGTTTCTCTGCCATTTGATATTCCTCTGTTGAGAATTCTCTGTTTAGCTCTGTACCCCATTTTTTAATTGGATTACTTGATTTGTTGGTGTTTAACTTCTTCTGTTCTTTATATATTCTGGATATTAACCCTAGAAAAACCAGATATAATCCCATACACCTATAGACACCTAATTTCTGATAAAGATGCAAAAACCATTCAATGGAAAAAAGATAGCGTCTTTAACAAAATGGTGCTGTTCTAACTGGATATCTACATTTAGAAAATGCAAATAGATCCATACTTATCACCCTGCACAAAACTATAGTCCAAATGGATCAAAGACCTCAACATAAAACCAGATACACTAAACCTGTTAGAAGAAATTTGGGGAAGTGCCTTGAACTCATTGGCACAGGACATAACTTCCTGAACAGAACACCAACAGCACAGACTCTAAGATCAACAATCAATAAATGGGACCTCATGAAACTGAAAAGCTTCTGTAAAGCAAAGACACTGTTTTCAGAACAAAACAACAGCCTGCAGACTGGAGGATCTTCACCAACATTTGTATTTATTAAATTTCCAGTTGAATACTGAGGTAAAATGCATCCCTTTTACTCTTGAGAACTTACATATCTCATACCATTTTTAGGAACCCTATTAGAAGAATAGTTTGACCATAGTAAGAAGCAAATCAATAGTGAAAGCCCAGTGCCCGATTAGAAGAAAGCTGTACTTGCTAGCATCTCAGCACCTCTGAACTTAACAGACCAGATTAACAGATAGGCATGTGGCCAAAGTAGCTCACTGGATTTCAACGCTGGACAGAAAGACTTGGGGAGAGCTATCCAGTAGCAGCTGAGTGCATCAGCCCTGGGCTCTCAGCAGTCCAGCCCACAGAAGAAGTAACAGAAAAACAGAGAGTGAGGGTCTCATGTAACTCCATCTAAGCTCAAACTCATTCTATTGGTTGGGTGTAGTCTTGAACTTTTGATCTGCCTGCATGTAGAGTGCTGAGATTATGGGCATATGCTACCATACCTAGCTCCCTTTCCACTTTGTGGATATCATAACTTCTTTTTGCTTTTCATGTTTCTTAAACTCACTTTGTCTTTCTTTAGACCCTTCAAATATCTTTGGTCTGGCGGAGTCATCCCATTTAGAAGTGGATGTTCCAAGGACTCTCACTCCTGTCAAAATGGTTGTCTGTGGATCTCTATAACTGTCCTCATTTGTTGCATTTGTCTTTTTCAATGGCTGAACAATGTACTAATCTATGAGAATAGTGTCAAATCATTCAGAATCATTTTATCAATACATTTAAGGAACTTTATAGCAGTATTTTTTGTTTTACCTTAGGTCCCTGGGCTTTCTAGTCTCGGGCACTTGGTCATGTGGGCTGTTGGTCTCGTCTTCTCGTAAGCAGGACTTGCATCTAACTGGTTATTCATTTGAGTCACATTCCCCTACTATGTTGTGCGGCCACTGCAGCACTGTAGATAAGGGTTTAACAGCAGATTATCTTCTTGTACCAAAGAGCCTCTCCTCAGAGCTCAGAAAACCCAGTTGAGCTGTAAAGAGGGTGAGAGCCAGAGTGTAAAAAGGACACAAAGAAAACAAGGCCCCCTGGATCAATGTGAGCGAAGCACACGTGAACCGACAGAGACTGAAGTGACAGTGTGCAGCAGACTCTATCAGGTCCTCTGGGTATATCACAGCTTCCAGTTTCCTGCTCATATGGGTTCCCGAGTAAGGGATCAAGCAGCTCTCTGGTTCTTGTGCTCTTTCTAGGGCTCTTTTCCTTCTGCAGGTTTGTCTTGTACAATTCCAAAGTGATAGTTTGTGCTTTATCTCATTCTATTTTATTCTTTGTTGTGTTAAAAAATGAATAAATGAAATCCCAGCCTCTAGGGTAAAGGATAACAACTGAACTGTCATTTATTCCTGGTGAGAGAAGGAAAATCAGTATTCTCAAACTGAGTGACACTGGGTTTATCAACCACTCCAGGACAGGATTCATGTTCAGGAATAGTTGACAAGCATGTAATGGACTCCATGTTATTTTGTATGCTTTTATTTGGTTACAGTTTAGTTTTCTTTTCGGGGGGTTGTGCTCACATGTTTTTTTTTCTAGGTTTGGAGAAGTTGTTCTTGCATGATGCTTTTGTTTTCTAAGAAAGAACTTAAAGTTCAGTGGGCAGGGAGAGAGATGATATGGAAGGACTTGGCAGAGAGGAAAATATGATCAAAATATATTAAATTTAAAAATTGCTTGAAAGTCACAACCATACTCCTCAGGCAATACACTGTTGAGAGGGCAACATGAGTAATTATAGAGGGTGTTCTCTGCTATGCCCCAAACATCTATCTGAGCTACTTGTACTACCTACTCCGTGACAGTGATATAGAAAGCATGAACTCTGGACCCTGTCATGTTCTGTCTAAATACATAAATCTCTACCTAACACCTAACAGGGCAGCTAAGCTAAGAGAATACAATTGGAAGTAAATTCCAACAATTCCCATCTACCCAATTTTTCAGGGCATATTAAGGTAGTAATATTTTCCAAAAATGCTTTTACAGAAATCCATAAGAGATACTCATCTCAACAGATATACAAATATTAACACAGAAAGAAAACACACATACAAAAGGAACTGGCCATGTAGGCTGACCAGCTTAACTACCACCCATTTCCAGATCCAGGGTTTAAGTTGGCCCAATCCCAAATTCGACATCACATATGAACTGTTGGGACATGTGAAAGGGTGTTTCTGCTGATCCAAAGCTGCAGAATTTCCATGACACAGGCAACAACAGGATAACCAGGAAGAGTCCAGGTGAGGATCCAGTATTGATGGTGTCATAGAAGCCAGAGTCTCGAACCTGACCAATGGTTTACTGCAATGAACATTTGCAAGTGAGTATGTGTGGATCAGAGGGCTATATTGTGGGACACCCTGAAACTTTCAGGACGAGAACTTTTTTATGTTTTGTTTTGTTTCTTTTGTTGTTTGTTTGTGTTTTTTATTTTTGTGCTGGGGTGTTTGCAGATATGAAGGGAAAAGGAAATGAGTGGTATTGGGATCCATAATGTGAAACCCACAAAGAATCACTAAAAAGTTGAAAAATTAAAACAAAAGAAAAAAACATACAAGAAAACCCCAAACCACCTGTAGAGACAGAATCCCAAAGACTTTGGTGGTTGCATATATGCTTTACTATCGGTTTCAAGAGTCTTAAAGGATAAAACCTATATAGTTTATCCCAATAATCAATTAGTTCTCAAACAAAAGAGTGAAAGCAGAGCCTGGAGATCCTCACCATTCCCCCCATCTGACAGTGTTTGCATATTGAGGTCTTGTTCCCTCCCTGCTCCTACAGACCCAGGGATCCCACAGCCATGACTCAGGGGTAGCCAAGTACAGCCAGTCTTCCTGGACCAGGTAGGTGAGACATTAGCTGAGTAACTAACTGGTTCTACTGCCAACTTTACCAAATGCAACATTTATTGCTAAGTCAAATATTTTTAAAAATTGCAAAAAAAAAAAAAAAAACAAAGCAACTTCATTCTTCTAAATGTTAAAAGACTGTCAGCAACTGACTCTAAAATACTTAAATGCCAAAAAAGTCAAAAGAATAACTAGAAAATGAATTTGAAGAAAATATAGGAAAATTCAAATGCAATAAAGTAGATGGTATGTACAATACTTATTTGAAAACAATAAACCCAACAGATCAAATTAACATATTCCATATTTAAAAGACCCTGAACACTCTGCCGCAAATCTTAGACTTTATAGACACTTATAGCTAAGGCATAGAGAGCAACACCAAAGTGCAAAAGAAAGTGTCTTTGCTGTGAACCCATGACTAATACTTCTGAAGGAGGAACCAGGGGGAAATTGTTTACAATAGCTCGGAATGGCAAAATACTTAGGCGCAGGCTTATTTAAGAGACCACGAATCTCTCCAATGAAAACTTTAAGAAAATTAAAGAAAAAAAGCATAGCATTTTTTTTTTCATTTAGTTTAGACTTTGTTCCTGGCTAATTTTGGTGTAGGATGTGTGTTATTTACTTGCAAATATTTTTATGATGAATTTATAAAAGAAAAAAGATAGCAATTGAAAAATTTAGGAGTTAGAAAAACTATGGTGCTCAGGAATCATCAGAATTAATATTGACAAAGTGGTTGTGTTATTGATAACTATTGGCAGATTCAGCAATCCCTAGCTTAATCCCTATGGTATACTTTACAGAGCAGGAACATTTTTCTAAAATCCAAATGGAATAAAAAAAAGTCTTGTCCTAGATAGTTTTATGTTAATTTAACACCAGGTAGAGTCATCTGAAAGGAAGAACCTAAATTAAGAAAATCCTTTGATGAGATCCAGGTGTAGGGCATTTTCTGGCCCCCTGTGGGTGTTACTTTCTTGAGCTGATGGTCCTAGCTTCTATAATAGAGTCAGCTGAGCAAGCCAAGATGGGCAGGCAAGTAAAGAGCACCCAACCATGATCTCTACAACAGATCCTGCCTCCAACTTCCTGCTCCATTTGAGCTCTTGTTCTGTCTTCATTCAATGACGGATTACAATGTAGAAGTGTAAGCCACACCTCCAGCTGTTTTTTTTTTCAGTTTTTCTATAAAGACTCTCCCAAATTAAACACCAACATCTCCCAAATCATCCAATCATTAAATGTGTAAATAAACTGAGCAGACAGTTCTCCAAAGAATAATTATAAACATCCAAAATGAATTAAAAATGTTCAACATCCTTATCCTCAGGGATCTATAAATTAAGACTACATCAAGATTCCATCTGGACCCAATAAAATAATCTATTATGAAAGAGACAAATAACAGTAAATATTAGTGGGGATTCAGGGAAAGAAGGGCCCTTATTTACTGCTACTGAGAATTTAAATTGGTGTAGCCACTACAGAAATCAAGACAGTGTTTTCTGGCAAGAAAAAAAAAAACCCTAAAAAATAAAACTATCATATCTTCTACCTGGACCAGACCTGACTATAAACCCAAGTGATTCTAAGTCAACACACCACAGAGATACATGTATATCTGTGCCTATAGCAGGGGGGAGTGAAGGCCGGGATGGAAGGGATCTGTGTTCTTTAAAGGGCTGGCCACTGGGAGCTTGACCAAGTGCCAATGAGTATATGGACAACACAAATTGGACTTGATGTATTTCCTCCCTCCCTCCCTCCCTCCCTCCCTCCCTCTCTCCCTCCCTCCCTCCCTCCCTTCCTTCCTTCCTTTCTTCCTCTTTCTTTCTTTCTTTCTTTCTTCTCCTTTTTTGGGAAGGACATAGGGACCTGGGTGGACTAGGAAATGAGTGTGATTCAGGTGAATTATGTGAAATTTCCAAATAATCAATAAAAATAGTATGTTGGAAAAAAAGTGGGGAGGGAAGAAAAAAAAAGAATGAAGATAGATTCAGAGAGAAAGAAAAGCTTACAGACATTAGTATAGCCAGCATGGAAAGCACTGCAGAGATTTAAAAAAATCTGAAATAGAACTCCTATACTGCCTACCTCTATTACTTCTGGAACATACCGCAAGAAACCATTTATCATGCAATAGAACAGGCCACATAGTTACATTTATTGTAGCATGATTTTCAAAATTCAACATACTAAATCAGCCTAGGTATCCTCAATGGTTGAGTGGTTTGAGAAAATGCCACACATTTACATGATGATGTTTCAATTTCATGAATAACAAAATCATGTCAGCTTTAGGAAAATGGAAGGAAATGAAGATGACAGAGCTAAGTGAAACAAGCTTGTCTTCATGTTCTGTTGCTGTGAAGAGACACCCCAGCCGTGGTAACTCTGGTCAAAAGAAAGCATTTGATTGAGCCTTGCTTACAGTTTCAGGAGTTTAGCCCATTATCATCATGGCAAAGAGCAGGTAGCACACAGGCAGACATGCTGCTGCAGACATAGCTGAAAGTTCTACAGCAGGATCCAGAGGCAGCTGGAAGAGACAGATCCTGGGTCTGGCTTGGGCTTTTTAAACCCTAAAGGCAGCCCCTGAGGACTCCCTTCCTAATCCTTCTCAATTAGTGCCACTCTCTGAGGACAATGAGCCCATTGGGGCATTCATATTCAAGTCACAGTAAATACACATTTTTTTTTTCTTATGTGACATCTAAGAATAAAGCTTTAAAAGGAGAAGTCCAAGCAAAAGGTGGCTAATTGGGAAAGAAGTGGTTCAGGTCAATGCAGGTATAAAGGAAGATAGTGGGTACATATGACCACATACATTGTCATAAGCAATTTTAAGAACACATCACACCATTTTATTTTTTACAATTAGTATCTTGGGTGATAAAATGAGCTACATAACATGATGTGAGCTTATGGTGAGGTACTGTGGTGACAAACACCTGTGATCTAGTACTCAGGGTGCTGAGACAGGAGGATGGTTAGTTTGAGGTGCAGACTACGTAATGAGCTCCATGTCAGCCTGAAGTACATAATTAAACACTATAAAACAAACAGACAGGTCCACATTAAAAAAAGACAAAATTATAATACAGTAAACAACAAACACACTCCAAATGATTGTGACAGAACTTCCCCGGAGGCCAGGGCCTCTTCCGGGGAGCTACTTCTCACCATAGAAATCAGATGTCTGAGTACAGAGAAGGGCAGGGGAGCTGCCATCACTGCGAGGCTGGGCACACAGGTAACAATGTTACCATTAAATGTGGCTTCTCCAAGACTCTTCTTTAGACCAGGTATGGAGCAGAAATTTCTTTCAAAAGCGATGTGATCAAAGCCAACTTTAAAATCAACAAGTCTGTTGTGCATACAATAAGACTCTCGATTTCAAGCAGCATTTTTTTTTCTCATAGTGCTGAAAAAGTCACAACCAGTATTTTTAAAACTGCATATTAATAACCAAAGATGCAATAATTGAGAGTTGTTGAATTAATAGTATAGAAACCCAAAGGAAATAATCTATAGCATTACAAGATCTAGCCCGGTGCAATTAGAGAAGTGGCTGGCTGTAATAGCAAGCTAAGAAAAGAGAACATGCCTGAGAAGTAAGACAGGAAAAGAATTTACTCTTAATGAAAACCAATTTGCTCCTAAGGTGCCATTAAAACATATAGAGCACTGCTCAGCAATGTTAGCACACAAGATGCTTAAAATCCCAATACCATGTAATCAATGATGACACCTTTTAAACTCTGCTGGTACTCCCACGAAAATCCAATGCATTGACTTATAAATCACAGTTTCAACAGAAGCCCCTTATCTCTTTTTTACTAATTTATTTTTTAATTAATTACAATTTATTCATTTTGTATTCCAGTTGTAGCCCCCTCCCTCAGCCCCTTCCAATCCCTCCCTTCTACCCTATTCTCCTCATTCAGAAATGCAAACAGGATGGACATTGGAAGAGGGAGAAAACAGGGAACAGTACAGGAGCCTACCACAGAGGCCTCTGGAAGAATCTACCCAGCAGGGTATCAGAGCAGATGCCAAGACTCATAGCCAAACTTTGGGCAGAGTGCAGGGAATCTTAGGAAAGAAGTGGGAGATAGGAAGCCCCTTATCTCTTATTTCTAACTGCACCACTGTTTCTAGGTCTGCTCCTATATAGAAAGTATAGAGTAGCCTCTTTGTAGTGAGTCACCAACCATTTCTTTACACAGCTAGGATGGTTGTCTTTATAAAAGTCTGTTTCGTCTCAGAAATGATTCCAAAATAAACGTACAATATATTGTTCTTTTATTTCAGGCCCTGAAATACAGTGTTTAATGGAGAAATCCAATATGTGAGTTTAAATTGTCACATTTGTATGTCCTGTTCTTAGGAGATGGACAGTCCTCTCTTTTGATGATAGTATCCATGTTTTAGATCGTTCTGTTGGTAAACAGATACCCTCAGTATACTAAATGAGTTTAAGCATACCTTATGTATTGATTGCTCTAATATAACTGAAAGACTGCTTGAGTTGTGCATAAGAACATAACAGCTTGGAAAAAATGAGAGAGACTGGATTTACACTATTCAAACATCATTTCAGAGAATATGGACAGTATACAGTCTGAACTCTAACTTCTTTTGTCAAAAGAATTTAACCTAAGACTCGGAAAAGACCGCAAATGTTTTCCAAGTATTTCAGTGTGTGTGTGTGTGTGTGTGTGTGTGTGGTTTTTTATTTTATTTATCTATCTATCTATCTATCTATCTATCTATCTATCTATCTATTTATTTATTTATTTATTTTATTCAGTTACCTCCATGGTCATAGATATACTGTCCAAGACAAACAGAAACAGCCTTGCTGTCCAGCACCCAAAGAAAATGCCACTCAGTAATTTTACTCAGTTGGGATCTTCTTATCTTTAGAAAGAAAGACCATCCATTACCATCATAAGAAAATGAATACCTAGTATGTACATAATAGGTTCATATGGTTGCACTATAGGATTGTCTCTAAATATTTGTTTTCCAGATTCAAATCAGCTTATTACCCTTGTCTCCAGTGTAAACTTATCACATGAGAATTTGCCAACATTGTGTTAGAATGCATGGTTACAAAAAAATTGTTTTTAAGGGGTGTGCCAGTTTGAGTAAGAATGGCTCCCATAGGCTCATATGTTTGTTTGGTTCTCAGTTGGTGAGCTATTTAGGAAGGATCAGATGAGACCTTGTTGGAGGAGGTATGTCACCGAAGGTAGGCTTTGAGTTTCAAATGTCCGTGCCAGGCCCAATCCTGGTTTCTTTGCCTGCAAATGATTGATCAAATGGGATCTCTCATCAAATACACCAGCACTATACCATGCCTGCCTGCCTGCCAGCCAGCCTGTCACCATGCTGCCCACCATTGGTGGCCCCAGATTAACTTTCTGAAACTGTTAGCAAGCCCCTAAACTGAAGGCTATCTTTTATAAGTTGCCTTGGCCAGGACGCCTCTTCACAATAGAACAGTAGCTCACATAAGAAGATTCTACTCTAGATATAAATGTTACTTATTTTTATCCCAAATAGCCCATTTAGAGTAACACTCTTTAAATACAAATATTTCTTATATATACATATGGATGCAGGATATTAAATATCACATATATGATTCTTTATTTATACACGTGTCTGACAAGCAAGCCACATATGTATATGACTGGATTAGCACATGGACATATGCTGTGAGTACTTCCATAAGACAAACAGTGTTTGAATCCCATTCTATGCTCATTTGTGAGCTGGACCAATTTTGCATGCAAAGAATGACATAGAGTTGAGTTGAATGGCAGAAATTCCTCCATAAAGAGAGTCCAATTCCAGGGTTTATAAATACCACTCGCAAGCAAACAGAGTACACGAATCAATTTGATCTAATTCTACATCTGCTATAGCTAGGGTGTTATTTGTTAGCTGTGTTTCACGAAAAGCTGATTATGAACACTCTCTTTGGGACAATTCTAGGCACTTTCAAAGAGTCAGGAATGTATAAAGAAGAAAAATAATACATGTGATGCTATTATATTCCTACAACAAGAAAAGATGCACTTCTCTGACAGAGAAACAGCCATGCAAAGAGGCATCTGCTAGACCAGCCATTCTAAAATGTGACCCAGGAACACCAACAGATTCCAGTTCTTCTGTTAGAAACATAAATGATTGTGTTTTCCCATCTCATGAAAGGGAAGCTGGCAGTGTGTTCAGCACTCTGGCACGGCCCGTCCTCCAGGGAATTCTGATAGAGCCAATACACAGAACTCACTGTGTTCATCTCGCCACGATGAGGAAAACCTGTGAGTTTTACAGTTCACGGAAGAGAATCATCCTATACTGGTTTAAGGGAGTACAATTACATTTTAATTATGATCAAGGTTACATGATTTCCAGTTAATAAATGATGTGTGGGTGGATATGACTCCATGGTTTTACCAAACCAGCACTGCACGAGAAAAGCTGCACTTGAGTCAGTCCAGCAAGAGAGCTGCTCGGCTTGTTGGCATTCTTACCATCTGGTGTTCTCTAAGACTGGTCTGTTTCACCCCACCAGGTTTGGTGGTTATTAATCTTCATAGGAATCTGCTCAGTTCTGCCCACCCATGATCACTGTTTCACCGAGACACAAGCCTCCCACGCCTGCTTACTAGACAGCATGAATCAGCTTAGAGAAGACAAGAATTTTTGTTGGATGACTATAGGATTTAATGATTACTGGTAGATCCAAAGCAGCATAATCAGAGAGCAGAAAACACCCCAGGAAACATAGTAGATGGGAAAAGCTAAACCTGCCTCATGCTTCATGACGTAATAATGTGATTTATGTCAGGAATGATCAGGGCAGCAGTCTCTAGTGCTTAACATGTTAATTCTAATATTATCTATCTCATGACTACCATGACAAGACAACATTATTATGATTTTGTTTTACATAATTTCATATTCAGAGGGTGAAGCATTTTAAAATTCCAGGCAAAATTTTTATTTCTATGACTGTAACTACATACTTGAACTAACAATTTATACACATGAAGTTTTATCCTTATAAACAACTTTTGATCAAGAACTCTAGGAAAGAGTAGATCAACATTGCAAGCAAAAGAAACATTTAAAAACTATCTACAAGGAAAAGCTAAATATAGTAAAGGGATAACCTTTCCTGGTACTTCAGAGTGGAAAGAAACTCAGCCTCCAAAATTTAATCTTAGCTCCCTAAAGATTTCTATTTGAAGCATCTGTAACTCTAGCAGGGAGGACCAGGGGATGGTTACATAGGAGGTAAGTTTGCACCAGGCCAAAACATAAAGTAGAAGAATCAAATTTATGTGGAGTTTTATCCTCATTTCCCTGATTCTACAATTATGTATTTTATACAATTTGTTTATTTTTATTTTTCTCTACCTATAATGCTTGAAAGTTTTTTTTCTTTGGTCAACTGTTGTTACCCAGAGTGGACACTTAACACTTGTCATATGACACTTTTTCTCATGTTAAAATATATAACTATAATGTTATAAATATAAACAGTAAATGTACTATTATTTACATTAACATCAAAGATCTCATTTATTTAATCAACACCCAGGTCAACAGAAAATATTCCTAGCATCCCAGAAAAAAAGTTCACATTTTAAATGTTCCCCAAAGGCATTTAGGTGGCTCGGTCACTACCACATGATGCTATTTGGAGGTGGTATAGTCCTCAGGAGTTTGCTTTTATAGGAAAAAGTTAGGTAATTGGGGGCATTCTCTTTAACTGGATTTTATCAATTCAGTTTCTTCCTCTTGCTGTTTTCTGCCCTCCACAAGATGGGAAGCTTTGCTTCATCATATTTTTAAAACATTTTATTGATTCTTTGTGAATTTTACATCATGCATCCCAATCCCACTCATATCCTCATCCTTTCAAATCTGCCCTCTGCCCTCACAACCTTATCCAAAAATGAGAATAAAATAACAAACAAACAAACAAACAAACAAACAAACTAAAATCTTGCAATGGAAGCTTCAGTGTGTCATGATGTGTCACACAGCACACACTTTTTCTGTACATCTTTACTTGCAAAAGCTCATTGCAATGAGCCAATGGCTTCTGATACTGTCGACACTGGATCACCACAGGCACTGTTCTCAGATATACTGTTGTTGATCTGTGTCATGGAGATACTGCAGTTCTGATTCTGTAGGATGGCCCCTTGATACACTCCAGCAGTTCACAGATGGGGTAGAAGCTGGAGAGGGCCAACTCCAAGCCCTGGTTTTGGGCCTGGGTCATAGCTGAGTTGTTTAGCCATCTAGCTCTCTCATATCTAAACAACTAGGGCCAGCTCTCGCCAGCAAGGGGAGAGGCCAGTTGTCCTGCTTTCATGCCCCCACAGGTCAGCTCACATTTTCCCTCCATCTTCTGCCAGCAGGGCCAGCTCTACTGTGCTGACCAGGTATATTACAAGCTTTTTAAAAAAAATTAATTTATTCACTTTACATCCTGATTGTAGTCACCTCCCTCATCTCCCCCCATCTCACCCTCCCTCATTCTTCCCCCATCCCTGTCTACAAGCGTTTCAATGTTGATTTTATCAACATTGTCATAGAAACAAAAAGATGACTGAGAATACATTCAAATGTTTGTTGCATGAATGACAACAGAAGAATGTTCTGAAAGGTAATATCTTCAAACTATCGATAAACCAATGCCTAAGTATAAAGTGCCAAAGTCATGATATGGAATGTGGCCTGGAATTTTTCATTGTAATGCAACAAATATCACTACTATATCAACCTGTAAACATGACCTAGGATGAAGAAGAAAATCCAGAAGATGTTGGGGGAAGATACTGCAGTCTTATGTAAATTAGCAGCCTTTCTCATAGTGTGAAACTGAAAACCAGAGCCAGTCCACAAATAATCTTAACAATATGAGCTTGTAATCAGAGCAACACAGGAAGATAGTTCTAATGTGGTGAGTATCCAGATATTGCCAAAATGCTGACATACACACATTACATGGCCATGTATCATCACAAAGCAAATGCAAAATGCTGAGCCTGATGTCCAGGGACACGGATTTTTAATGAGATTAGCTTCCTAGTTCTGTGAAAACATGGATAATTATAGCATCATGTTTACTGTGTTGCTGCATACAAAGCATATATTTATTGTGATACAGCTTTCTCCCCCAGTAGTCATAGTACAAATAGAGATGTTATATTTTGCATTGATCGGTAAAGGTGTAAAGTCTCAGCCGCGGGGACTGAGTAGAGGGATACTGCTCCAGCCTGCACCATGGCATAGATAAACAGCTTTGTTTCTCTGTCAGGCCTGTGGAATTTTCTACCTTTGGGGCAAAAAGTTTCTCTTAACCTTCAAGAAACAACCCTAGTTGATGTGATGACATGGCACACACCAAATGACCACCTTAGTGGTTCTCATGGGAATCAGTGACAAATAACAATTTAATGAAGAGCTGAGGCCCAAATGGGTTGTGGTCAAGAAATCAAGCATTAGATTAGTAGCTTTTACAAAGTAAATGGCAAAGTTATTCAGCTGAGCATGACCACAGGGGCTCTCAGAGATGCTAAGAGCCAGGGCACTTCGCCAGGCATGCAGAGGTGAGGCACATTAGGCCTTCACTTCATTACCGTCACCCTAGGGAAGCAGCAGTCACAGTAACACTTAGTGGGAAGCTGAACACAAGGACATGGTCCTGATTTCCTGTTGTTCAGGAGAGAGAGAGAGAGAGAGAGAGAGAGAGAAGGAATGAGGAAGGGAGAGAGGGAGGGAGAGAAACAGGGAGGGATGGGGGGAGGAGAACTTTGTGCATCTTTCATGCCAGAAGTGTAGGTGACCAAGCGGTTACTCAACAGGATGGGGTCTAGTGATTTCATTAAATCTGTTTGCTTATCTCTAGTCCAGCTGAGCCCCATTTGAGCATGGAGTGAGGTGAAATAAGCACTGGTCAATTATTTACTTAATTCTACCTCTATTTATCTGTAAAATAAATTAACTGTTGATCTATTCTCTTCACTCAACAAAATATATACAAGTGGGTTCCAAATGCAAAAGAAATGTCATTTGTATTCCTGAAAAGAACATTTTACTTGGGGAAACATGACATGTGACTAAATCCTTGCAACCTCCCAGTGAGGCTGCTCCAACTGCTATTAAGTAAAAGAGGAAAGAAAGACTGGCTGCAGCCACAGTAAAGCCTTGCAATAAAGAGTATGCATGCTGCAATCACCATGGGATAAGATGAGGAAAGACAAAGACAATATATCTCACAGTGAAGCAATTGTGCTTTAAATAAAAGAGGAGGGAGAAAAGCAAAGGACACTGGCATCAGAACAAAATGCCAGGCTACAGATTGGGAAAGGACCTTCACCAACCCTGTATCTGACAGAGGGCTAATATCCAGAATATATAAAGAACTCAAGAAGTTAAAAAGCAACAAATCAAGTAATCCAATTAAAAAATGGGGTACAGAGATAAACTGAGAATTCTCTGTAGAGTAATATCGAATGGCAGGGAAACACTTAAATGTTCAACATGCTTAGTCATCAGGGAAATGCAAATAAAAATTACACTGAGATTTCACCTTACACCCATCAGAACAGCTAAGATCAAAACTCAAATGATAATACATGCTAGAGAGGATGTGGAGAAAGGAGAACCCTCCTCCATTGCTGGTGGGAATGTAAACTTGTATAACTACTTTGGAAATCAATTTGGCACTTTTTCAGACAATTAGGAATAGCACTTCCTCAAGATCCAGCTATACCACTCCTAGGCATATATCCAAAATATGTTCAAGTAAACAACAAGGACATTTTCTCAACCATGTTTGTAGCAGCTTTATTCATAATGGCCAGGAGCTGGAAACAATCCAGATGTCCCTCAACTGAGGAATGGATTCAGAAATTGTGGTACATTTACACAATGGAATACTACTCACCAATTAAAAACAAGGAAATCCTGAAATTTGCAGGCAAATGATCATCCTGAGTGAGGTATCTCTGAAGCAGAAAGACACATGGCATATACCCACTAATAAGTAGATATTAGATATATAATATAGGATAATCATACTAAAATCTGTACACCTAAAGAAGATAAGCAAGAGGAGGACCCAGGGTAAGATGATCAATCGTCACTCAGAAAGACAAACGGGACAGACATCAGAATAGGGAAAAACAGGAAAAAGAACAGGAGCCTACCACAGAGAGCCTCTGAAAGACTCTACCCAGCAATGTATCAAAGAAGATAATGAGGCTCATAGTCAAACTTTGGGCATAGTGCAGGGAACCTTATGAAAGAAGGATAAGATAAAAAGACCTGGAGGGGACAGGAGCTCCACAAGTAGAGCAACAGAACCAAGAAATGTGGGCCTATGGGTCTTTTCTGAGACTGATACTCCAAAAAGGACCATGTAGCCCATGGCAGCTCAGTATCTAAGTAAGCACCCTAGTAAGGGGAACAGGGGCTGTCTCTGACATGAACTCAGTGCCTGGCTCTTTGACCACCTCTCCCTGGGGAAAGGGGGGAGTAGCCTTATCAGGCCACAGAGGAAAACAATGCAGTTAGTCCTGATGAGATCTGACAGGATAGAGTGAGATGGAAGGGGAGGAAGACCCCCCCATCAGTGGACTTGGAGAGGGGCATGGAAGGAGATGAGGGAGAGAGAGTGGGATTGGGAAGTAATGAGGGAATACAATATAAATAAACTGTAATTAAAATAAAAATTACACTAAAATATTTATAAACCAAAATAAATAAGTAAATAAATAAAAGGAAGGGAAAGGGATAGATGAGTACAGTGGAGAATAAACAGGAGGTACAAGGAAGGAACAATTAATTCTAAGTCTTAAAATAGATATAAAAGTATATAGCTTATGAAATGAAGAGTTCACCTTGTATTCTCAGGATAATGAAGCAAATTAGTTCTGAGCCATGAGGCATGTTAAGTGAAGGCAGGAGGATACATGTGGTGTGTTTATTATTAATGGAATGAAAAGGAGAAACAGATACTTGTTCATTGTCACCTACAATTAATGACTTGGAAGACATGTGGTACCCTCATGATTTAGAAGGTTAGACATGTGGCCAGGAGTATTTGTTGTCGTGTCTTAAAGAGGTTGCATTCAATTGTGTCAGGCCCCCGGCATTTTGTTTTGGATCCCTGACTCTGGTTCTTCGAACTACATCACCAGAGAGAAAAGGTGTTTCAGCAGAGAGAGGCAGAATATATGAACAAGGAGCATGAGTCTTGAAGTATGTCATGTTGGCAAAGAGAGTAAATTGCTGTTAGATACTAATGACGGAATTTAAGTATAAAACCCCAAATTAGAGAAATGCAGTAGAGAGAAAGGCAGAATTCAAGATCATTTACTTTTTCATACATACAAGCAGAATTTATTTGGTGAGTAAAACAATGAATTTTCGGAGATCTTTTGACACATTATCCCTTCTTGCTCCAGGCTCAAAAGCACTCACAGCAATGAATATTAATATGTTCTGTCTGAATTCGTAGGATTTCTGAAACATCTACTAAGGTACAATTTTAAGGTCAAAGGATAAAGATCTCATTGTTAAACATTATTTCAGTTTGCCAGGCTACTTAATTGAAATCGTGTGGAAAATATACTAATCAGAGTAGCTTTCTAATGATGTAGGGACTGTGGGATAAAACAAACAAACAAAAAAACCAATTATATAGCTTTGGCGTCACATTTTAGGACTACCTCATCCTGAAATCATAAAACTCTGGTGCATTAATTAGTCCCTCTACCCTTGATAACACTGGATTTTTAACTTTTTCTGTTGCTTCATTTCTTTAACTACACATCCTATGACTATATTTATTGGAGCTGCCTCTAACCTTGCTTATGTAGTGAGTACACGTAAATCTACTTATTGTGAAGAAAACAAGGCAGGGCCAAACATCAAATCCTCGTGAAAGGCGATGTGGCTCTGACTCTAGCCTACCTTTAATGACAGTGTAGAGTATTCCCTGCCCTAGAAAGACAGAGCTCTGTCCGATACGGCCTTTATTCACTGTATGAATCACAGATTCTTATATCTCCAACACATCCCAAATGTGCAAACAGATATTTAATGGGTGCAGTCTTTGCTGATTTGTGCTGTTTTAACAGATTATGACAGATTAGTGGCTTATGAACAACATATACTTATTTTTCACATTTCTGGAGGCTGAGAAGACCAAGAACCAGGTGGCACACTTACTGTCTGGTGAGGGCCATTTTTCAGTTCAGAAATATTCTCTTCTCATGTTTTTGGCCACCTAGATCTCTAGGATATTTCTCTAGAAAGACTTCAAAATACCATTTATAAGGATTTTTACTCTCATGATTTAATTACCTCCTCCAACCTTGATGTCCTCACCATTTGGGTCAGAGATTTAAAGTATAGATATTAAAGGAACAAAGACATTTAGCTTGTAAAATACATAGCAAGAGGCAAAAATATGCAGGAATCAGTGAGGTTGATCAGAAATTATTTTATGCTGGCCTACAGCAGACCTCAACAAGATTTTTTTTTTTTTTTTTTTTTTGCCTGATAAGTTAAAGAAATGTCAAGGCTATCCTGTAAAAATGGCATTCCATTTGCATCCTATTCTATTTTCTGAAAAAGTAGACAAACAGGTTGAGTTATGGTTAGAGACAAGGAATTGCATTCCACTACAAGTATTCTCATGGGAAGTGTTTGTAAACATATCTCATCTGCTGTGCATGCTAGAGAAGAGACAGATTAGGAACTGCTGGTCCAGCAGAATGAAAACAGACTTAGTTTTAGGCAGACTTTACTACAATTCTGTTTCTATCACTACAGCTTAAGACAAGTTACTTAGCTTTTCTAAGCCTCAGTTTTCTTACATGTGTATTTGGGAAAAGCCAATACACCACTTAAGATGATTCAAAATGTAGATATTTGGTATTTTGTCTAGTTCTTCTTTCATGAACTTCTTGAGACTGATTACATTTTCAGTCTAAGAAGCTTTTCATTTCAATTAACAGGAAGAAGAGCTCAAAATGACAGTGACTGTATGACATGCATTGTTCCAAGAAAGGAGCAGTTATAGAGGTTGAGCACTGGAGGTCTAGGATCTCTCGTCTAAAATTGATAAGCCAAAATTCTTTGTCTGACAACCTTGTTTTTGACAGAGAATGGTGGCCTGTATCACTTCCAAGGGAAGATGGCAGTCTGGCTCTCAGGATTACAAGCTTCAGAGAGGAAAATGTAATAATAAGAGCAAAAATGAGAGCTGTATAGAGAGGGAAGAGGGGTGGGATTGGGAAGGGACTAAAGAGATGACTACAGCTGGGATACACACTATATAGAATATAATTAATAAAAAATAAATAAATTTTAAAAATGCAATCATCTGTCATGATAGGTATTCCTGACAGGATTGCTATATAGTTACTCTGATAAAAATTGATTTGAATACAATTGGTTGTTGAAATAAGAAAATAAGCTGTTGCTATGTGAAGAAATTTATATGGATATATTTGCTTATTAGTGGTCTCTCTTTATTAACCCTTTTTATAGTAGCCTATGTGAGGACTGAATTGATAGAGCAATGGAAGGTTATGCGTGCGTTCCTGAAAGAGAATTCATTGATAACCTCAATCCCTCCATACAATTAATACATCTTTAATATGATCATATACAACACAAAAGTAGAACAGCTATTAAACTAGAATACATCAAGAATTCACTATAAAATGTCAAGATACACTTAGTAGCATAAGCAAATAATCAACACGGATGGACAAAAGGCTCTTAAAAATTAAGAATGGAAATATCACAGCTGTTCAGTATAACAGCGTTGCTAGAAAAGCAAAATGAACTTGAAATATTCTACATGCTGCCTTGGGAGGCTGGAGTGTGCCTGGAGAGTTGAAATAATGGAGGGATGTCATGCGGGTTAATTGATGTCAGTAGAGCAAGGCTGAGGAAAGCCTCTCTGCGGATGGAAGGTGAATAATTTCCACTGTCCAGGGCTATATTCTGAGTGACCTCTGTTGGTTACTATCAGCAGGCAGAATTAGTTATCACTGCCAGAGTGTCCCTTCAGGGTCTGCTCATTTTTCAATTCACTGCCATTCAGTTGAGTTATTCTCTAAATGAATCAATCACTAATTCATAATTAGATCCAATGCTATCATTGGGTCTAAAGTAAAAAAAACATTAGAGATGACATGAATCTTCAGACAAATCAGAAAGATTGCCTGTTTGTTATTCATAAAACCAACTGAATCTTGGCTTGCTTAAAATGATTCTTGGTCAAATGCTCAACAAAATACTTGTAACCGAATACAAGAACACATCAAAGATATCATCCACCATGACCAAGTAGGCTTCATCCCAGTTATGCAGGGGTGGTTCAGTATATGAATATCCATCAATGTGATCCACCATATTAACAAACTGAAAGAAAAAAAAAACACATGATAATCTCCCTAGATGCTGAAAAAGCATTTGACAAAATCCAACATCCATTCATGTTTAAAGTATTGGAGAGATCAGGGATACAAGGCACATATCTAAACATAGTAAAGGCGATATACAGCAAGCCTATAGCCAACATCAAACTGAATGGAGAGAAACTTAAAGCAATCCCACTGAAATCAGGGACAAGACAAGCCTGCCCACTCTCTCCATATCTCTTCAACATAGTTCTGGAAGTCCTTGCTAGAGCAATAAGGCAGTTGAAGGAGATCACGGGGATACAAATTGGAAAGAAAGAAATCAAATTATCACTATTTGCAGATGGTATGATAGTATATGTGAATGAAGAACAGATGCAGAAATTGTGGTACATCTACACAATAGAGTATTACTCTGCAATGAAAAATCATAGAAACCAAATCATTTTTAAAATCAAAGAAATCATGAAATTTGCAGGTAAATGGTGGGACCTGGAAAGGATCATCCTGAGTGAACTGTTCCAGAAGCAAAAAGACACACATGGTATATACCCATTCATATAGACATTAAACATAGGATAAACTGAAATCTGTACATCTAAAGAAACTAATCAAGAGAGAGGACCCTGACCAAAACGCTCAATTTCCATCCCGAAAGGCAAAGAGGAAGGACATCAGAAGAAGAAAACAGGAAAAAACCTAGGAACCTGCCACAGAGGGCCTCTGAAAGCCTCTGCTCTGCAGACTATCAAAGCAGATGCTGAGACTTATGGCCAACTGTTGGCCAGAGTGCATGGAATCTTATGTAAGAAGTGGAAAATAGTAATATCTGGAGAGAACAGGAACTCCAAAAGGAGAGCAACAAAGCAGAAAATTTGGACAAAGGGGTCTTCCCAGAGACTCATACTCCAACCAAGTAACAGGCATGGAGATAACCTAGAACACCTGCACAGATGTAGCCCATGGCAGTTTTGTGTCCAAGTGGGTTACACAGTAATGGGAAGAGGAACTGCCTCTGACATAATCTGATTGGCCTGCTCTTTGATCACCTCCCCCTGAGGGGGGAGCAGCCTTACCAGGCCACAGAAGATGACAATGCAGCCACTGCTGGTGTGATCTGACAGACTAAGATCAGAGAAGGAAAGAGAGGAGGATCTCCCCTATCAGTGGACTTGGGGAGGGGCATGCATGAAGAAGGGGAAGCGAGGGTGGGATCAGGAGGGGAGGAGGGAGGGGCTTATGGGGGGATACGAAGTGAATAAAGTGTAATTAATAAAATGAAATAAAAGATTCTTGGCCAAGATATTACTCATCTTTCCTTGTTTCCATATACTTGCACAGCTGATTTTCTAATGTGGTGGATTTGTCAAAACTATTGACATTCAGTCTTCTCTTCAGCTCTGCATTCTATAGTAACTACTATGAATGTAAGATCAGATCATCATCTTTCAGAACCAATGTCACACAGTAGGACTTACAGCTGCAATGAAACACCACTATATAATGAAATATAGACAATAAGGGTTGACACAGCAGCTGAATTGCATCTATAATCATTTCTGTAAGTCTTAAAGGCCCTTGACTCCAATGCAAGACTATTAACATCATAGTGAGATCTAACTGCCTCCCTCCTTTGCTTCACTGCACACTCCTAAGTAGAGAAGGGTGTACCTCTTCTCCTTATGCCTTAACTCCATGTCGTTTGACAGTATTCAGTGACCTGGTACCTTTGTGGTAATAAGACCTTCTAGAGAGACTCTTAACAGTAGACCATTAGGGGTCTCAAAATGTTCTATACCATATACCCAGCAATGTGGCACTTTCCATAGCCCTTCTTTTGCACCAGTAATAAGGTTACCAAATCCTTACATAGTGATTTATATTATACAACAATGAAAATGGCTAATGAATTACTCTCAGATAATATTGTATAGCATTTCCTCTTTCACTAAATTGCAAAACAGTTTCCCCTAGTTAGGTAAGTTATTACAGAACATGACAACAGAGTCATCACTGGGAAACTTGACCACTGTGTCATGACAACCCAAGTACTAATATTTGCCAGCACTTTCTGACTTAATATAGATGAATGAGCAAATGATTCATGTATGAATAAGATGAGATCAAACATGAGAGCACATTCTAGATTTTTGCCTTTTTAGTCACTTTGGGTTCTTTTCACTCTAAGAACTTTTGTAACTGGACTGCCAGGTCTAGAAAAATCTATGCCTAATCTCAAATATCATAGCAACAATTTCTTGTCCCTATTTCAAATGTTTCAAAAGGAGAGTAAAGCATTTAGAAGCCAGATTTCTCAATAATGATAAATAAAAGAAGTTAGGCAAAAGCTTAACTACATCTTATTTGGGAAAAGCTTGTGACAACATCAACAAAGATGTTTTAAAATATCTAGAGTCACGGTTTTTCTCAAACTGGCATACCCAAAGAACTTTTCGTTAATTTGTCTTCTGAGACAAATTGTCATGATCTTCTGGCAGACAGGAGATTGTAATGAGATGCCTTCTTTGTACATGCTTCAAGGGCTTTGACAACAGCTAAAGCAATTCAAGAAAAGTATTTGTGAATCTAGTTCATGAGCCCATCTATGAATTCAGCTACACACAGACATTTAATTTGCCCCAGCAGTCTTTGTAAATCATTTATTTGAGAGGTGTATGGACCTCTCGGAAATCTCTATGGGATTTTCTGCCTATTGAGCACACTTGTGGACACAGAAAGTACTTTGAATCACTCCAGCTTGCCAGGGTTCAGAGCTAAGTGATACTTCAATTACCAACTTAGAATCACTCAAGGAAAAAAAAACAACAACATTATAACTCTTCATCAATTATCATGGAATCACAAAGATTACTTGATCTCAGAGCACTTTGGAAACAGCTGATAATGTGGCCCATCAGGTGATTGTTACAATCACAGGCTCAGAGGAGGAAGAGACCTTGAGATGTTCACGAAAGCAGCCACTGCCCTTCAGGAAAACTGCAATTAAGACATCCAGACAGGTGCAGAGATGGATATTTGGCCTAATTTTACAGACTGCAGGGAGCGAGCTCTTGGGGCTTCTTACTCCGAATAGTGAGAAAGCCATTTTTTGTAGTTTAACAATCTCTATTTGAATCCAAATCCACTCATTTGCGCCTAGCTGAGGCAGAGGACGGCTTCCCCAGACTTCTGCAGCAACAAGCACGTTTCATTCAGACCAAAGTTGACTTCTTTGAGAATCAGCTTTTCTTACAACTTCAAAAATAACTGAGAACAGACCCTGTAGCATTAATCTTACTTCTAAACTCTACTTCTTTTTTTCATAGCTCTTAACCCTAAGCCTGGATATTCTTTTCCAATCAATGAGAAAAACTCTCAGAGGGTGGGCTCTTACAAAGTCATTCCTTGAGATGTGGCTAGAGGGACCTTGAAAACAAATTCTAAATTAAAAAATACTTAAATTTACATCTAAAAATTGATCCTTCCCTATTTGTAGGATTGTAAATATGTCTGGAACAACTTGAATTTTTAAATCTACTTTTTCAATTGAAATTATATAGCATATAAATGATATTCAAGTATCATTGCTAGAAATATATAGCTCATGGTTTGAAAATATCTTAGTATAAAATAGGGGATTTGACATTTTAACATGACTTAGATTAATATATTTACATTGATTACATGTTAAAATTATAGTATTTGGGGGTTAGAAAAATATTATTATTATTATCATGTACTATTTTTATGTTACTGTTGCTTCTGGGATACCTCACTCAGGATGATCTTTTCTAGTTCCCACTGTTTGCCAGCAAATTTGATGATTTCCTTGTTTTTAATTGCTGAGTAGTATTCCATTGTGTAAATGTACCAGTTTCTGTATCTATTCTTCCGTTGAGGGACATATGGGTTGTTTCTAGGTTCTGGCTATTATGAATATAGCTGCTACAAACATGGTTGAACAAATGTCCTTGTTGTGTACTTGAGCATATTTTGGATATATGCCTAGGAGTGGTATAGCTGGATCTTGAGGAAGAACTATTTCTAATTGTCTGAGAAAGCACCACATTGATTTCCAAAGTGGTAACACAAGCTTACATTCTCACCAGCAATGGAGGAGGGTTCCCCTTTTTACACAACCACACACGGTATATACTCACTTATAAGTGAATGCTAGACCTATAAGACAGGATAAACACATTAAAATCTGCACGTCTAAAGAAGCTAAATAAGAAGGAGGACACAGGGTATGAAGATCGATCCTCATTTAGAAAGACAAGTGGGATAGACATTGGAAGTAGGAGAAAACAAGAAACAGGACAGGAGCCTACCATAGAGGGCCTCTGAAAACTCTACCTAGCAGTGTATCAAAGCAGATGCTGAGACTCATAACCAAGTCTTGGGCAGAGTGCAGGGAATCATATGAAAGAAGGGGGAGTTAGTATGACCTGGAGAGGACAGGAGTGACACAAGGACCAAATATATATGGGCACAGAGGTCTTTTCTGAAACTGACTCTCCAACCAAAGTCCATGCATGGATATAACCTTGATAGGCCACAGAGGAGGACATTGCAGCCTGTTCTAATGAGGCCTGATAAACTAGGTTCAGATGGAAGAGGAGGAGTACCTCCCATACTAGAGGACTTAGAGAGGGGCAGGGAGAAGATGAGGGAGGGAGAGTGGGTTTGGGAGGGAATGAGAGAGGGGGCTATAGGCTGGGATACAAAGTAAATAACCTGTGATGAATATAGAAAATAAAAAATCATTAGAAAAGAATTACTATTGCATGATAGCTCCACTTATAGATTTAAACATGCAATGGGGTTTAAGGTTAAATGAAGAATGAAGGAAATGAACAGAACAGGATTTTAAATGTTGTGTTCCAAGATCATGCTTGAAACAGTCCAAAAGAGACAAAAGGCTCTGCAGCTTGGAGGCTCATTTATTAACAAATGGGATGTACAGGGATACACATAGCATGAGTAAACAAACTGGCTTTAATCATGTTTTTTTTTATTTTCTTTGTTTGCATATGAGAAAAATGAAGTGGGAATATGTAAGGAAAAAGTTTGGATGCTGAAACTTGAATGTTGTGAGCTCGTAGGATGCCCTGAGAGTTCTGAGAAGGTCTCAGATTCGTACAACCCAAAGAGGGCTGTGCTGTACTTCAAGTGGCAAAACATGTGGGTATGGGTATAGAGTGAAGAGGGTCCAAGGCTGCAGATGTAGAAAGATCTTTGTGTTGTGGGTTGTTCTAATGCTGGCCCTCAACATCTGGGTACACCTCTCCTTTTTTTATAAACCTTCTGAAGAGATACTAGATTGGTTGATTAAAGTCCTATACCTGGGCAAGGCAGAGTTGGGTAGGCATGGCTAAGGTTCCAGGACTTCTGGGACAGGAGGGAGACAGAGGGACATCACAGGAGACAGATGGATGAGGAGGGAGGAGAACTACACAGTAGGTTACTGTGGAGAAAAAAAACACATGGGCCAAGATGAAGAACTCCAATAATGGTGTTAAAAGGCCTAGATGAAAAATACAAGCAAGTGCCATGGGATTATGGATGGAAGGTGGACCAGATGAGGAGGATTGTGGTAGACGGCATTGGGTGGGGGCTGGCAGATGGATGGTGAAGTTATTGAGTCAGTATAGGTGAAGTATTTGCCCCGTCCAAAGTAAATAAGGCAATTAGGAAATCTACCAGATGTCTGTGTCTTATTATTTGTGATAGCAGGTTAAATAATACCACAGTGATAATCTTAGAGCTGATAATTAACATTATCTAGTCCAACACTCATTTATTGATTTACAACATATTTGGAATGCAACTGCTTGTGAAAGTATGGCAAGGGTTATTATTTAAAAAGACGCTGAAGTTGTTAGTTCATGGATTATAGGTGAGAAAGGCACAACACAGGAGGACGGTCATGCAGAATGATAATGTTGACAATCACAGAATGTTGAGTTTCCCAGGTCAAAGATAATTTCCATCATTAAGTTAAAAGGTATTTTTAAATTCCCTCCTGAAATACACTTCAGGTGTCTTTTAATGATGCTAAGAGAAAATATTATATATGTGCATTCTGTGGTTATAGGTATTAATATTTCCTATACTATGTTCATGTATTCAGAGCTTATAAAAGGGCAGCATGTGCAACAATTGGCAGCTTTTGTTTGATGTGACTTTAATCCATGACTGCATCATTTTAAAGTCAGATTGCACATCTGGCATCCACAGACAGGATAGGCCACAGGCAGCCTGGTGTGAGGGTTCTGTACCCAGAATGTCTAATAAGTAATCATGAGGATTTTAGCATATCAGAATTCTCTGACTCTTTTCACAGACACTTAGACATTTTATACTTTTGCAATTCATCTGTTGGGCATGTGCTGGCCAGGGATTTAAACATATTACTACTGGACATCTCATGAGGGGAGAGATGGTTTGCTAACTTCGTTTAACGTTTCTGTTTTTTAAATTATTTTTTTTCACATCCAAACCACAGTTTCCCCTCCCTCCTCTCATTGCAGTTTCTCCCTCTAGCTCCCCTCTGTCTCACCAAATCCACTTTTTTTTTTTTTTTACAGAAAAGGGAAGGCCTCCCGTGGATATCAACCAAACATATCTTATCAAGTTGCAGTAAGACTAGGCAATTCCTGTCTTATTAAGGCTGAGGAACAGGGTCCCAAAAGCTGGCAAAAGAGTCAGAGACAGCCCCTGCCGCACTGTTAGTGGTCCCATAAGATGACCAGACAAAACAACAGTAATTTATATGCAGAGGGCCTTGGTTAGTTGCATGCTGGCTCCCTGATTGTTGGTTCAATCTCTGTGAATTCCTTTTAGCTCTGGTTAGTTGATTCTGTGGGTGTCCTTGACCTTTCTGGCTCCTAAAATCCTTCCTCCACCTCCTTTGAAGTTTCTTAATTTCTTTCATGTGCATGATCTAAATGAAGATCTATATGATAGTACTGTGGAGTATTTCTTTTATATCCTTACAAAAATATGGTCATCCCATACATTGTAAATGCTATGAAATAGTAGAATATAGGTTCTGTAATGATTTCAAGAGGATTTCTAATAACTCCTATGATTACAAAACTCACAAAACTGGGACAAGCTGTTAATACAGCTTGTTAGCAGAAAATAGAGCTGGAATCCTTGTCGTTTGAAATTTTGCTTCCTTAGGCAGGCTTAGCAACAGCAGAGGTTACTTATGAACAAATCAAATACACAAATAAATTCAGTGCTCACTGTTTATAATTTACCTTGGAAATTTTATGATTTAAAGAAGTGTTTTAATGATTCAGAAAATTTGGGGGGTTTGATGCCTAATATGCAAAGTAAAAATGAGATGCTTAAAACATGATGAAATCAAATTTCCTTGATCCCCCAAATCATCTCACATTTACTATGTGTTAGCGACTATGTCAAGTACTATGCATAGAGTGCCTTACAATGAGAAAGGGGATATACAGAGGAAGAAAAATAGCCCTGAATCAAACATGAGCTGAATGATGGAATACCTGGCTTTTTCTTCATGTTCTGAATGATATTCAAGTTTCTAGTATCTTCTTTCAAAAATCAACTCACTTAGATGAATATGAGTGCTCAAGTGAGCCCATGCTATGCTTCCTAGGGCATTGAAAATGAAACACACACACACACACACACACACACACACACACACACACACACCTGCATTTGCATCTGTACCTGCACCTATGTATTCACAGTTCCTTCTAACAAAAATTCTGAAAAGGAAATTTAGAAATAGACCCACTGTGAACTGTAGACAATGTTGTCTCAGAAAAAATATGAAATACAGTCTGTAGAGAACATGCTCTTTACATCACAGTAAGTTAATGCTAAAATGAAACATGAAACCATTACTAATGTGTATTTTAGATCTTGTATTAATATACAATATATTTTTAGAATAAATTTGTCAGGAAAATAATTATAATTACGACCACAACATTATTTTATTTTATACTTAATGAAGAATATTGTTCATTTATTCAATCAATATTTATTTGAAAAGGTAATTCTTACAATTAAATTTAACATTAAATTATGAATTAATTCTTGGTTAAACGGGACTGTAATAACACTAGACTATACAAGAAGTCAGTAAAGAATTTATGATTAGTTATTAGAAGTTAAAAGTAGGGTCTGCCATTAAAATTGGAATGCTATTCAAAATGAAGAAGTGTCTGGATATGGTGTGGATATCAAGCATTCAACTGATGGCATATGAACTTTTATGCAAGGGAGAATCCCAACACAGATATGCGAAATTGTCAGTGAACTTTATGGAATACATGGAAATAAATATGGAAAGAAAGATATAGATTGCTGACATGATGCAACAAAGTGGTAATTCTTGGTGAATTAACTAAGAAGCTGGAATACATTTATAAACACATTTTTAAAATGTTACTACAGGACACTAATGGCACCTAAATAAAAGGAAATATAAATTTTGTTAGTAGATGAGAGAGTTTCACGGTTTAAGAATATTAAAATTCCTTGATTTGATAAGTAAATTCAATATGCCAATCCATGTTGCAGGAGAGTCTTTGAAAGAACTTTGGAAATTTTATTTAAAATCATATAAGTGAAATCGTCTAATGCTATTTTGACAAAGATAAAAAATGGAGACCTTTTTCTGTTATACATGAAGTTACACGCTAGAGTCCTGCTAAACAACAGGATCTATTGAGGATGCACAAAGAGCACCCAGATGACAACATGCTCTGTTATCTTGATACAGAATACAGGTAGGAATAGCAGCCAATGCTGAACTAGATCGTTTAGCTGAAATTTTAGGGAGAAATTCATTTCCCAATTACAAAACCAAAACTTTTACTTTATACCAGGCAGAAGTGAAATTAAGATGGATTGGAAACTGAAATGTGAAAGGTAGCAATTAATGAAATGAAAGATTATACAGAAATAAAAAAATGAGATTATCAAATACATAAATAATATTGTAAAGAACTATAGATCCCAGTTCATATAAATGTTAGCATTTTGTCAAAAACAGAGTATTTTGGACAAGGCTGGCAGAGACTTGGAATGATTTACAATTAATTAACAAAGAGTTCTTCATTAAACTTATAACAAAAGTCCTATAAATGAAGATGACAGATAGCAGAAAACATGCTGACAGAAACTGGCAACACACAGTGAAGCAAAAGTAGCATTAGAGGAATTAATCTTCATGGTTAATGAAAAATTTCACTCTAGGTAATGAAAACTACTGCAAGATTTTTCTTTATTTCCACAAGATTAGCAAAATGTAGAATACTGTTTGTGAAGATATGAGAAACAGAAACCTCTATGTACTCTTTGTGGGAATATACATTAATATGGTCACTCTGGAAAGCAATTGGACAATCCTTGTCTAACTGATCATTCATAGGACCTATATGTCAGATCCACACATATATACATTTATATATGGCATGTTGTATATTCTAAATGCAACTGTCTTACAAAAGTAGAGAAATTCACAATGACACTCATTAGTGGATTATTTACAGCACAGGAGAAACAATATTTATACGCAGTGCATTAAAATGTGCAATGCCATTTGCTCAGCCATGTTCATAGCAGCTTTATTTGTAATAGCCAGAATCTGGAAACAACCCAGATGCCCCTCAATTGAGAAATGAATACAGAAACTGTAATACTTTACACAATGGAATACTGCTCAGCATTTAAAAACAAGGAAATCACGAAATTTTCAGACAAATGGTGGGAAAGAGAAACTATCATCCTGAGTGAGGTATCTCAGAAGCAGAAAGACACACATAGTATATTCTCACTTATAAGTGGATATTAGACACATAATATAGGATAATCATACCAAAATCTGTACAGCTAAAGAAACTAAGCAAGAAGGAGGACCCTGAGTAAGATGCTCAATCCTCATTCAGAAAGACAAATGGGATGGATATCCGAAGAGGGAGAAAACAGGGAACAGGACAGGAGCATACCTCAGAGGGCCTCTGAAATACTCTATCCCCCAGGGAATCCAAGAAGATGAAGAGACTCATAGCCAAAGCTTGGGCAGAGTACAGGGAATCTCATGAAAGAAGAGATAGATAGAAAGACCTGAAGGTGACAGGAACTCCACAAGGAGAGCAACAGAACCAAAAAATCTGGGCCCAGGGGTCTCTTCTGAGACTGACACTCCATCGAAGGACCATGCATGGAAATAACCTAGAACCCCTGCACTGATGTAGCCCGTGGCAGCTCAGTATCAAGTGAGTTCCCTAGTAAGAGGATCAGGGGCTGTCTCTCACATGAACTCAGTGGCTGACTCTTTGTTCACCTCCCCCTGAGTGGGGAGCAGCCTTACCAGGCCACAGAGGAAGACAATACAGCCAGTTCTGATGAGACCGGATAGACTAGGGTCAGAAGGAAGGGGAGGAGGACCTCCCCTATCAGTGGACTTGGGGAAGGGCATGGGAGGAAAAGAGGGAGGGAGGGAGGAGTTGGGAGGGGACTAGGTAGGGAGCTACAGTTGGGATACAAAGTGAATAAATTGTAATAAGTAAAAAATTAATATTAAAAAGAAAAAAATGTGCAATGCTTATGCTCGCAAACACCAAGCAGGCATGAGAATTAACATTAAATATATACATATCTCAAAACATGTTGCATCATAGATAAGTTCTATTTTTGTCAATTAAAATATGGGCGGTCAATGACTGCTGATGGAAAGCAGTCATTCTCCTTGACAGACAAGGCCACCAATAGGATGCCCGTGATTTTGTGAACTGCCCCACACTCATCTATACTTAGGAAGCCCTAATTGGATTCAGTGGTTATTAAAAAACAACAAAATTGAATAAGATAAAGTTGGGAGGAAATTATTCTGAAAAGCACAGGGAGGTTGGAGGGAAGTGGTGGCCGATGAATATGATCAAAACACTTCACATAAATATATGATGTCAAAGAGCTTATAAAACATATTTTCAAAAATATTAAAAATAAAAATTTGCATGAGTTAGTAAGACCTGGAGAGTACAGGAGCGCCACAAGGACCAAATATATCAGGGCACAGGGGTCTTTCATGAGACTGACACTCCACCAAGGACCATGTATGGATATAACCTAGAACCCCTGCTCGGATATAGTCCATGGTAGCTCAGTGTCCAAATGGGTTCTCTAATAAGGGGAACAGGGACTATTTCTGACATGAACTCACGGCGAGTTCTTCAACCCCCCCCCAATCCCGAGGGAGGAGCAGCCTTGCTAGTTCACTGAAGAGGACATTGCAGTCAGTCCTGAAGAGACTTGATAAGCTAGGGTCAAATGGAAGGGGAGGAGGACCTCCCCCATCAGTGGACTTGGAAAGGGGCATGGAGAAGATGAAGGAGGAAGGGTGGGGTTGGGAGGGAATGAGAGAGGGTAAATTTAAATAAAAAAATAAAAATAATTTAAATGGAAAAAAATAAAATACTATAAATTCACATATCAGAATGAATAATTGAAAAAAGTTGGATCGAAAAATATTAAAAATGAGCTCTCAGCACATTTTTCCCTTAAATTTGTCATGATTTTCTGTACTTGAAAATGTACAGAAAATATTATTGTGTTACATAAATATGCAAAGAAATATTCCAGTTTGCTATGACATAGTAATAGAAATGAACAAGACCAAGGCTTTGCTCAGGAATGACTGGAAAGGGACAGTAAAAAAAATTTCATAAACTCAGGGTGACAGCTGCCTCAACAATTAATCACATATTCTCACAAATCAATATAGGTACCTTGGCGGTGTAAGGGACAGCGAGACAGGAAGAGACAATGAGAAGGAAGTGGAATTTTAAAATGTAATGTGAAATGCTGCTTCAAGTATGAATGTTAGTGGGCAAGACGAGGGGAGGGAGGCTGATGGTCCAGGTGGCCCAGCTGCAGTGTCATCGCTGATCTAGAACAGTATCTTGTGCTATTTGTTGAATATGTTGACATCTCTTAAGTAAACAAACCCAGATGTGGGTGGTCATGGGGCAGGCAAGGCGCTTAGTCATTATAATAACTGACATTCTTCATATTGCACTTGAGCCACAATTACCCATTTATTTCCATACATGATGTTAGTGCTAAGGAAGTTACATCCCTAAGGAAATTTAATATTTTTTTCCTTTTTAACTATGAAATAGCAATCAAAAGTGAGGAAATATAATAGCATTTTACAATTACTATGTCCAAGTGATTTCATTTATTATCTCCCGAAGATGAGTTTATAGATGTTTCTGTCTCTTTAGGGAGTAGTTCTTAGTACCGTTTTATAAATTTTCATTCTAATCTATATCAAATAAGAATATGGGGTGAATTGTAGATACACATTATTGATAAAATTATCTAAAAAAATTTAAGATGCAAAAAAGTCCCACCAAAATTAGGTGAGTGAACAAGTTTACACATGAAAAACATGTTTTTAGGGAAGGAAAGGGCATAGTCATTAATAGTGTATTCTAGCTTAATTCACAATCCAATATTTACACAAATTAGCCAAATGTTTAATATACTGTTCAGAATTAAGCATTATTTATCAATACTGAGCATTCTTATAAAGTCATTTAATCACACAGCAATCAAATTCTTATCTTCATGACCATACAAAGATAAACTGATTTCAGAACGTTGGAAAAATGCCTACAATTCAGGTATGTTTTATGTAACAAGGAACTAGGATTTACCAGCAGTAAATCGACGAGCGTAGACATAATCAACTCCACACAAACACATCCCTCCTGCACAAACACATTTTGCTGAATTATAGAAAGCATATGTTCTATGCCTTGATGTGTCTCCCAGCATTCATTTGCTTGAAACAATGTCCAAATGCAACAATGTTTGCTTGAAACAATGTCCAAATGCAACAGAGTTGAGAAGCTACTTACCCACTTACGTGTTGTTTTCATCATGAATGATCTGCCTGGGTATGTAGCATAGAATCTTTTTAAGATCCTTGTTTCAGGAATGGTTTAATCATCCTGGGAGTGGATTCCAGATAAAGGGATGATTCCTTTCTTCTCTCTCTCTCTCTCTCTCTCTCTCTCTCTCTCTCTCTCTCTCTCACACACACACACACACACACAGACACACATCCAAAACACACACAATCTGGGGCTCTTTTCTCTCTTCTGCTTTTGCCATTTGAGGTAAGACAGTCTCCACCAAAAAGAGATCCTTTGACCTTAGTCATAGCAACTATCAGAAACAAATCTCTATTCTTTATTAATGACTCAATGTCAAATATTCTGTTATTGAAACACAGAATGATATACTGTGTAGCACTATCTATATTCCAATAAAAATTAGCTTGATAATCCATACTGAAAAAATGTATAGACAGTTTTGTACTTGTACTGTTCAGCCCTGTATCTTACTCTTAGGGATTCCCGGTGAGCATTCTTATTATGAGTATGTTTAATATGACTGTTAGGACCTTACAGATAAGTGTTCTGGATCTGTCATCACATTCATTTGCAGTTATTTCCTTGAAATACACCCTATTCTGGCATGGAATATTTACTTATCACAATTTGTGGCCACTACTGTTGGAGGATGGTGCTGTGCACGGTGCTGTCAGCTGCTGATTTCAGTGCCCTGAGATCTCGTTATGCCCTGTCACAGGTATTGTTATGAATTCTGAACCATCTCCTGTACCCTCTGATTATCCCTGATTGGCTAATAAAGATGCAGAAGAGAGGAAGGCAGAGTTCTTGGCTTGAGGTTGAGAGCCCATGATGATGGGAAGAGAGGCAAGAAGAGGTACGAGGAGGAAAAGAAGCCAGAGAGAAAGGAGTCTCCGTGGGGCAAGATGGACAATGAGCACATACCATGAGGACAGGCTGATGGAGAAAAAGCCACCCAGGAGTCATCATATTGACAAATGATTGACTTTTATGTGAGTTTTTAAGGGAAGTAGGATTAGAATAACCCACAATCTGCCTAGCATAATACCTAAAACTTAATAATGAATTCTAGTCTCTGTGTCTATTATTTTGGAAGTTAGCTGGTTAAATAGAAATGATGCTTTATTAATCAGTATTCTACACACTACTTACACAAGGTTGAACAGGACCACTGTCTCCTGGAATACAAACCTAATACAAGAAAATATTTATTATCCAAATAACTGGATTCCAGGGTAAGCATATATGATGTTGAGCTGTCAAATGTCAAATTCTGTTTCTTTTGACATTGATGTTTTTTTTTTTCCAAAGCAGGTACTATGGTTACAGTTGGAACATTATGTGCTGGACTCATTTACTTTAAGGGCTTGCACAGCCTCCACTGCCATTGTCTTCATCATTAATTGCACTTCTCTCCAAGCACTTCCTAGAAAGACAGCTACTTGTCACTTGCTGGGGATGTGCCATCTGTTCACGGAAAATGAAAATCACGAAAAATGCAAGTTTTCTTGAGGAGAGAGGAACGCAAATTTGAGAGAAACCCAGAGATTTACAGGAATGTAAGCACATGCTTCACATACAGGCTTGGGGGATAAAGGATGTGGCTCTCAGCAGGAGCAACAGTGGAGATAGTTTGACTAACAATAGCTTTATGCAGTGTCTCTGAGGAGACATGAACAGCTATCTATTCACTCAATACGAGGCGACAAAGATGGGCCAAAGCAATGCTTCCCCCCAAGTCTAGCTTTGTGAACTGATTTATTACGCGCTTTTCTTACAGAAGCCTTGGGGAGGGGTTTTACTTAAAAGGGCGTAGATGGCACCCAAAGCGCTGAGACTTAAAGTTCTCACCCTGACTCGGGTGCTGGCTACTGCAGATCTATAGACGGAGTTTCAATTTCAGTTAACTTTAAAGTTTCTACCCTCTACATACTTTAACAGCTCTCTAGACAGCTTATAGCTGGGAGACTTAAACAGCCCAGGGCTTCAGGAGGGAGCGGCTAGTCACTCTGCCATTTACTACTAACCATCAGTCGTCAAGAGGCCTGAACTTATTTATTTATTTATTTATTTATTTATTTATTGGTGGTTAGTAACATCTC
Source organism: Meriones unguiculatus (assembly GCF_030254825.1). Lineage (NCBI taxonomy): Eukaryota > Metazoa > Chordata > Mammalia > Rodentia > Muridae > Meriones > Meriones unguiculatus. The sequence goes on from NC_083354.1 coordinate 132,790,532, forward strand.
CTCTCATGAAAGTGGCAGTGGCTGCCATGCCGGGGGCAGAGTTCCACAACACTAACACACATGGTTCACTTTCCACTGAGTCTTCTCAGCAGCAGCAACTCTGGTATCAAGACTATAGTTTAGAGTCTAGGTCTGTGGGTGGCCAGCCAAGTGCCTGTTCCCCTAAGTAGCTTCTGGTGGGGTGTCGGGGAGGGGACTTAGTGAGAGTTACAGTGGAATTCAAGATCAAAAGAGGAATTTTAGGAGACATTTAAAAAGCAAAGTAAGTAAAAGCTCGAAGCAGAACTGACTAGAAACGGAAAATGAGGGTTCGAAATACGCAGTTCTCTAAAGCATGATCACATGTGGGAGGCATGCTGCACCCTTTGTCTGGTCTCAGCAAAGGGAACTGAGCATGTTCCAGGGCTTGATCAGTTATGCGGAGAGGAACATATGGGTGTAAAGGGTGAATTTAAGAAAACCCTACAAAAAGCTGAAGAAGAGAGAGCCAGCGCATAGTGGTGAAGGCAGTCAGCCTCTCCAAACACATGCTCATCCATCAGCAGCTACAAGCTCATCTGCCTCATAGATCACTTGTTAGTTCATTCTGATACAATGGCTCATTAGCTCAATCATTTATGCGCTCATAATTTTAGTCAGTGCCACAGATAAGAATTTTTTGAAGTCTTCCCGGCATGATTGTGTTCACTAAGATTGTATGCTGTATAATAGAAACTAAATGCATTCTTAATAAAGATAATACATCTATCAAGCATCTACGACATGCTAGAAAGCCTGCAATATGCTGAGAAAAATGACCAGAAAGACAGCTATTAATCTAACAATGACTAAACTTAGTGGTTATAAGGAATTAATGACTGGGGCCTGAGTGGGGCTGGGAGGGGAAGTGGACAAGGAGACAGTGAATATAAGGTACCAAAAGACAACTAGACTGGAGGAGCAAGTGTAATGCTATAAGGCGTAGTGTGGGGGGGTTAAGAATGTAGGAATTTGCAGCTTAATGATAACTAAAAGGGAAAATTCGAATGTCTCCAGCACAGAACAATGGTAGGTGTTGGAGTGGGCAGAAATGCCAGTTAGTGATAGTATACACATGTTCCAATATGCACATATATTGACACAAAACATTGTGTCTGACTATAATTATTAAACAAAGTCAAATAAAAGATGTGAAAGTTAAAAAATTACTTTTAGCTGATTCAAGGTGATAACAAGGGACTGAAATAAAAATACTAAGTCTTTGAGGATCAAGGATCTAGTACATGCTAGGAAGTATGCAGTATACTGAGGAAGTATGGAGTATACTGAATTTTCTTGGAAAGAGTACAGGAGAAAGCATTTTAAGCCACTTGGAGATAATGGCTGAATTGTGGATGGCTGCACTGAGCTGTTTAGCCCTATTTTTGTGATGTGGTACATCCTCCTCTTGTCTGAAAGAAACTTAACTAATCGTCCTGTCTCATATAGACTCCTTTCCCCCATGCTTACTCCTGTACTGCCAGATTACCCTCTCCTGATGTCCTCATGCCCCAGACCAACCCAACTTTCAAGGCTATTTGAATGTCACTTGGTAGTCTATGATGAACTCCACCTTCCAATCTGAAGGAAATGCTTTCATTCCCACCCCTCTGCACAAATATTAATTTCTGAAAATCTCGTTGTCCATTTAAAATCTACATGTCTCCATATGTTCTCTATCCCTTGATAGGCATTTATTTTCTCAAGGACAAGATCCATTATCTTCCCTTCGCACTGCCAGTAACAACTTTACCTGAGATAGTTGCCGTGCTACAATCAGTATTGCTGGATAGAATAAATAAAGGAAACGTAAGAAAATGCCTCCATTTAAATATGAATAGTATTAAAATGTGCACTGTAGTATTTATGAGAATTACAAGAAAAAAAATCATTAGAAAACAAAAGAAAGAATTCATGGCAGTTTCAGGTGCCTCTTCATGGCACACACTGTATTTTGGATTTGTGGCTTGTGTTTCATGGCAATTTCGTGACCACATGGTGTCCTGGCCCGTGGATGCTATGGTGTTTGGAGATAAGGAGGCAACCACCGTTGCATTTTATTGCTCATAGATCAGAAATGACAACAAGGCCACTTCTGTTAAGTCAGGGACACACAATACATACAGCGCAATAAACGAAGAGAACATGCAGAGGGCAGCCATGACAGAGGCAGCAGATAAAAGGAGACAAGAGCAGTGTCACAAAGGCCACCAACAAGTCCCCTGTCCATGGATTGGTTACTAGATCTTTGATTATTGACAAAGTCAAGCAGGCTCTGGGATGTGGATGGGAAAGGGAGTGGAATGCAAATGACTTTCTCTGGCTTGGCCAAAGCTTGACTTGATAACACATCCTTACGCTGTCATCTTCTGCTCTCTGATTGACACCTTAGACTTCTGAACCCATACTGCTTTTGTGGACACAGGAACAGATTCTTTTCATTGTCCTAGGAAATGTTGGTTTTTCAAGATCACAAGCTAAGCCCTGAGGAGGAAGTCGCTAAAGATTGACAGAGCTGTGCCTCCTCTGAAGGAATAGTAGACATTTGTATAGAGAAGCCCATGGTTTCCAAAAGAGCGATGTCCAAAAGCTTGCTGGATCATAGGAGCCTAATGTAAGCATCAGTATATCAATGGCAGAAAGGTTATATTTCCTGATCTAGGTAAAGAAATGGGGTACTTTGACAAGGAGGAACTGACATTGTAAGCATTCATGTCAGTATGTAAGCAACTTGTATATATTTTTCTCAATATTACATACTGGTAAATTCTAACAGTAAAAAATAGTGAAAAACTCTTACTGCAATATCACTAGTCTGAAAGAAAACCCATAGAGACACAGGGATTTAGCTGAGGGATGAGGAGAGTGAGGTCCCAAGTCACCATATGTAGGCATTTGTGTAGGCTTAGATTTTTCAAACACCTACTTTATTTAACGTTCTTAAATGCCTCTACCTTCCTTCCCACACCCAGACCTTAGGTAGGAGATTAGTAGGGGAAGGGGCTGTAGACCTCTTATCTACTTTCTGCTGATTAGGGTTGTTGGGTTCTTTGGGGGTTATAACAATCTCAGTTGTCAAGATACCAGCAGTCCAGTTGAACAGCAAAGCAGCAAACCACAGCAGCAGCAATCAACAGCAACAGTGAAGGTTTGGTAAAAGCAGAAATACTCTGACCAAAGGGCACACGTCCACCTAAGCTGCAAAACTCCACCAAAGCGGTGCAAGCGCTTCTCTGGAGCATTTCTCTCTGAGAAGACCAGCAAAAGATCTGAAGCTTTGCAAAGTGTAGCAATGCAAAAGTGTTCCCTCACTGTCCGTGGGCTTCTATTTGTCCCATCTCAGAGTCCACGTGAGGACTTTTTCCAGCTCACAAAAGCCACGCTCCTTGTATGAGGTAGTTTTCAGCTGACAAACATCACATGCCTTTTCACAAAAGCCGTTTTCATTCCCACATTCAACACTTGGGACCAAAACGTACTCACATGACAAAACTGAGTTTTAAAAACAAACAAACAAACAAACCCCAGAAACTCGCACTTCACATCTGTGATATTCTGTGTGTAGTCTTGTGGAAATATGTGCAAATATGTGTGCAGACATAGGGAGGTCGGGGTTGACTTTAAATGTCTTCCACTTAGACTAAGACTGGGAAACAGCATTGCAAGATGTGGTTTAGCACCTTTTAGTACTGAGGAACTACAATCTGGTACCTTCAGGCACCACTTTCTGAGTTTGTAGAGAATCTCTCTGAGGGCTGCCTCATGCAATGGAAGCCTGATTCCTCTCTGATATCTTTCCCTCAAGCTCTCACTGTACATCTGGCCCTTCCTTTAAGAAAGCCAGCATCAAGATAGCATCATTTCTTCTTACAAATCCCATAGGGGAGGCTTTTAATCCACTGAATAATTTGTCCCAGCTGTGAAAGACCAAGCAACTTTGGAACAGGAAGGAAAGGAGAATTATATTAATCTTGTCTCCATCTATCCTGGAACTCTATTTTTAAAAAACAGAGAGGAGGAGAAAATAATTTCAAAAGACAGAGTGGAAATGAAATGGCAGTAGTTTTGTGTTTTCCCACTAAGTGTATATAATTAAAATGTGTCCAGGAAGGCAATAGATCTTAGAAACTTCCACTGCTAGGTATATACCCAAAGTTTGTTCAAGTACAAAAAAAGGACACTTGCTCAACCATGTTTATAGCAGCTCTATTTGTAATAGCCAGAACCTGGAAACAACCCAGATGTCCATCAACGGTGGAATGGGTACAGAAATTGTGGTATTTTTATACAATGGAATACTACTCAGCAATCAAAAAGGAGGAAATAATGAAATTTGCAGGCAAATGGTGGGATCTAGAAAAGATCATTCTGAGTGAAATATCCCAGAAGGAGAAAGACAAACATGGGATATACTCACTGATATAGACCTATAAGATATGATAAACATAATGAAATGTATACACCTAAAAAAGATAATCAATTGAGTGGACATGGGGCAAGATGATCAATCCTCGTTTAGAAGGACAGATGGGATGTGCATTGAACGTATGACAGGAGTCTATTGAGCGCATCTGAAAGACTCTAACTAGCAGTGGTTTCAAAGCAAAGACTCATGACCAAACCTTTGGCAGAGTACAGGGAATCATAAGAAAGAAGGGGAGTTAGTCTGATGGGGAAAGGATAGGAGCTCCACAAGGACCAAATATATCTGGGCACAGGGTCTTTTCTGAGACTGACATTCAACCAAGGACCATGTATGGATATAACCTAGAACCTCCACTCAGATGAAGCCTGTGGTAGCTCAGTAACCAATTGGTTTCCCAAAGTGAGGGGAACAAGGACTATTTCTAACAGGAACTCAATGACTGGCTCTTTGGTCTCCCCACCCCCGAAGGGAGGAGCAGTCCTGTTAGGCCACAGAGGAGGGCTTTGCAGCCAGTCCTGAAGATACCTGATAAAACAGGATCAGATGAATGGGGAGGAGGTCCCCCCCATCAGTGGACTTGGAAAGGGGCACGGTGGAGATGAGGGAGGGAGGGAAGGAGGGACTGGGAGGGAATGAGGGATCGGGACACGGCTGGGATACAGAGTTAATAAAATGTAACTGATAAAAAAAAAGTTTGAAAGTAGACTAACTTTTGGAATAAGGAAGGTAAATAATTATAGTATGGGACTCTATACTGTCACATCTATCATGTTTGCTTGATTTAAATTAGATTGAGAAGAAAGAATACAATCAGGCTACTATTGACTAGGAAGAAAAAGCTAAATATGGTCCTCTTGTAGAAAAGTAAGCGTTTATTGAATGCATACTGTGTAAAGAAGTAAATAATGCTGAGATACTGATTACATTAGTCTTAAGTTCTAGAGAAAAAAATCATAATTTTCAAGCAACATTTTTGCTTTGTTCACAATTCAGACTCAAATGAACAATCTTCATCAATCTGGGTGCATCCACATTATCCAAAATTGTTTTAGTTTTATACAGTAAAACTGACAGACACATAATATTTTTCCCAGCCACTCATGTATTTTAGAAAACAACTGGACATTATTGACATAGTAAAAATTATCATTTTTCCCCCGGAAGATTATGTCATCAGCATGCTCTCAATCAAAAGCATTTTACATTTTCCACAAACTCCAATCATTTATGAAAGAACTTCCCAGGGTTGGAAAGATTGTTTTTGTTTGTTTGTTTGTGGAATTACTTTTTTAATTTCTTCCTTTTTTTTCTTTTACTTCTTTCTTTTCTCTTCCTTTCCCTTCATTTGCTTACAGTCAAAGAAATGAAAAAAAAAAAAAAAAAGCTTTGCCGGAACACTACCTAACCCTAACCCTAACCCTAACCCTAACCCCTCCTAAAAATGGAGGGGCTCTCTGTGTTCTTGCAGTGGGAGCAGGTTTCAGCTGCTTATCATATAAATTCCTTTCTACTCCAAAGGCTAATCTTAAAAAACAAAAACAAAAACAGATGAAACTTCACGTGTCCTTAATCATGCATGCATACATAATCCTACACATTTAATTTTATATTCTATAAAAACATAACTTTTTCATTATAGATTCATAATCACTATTATAAAATGGACAGAAGGATAATGTACAAGGTAGACTGTTTGCCCTGAAATCTCCTCATGCTGGCCCATGAAACTTGTGAGTGCATGATCTTATATACTAAAAAGGAAATTTGCACATATGATTAACCTAAGGATCTTGGTATAGGGTAGTTATCCTCAATTACCAGATGTACCTCATGCTTAAAAGAAGAGGATTGCTAGCTGCTGTCAAAGACAGAAGTAACAATGGGATAATGATCAAAGAGGTGAGTGCTATGTTTTGTACTTTAAAATAGAAGAAGAGACCATAATTCAAGAAAGGACGATGCTGGTAAGTTTAGAAAAGACCAGGAAACAGATTCTTCACTGGGGACTCCATTAAAGATTCCAGCCTTGACCCCTGGATTTAATCCAGTAAGAGATATGTGGAACCTCCAGCCTAACAACTGGAGAATAATGAGGTTGATTATTTTATGTCATTTACTTTGTAGTAGTGTTTATAATAGTACGGGAGTATAACACATGTAGGTTGGCAGGTAAGGGGTCGTTTGCATGAGTATCTTAAATGCACAGAGATATTTTATTTAGCAGTTAGTGATATTATTATGCATGTCTTTATTTAACAAAATGACTGTCAAATTCAAAATGGAGTTCATGGATTAAAGAGTATCAATCCATTTTTCATATGTAAAGATATTTCATGAATACTGCAACACACAAAAATCTCAGCCTAAAATTATGTAACAGATAAAATGTTGCATAAATTCTCACCGATAACCTAAGAGCTTGGTTTTATTTGTTGCCACAATAGTTTTCCCATAACAAAGTTGACTTTGTTGTTGTGATAATTTTTTTCATTCTTTTAGTATTTTAATTGTATTTTTTGCTAGTTTTACTGAATTTGCATTTATTTCTAAGAATGTAGTTTATGTGAAATATAGAAAACTTTTATAAAATAAAATATAACAAAGAATGAAAAAAAAACATTGAACAGAGGGTCACACAATGTCCCTTGAACCAAAAGAAGGTTGACATGTTGTTTAGATAGAAAGGGTATTGCAAAGAGAAGGGATGTCATTGACTTGAGTGCCTTGTTTGGATGACATACACTTATTTAGTAGTGCTAGAAGAGTTTATGGTAGTAGTAGCATTAAAAAAAAACTGGGAAAGACAGTAGAAATAACATTACAATGAGCAATGACATCTAAGATGGTCAATAATGCTTGGGATTACAGGTAATAAGGGTTAGTCCATGGAATACTAGCCCAGCTATTGATGCTTTTCAGGAAAACAAGATACAGAGAAAAGCTTTGGTTATGATAAAATGGATGCTTTGGAGAAATGGGAGACAAAGTAGAGAAAGTATTGGTTGTTGCAGCAACGCAAAAAACAAATGTTGAAGCACAGTAAATAGATATCTGGCAATGGAATGAAATCCAAAATAGAATCAATACAGCATAACAAATTATTGGGTGTGAAGTTGGAATGAAGAGAGAGGGAAATGACTGTAGGATGATGATGTGACAATGAGCAATAGAATACAGTGGAAAGGACAGGTAGTGGGAAAGGAAGTCAGCAAAATAGTCTGGATCAAATGATGATTATCTGCCGCATCTTATTTCAGGTCATTCATATTCACATATTTTATTCAGGATGGGGTTTTCATCTTTACTGTGTAAGTGCATAGAAAATGGAATGATCTTCTACAAGGTCCTATGATAAGCTAGAGTCAGAACTCTACCACTGGCCAGTTGAGCATAAAGGCTAGCAACTTCTTATTGCCCCTTGTAGCATTATTTCATTTTTAGTTCATAGAATTTGGTGGGCTGAAGACAATCCACACCTAACAAGCAATTGCATATGTTGTTGGAGACCATTTATGGAGCACACATGAAAGAAGAGCAATCGGGAAATAAAAACAGAAGGATAATGAAAATCAGGAAATGAACAGGAGTGAAGTCGAGGAGAGGTGTGGCAGAAAGTAGGTGGTTAGGTATAAGCCCTGGAAATTTATGTGAGGATAGGAAGCCACTGATTTTTCACAAATACAACCTTTATAGGGTCAATTTTCAGGTACTGGAGAGCAAGACACAGTGCTCAGTAGTGAAGATGTGCAGCCTCTTCTTTAAGATGCATCGTGACAGATGAAAAGAGGCAGGACAGAGTAACCAGGGCCAGGGAAGATCCAGACATGCTTTTTTTTTTGTACAATTCACTATCTGTAAGAAGGCTTGGTTGGTTGTGAAGGGGGAATAGGAAATGAAGGGTATGCATGAAGGAGAAAGGCGTAACCTTGCTAATACCGTAGATATGTTCATCATCTTTCTCACTGCTGTGACAAAAGAAGCAATTGAAGGAAAGTTGATTTTATTTTGTCTTATGGTTTGAAAGATACTAGTTATCTCGATGGGGAAGGTATGGTGTTGAGTCCTTGCTAACACCGAGTGGCTCAGGACGCAGAGAGATACTGTCCCCTGATGCAGGCCTAGAAACTCTTCTCAGAAGGCCCCTTCCCGCAGTGAACTTTCTCTAGCAGGGTCCTATCTCCTATAGACTCCAAAGTTCCCCACCAAGCAGCGTCAATAGCTAGGGACCATATTTCCAGATGTGTGAGCCCACATGAGGCACCTAAAACACACAGGATACTTGGTGGTTGTGCAAAGGCTTAACCTGCTTTGATCTTGTGAGCTGTGACACGGTGCGCTGTAGAGTGCTCTGAGCAGCCCTCCGTCACACCTAGAAAGTCTGTGTTACGTGACCTTCTATAACAGTGTATAATGTAAGCCTTTCATTTCAACTCAAGATTTCAGCCTTTGTCGTCTTCCTCCTGTCATCTTGCGTGTGTGTGCGGGAAGCCCCTGGGAAGTGCAGTACATAGTGGCTAGAATGTGTGAGGGGAGCCTTGGAGGCAGGAGAAAGAACGTGGGGCTGAGGTTTCAACACCCCCTTCAAGGGAGTACCTCCGGGACCTAACTTCTTTACGCTAGACCCCACCTTTTGACGGTTACATAACTTCTCATAGAGCTGAAGTGTGGGGCCATGTCTGCAACATGGGTGCTTTGGGAGGGCATTCCAAATTTGAACTGTTGGGGAGAGATCAAATCAACCCTTTATAATTTGAGCAGAATGTTCAGCTGGGTTCTGTTGGTATTTAAAATGTATCCATTAAGGAGAAATGTTGTATCCCAGAAATGACTCATCACTTAGTTCATTTATACTGTTACTAAATACCAAAGATTGTCATGCAAGGTTATGATTTTGTTTTGCATACATAAAGTAGTACAGCTTTAAATATATACATACAAGTTCAGTGGCTTGTGCTGGTTACCAAAATTGAGTTCCAATTTAAGCGGCAATTACAGCACAAGCATTTAGGAAAGCCGAGGGAGAGTATTATGAAGGTTGTGGGCTTTTTAGTCTAGCACATGCTGAACAGAATATGCAATAGCAAGAATATACATTTTACATAGTGTTCAGACATAGAGGCTGAGGTATAGTTTGATTCCATAAAAAGAGCAATGGAAACAATAAGAGCTTTGAAATCTGTGGCAGATACAAGAATATGAGGAATGAAGAAAAAAAGAAACAACAACAACAAAAAAAAAAACAACAAAACACAAGTACATAGAGAGTTGAGAAAGCTATGAAAGATAACAACAACAAAAGAATAGTGTTTTGGGCAGAGCACAGTGAATCTTATGAAAGAAGGGAGTGATAGAAAGACCTGGAGGGGACAGGAGCTCCACAAGGAGAGCAACAGAACCAAAAAATCTGGGTACAGGGGTCTTTTGTGAGACTGATACTCCAACCAAGGACCATGCACAGAGATAACCTAGAATGCCTGCACAGATGTAGCCCATGGCTGCTCAGTAATAGGAACAGGGACTGTCTCTGACATGAACTCATGGGCTGGCTCTTTGATCACCTCCCCCTGAGGGAGGAGCAGCCTTATCAGTCCACAGAGGAAGACAATGCAGCCAGTCCTGATGAGACCTGATAGACTAGGGTCACATGGAAGGTGAGGCGGACCTCCCCTACCATTGGACTGGGGGAGGGAAATAAGAGAAGAAGAGAGAGGGAGGGTGGGATTGTGAGGGGATGGGGATGGGCTATAGCTGGGATACAAAGTGAATAAACCGCAATTAATAAAAATACAATAATAATAAAAAAAAGAATAGTGGCTCTCAGGAGAAGGGAACAAATTGAATGTTCTACCCAATATTACTTTGTTCTTGTAAGAATAATTTGTAAAACAAACAGAAGAGGCAGGTGCCAGGGGACTTAGCAGGGCAGAAGATGGGGTGAGGATGGAACTTCCAGTAGTTAATGATCATGGCAACTCTTACAAAGGAAAACATTTATTTTGGGCACAGTTCAGAGGTTTAGTCTATCGTCATCATGGCAGGAAGCATGACAGACATGGTGCTAGAGAAGGAGCTGGAAGTTCTACACGTGCATCTGCAGACAGCCAGGAGAAGACTGGTAACCACTGGCCTGCCTTGAGTTATCTGAGACCGTAGAACCCACCCCTAGTGACACATTTGCTCTAAGAGCACCATACCTACTCCAATAAGGCCACACCTCCTAATAATGCCAGTCCTGAGTCTATGGGGCCATTTTCATTCAAACTCAACAATGTGGGATAACATAATTGCATACAGTCTCTCCTTTCCACAATTAACAATTCAGTATGGTTGGAAATATTTAAAATAATAATGATATAAATAACTAGAGAGTAAGACATGCATTAGAATATGCTTATGCTAATATAGCATATCTACACCTAAATAATAAACATATTCTGAATTTCTTTTTCTGAGAAAATGAAATGTTTTGTTTTGTAGTACCAACAGGCATAACAAATTTGAGGATTCCCCTCAATAGCAATGTGTGATGACCCCTGTGGCTCCTTGGATGAACAGTGATCCAGCCAAGCTTCCCTCCCAATGCTTTTGAGCTTTCTGATCTCTGATTCTCTATGAGAAACCCCCTTTCTGTTCCAGAAATGCCCCCTGCCCAAACAGATATTCCTCCACACTGACATCAGGTAAAGGTCATGTCCTTGAAGGCATTCTCTTCTGAGTTCTCACTTTTCTGACCCATATGTGACATGGAGGATACTTCTCAGAGTTCTCTCTTCCTCTCCTTCCCATTCTCCAACTCTCTTTCAATCCACCTCTGAATTTTTCATCCTCCTTCTTTGTCTAAAATAATTTTTGTTACTTTCTTCTGAAATTTAATGCCCCACAGACCACTGGATAAGGAATACATGCTATTGGTATCATGAAAGTTCCATTTTCTGAAATAAACCCCTAACTCAAAAGGCCATCTGGGTCCTAAGGGCATAGCTCAGAGGTAGAATGGGTTCCAGTCCAAGGTCTGCCAGTAGCTTGAGTATGCTCTAACACAGTGGCCTTGCCCAGCCCTCAGTGATGCACATTTCCAGATCCATGTAGGCCGACTCATGAAGGGGGAACTGAACTTGGTGCTAACCTTGCAGCATCAGGTTTGATCTTGTTATTGAAATAAATCACCAGCTCTCCCTGTCTGTTAGGTGCTTCAGCCATGACAAGGCACAATAGAGAAAAAGATTAATTGCTGAAGTGGAAAGTCCTTGCGGTGACAAGGACAGAAAAGAAAGGGGAAGGGGAAAGAAAGAAAAGAGAATACAAAGGAAAGAAATGAAATATAAGTAGATACAGATAGGTAGATAGATCGATGATAGAGACAGACAGACAGACAGACAGACAGATACTCTAGTTACTCTATTCTGCAATCTCTATTTATCTCAAATTTCAAAGTTTCACAGTATCAGGGCCAGGTTCTGACCATAAAACTCTATAGTCTAAACCATTAATAAAGGGAAAATTAAGAGTCCCATTTGTGTTACTGAAGAGCCTTGGCTAAAGCTGTGTGCTATGCTTTTCAACTGCTTAGGAGACCTGACACAGAATCCTTTGTCCTTTATCTCCTCTAATTCACATGAATACAATTTAATTCTACTCAGAGACCTTCAGCAAAACAGCCCTGTAATAAATTTGCAATACCACGGAGAATTGTTAAGTTGATTAGGAGATTCACCTCACTCAATGGCCTACTGTCCTAAGCAGGCACTGAAGAATGAAAAAGAATTTCTATATGGAAAATAACATGCCTGCCAGTTGCCTTCACTGAGTCTCCCAATGGCCCAGGGTCATCTTTTCCTTCCACAACTGTAAATTTTGGTGTCTAGTAAAGCGCAGGCGCAGTTAAGCTCCCTGCCTTAGTTAGGATTGGGCCAGTCACTATCTGGCAAATACCAGAGTTCTGTACCTACAAGGAAGCCCTTCATGACTCCAGAGAATATATGCTGACACAAGTGAGAGAATATGGACTAAAAGGGATTAGAGCCAGGAAGTAATTTACTGTCAAAGATGGCTTGAATGTATTTTGATGCTATTTTAGATACAAATAAATGGAATTGTGGAGGAAGTCATTCCAGAAAAGAAATGGTGATAAGAAAGACAAAGAGGAAGGAGGCCATGGCATAGAGGAGGAAGTCCAGAGTTACTGAACTCCTGAGCGTGTGGCTACTGTTGATAAGGGCATGCAGTGTCAAAGACTCCAATACCTCAGTGCCATCAGAGCAATAAGGCCTTCCTTGGACGAGGCTCAGAGGTTTGGCAATGACTTCCTCAGGTGTCCAAATATTTATGGCAAAACTTTGTACAGACAAAGTCCACTATACCTTTCCCTTCTCCACCCTGATATTTACTGCCTGTAGACAGCTGCTCTGAAGAGACTGCTCCTGCAGAGATCAGCTAAGCCTGCCCTCTGTATTCCTCTGCATGCCACAATGCCGCCTCCTTGTTCGCTGTGTGCAATAACCCCACCTCCCCGTTTAACTGTATGATAAACAGGCTGAGCTTCCAAAGTGCTATACCTCTCCATCACAGACCCCAGGGCACCCAGTTCCAGCTTGTTCGTCCTTGCATAGGTGTGTCTATCCTTTCTTCATTCCTTCAAAGTCCAAGCCAGGTCTAGTTCCTGAAGCCTTCCAGAAAAACCCCAAAGAAGGCCTTACCGCAGCCACCAGCACACTTGTAACTGGGTTCGTTTTTGTGAGGCTCCCTCTTCCCAGCAAAAAAGTCATGGGGCTTGAAACTACTCTGCATGTTCCAAGTCACGGTATATAGTCACACATGTTTAACTGAGTAGAGAAAAGTCATGCACTACTTCATTGATTCTATTATTGGCATTGATTCTTATTTGTCTGGTATCCAAAATCTTTGTTATGGAACCTTTCAGTTCCCCAATAAGAAGGTAGACTGCTCATCTTACCCCATGTCCGCTCAATTGATTATCTTTTTTAGGTGTATAGATTTCATTATGTTTATCATATCTTATAGGTCTATATAAGTGAGTATATCCCATGTTTGTCTTTCTCCTTCTGGGATATTTCACTCAGAATACAGATGGGATGTGCATTGAACGTATGACAGGAGTCTACTGAGCGCATCTGAAAGACTCTAACTAGCAGTGTTTTCAAAGCAAAGACTCATGACCAAATCTTTGGCAGAGTACAGGGAATCATAAGAAAGAAGGGGAGTTAGTCTGATGGGGAAAGGATAGGAGCTGCACAAGGACCAAATATATCTGGGCACAGGGTCTTTTCTGAGACTGACATTCAACCAAGGACCATGTATGGATATAACCTAGAACCTCCACTCAGATGAAGCCTGTGGTAGCTCAGTAACCAATTGGTTTCCCAAAGTGAGGGGAACAAGGACTATTTCTAACAGGAACTCAATGACTGGCTCTTTGGTCTCCCCACCCCCGAAGGGAGGAGCAGTCCTGTTAGGCCACAGAGGAGGGCTTTGCAGCCAGTCCTGAAGATACCTGATAAAACAGGATCAGATGAATGGGGAGGAGGTCCCCCCATCAGTGGACTTGGAAAGGGGCACAGTGGAGATGAGGGAGGGAGGGAGAGAAAAAAAAAAGAAGGTAGACTTCACTTTACACCTATTACCTTTGGACTTCTCTGTGTGATTGGCTTTAATGAAAAAGATTTTTTTTCTGTTTAGATGAGAGTTGTTGTAATCCAAGGCGAAACTTAACATTCTGCTAGCCATACACTTGCTCTCCAGACACAAAGGAATGGTCAGAAGAATGGATGCAATGTGGAGCATGAAGGCTTCAGAAGCAATTGCACAGAGATGGCGATTTAAAGAGTATAATGCCGAGTGTGCTTGAAAGTGTCAACTTAAAGGTAGGCAATCAAGTGAGGAAAGAGTAATTGATGGACAGTCTTAATAATCAAATAGAACAGTTCACATTTCAATAGAACTTGAAGAGAAAACAATGTCAGTGGTGCTGGTGAATAATCTAAACCAGAATCCGGTGCCCTCCACAATTACATAGTAACCCTGACTATCTAACATATGAAAACATCTTTACTCCTGAGCAAGCCTTGGGTGTTAAAATTCTACACCTGTGACTGACTGCAGTGTATAGACACAATCTATAAATATTTGTACACATGTAAACAAATTTGGCAATGTTCTAAAAATAAAACCCAAAGAAACAAACAAAAAGACACTAAGCAAAAAGAGAGGACCTGAATTCATAAATGCATTAACAGAAGGTCCACCTTCCTTGGCTTTTCTTACTCACTCCTTTCACTAATAGATACTTTCAGCCTTAATGATGATAACCCTGAGTTTTCTAGCTGTTCATTTCAAGCTGACCATGTGAGAGTCTCAGCTTGCAGAAATGAGAAAGCTTCATTCCTTAAGACAGGAATCCCATATGGTGATAAGCACACAAGATCATAGGAGTGAAAGACTTCACAGTGTAGATTCATACTTCAGTGTTAAGCTCAAACTCAGTTTTCAGTGAGGCTCACCTAAGGGATGATTTGGGTCTCTGTTAAACATGTGGGGTCTTCTAGTTGGATTTAGTGTGATAGAATGATTTTTAAAAAGCAAGATGGGTAATACAATTCTATTTAAAAAGATGTCTGTAACCAAACTGGAACTAGTAGATAGGACAGTAGAAACAAAGAAAGACCAAAGGAGAGACAAACCATTTGTTTTCCCACCAAGGAGAACTTTATTTTAAACAGAACTGCTTGTACAGCTATGAGCACACCATGAAAATGTAAGGTATCCTCAGAAGTCAGTTTTATAGACCTTACACTTCATGACATTGCTCCTGTAACCATTGGTTCTATCTATTTCTAAAACAGTCTCCTGTCACTTTTCTGGCTTAAGACAGAAGAGTTTGTTTATTTTTCAGCAACTTTAATTCTTTCTTCCCCTGAAGTGATACATTTTTCTAAAGGAAACCTATTGAATTGCTTATTTGGAGATTTTTTTTTTTATGGTAGCAATCAAAAGAGTTTAATCAAGGTAAAACCCCAGATTTAAAAACGGAAGAAGCAACTTGTTTTTTTTTTTTTTTTTTTTTTTTTAGGTTATTAACTCTTTTATGGCAGTTGCATCATTGAGAAAATGTCTTTCCTTCTTTTTTTTTTTCTGACAAGACCTTAAACTTCTAAGCCTCCTTAATTGTGAAACTGTGTATGTGCTCAGAGATGACATCTTTCTCCGGAGCTCATAGTCATCAAGCAGATCAACCATTGCAGTTACTAAGATACCAGACAGTCACTTAGCCAGGAGGGAGGCAGAGACCAAAATTAAGATACCCCTGCTAAGAAATGCATCCCACAAACAAAGCAGGCAGATGAAAATTCATGTCCCCAAAGGAGCTAATGGCTTCCTAGTCTGTTCCCAAATCACCCAACCCTTCTCAGCTGTTTCTTTGGAAGCATAATCTGGTATCCTTTTAAAACTCTTTATATCCCCTGCTGCTCCATTTTACAATATCTCATTCATGGAGCCTACTAAATAAACATATGAATAAATAAATGGATGTGAAGAGGACATTAATATGTGATCAAAGCCACAAGTAACTCCCTACTGTACTATTGTAGTTCTTTATGTGATGATAAGAATCAGTGAGGAAGATGGAGACCCGGAGACCCAAAGAACCATTTACTCTGAAGTGCTCTTAGGAGCACTGCTTTTTTTCTGAACAAGTAAGAATACCTGGATAAGCCACAGAGAACCAGTGCATTCAACATCTTACATACAACTAAGGTGCAGCTAGAAATGCATAGGAATTACTAAAATGCCCCTCCCCCACACACAAAAGAACACTCTAGTAAAAACATTTGCTAAAGTATTATTCCTATAGATTGGAAGCAATAGGAGAGAGCCTAATTAGCTATGTAGTTTAGATCAGCTAATGTCTTCTACGGAATGTCATAGTCACGTGACTTTGTTATATTTAGATATTATGAATGGCAACCACATCATTGAAAGCTATTCGGTAAATGGGGCTGGGGCTGTTGAGTAAAAGCGTCAGCATGTAAAGGTCCACTTTTGGGCTCAGTGCTCCTCACTTAATCTCTCAGCTACAGTGGCACCAATGAGAGCGCTGTGGAAACAGCCCCACACTGTGCTGCAGTGAAGCCAGAAATTGGCTTCTCAGTTCAGAGCGTTGTTGGAATATTGGATTAGAAAAGTGACTTAGTATGAGATTAATACACGGCAGTTTAAAGCATCATGTTGTTCTAGTCATACTCCGTAATTCAGATTCCATCTTTGGTCACTTATTACAAACTTCCAGTATCCTTGTTCCCCATAATATAACTTTACATGATTTTAAATACATCTCTGCATACTGTCCTTCAGGAGGAGACAGCAACTCTCCTTTTGTATCTTCTATAACATTTTCACCACTAACCTAACAGAGTGCTTGAAAAAAGCCAAATTACACTGGAGGGATGTGAGAAAAACAAATTCTATAATTCTCAAATATAGTGCATTTAAACGTTAAAACTATTGTCTCTCCTCATTTATTTATTTTAAGTTTTCAACTATAGTTTACCATTCCCTTTGCCTGGCACCTCTTGACTTTAAGTGCACTCGTAATCTAATCGTACAAACCCCATATTCAAAATTAGTTTTATTTTTTAGTGCAAATCTATTTAATGCAAGTTTAGATAAGTTCCATTTGATTGGAATTGACAACTGACATATTTGGATCAAAAATGGTACACAGCAAGTAGATAGTTTTAATTACATCTGCTACATCTGGATTCCATGAGGGAGAATGAGAGGCAGGAAGTACCTGAAGGATACTGTGCACCTGACAACGAAGGCAGGGATTTCCACATGGTGCTTAGACCAGAGTCTGCTCTTCCCTCCAGAGTTATTAATTACCAATTGCTGATAGTATTCTTTGCTTTTCGTATGCAGCTCCAAAGATCCTAATATGAAAATTGCTATAAAATTAAATTCCTGATATTTTTACAGATTAGGGAAATAACAAGTCAGAATATTTGAATTATGTTATAATAGAGCAATAGTTGAAGTATGCGTATTAAAATTAAAATTTTAGCCATTTAAAGCAGTAAGGTAACACCTTGAAACTTATATTATGGCTCTGATATAAGAATAAAATAATCTAATTTTTGAGAGCTAAATAATATATTCAGTCACTGTTAAGATGGGAAGGAAACCTAAACAACAGTTGTCTCACTTTTTACCCAGCTATTAGTTCAGTACATATGATGTGGGGCTTGGGGCATCCCTATTTTAAGTTTCACAGATAAATGAGGGGTACTTCCAAAAGCTAGTGGTCTCAGATCTTAATATGAGAGCTGCTAAACAAATACTGAAATCTTTAGAAGCTGCTGCTTCATATGTTTCATTAAATTCCAACAAGGAGTAAAAGGACCACTCATATGCTTGACATGGCATTTTCTTTCTTTCCTATCTATCTATCTATCTATCTATCTATCTATCTATCTATCTATCTATTTATTATTTACAGTTTATTCATTTTGTAGCCTGGCTGTGGCCCTCTCCCTTGTCTCCTCCCAATCCCACCCTTCCTCCTCTCCTCCTATGCCCCTCACCTAGTCCACTGATAGGGGAGGTCCTTCTCTCCTTCCCTCTGAACCTAGCCTGTCAGGTCTCATCAGGACTAGCTTCATTGTCTTTCTCTGTGGGCTGGTAAGGCTGTGCCCCCATTAGGGGGAGGTGATCAGAGAGCCTTCCACTGAGTTCATGCCAGAGAGAGTCCCTGCTCCCCTTACTAGGAAACTAAGTCTATAGACTACATCTGAGCAGGGGTTTTAGGTCCTCTCCATGCATGGTCCTTGGTTGGGGTATCAGTCTCTGCAGGGTCCCCAGGGCCCAGGGTGGGATTTAATTCCATTAGAGTATATAATTAAAATACTTGAAATATAACATCATAGAATACCAAATACACTGGACCCTAGCAATTGCATTGAGTTAGTGCCCAGAATTCTACTTTATATCTGTTGTGCTACTTCCTTTTCTATCCCTTTTCTAGAGCAACTATTATTTCTTTATTATTATTATTATTAATATTATTATTTACAATTTATTCACGTTGGATCATGGCTATAGCCCCCTCCCTCATCTTCTCCCAGTTTCATCCTCTCTCCCTCTTCCTCACCTTTTCCCCTCCCCTAGTTCACTGATAGGGGAGGTTTTTCCTCCCCTACTATCTGACCCTAGCTATCAGGTGTCATCAGGACTGTCTGGATCCTCTTTCTCAGTGGCTTACTAAGGCCCCCAAACTAGAGAGTGGTGATCAAAGAGCAGGCAATAGAGTTCATGCCAGAGTCTGTCCCTGGACCCTGAAATAAACCCACATAGCTATGGATACTTGATATTTGACAAAGAAGCCAAAACCATACAATGGAAAAAAGATAACATCTTCAAGAAATGGTGCTGGTCTAACTGGACGAAGAAAAATACAATTAGATCCACACTTATCACAGTGCACAAAACTAAAGTCCAAGTGGATCAAAGACTTCAACATAAAACCAGACACACTAAACCTGTAGGAAGAAAAAGTGGGAAGAGTCTTGAACTCTTTGGCACAGGACACAACTTCCTGAATAGAACACCAACATCACAGACTCTAAGATCAGCAATCAAGAAATGGGACTTCAAGAAACTGAAAAACTTCTGTAAAGCAAAGGACACTGTAATCAGAACAAAATGACAGCCAACAGACTGGGAAAAGATCTTTACCAACCCTACATCTGACAGAGGGCTACTATACAGAATACATAAGGAACTCAAGAAGTTAAACACCAACAAATCAAGTAATCCAATTAAAAAATGGGATTCAGAGCTGAACAGAGAATTCTCAGCAGAGGTATATTGAATGGCAGAGAAACACTTAAAGAAAGACTCAACACCCTTAGTCATCAGGGAAATACAAATCAAAACAGCCCTGAGATTCCATCTTACATCCATCAGAATGGCTTAGATAAAAAACTCAAGTGACAACACATGCTGGAGAGGTTGTGGAGAAAGGGAGACTCTTTTCCATTACCGGTGAGAATGTAAACTAGTACAATCACTTTGGAAATCAATCTGGTGCTTTCTCTGAAAATTAGGAATAGTGCTACCTCAAGATCCAGCTATATCATTCCTGAGCATATACCCTAAAGATGCTCCACAAGTCAACAAGGACATTGCTCAACTGTGTTCATAGCAGCTTTATGTAATAGCTAGAATCTGGAAACAACCTAGTTATCCCTCTGTGATGAATGGATACAGATTGCAGTACATTTACACAATGGAATACTACACAGCAAAAACAACAGGGAAATCATGAAATTTGCAGGCAAATGGATAGAATTAGAAAAGATCATCCTGAGTGAGATGACCTAGAAGCATAAAGATACACATGGTATATACTCACTTATAAGTGGATATTAGACATATAATATAGGATAAACATACTAAAATTTATAGTCCTACAGAAGCTAAACAACAAGGAGGACCCTAGGGGAAATGCTTAATCCTTATTCAGAAGGGCAAACAGGATAGACATTGGAAGAGGGAGAAGACAGGGAACAGGAAAGGAGCCTACCACAGAGGGCCTCTTAAAACTCTACCCAGCAGGGTATTAAAACAGATGCTGAGACTCATAGCCAACATTTGGGCAGAGTGCAGGAAATCTTATGAAAGAAGTGGGAGATACAAGGACCTGGAGAAGACAGGAGCACCACAAGGAGACTAGCAGAGCCAAAAAATTCTGGGCCCAGGCAGCCTGTAAAGATTCATAAATCAACCAAGAACCATGTATTGAGATAACCTAGAACCCCTGCTCAGATGTAGTCCATGGGAAGCTCAGTCTGTATGAGGATCTCTATTAAGGAGAGCAGGGCATTTCCTACATATGTTCTCAAGGTTAGTGGGCACTACTCCCATTAGCATTTTTAACAGTGACACGATCCATCTTTTCTTTTGGCCGTCTTTACAGATACTTCTTCTTCATGCAGATTAATTCCTAGTATTCTCCAGGGTACAAAGCCTGCTCTCTCCTTATCCTAGATTGATCTGCTTAATGAAGTGTGTGCTGATTTTGCTCAGAAATTCTTTCTAATCTAGGCTTTTACTTCTTACAGTGACACCAAAAAGGCTCAACTCTGCTCAGCATGAAGTTATCTTCACTATCCTCAGCCTCTTCTAGCATAATACCTTTTCTGCTTCCTCTATTTCTATGCTTTTTAGGACTTTTTAACTTTTATCTTGACTACAGTGAATGCTAAAATCTTTTTTTTAAGGTTTTTATTTTTATTATCAAGGTTTTGTTGCTCTTCATTCTTTTACTGGAGAATCATTGTGTCCACCTGTATTACTGCCCCTCTAATAACTTTAATTTTACAAATATAACCATGTACATCTTCATATGTGCAATCTACGCTGTCCACATAATAACAAAATCAACCAATGATGTGTTTCTAAAAAATGTATTTCCATAATGAAGATGTACATGGCTAAAATCTTTTAATATCAGCGCACATCAAAAGAATAGCACTCTTGTTTGCCTCTGCAAGAAATAAGAAAACTAGAAGAGGCCAGAGGGAAAAGGTTGAAATCCTTCTAAATGACAATTCATACACAGTGAATTCACTGAGTTCCCACCCCTGGTGCCTCCAAAATAACTTAGCTACAAGCATTACAAGAGTAAAATTTAACCTGCCCAAAAGATTAGTGGCCACATGGAGAAAGGTTAGGATGGCCACTGATCAATGGGCTGTTGGATCTCTTCATAGTCTACATGTAATTTGTGGCATCTGCTAACGATGTGAGTAAGCACAGAGGTGTTTAGTCATTATTTCTAGGGAGAAGGTGTTATTAAATTCATAATTATTATTTATACAGAAATTTGGAAGCTGATGGGATAATATAATTATTTTCTGGCCTTTACTCCTCCCCTTGTGGAACAATGGATAGAAAATTATGTGAGTGTTAATAGACAGGTTATAGTGATTATTTTATATTGATACTGATATCAGAAAGACATTCAGGAAATGAAAACTTGTAAACTGTTGAGACTCTATAGTCACACGGAACATCTAATAGTTGTTTCTTGTTGTTTAATTATTATTATTACTATTAGTTTTCAGATAAGATTTCACTGTGTAGTCCTGACTAGTCTGGAACTTACTGTGTAGACTGGTCTACACAGTAAGTTTCAAACTCATGGACATCTGCCTGTTTCTGCATCCTAAGTGCTAGAATTAAAGCTGTGCACTGACATGCCCGACACTAATTGATTTTTAGATCACCTTATTTTTATTTAATATTCGTGAGTGTGTTGTTTGAACGTATATGCACTACAGATGTGCAGCGCCCACAAAAGCCAGAAAGGAGCGCTGGACCCTTGGGACCTGAAGTCATCCATGGTGGTGAGCTACCAGGTAGATGTTGGGAGGTCGAAACTGAATCCAGCTACTCTGCAGAAGCAGAAAGTGCTCTGGCCACCAAGCCATCTTACTAGTTTTACTTTTCATCTTATTATTAGAGACATATAACTGAGTACAACAAATCTGATATTTATACTGGAAGCTACGAGGCAGGGCAGGTTAGAACCCAGGGCCGGAGTAGTCTCAGCTGTGGCTTGGAAATCTTTCAAATGACTGAATCAGGGTTGGGCAGATTGAAATCAAATGTTTATAAACCTCTACCGTATCTTCAAGCAATGTTAAGGCAATTCCTACCTTCATGGTGAATAGATATATATGTAACAGTACCTACATTAACTGACACATCAAATGAGCTTTTATGAATTCTGTTCCTATTCTAATACGAATAAAACACATGACAGAACCTTCCCTGTTTTAAATCATTAGTATCCGGCAAAATTGGAAAAGCATATTACCATTTATTAAACACAAAGTGAATGTCATGTCTGATTTCCCTAGTGACATTTCTAAGGAGACAGTGGAGCTAGGTATGAAACTTTTGTTCTGGCATACTCTTGACAGCACACTTCCACAGGAGCTACTGCTCCATTTTCTCACCAGAGTCTCAGGAAGGGCTGATGTGAGACCGTCAGCTTACAAGGTCACAAAGTTCTGTCTCAGACAAGTTTTGTGGCTTATATTAAACTCTGCATATTAAGCAGTGGGCTTATTTATTGCCTCATTGATATTTGCTATGACTGAAGAACATAATTAAAATAAAGGGTAAACACATTTCTTTTAAATAGGCTGGTTTTCAGAGCTGGGATGCCGATTCAGCAGTCTAGAGCACACACTGCTTTTGCAGACGACCGGAGTTCCATTCCCACTACCCCCATGGGCACGTATACTCTGCTCTGGCATCATTTTAAAATTTGTTATTCCTAAGAACTTATCTGTAGTGGAATCTGACATTTAAAAAAATACCCTTCTGTTATCCATATATAGAAGCAAGGCATATTAGAGCCTCACACTGCAAAAGCTACCAAAGACATTTAGTTTTCATTCACTTACAGACACATTCCTGTAGGAGGTATTTAAGATAGTTGATAAAGTAGATAAGACATTATGATTTAAAGATATACATACTTTTTCAGAGCTTAAGGTAAAATTTTATTTAATTTATTAATAAAATACAAATTAATTTATCTAATTAAATTTTATTTAATTAAATTTTATTTAATGATAAATAAATCACCCTATGACACATCAATGTGCCTTGTACACGCATGTGTTTAACCTTGAAATCAAAAAAAGAAGTAATCCTCCCCTAGCCCCTCTCCCTAGTCTACTGAAAGGGAGAGCTCTCCACTGTTGCCATCTGCCCATAGCTTGTTAAGTCTCATCAAGACTTGGATCCTCTTCCTCCGTGGCCTGGCAAGGCTGCAGCGTCAGGGGCAAATGATCAAAGAGCAGGCAACCGAGTTCATGATAGAGGGAACGAGGGAGTTAAGAGAGGGGGCTTCAATTGGGATATATAATAAAAAACTATAAAAAATAAAATTAATAATCACAAAATGTTTTCCTCTTGAAAGCACAAAATAAAAAAGTAATCATCATATAATAAATAGAATAAAAATAAGAGTCAGTGTTTTTTGAACATGTAACATACCTGCTTATTCAACTAGAAGACATTACAGAAAATATCAAATATTCCCAGCAAATTTATGTAGGATCCACAGCTACAAATGAGATTGTCAGCACATGGATGCTAAGTGTGGGAGCCACAGTGTGAGCCAAGCGCTCTTAGTTTCAACCCCACCACAGAGCTGCCTACATCTCTGATTAACGTAGCCTTAGACACAGTTATATTTCTAAGTCTCAAACTTTGCAACGTCTCATTTTTTGCGTGTGTTTTGTTCAGTTTTTTTTTCTGTTGTTCCTGTCCTTTCTATTGGGAAAAGTTATTCAGACATCTTTAAATAATCATTTTCTACTGATTTCAAGTTTGGACAAAGGTTTGGATGCGAAAATTCTACAGTACGTTTTCTGGGAAGTGTAAAGTAAAACAAAACATTCAGTAGGCAGTGAGACACCTTATTCAGTAACTCCCACATTCATTCATTCATTTCAGGTGGATAGTAAGGAGATAAAGATGAGAAAAAGAGCAATTTTACCTTTCAAAAAATTTGCTATCTATTTGAAATGGAAAGCTAAACAATTATATAAATGATAAGGGAAAGATAATAATAAAAGATCCACATAGTATTAGCTCAAAGCTCAGTATTAGTTAAGGAAGAACAGATGCCTTCATGACACATGAGCAGAATAGCTTCAAGATGGCACCAAGATGAAGCTGACGACAGAAGTGTGTGTAAAACATTGATAACTTTTACTGCACATGCATGAAAAAAATCAGGTAAAGAGGTTGTGTACTTGAAATGTCAGAAGGCTGAGTAAGAACTTCACTTGGTTATTGCCAAGTTGATTATGTGGCATTCTCTGCAGTCAAAATCGTCTAATTTAATAGCTTACAGATACAGTGCTTATCTCATAAAAATACAAATTAGATTTAACATAAAACATTACCAATAGTGAAACAGACTAATAACCCCCAATGACCAAGCTGCTTTCTTAGAAACATAATGAGGTATTGATATGAAGTTCTCACATCCATGGAGACCATCACAGCTCCTGGGGGGATATTCTATGTCATTTTGATGGTATGCTGTCCCAAACTCTATTCCCATTTAAAACTTGTAGCTGGCAATGAAACAGCCTGTGTGCAGCTGTCACAGAGTGACAATGTTGAGAGCTCAAATGCATGTGACAGAGGCACCAGATATGGGATGACCATGGAATAAATGACATGAATATTAAAAGCTTTAGGCACGCGCCATTCTAAACAGTTATAATTTACTTGACTATCACGTTTTGTGATTATATTTGACAATACAAACATGAAAAAATTTGAAAAATAAAATTTCAAATATTAGGATAACCATATACTAAAGCAGCCCCATAGCTATGAAGCCAAAAGGGGATTCAAACGTGGCTTTTTTTTTTTTTTTGGTGTCATTACCTCTGCATTAAGTGTGAAGACATGCAGTTCTGTCTCCTCATATTTGAAGAAAAGGTGGGGTGTGTTTCCATTTTGGAAACATCCTCACGAATGTAAATGTTCACATTCTCCTTTCCTTTGCTCAGTGTAGAGTCTCTCCCAGGGCATTTCCTCCTGACACCGTCTAAAAGCTGCTCCGTCTCTGGGGGCTGTCCCTTGATTACAAAGGAAGCACAGATTATTTCAGCTTCTTAGCTTACTCATTCCATTTTGTTACATGTGGTGTCTGTCTGCTTAAGTGTTTCCATATTCTTGGTTCCTTGTTCAAGGGACTGGATGTGATGCACATGGGAAGCAACACAGAACAAAGTTTTATTAAGAGCAAAATCTATGTGCAAGTTATACACACACTGCCACAAGAGGCAGCAGGCTGTCTGGCTGAGAGCGTCCTCAGAGGCTCCAGTTGTTATTTGGGGGCTCAAGAGAAGGAGGAGTTGGTAGCTTTGAGCATAGTTTAGGTCTTCCACTCTTCTGATTGACGGATGAGTCATGTAAGCTTTTCTCCACTCTATATGACCCTTTCTATGATTCATTCAATGTAATGCATATGAATGACCAATCATGGACAGAAGGTATATAACAGATTCTCTCTAACATTTCATTGAGAGGTCCCCCTTTAGCTTACTGCAAATGCATCCCCAAACCAGTACAGACCAGACATGCCTTCTGATTTAATGTCCCAGACGCATCTCTAAAAGTGTCTGGATAGAAGTGCTATATTATTAAATAACAAGAGCTTGCTAACGGTGTAAAAAACACTGTCGTCGTCTAAAGCAAAGCAGTACAGAGGCAGTTTGATAAAGGCGGTGGTGGAGGTGGCTTGGTTGGCAACAGGTTCCTACGTGCATCGCTCAGAAAGTAATGTGTTTAGTGCCAAGCCAAGCAGACCCCCCAGTTGCTATGCTATTCTCTCTTCTTGCCTCCTTTAGCTGTGAAATTTCAACCCAGGACTCTGCTGAGACCTCTCTACTTAAACAACAAACCCAGTAGCTTTTCCAACTGTGGGAGAGGCTAGCTCATCTATGCAATGAGGACAATTAACACTGCAGGGGCAATTTAAATGCTTAGGTTTCTATTTTGGCTAGCGTGGGCTTTGATTAGATTGTTCCATCACAGTGAAATGTCTGATGAAAAGAAAGAAAGAAAAAGGGAAGAAGTCTATGCTTGCAAGGAAGACTTTGTCTGGATGAGACTGTCAATTTTGTCAGTGTGCTTGTTCCCATTTCATTCAACTATGATACTTAAGCAGCACCAGGGAATCTTTGCCTCGTATAATCCTTGTTTTAAATAATCTATCTCCTCATTTACAGATTCTTCTACTTTTCTATCTTCCTTCAGAAACAACAAACAGCAGCAACAACAAAGGATGCAGAATGAAACTGTTGCCAGTTTCTGTAAGAAAGACTTAAAACGGTTGCAAGCAGTAATAGGGATAGCAGGAAAACTGCCCCGGGAAGATTAATAATGGCATTCTCACTTCTGCAGTCCACAGGGAGTGTTAGAAGTTTTCTCTATGTGTATTTAGGAAACTGCAATAAGGGTTATTACTTTTTCACATTGCCCTAGGTCAAAAACTCAATGTTTAAAATCAAAGACAAGTGAGGAAGATGATGGCCCTCTCTCCTATGAATGGCGTCCTGGAAATGAAACTGTCTCTCAAGCTTAATTTGAGCACCCTTTTGAAATACCATGGGAAAAGATTGAGGAAATCTAAGAAATTTACTATCTGAATAGCAATAAAAGAAACTTTTTTTTCCAAAACAATATGATGAAATAAGCAAATGGAAAATCAACCAATTCCTCACGACTTACGTTTGAGCAGAACAGGTGTCACACATCGAGGTCCCTTCCCCTTGTCTCAACCTGTACTTCCCGTTCATAGCCTCTCTGAGAATGGCCACCACACCATTCTTATCTTATCTTATCCAGTCAGTCTTCTTCACTGGTCACTTTTATTTTGAATCTTATATGTTGGAATGTCATCCTCATTCTGTGAAGTTTTCATATTGGTTTGATTTTTCTTAGACAATTTTATCTTTGATTAAAGCTTTAATGAGTCATTAACAGTTTCTCAATTTTGTTTTCCTCCAGACATGATTCTCCACCTAAAATGACACTTTCACATACACTGCAGGGCTTCAACCCAGAGCACACAGTTATTTTCCAATTAACATGGACCTACTGTCATCTCTCAGACCTGCCACACCCATATCACATAAAGCACTTAATGCATTAAAAATCCTCTGCACTCATCGTAAAGCACTTTCCTGATCCAGCATTAAATCTCTCAAGTTGACCTCTGGAACCACTCATAAATCCATTCCTTTCTCCTTTTTACCAGGATAATGAAGCGATTTACATGCAAGTCTCTTCTCTCAGAATGAATCTATGGTGTCCTACTGGCCTTCTTGGCTTCACCCCACCCTCTGGATTTTTGCTAGTACCACCTATGGAACACACCTGCCTCCTAAGTTCTGATGAGCCATGCTTCCAAAACAAACCAAACTTTGACCATAAAATATTCATAGTTTCTAACCCAATACCCATTTTCTAATACAGAAAGTTCCCTAAACACAGTGGACACGCAATCCACACCTGCTAAGTGCATATGTGAATGGTTGTGTTTTCATTTGGTTTAGCATTTCTATACCATAAATATTTTTTTTCTCAACAAAACAAGTGAAA
Source organism: Meriones unguiculatus (assembly GCF_030254825.1). Classification (NCBI taxonomy): domain Eukaryota; kingdom Metazoa; phylum Chordata; class Mammalia; order Rodentia; family Muridae; genus Meriones; species Meriones unguiculatus. Next base: position 132,818,199 of record NC_083354.1, read on the forward strand.
ATCATCTCAGACCTTTATTCTGAAATTAAGCAAAACTCATGCTGTCTTCTGAAGCCTGTCAAAGATAGAATGACAAACACATATCCTCTGAGCCATGGATTTTCACTGTCACAATTACAAATGATCCCCTCATTGTTTCACCTGTTTTGGAAAAGTGTAATGGAACTATGAATCTTCCCTCTGGCTTATGATGAGAAATAACGGCAGGAACAGAGCTAATAGGCAGGAGGAGACCATGCTTTGCACACTATGTTACAGAAGACCCAGCTTTGGAACAATCCAGACCATTCTTCTCCCTGTTCCCTCATAGAAGGAGTTGGGCTTTCCATCTCCAGGTGAGGTAAGAGAAATGTAGAATTTGTATGAAAGGTGGTAGGGTGATGACAATGACACACAGCAGTTTCTTTGTCCTGGCTGTGTGAGAAAGGCTATTACCACCATGTCCCCATCCCAGAGAATTTCTAGCCACAGCTGGACGCACAGCTGTAAGAACACTGTGATGTTGCCGTACAACTGGTCTGCTGTGACAGGGAGTCCAAAGATGAGCTTCAGCACTGGCTGATACAAAAAGGACGGGTGGAGACCTAGGTTCCCGCATTCTAGATCTTTAAGAGAGTGGAGAAGAATTAGTATTCACAACAACAAGGAAGGCAATGGACCCGTACTTATCCTAGGGGATCAGACAAAGTTCATTGTTCATTTGCTATATTCATCCTATGAAATCCTTTCTCTTTCTGTTAATCAACTTGTTCTGGATCAGAAAGCTTGTGAGTGGAGATTTATGACTTGAACCTAGAATGTCTACCTCAAAGTTAGCATAACTTAGTATGATGCGTACTGTCTCTACGTGACAAGCCCTGATAAGGCTGCTTAGGGCAGGTTCTGCATGTCCTACATGCAGAGGGCAGGAAGAATTCAACTGTAATTTTGGTGGCTTTTCTTCTAATGTATTACTCTACTCAGTACATGAAATTCAAATTCTCCCCACACTAGTGTGTAAAGAGCCTTTAAGACTTTTTTCAAAGCAAGTAATCACTAGCATTGGATAGTTTCTCCTCCTACAGAAAGAAAGGCATAAAAAAGAAGTTGAGATCATGTGTAAACAGTTGCATATCATCCTATTTAAGGCCAATATAAAGCTGATTAACTTAAAAAACAAAACAAAACAAAACAGGTGTTTGTGTATCCAAGTTGAGTTTCACTGTGGCCGCTGAAAAGAAAACTTCAGTAATAAAGACATATAGTGACCCCAAGAGCCAGGGGACAATGTTAAAGTAACTTTGACTTGTCTGATGCAATTGTCATCTCTGAGGCTTAATGCCTCCATTTGCTAATTTAGGCACAGTCCTGGAAGCTTCTAGCCTCTGTACAATCTAATCTAGGCCTAGAATATTTTCAGCCTCTGAGACTTACTGCTGAATAAGCTTGCACTTACTAGTTCTTTTTGAACTCTTACTGGCTGGTTTAATTCAACTGGTCTGGCTCAAATTCCTCTCCTAGCTGAATGATTCAATCCGGCTTCTCTCTCAGCCTCTGGCTGAATTGTTTTGCTTGGTCTTATACTACCTTTAATATTATGTTCTAATCTTCTGGCTCATTCTCATTCTCTGACTCACTCCGTCTTCAGCTGTATCTAGGTTGTTCTCTCTTCAATCTGTCTCTGTAAAACTGTCTCTGAATTCTACAAACTGAACTGCCACAGACTCACCTCCACTATACTGCCTTTCAGCTCACTAACTTTACCAAACTGCCTGAAGAGAACTGACTAGAACTCAGAAACCTGCATGCCCCTGTCTCCTAAGGGCTAGGATTAAAGACAGGAACTTCCATGTCTAAACCTAAGCGTTTCTTTACTTGAAACTTGCTGTGTACCAGGCTGGCCTAGAACTCAGAGATCTGCTTGGCTCTGTCTCCTGGGATTAAAGGCATGTCTGTATTCTAGTTAGAGTAGCCATGTTGCTGGATTAAAATTCCTCTACAGGTTAATGTGCATTTATGTGCTGGAGTTTTCATAAAAAATGTTCCAGAGGAACCATGTGAAAGCCTGAATGAAGGGATCATCCGGCTCATCTGTCAGCAAACTTCATGTGAATGCTTCATGAGCATCTCTCTACTTCCTCACTGTGTAGAACACAACAGCAACCTGTGCACAAGGTGCCCGTTGGGACTCAGTTAGCCAAGGCCCACTCTGTCTCCTCTCTTGAGGAAGCTGGACCACCTTATTATTAACCCCCTTGCTTTGGATCTGGCCCTGGCAGAATAAAGCTCTATATGAAGCTCACTGGGAACTAGCTTTCAAGGATGCCTCCTGTTGCCTGATTGCTTATCTCTACAGAGACATAAAAAAGTAGATGCCAAAACTTCTTTTTAAGCATGGAAATATGTAAGAGGTAATGAAAAAGAAGACAAAAGAAGGCGGTAGATAATTATCCCCAATTAGAGCAAAGCTTCGTGTAGGAAAAGAAGTTGCCAGTCTGGAGGTAGTCACAGGGAGAGATGTACAGTCTGATCATGACCTCCTGTAGCATATTTTTAGGAAATAGAAACAACAAGAACATTTTCTCTAGGGAGAGAAGCTGAGCTACATTAGAAGTTATAACGGATTTATTGGACACATAGAGAAGTGCAGGTGCGAAACCGCCACTCAGACAGAGCAGGTCCACTCTGTAGACACAGTCTGTGGTTTAAGTAAATGGGAGCTTCAGTTTGGTGTAACATAGAGGCATACAATTTAAGAGGTTTTTTTTAAATAATAGATGATTTTCGTCACATCAAACATTCAGTCTCAACGTGTATGGTGGTTTCTTGGATTAACACACACTGGCATGTGTTTTGTAGTCAAGGAACTAAAAGTGGAGTCGTTTTTAACCCTTGGTTATTTTTACTGATGTGCAGACAGATTTTTCAAAGGTTCTCCTGTAAATTTTCCTTATTTTTAATTAGTGATTAAATCAACAGATACTTACTCAATGATGTCTTGCAACTCTCCCCATTCTAGTTAATGATGGATGAACACAAGTATAATTTAGCTAAAATGCTCAGCTACCTTACAGATCTAGTTAGGCTGACAGAATAATCAGTGTGCAATGTGGATGTTTAAGGATAGAGTGATGCAAAAGAGTTTTTATTTCTGTCCTAGATGGATATCTGAAAATGCTGACGTCTCAGTGAGAGCTGTACGTGAAAGGCATCTTACAGCATGACAAGAAGAGGTCACAGACAGAGGGCAAAGGACCCGGTATTCAAATGTTCCAAAGTGTCACCCAACAGATTCAAAGCTTTAACTAACAAAACTGCACCCTCTTGCCGCTCTGCTCTCTCACATCTGATCCTCACTCTTGTTCCCCTCCCCACACCCCATCCCACCCCAATCCCACTCTTTGTCCACCATACACTTCTGAACGGGATTCAAGTACCCTCCCTTGGGCTGTCCTTGTTACTTTGTGTCTTTGGTTCTGTGGATGGTAGTAAGGTTATCCAGTATTATATGGCTAATACCCACTTGTTAGTGAGTACATACCATGTGTGTCTTTCTGGGTCTGGCTTACTTCACTCAGGTTGGTCTTTTCTAGTTTCATCCATTTACCTGCAAGTTGCATGATTTCCTTGGTTCTAATAGCTGAGTAGCATTCCACTATGTAAATATGCCACAATTTCTCTATGGGAGGCAAGAGTGCTAGGAGAGAAAACGGAAACCGTGCGGGAAGCACATCTTTGAGATAAGCTGGAGACCTGTGACACAGTAGGCTCCTGGGAGGATATAGGAATTACTCTAGCTGAGACTCCTAATTGTGGGGGACATGGATACTGAAGGGGCCACCTTCTACCCATGCAGGGCTTCCAGTGGAGGGAGAAGAACACCAACCGACCCACGAAACCTTTGACCCAAAATTTACCCTACCTACAGGATGTTCGGGGGCAAAGATTGAGCAGAGAATGGGGAAATGGCCAACCAATTACTGCCCCAAGCTGAGACCCACCCCACAGGAGAAAGCCAACCCCTGAAACTATTAATGATTCTCTGCTATGCTTAAGGAGAGGATCCTAGCATGACTGTCCTCAGAGAGGCTCTGCCCAAAGTGGAATGAAACTAAGGATCACAGCCAACCATTAGGCAGAGCTAGGGGAGTCTTGTGGAGGAGTGTGGGAAGGATAGAAGGTCTCAGAGGAGGCAAGAACTCCTCAAGAAGCCTAACAGTGTCAACTACCCTAGGCCCATAGGGGCTCACAGAGACGGAAGCATCAACCAAATAGCATGGACTGCACCTAGGCCCAGGACACATATGTAACTCACTGGCAGCTTGGTACTTATGTGGTTCCCCAAGCAAGAAGGGGAATGGGATCATGTCTGACATGGACTCTGTTGTCTGCTTTCGGATCACTTTCCCCTAGCTGGGCTGCCTTGTCTGGCCTCAGTAGAAGAGTGTATAATAAGTCCTGCTTTGCCTTGATGAGCTGGGGTGTGTTTGTAAGGGGCTCCCCTTTTCTGAGGAGGACAGGGGAAAAGGTAGAAGAAAGAGAGAGGGTGGGACCAGGGGGAGAGAAGGGGGGCATTTTGAAATTAATAAATGAATAAATTTATTTAAAAAAAAAGAAAACTGTTTTTGCTAAGCTGCCCAGGTGATCAGAAATTTTGTCCATTATTTCACGAGTTTGTAAAACCAGTTATTACTCTTTATAATACTCTTTAAAATATTTCCTTTTAAATAAAAATGGCAGCCTACACAATGCAAAAAAAAAATCTTCACCAATCCTACATCAGACAGAGGGCTGATATCTAAAATATATAAAACTCAAGAAACTAGATACCAACAAACCAAACATCCCAATTAAAAAAAATGGAGTGCAGAGCTAAACAGAGGATTCTTGACAGAGAAACCTTTAATGGCTGAGAAGCACTTAAAGAAATCTTCAATATCCTTACAGAAATGCAAATCAAAATGACTCTGAAGTTCCACATTACATCTGTCAGCCTGGCCAGGATGTGGAGAAAAAGGAACACTCCTCCATTGATGGTTGGAGTGCAAACATGTACAACCACTTTAGTGTTCAAGTTGTTGGTTTCTCAGAAAATTGAGAACAGCTCCACCTCAAGACCCAGCTATACCACTCCTAGGCATATACCCAAAAGATGTTCCACCATATCACAAAAACACTTGTTCAACTATGTTCACAGCAGCTTTATTTGTAATAGCCAGAAACTGGAAACAATCCAAATGTCCCTTACCAGAAGAAGAATGGAAAAAGAAAATGTGGTACATTTATACAATGGAGTACTACTCAGCTATTAAAAACAAGACACGGGGAAGTTTTGTTTGTTTGTTTTGGAGACAGGGTTTCTTTGTGCAGCCTTGGCTCTCCTGGACTCACTTTGTAGACTAAGCTAGCATCAAACTCAGAGGGATCTGCTTGCCTCTGACTCATAGAGTACCAGAATTACAGGCATGCACCACAGTGCCTGGCTGACATCATGAAATTTGCAGACAAATGGATGGAACTAGAAAATATCATCTTGAGTGAGGTAACTCAGACACAGAAAGACACATATGGTGTGTACACACTTATAAGTGGATATTAGCCATATAGTACAGGATAACCATGCTACACAATCCACAGACCCAAAAGAAACTAACAAGAAGGGCTCAAAGAAAAGTGCTTGAATATCATTGAGAAGGGAAAATAAAACAGTCACCTGGAGTGCCTGGAGGGAGAGCACTAGATAGGAGACTCGGTGAGAAGGAGAAAAAGAGGGATCAAATGTGGGGAGGATGTAGAGAGAGGGAAATGGACTCAGTGTGTGTTACCTCTGGAACAAGCTAGAAGTCTAAGATAATGGAAACACCCAGGAATCTGGGAGAATGACCCAAGCTAAGACTCCTAACGATAGGGGATATGGAACACAAAATGGTCACCTCCTGTAACCAGGTAAGACATCCAATGGAGGGTTACCATCTCAGCCACAAAACCTTCAACTTACAATGTTTCCTGCCTATGAGTGTGTCAGGTATACAGAGTAGAAAGTGAGAGAATGGTCAGCTAATGACTGGCCCAACTTGAGTCCCATGCCATGAGAAGTTGCCCATTAATTTTCTGCTATACCTACAGAAAGGAGGCTAGCTTAATTGTTATGTGAATGGTTTCACCCAACTGATAAAAACATATGTAGAGATCCACAGCCAAATATTAGGCGAGGCTCAGGAATCTCATGGAAGAGGGGGAAGAGGGATTGAAAGAGGCAGAGATGTCAAGGACACAAAAAGAAAACTTACAGGATTAACTAACCTGGGCCCATAGGGAATCACAGAAATGGAACCTCCAAAAAGAGATCATCCAAGGGATGGACCTAGCTCCCCTACATGTATGTAACAGATGTGCAGCTTGGTCCTCATGTGGGACCTCTAAGAGCAGGAACAGGGCTGTCTCTGATGCTGCTGCCTGCCCTTGGGTCGCTTTCCACTAACTGGACAACCCCATCTAGCTTCAATAGATGAAGATGCACCAAGTCCTACTTTACATGCCAAGGCCGTTGACTGCAATAGGATGTCTCCCCTTCTCTCAAGAGAAAGGGAGGAGACATAAGGGAAAGGGGGCAACAAGAAGAGACTAGGAGAAGATTGCAGAAAGTTTCAATTGGGATGTAAAGTTAATTAATTGATTGACTGATTAAAATATTTGAAAATGATTGAATTGTTATTCAACATGTATATATTTTTTCATGTCACTATTCCCTAAAGAGTTACGTGTAGCATCTACTTATCTATCACTAACATTAAATTAGGCATTAAAATTCTTCAAGATAATTTAAAGACAGCAAAGGCATCATTTGAATAAAATAGGGAGTCTTTCAGTGGAAAATTCTGTAAGCTTGACATCAATTACAGTACATAAAGGTGGCTGCCCATTCTGAGAAAATATCAAATAGGAGACAATATGTCAAAAACTTTTGTAAATGTTTTTACCTCCTTGGATGATTGGATGAGATAAGAGCTGTACTCGAGCTTTAATAATACAAGACTTAGGCTGAGCCCAGAGCATTTCTATCTAACTGTCACTACACCTAAACCTGGAAGCTTCTAGCCTCCATACAGTCTAATCTTCTGAAAGCCTGGACCTGAAGGCTTCAGGTTCTAGCTTCCACCTGCTAACCTAGGCCTAGAATGTATTCAGCCTCAGAGACTTACTGCTGAATATACTCACCCTTTCTAGTGCTTTCTGAACTCTGGCTGGCTAGTTAAACTCAGCTGCTCAGGCTCAAACTCCTTTTGAGGCTGATTGATTCAAGTTGGTTTCTCTCACTTCTGAGTGAATTACTCTGTTTGGAAAAACTGCCTCTGAACTCCAGATACTGAACAGCACAGAACTGTACTGTCCTCCTTAACTCCACTTTACTGTCTCCATGAACTCCCTGCTTTCTCTCTGTGCTACTCCTAAGTAGCTTTTCTGTCTGTTCTCAGGACAGTTGGGTGTATCCTATGTCTGACTCTTTCTGTCAAATCTTTCTCTGAGTCATCACTTTTTCTGTCCCTCAGTTAGACATCATTGTTTGAGATCAAAGGTACTAAGAGCATGTCAATATGTCACCTGGATCACACAGACCTAGGTTTTTGGATGTGATCCCTTGCCAGAGCAGCCATGTTGCTGAATTAAAATTTCTCTACAAACATTCTAGCAGATGATATCCCCCTTCCTTTGTCATTACAGTCCTTTTAGTAATACAAAAAAAAAACACCAAAACATCAATATTTTTATGATCTTGATGTTTGCTTTATATTTGTACGGTTTTCTTCACTGCTTATTTTTACCAACCATCTGTGTTCTTTCAATCATTTTAGGATCTGACTCAATAATCACTGTACCTTTAATTTACTTCCTTCAAGGAGTGAAACATGAAGATATCTTTTCCAGCATTTCAAGATGTTTTCATTCTTCAAAAACATTTCAAGAAATGTTTTTTTTTTCTGAGTACTATTTTTTATTTTGATCTTGCCATGATAACTTGTCACACAGGCTTTTCTGCTGTCCCCCAAAGTATGCAGCATATGACTGCCTTTGAGCTATTTTTAAAATTGTTTTTCTCCCTAAGAAACAACTTTGTTTTAAGTCTCCTGAGGATCTTCATATCAGAAAGGCAGGTCACAAAGCTCGGGTATGTCTCTCTTTTCTCTTATTATATAACACACAGCAACAAAACATAGGACATTCCTTTTAACCATATCTGTCAATTTTCCTGTTTGTTGGGTCTGTGAAGAGACACTGCTAGGATTTTTAGTACTTTTTGAAAGATGAGAGGTACAGCTTTATTGCGGCCTCTGCACATGTTCACATTATACATACACACACACACACATATACATACATACACACATACATACATACATATATATGCACATACATATATGTGTATATAATATATACATACATATATATGTACACACATATACATACATACATATATATGTGCACACATACACATATATATACATATATATATATATACACACACATACATACATACATACATACATACATTTGTTTTCTAGCTTCAGGGTAGGCTCTGCCCCTCAGCTTTGATCCTAGAATATCATATCAACCTCCAGGCTGTACCCACATGCACAATTGCCCTGTTGATTTGGTTTCTGTGGGAGTCACACTCACCTCTATTTCTGCCTAGCTTCTGTTTTCCATTTTCTTCTTCTACTTTCCTTTTTAGGTTCTGAAATACACAATTCCCTGAAGCTTCCTTCACATAATAGCACAAGCACTCTTATCTAGAAATACTACATCTGTCGATAAAGGAGGAATAATGTGAGCAACTATAAAGGACAGAGCCACAAATGACAACTCTGTAAGAAGCCATCTTGTGAGAGGATGGATTCTGGGGCTCTGTAGGGAAGGGATGAACAGAAGTGGACCCTGAGAATCCAGAGTCGATGAATAAGCAGTCTCTGCAGTCCACAGCTGCGCATTCATCCTGTTCACTGGGTTACCATTTCTTACTCCCTGTGGAAAAAGCATGCTCCTGTCACTGGGGAACGATGCCCTAAGACAGAGGTTTCTGTGCGTTTGCACAAAACTGTACATGTGTCAACCTAAGACTACCCTCAACCTTCCTGCAGCCACGGCAAGGATCCAGCATCCTTACCTGATCAGCTCCAGGATCTGTCTCTTTCAATGCTGATCGTCTAACGCCTGATAGCTTCTCTCTGCAGGAAGGTTCCCTGCAGTGATAGTTCTCCCTGCCCTGGAGACGTCAGTTTGTGTAGGGCGCTCCTGTGCCTTCCCTGCACCTCTCCCATCAAAGCTGCATCTACGTTTGTAGTCCAACCACATCCCTTCCCACCTCAGTGTCACAGCATTCCCCGTGGCACTCGTTTCCCGTCTTAGTGTAGAGCAATCCACCTTAAAACTCCTCAAACCCTTCTTCATCTTCCAAGAAAAGATACACGTTATTTCTGAAACAAAAGGCAGAAATATGGGAAGACTGAAAATGATAATGAATCCCCTGTAGTGGCTGTGTGTGGGAAGCACACAGCGCTGTGAATTATGATGGAAACGGACACTTGTGAATGCACAGCACATGTATGCCAGTAACATACCTGAACACCAAACAGCACATACCTGTGACCACGTCTATGACACCAGTTTCAAATATATGCAGCCTCAACTTTTCTAAATTCTGTTTGCACCTAATAAACAGTTTACTATCCTGCCACATACCAAGGCATACTCACATATCCATTTCTCATTGACAGCGTTCTCTCAAAGCAAATGTCCTGGTTGTAAAACTTAAATTTTCTTACTTGATGATGGCACAGAGCAACAAATTGTTGCTCATACAGCTCTAACCTGAAACTTCTTTCTCTAAAGAACAGTAATAAGAGTAGTTGCCATGGGGAGGTGTAGGGGTGAACACGATCAAAATACATTTTATGAAGTTATCGAAGAATTAAAGATTAGAGTGTTAAAAGTCAAAGAGAATATGTGCAATTTTAGAAATAGTTTTCACAACTTGACCACTGCTTTTCATTACCACCTCAAGGATAATGTCATTTCCACAGACACTGAGCTCCCTACATTGGAGCCATTTCCCTGAGTTCACAGGAGCAGGGACCAGTTTGCTACACAAGTTTGTGCTTTCTGATCCGGTGCGCTCTCTGCACTATATCAGTTAGATAACAGACTCAATGAATTCAAAGGGGAGTAGGAAGGAGACAGGCGTGTTTGGGGGAGAGGGAAGGAGTCTGGCAGGAAGCATGATTGGAAGCAGGCAGACACGGTGGAGGAGCCGAGAGCTCTCCTCACGTGGGCAGCAGAAGGAGACTGTGTACACACTAGTGGTAGCTTAAGGGTAGGAGACCGTAAGGCCCACCCCCACCGTGACACCCTTCCCTCACAAGGCCACAACTACTCCCAGGCAACACCTCCTAATAGCACGAGTCACTGTTGTCCAAGCCTTCAAACCCACGAATCATGGGAGCCACTCCCATTGAAACTGTCACATGGACATGGCATATCATCTACACTCCTGTGGAAGCGTTAGTGAAAACCGCAGCCACAGTGAGCATGCAGGTGGAGCCATGCCCTGCTGCAGACTCATGGAGACCAGGATAGAGCAGGCATGCCAGCCCCGTAATCTGCAACCACTGTCTCTCCTCCTTCTTTAAAGGACCGTTGTTTATTATAAAGCATTCTATTGAGATATATATTGTATGATGGTTACTGTTCACCATTCACTTGACAGGCATATAGGAGACAAGACTCCAAACATTCCCGTGAAGAAATATCTAGACTATGTAGAAAAAAAAAGTCTTAATTATGAATGGTACCATTATATGGGAGGGGACCCTGGACTGAAAAAAAAAAAAAAAGAAACGACAAAAATGGATATCTGTTGCTTTCTTCTGCTGATTAGAACACAATGTGATCAGCTGTTTCAAGGACCCCCATCCTCCTCCCCCAGGCAATGAAAGACTACACCCTTGGACTGTGAGCCAAAATAAACCAGCTTTCTCTGAGTTGTTCAGGTTTTTCCATTTTGCTTTAATTCAAAGAATCAGGAAAAGTAACTAAGACTCTCTCTCTCTCTCAGTCCTTGTTCTTTGATTCTTTGTTTCATTTCTTCACACATGTATATTTATTTGGAGCTGATGAAAATATGTTCTATCATAAGACTATTGCCTTTTTAAAGCTATGACTCATTATTTCCTGGTCATTGCTATAGGATTTCAATAGACATTCTCAACCAGTCACTCTCTATCTTGAGTTAACATTATGCATTTTCACACATACTATGAAACATTTCATACATAATGTACAAAATTTTGTTCCAATGATGCTCTATTATTTTCCTTTAGGTAGTGGATATTTTACTTTTTCTGGATACCAGTTCCTGAGGTCTTGCTTTCCAGTGCGGCTCCCTACCTCCACTGCCTTAATGAAAGCTGCCAGGAGAAAGGATTCAGATACAAATACAGCAAAGGCTGCTTTCTGGGACTTCTGACCTCAGTCCCAAGCATGGCTCTCCTATCACTTTGTCCTCCTTGGTTCATTACTTTAAGATTTTGGTGTGCCTGTAACTGTTTAGTGTATTTAAGAATGGCTTCTGCTTTTATGTTTGTTTGTATATATGCCTGGTGGTGTCATATTTTTTACAGTGACGAAGGCATCTCTGCTTTCTTTCATTCTGGGAAGAACCCTGGAAACACTTTAATTGTTTACAATGAGAAATGCAGTAATATTACTCAGACGTTAGGTTACAAGTAAATGACAAATTTATCTGATGAAAGAAGAGCTGCCAGAGAAAACACGTCACCCACTAAGCCTGTACTTTCAATACATAAGAAACTTTTTTTTTGTAAAAGTGCTTCTCGGCTATTGAATGTTATGATGGGCTATTCTCAGAAATACGTGAGATAAACCAACTGATAAAGGAAAATAATCTAGACATTCCTATTCATGTATAGGTAATCTTGGTACTTTGGAGCTAGTTACAATGAAGCATATTATGGTAAAAACTGCACAATGGAGCTAAAAATCTGTCAACCATGTGGTATGAAGGAAGCAAAAGAGAAAACGAGAAAGACACTAGACTCACAGTCCTCCTCAAAAACATGCTACTAATGACCAAAAAGACTTCCCAGAGGACCTACATACTAAAGGCTTCACCACCTCCCAAGAGTACCACAAATCATATCTGAGCCTTTAACATATGACATTTGGGGTATACCTGAGCCTCTGGAATATACTTATAATAAAATAACCTATTTATTTGAAGTGTGAATTTAGCTGAGCATCCTGTATTTTTATTTGCCGAACTTGTGCTTAACAGAAAGAAACCAATAATAGGGTGTGGGGATCACTTAACAGGAATGCAAAGATTGAGATCCTACTTAAGGAGAGATCAGGATGTTCAAAGATTACCAATAATGTATGTTCAGGGTAATGGTAAGAGGAATGGTCAGAGAGGTGTGAAGTTAAACCCCCTGAGGATTCTGAGATGCAATCTCAGAAGAACCAACTTCGTTTTGTCAGCGAAGACAGAATAGGAAAGACTCACTCAAAGTCCCTCATTTCAACCCCTTTAAAAGTAATGTAGCAGTAAGAATCAATTTTATGGTTTTGGTCTTCCACAAAGAAGACCTTTTTCAGATTTTATAGGGCTTTTTGCTTCAATAAGATCCATTTTCTTTTTTATGTTTTTCTCTGGGCTTTTATAGTCTTCCTTTGTTCAGGATAAAAATGATGATAGCTCTAACTTAAGAATGTGCAACAAATAAGATTTTCTATTAATGACAGATAAATGAAAGCCTAGATGGTGTAGAAATAGACAAAGGCCAAACAATAGTCTCTTTGCCATGTTTTTCTGAAGCAACTTGCTGCACTTCAGTGCAGATTACAAGTCATCCTCTAAGCCCTCGAGAATCTAAGGCTTGCCAAGAGCTACTTAACTGCTCTGACAGAGGGAGGATGAGCAACAGAAGGCTTGGTTTTTGAGTAAGTATGGAGCAATTAATTTGAATAAATGGGGAATCAGAAAGCAGAAGTGAGCAGGAGTAGCAGCCATCCAGGGAACGCCTCCATGGATGCTTGCTTGGTGCTAGAACCCTCCGCTGCAAGTACATACTGACATAAATGTTTGAGTACAGGTCAGCTTCCTGTTACAGTTGTGCTGGGACTAGTCACCCAGCAGTGATTGCAATGTGATCCTTTCTTGTCTTTCTGCACTTGTAACCAGTGGCCAGGGTATGCAGGGTGGGGTGTTCGCTGCTCACTGTTACGAATGGCTGAATACCAGGTTAACAAACTGCCATTGATAGCCCATGCACTTATGTTCCTTCACCCAATTCTCTTTTTAAAAAATTAATTATTCACTTTACATCCCGATTGCAGACCTCTCCCTCCTCTCCCCCCTCCTCGTGCCATTCTTCTTCCCTCTTCCTCAGTCCCTTTTGTTGTTCCTCAGAGAAGGGGAGGTTCCCCCATTACCAACCCACCCAGGCTCTTTTAAGTTACATCAGGACCAAGTAAGTGCTTTTCCCCTGTGACCTGCTGAGGCAGCCCTTCCAGGGGGAAGTAATCAAAAAGCAGGTAACACAGTCCATGTCAGAGGCAGACCCCCGCTCCTCTTACTTGGGGAACCGCATGAAGCCTGAGCTGTCCATCTACTACATCTGTGTAGGGGGGATAGGTCTAGTCCAGGTATGGTCTTGGTTGGTGCTTCAGTCTCCACAAGCCCCTCCTGAGTCTGGTTAGTTGGCTCTGTTGGTCTTCTTGTGGAGCTCCTGTCACCTCCAGGTTGCTCTATCCTCCCCCCCCCCCAACTTTCCACAAGACTCCCTATACTTTGCCCAATGTTTCACTGAGTCCCGGCATCAGTTTTGATCCACTGCTGGGTGGAGCCTCGCGGAGGAAAGCCATGTAAGGCTCCTGTCTGCAAGCACAGGAAACTATAGTTAATAGTGTCTGGGGGTGGCTCTTTGCCATGGAGGGGTTCTCAGGTTGGGTGAGGTATTAGTTGTGCATTCTCGGCTTTGTCTTCACCCCTTCACATCTTTCAGTCAGGGTAAATTCAGGGTCAAAGTTTTTGTGGGTGGGTTGGTGTTCCTCTCCTGTCGCTATGATAACTGTACTCTTATTCTTAAGGAAAGGAGACTGAGCATCATGTCCATGCCTCCCACTCAGGTGTGTTGGCTCTTGAGTCGCTTCTCCAGAGCCTGGGAGCACAGCATTGCCTTGCTGCTTTGCGTCCTCAGCTCTGTACGGATTATCCCGCTTCGATTCTGATTTGATGTAAAATTTTAGAACCCTGGACTTTAATTGTTGTTGAAGGTATGAATCCTTTGTCCGACTGAGTTCACAACCCCACGGGATCCGGGCCGGGCTGTCCTGTACTGGTTCGTATGGGTCACCGTCCTGAACACTGTGTGAGCGTTCACTGACTTCAGTGAGTCCAGGGCAGAAGATGCTGCTGACATGTGAATATACTGCTTCATGGAGAATTGGGTTTCTTCTTTTCCTAGCAGATTTTTTAAATCTATACAAACTTCTACAAGAGAAATCTAAATTCTGCATAAAAGTTATCTTATAGTACCTCTTATATTTTTTATAGTACATACAAGATTTTCCCAGATAACTTCAATAGAGCTTATGAGAGATTTCAAATGTTTTTTGACATAACAGTGGAATTATCACCAAGATAGAACAGATGTTAATATATTGTTATTTGAAACAGAACGTTTGTCAGAAGATATAAAATGTTATATATGTTCCTGGGTTGCACTCCTGTCTCCTTCTCAGTCCGCTCTCACCATCCACTCTGCTGGAGGTGGTGCGAACTATTTCCATGCGTGTTCTGGAGCATCTACCAAATGAATATGTTCAACCATGAACACTTTCCAGCTTTAAAGCTTAATACAACTGAAATCCTATAACATTCATTTATACAGTGTCTTTTTCTCCCAATTTTATGGATGTCTTTGAGGAAGAAAGATGAGAACAGGATAGAGGTATGAGATTCACTTAATATCTGAGCTTTCTAGTAAACCAGACATTGAAAACAACCCAGTTCTGCCATGATTATACCATGTGATTTATTTATTTAATGCAATTCTATCAATACTATCTAGCAGCTAAAATAAATCAACAAGAGCTGCATATAACTATGGAATTTAAACCAATTTTAAAGCACATAGGCCAAAGAAAGCAATGAATATAAAGTGGAATTTTTGTGTGTGTGACAGTAGCTTTTCTGTTTGATTTTTAAAAAATATTAATAAAAGTACTGAATGATTCAGTCCATAAATTTCTTAGTGTTACCATTATGATAGTAAAGCAATACTGCAGTGTTGTTGTTTTTTTTTTTTAACTCATCTCTTCAGGTTATATGTTGCATTTTCTATGTCTTAATGGAAAGAAGCAGAGTTTAATTAAACAATAAGTTACATCAACTCATCAGCAAAATGTCATCCATTCCCTGTCAATGACTTTGCTAAAAGCTCAGGAAAAGGGATGATATACCCATCCTCCATTCTTGCAAAAATGGTTCTGACCTTCCAAACTGGAATATGGTATCATATCTGGAGTGCCTCTCTGAATCTTGGTCCTTTTTGTTCCTTTGTTTCGTCAAGTTAATTCTAAAAAGACTGGATAGCTCATCTGTATGCAAACCTGAACTTCCAAATTGGCAGCTCTAACTAGTACAGTATTTGAATTGCCATCTATAGATGGCAGTAAATTACTTTCAATATTACCTTCAAACTATTAAAGCTACGGCACACTGGAATAATGCATGGGCCCATATTGCTACTGTCAGTAGGTACTCAATCAATAAAACAAGATTGCTCAGTATTTCAGCATAGCACAAGTCCCATAAGGTAATGGTTGCATGAAACATGTTAATAAATATACTCAGTAAAGCCTTTACTAGTGAAGAAGAAATTGATGTGAATTTGAATTATAAAGCATTCCAAGGCCTGGGCTCTTCAAAGACGATATTCTGCTAAAGAACTGGCTATGGTTGAACCTAAGGAGGAAGTTATGTAGAAGTCAGATAAAACATGCGGAGCTACTCAATTAGTCTGATGAGGAAAGCAACTTTTTTTCTGATCTTCCAGAACAAGTAGGAATAGCTTATTGTTTAGTTTTATGGTATATTGTAGAATTCTTTGGTGGAGCTTATAACCAGTCTGAACATCCAATTTTTGTAAATATTTGATCAAAGCTTATTGATTTGCTACCTCCTACTGTTATAGGCAGATTGTACCTGTCTTGCTCCATGTTTGCAGGGCAAAGAAAGCTCCTTACAGACATTGGAAAATTGCGTGCCATTTGGAGAAGCTTGACGATGCGTTACAGCCTCCACTGTTTCAGTTAGAATAAGATTAGCCTTTGTCTTGCGCGTCCATGTTGTATTTTCTTCCCCCCACCCCAGTCACTGGGCAACCATCCCAATTAACAGATCCACTAAATGATGGCGCCGTGTTTGGTGTAAGTAGCCCCTTTTCACTTAGTAATGAATGACCACAAAATACAAAAGTACTAATAATGGTGCTTTGGATATGAAAATGAGAAGCCAAGAAGTGCTTTCTTGAGTCCTAAACTGAAGGACTGATCAATACACATGCTGCCTTTGTAACATCTACAGTTAGAAAAACAAAAAACAAAAACCTGAATTCTGTGCTTTCTGTAGTTTTAGACATATACATTAGATTCATCTCCATGAATAAAAGAGAGACCACTGTAGTAGCGGAATTTGAAGGTAGACACAGTCTTCTCTTGTCTCTGTCCCTCTATGGCCCGTCTGACAAACAGCAAGCTAGTAGTTGAGGGAACAGTGGAGAACACGCATTTAAGCTGGAACCACAAGGTCCACATTTGACTGCGCTGCTTACCTGCTTGGAGACAGGGTAACTTAGTTAACTTTGGTGTGTAAACTATTTTAAGGACGAGAAAACTGCAGGTATTTTTTCAATACATGTTTTTCTTTGTTACCATTATTATTCACGATTAAACTAGCTGCTTAAGGATTTTGCTGAGTCGACAAAAATCAGAGGCAGGAGACTAGCTCCAGCTATTAGCATGATTAGGAAGGGCTTTCTCAGAAGAGATCATTAGTATAACTTAGGAAATAATCCGGTTCATGATCCATGCTCACACCAAGGTGAAGTGTGTGGGGAGGGTGGTGAAATTTGAAGTATTCAGGACTTGAGCAAAACAGAACACTGCTAGATGAGAATAAATTTCATTATTAGGAGCAATGCAACAATCCAATAGATCTGTACGAGGTGCTTGAATGTTACTTAGAATGAGCTGATATAATTTTAGGAAGCTAGTAATGAGGAGAGGATTAAGGTGGAGGCCGACAAAGCGATTCTGGTGATGCCTGTTACTGTCTGGGCGCTTCCCCAGGAGCGTAAGTGGGGTGCTCAGAATGAGGCCCCTAAAGACACTGAAGAAGTAGGGTGGCAGTCATGCGCGTGTGATGTATCTACTGACGCTAAATAACCTCCAAACAGAGACTCCGTACATTACAGAGCTTGTGGAGAGCAACTGTGTACAGTCAGTAAGGGACTAAATCCCTGCTCTCTAGTCCCAGAAATGCTACAGCACATCTGTTGCCATTATTGAATCATATCCTTAGCACACCTCGGGGGCATCCTTTCTTTCCCTCCTGGAAAGCCCTCAAGAAGGTTCTCAATGCAATACCCCCCTTCTTCTAAAAGCTGGGGTCTCCGAAGACATGTTCATCATCTCTGACCCGAGATTTGGGTAGGGAGGAAAAGCAGCCCTCCTGAGTCATATCCACTTTCATCTTCAAAACTCAGTCAGTGTTTATGTGTTCTTTATTAACTATACTTAGGCAAAGAACCGTGTGGCGAATAAACATAGAACTGAAGGAAATGGTCCATCTTAAAGTCACAGAGACACCTTTTCAAGGGAGGAGACATTTGTTGAACACCAAAGTGATGGTCCTTGATATAAATAAGTTGCCTGAAGAAAACATGTCAGAAGATTTTTTTTAAAAGAGTCCTAGACTTTCCAAATTATCTTACTCTCAAGCGTTGTATGTTCAAAACCATAAAAATAAGTTCAATGCTTTTATAGCTTCTATATAGAGTATAAATAAATTTATAACCAAGACAATTATATTTTGTTTTTTTCCACTGACTTTTACTTTCTATTTATTTATCTATCTATCTATTTATTTATTTTTTATTAGTTACATTTTATTAACTCTGTATCCCAGCTGTATCCCGCTCCCCCATTCCCTCCCAACCCCTCCCAACCTCCCTCCGTCATCTCCTCCCTGCCCTTTTCTTAGTCCACTGATTGTGGAGGACCTCCTTCCCTTTCATCTGACCCTGTTTTGTCAGGTATCTTCAGGACTGACTGCAAAGTCCTCCTCTGTGGCCTAACAGGACTGCTCCTCCCTTTGGGGATGGAGAGGTCAAAGAGCCCGCCATTGAGTTCCTGTCAGAAATAGTCCCTGTTCCCCTTACTATGGGAAACCAATTGGTTACTGAGCTACCACGGGCTTCATCTGAGCAGAGGCTCTAGGTTATATCCATACATAGTCCTTGGTGGAGCGTCAGTCTCATAAAAGACCCTTGGGCCCAGATATATTTGGTCCTTGTGAAGCAAATATTCTTTCCACATCATACAAACTCCCCCTTCTTTCATATGATTCCCTGCACTCTGCCAAAGGTTTGGTTATGAGTCTTAGTATCTGCTTTGATACTCTGCTAGGTAGAATCTTTCAGGGGCCCTCTGAGGTAGGCTCCTGTCCTGTTACTTATTTTCTCCCATGTCCAAATGCACCTCCCATCTGTCTTTCTAAGTGAGGACTGATCATCTTACCCTGGGTACTCTTTCTTGTTTATCTTCTTTAGATATATAGACTTCATTATGTTTATCATCTCTTATAGGATTGTATGAGTGAGTATATACCATGTGTGTCTTTCTCCTTCTGGGATACCTCACTCAGAATGATCTTTTCTAGATCTCACCATTTGCCTGCAAATATCATGATTTCCTCGTTTTTGATTGCTGAGTAGTATTCCATTGTGTAAAAATACCACAATTTCTGTATCCATTCCTCCATTGAGGGACATCTGGGTTGTTTCCAGGTTCTGGCTATTACAAATAAGGCTGCTACAAACATAGTTGAGCAAATATCCTTGTTGTGTACTTGAGCAAATTTTGGGTATATGCCTAGGAGTGGTTTAGCTGGGTCTTGAGGAAGCACTATTTCTAATCGTCTGAGAAAGCGCCAGATTGATTTCCAAAGTGGTTGTACAAGTTTACACTCCCACCAGCAGTGGAGGAGGGTTCCCCTTTCTCCACACCCTCTCCAACATGTGTTGTCACTTGAGCTATTCATCTTAGCCATTCTGATGGGTGTAAGGTGAAATCTCAGGGTCATTTTGGTTTGCATTTCCCTGATGGCTAAGGATGTTGACCATCTCTTTAAGTGTTTCTCTGCCATTCTATATTACTCTACAGAGAATTCTCTGTTTAGCTCCATACCCCATTTTTTTAATTGGATTACTTGATTTATTGCTTTTTAACTTCTTTAGTTCTTTATATCTGCTGGATATCAGCCCTCTGTCAGATATAGGGTTGGTGAAGATAGCAACAGCACAGGCTCTAAGAGCAACAATCAATAAATGGGACCTCATGAAACTGAAAAGCTTCTGTAAAGCAAAAGACACTGTAGTCAGAACAAAATGACAGCCAACAATTATATTTTGAATCAGGAACTTTTTAAATACCCTAATCAAAAAGTAAGACCAAGTCATTTCACAATTATCTAAATTGGTTGTAGGAGATAAGGCTGTCTTTAGTTTCTTTTCATAAGCTTGCTGATCATAACCATGATTTCACTGATTAAAAAACATTTTGTGAGAATTTCTTCAACCTCTTTTTTCATAAGGGTATATTCTATGTTTACTGAGACCAAGTTTCCAAGAAATACATAGCAATCATCCAAAGGCCACACTGTCTAAACACTAATTTGTGTGAGGTGTAGAATGAGAGAAAGTGGCCAGCTTTCCAGATAGACGTTAGCAAGAACAGATTTACAGCCCTGGGACCAGATGCTATGTGGCATTTAGGAGAAAACAGCACTCTCGTGGCTGTTCGGCAGTGTAGAACACAGTGATGTGGGAGAAGGAATCAAGTCATACAAAATCTCAAAACTCATGCTAGAGTTGTCCCTGAGTTAAAGTCCAAGGGGAAGTCCTTTGAGTAATTTAGGCAGATAAATAAATGACCTGCTTAACCTTTTAAAATGAGCATGTATGCTATTTTGGAATTAGTGTTAGTCAAGTCAGTTTCCAGACTCAGGGCTCACACTGATTGCTTCACTGCAGATTCTCTGGCATTGCTCACTTCTTAACACAAAGTACAGGTTCCTGAATGACTTAAATAATGTCTGTTTCTGAATGAAGCAATGGAGTCAGGGAAAAGACCTTCCTTGAATATGGAATTCAAGAGACATGCTGAAACATTTTGGATACATCAAAATTCTGAGTAGACCAGAAGTCCTTAAAATTGTAATTGTTATTTATAATCGGGAATGTCATCAGCCCCCAAATGCATTCTCTTTTTTAAAGTTTTTTCATCAGTTTTATGAATGTTACTGCTTTATCTAAGTGACTTTCTTCTGATTATTATTTATATATGTATCCAGGGTAATTAAGTCAAATATCCTCATTTTGAAGAGGTAAATTATGGTAACTATATGTTTCCAACTTATAAGTACATATAAATCTGATAACAGCATATTATTTATAGCATATATAACAATATCAATCTGAAGAACTTGCCATAAATATAGGAACTTGGATGCTATTAATTTAAACAGTCATTTCAGGCCAATATAACATTCCAACTTACATTTTTCTCAAAATCAAAGGAAACTATAAAACAAAAAAAAATTTCATTTCATGGTTCAAAACACCCATGCTGTATAAATCTTTGAAAAATTATCTACACAGACTGTCAAGTGGATAACAGTTTAGGACACAAAGACTTTAGATACTACAGTATATTGAAATAGTGATTCTTAACAACTAGACAGATACGGTAATTTCAGAAACATGTTCAAATTTTATTTTCTCTATGATTTCTCAATGAAAGTGTATTGGTCATGTATTCATTATCATTGTAAACCAAGATAAATCAATTCATAAAAGGGAAAAAGGTATTTTTTTGCCTTACTGTTCTGAGGTTTTTGGTCTCTGACCAACTGGTCTAACTTCCATGGGCCTGCAGCAGTACAGCATGACAGGACCACATGGCAATGAAATCTATTCAACTCATGCCTGGAAAATAAAAGCAAGTTAGGAAGTGGCCAACGTCTCCTGTTTCTACATTTCTGATGATCCACATCCCCTTGAGGGAACTCACCTTTTAAATACTCCACCATTCTTCACAGTTCCTCACTGGAAACCAAGTCATTAACACACATGCTTTAGGATGTTGTTTTAGAAACTATGAGAGATAGATAATTTATAGCTTATATCTATATTAATTGTTGGGAAGCATGGCCTACAATCTGACCTACCAAAGTTAAATCAAGATGAAATTTTAAAAAACTTAAACAGATCTATCACCCCCAGTGAAATTGAAGGAGCAATTAAAAATCTCCCAACTAAGAAAGTCCTTGGGCGAATAGACATCCAAAGAGAATTCTACCAGATATTTGAAGAGCTAACTTCAGTATCTAAAACACCATTCCTGATACTATATCATTCACTTTTCTGTCTTTTTAAAATAACTAATTGTATTGATCATCATATGACATTTTGTATTTGTTCATTGGCTTCTTTCATCAAAATGTAAACTCTAAAAGGAAAATGACTGTGTTCAGCATGTCATCCACAGTACTTAGAACAGTGCTGAGAGAGCAGTAGGAGTTTATTTTGTAAACAATTCTTGTGTTGGGAGCAGTAATCATCATCTTCAGACTAATACGACTTGCCTTACAATTATTCTTATTTGAACCAACCAGAAATTTCAGAAACACTGGGGTAACCCAGACTTTAACTACAATAAACACAGTCATTAACTGATGTGTCCAGATGATCATGGCAACTGGACATGCCCCACAACTTTGAGAGCATAGTCCACCAAGGATGACGATGCCATTTTGAATTTCTACTCCAAGTGGCAAGTAAATCCTTAATCCTGAATTTGAAACTTTTACAATAGAGCAAATCACTTTATGACCAAGCACTGAGGAAGATGAAGTCCTACCTTGGAAACCAGAAGCACAGATGCACTATGTTTTCTTTATTTGACAGACTCCCTTTACTCATGTCACTGAGGCTGAAAACTGACCTTTCACCTCATCAGCTATAACCTCTGAATGGTTGCTGCTGAAAGAAACTCCATGGGACAGATAAGTAGTCTAAAGCATCATGATTCCGCCTGTGCTGATTTGCTCTGCCTTGGCCCTCCACCCAGAAGGAGCACTTTGAACAAAGCAACTGGCCGTGCTGCTGTTGAATTTGGTTCAAGTTTTCCAACCTTAGTTTGTCAAATATATAGGCACATGATTTAAGAACATCTCAAAGACTTTCCACCGAACAAATAAATTTTGTTCTATTAAAGCAAACCCTTAGAAAACTGTCTGCCTCAGCAGCTTTTTATCCAAATCAAGATGGCTAACAGGGCACGCTTTCTTGCAGTCCTTCATGGTGACAGCAGATTCAGTGTCTGGCACTATTTTACTACAAGCCATTATTTGTTCTCATTGTTGTAAAGTTAGGTGATTTTCCTCTGAACCCAACTTTACCTCACTCTGCAGCTTTGTTTGTGGGGCCAATGTGTTCGTAATATTAGAATGGCTCATTCCTTCTACATAAATATTAGTCTACTTAACATAATGGTTCCATATGATCTCTGTGACATTTTTCACTCTGGAGGTTTGATAAATACATTCTTGTAGAGCTAGAACTACAAGGAAGGAATACAGTGGCTAGGATGAGGCTTATGGCATTAGCTCTTTCTGAAGCAGCAGCACCAGTAGCTAAGGAAGAGAGGGAATTGACTCCAACAGTCAGAATTGCTGATGAGAGACAGGAAGCCAATGATACAGTTGAAGTTGTCTACAATAGTGCTATTATTTTTGTTTCACTTAGAACTAAAATAAAGCACTGGAAAACCAAAGAAAGCTGAATGATATACTACTTATTCCCCCTGAGGACCACTGATAAATATAACACAAACAAAGTGACAGCAAATCTATAGGTAATCAATAGTGGGGCAGTTAGTTCAGTGGCTTAGATAGCTGTAGC
Source organism: Meriones unguiculatus (assembly GCF_030254825.1). Lineage (NCBI taxonomy): Eukaryota > Metazoa > Chordata > Mammalia > Rodentia > Muridae > Meriones > Meriones unguiculatus. Next base: position 132,841,499 of record NC_083354.1, read on the forward strand.
CACAAGACTGTTTGAGCAATGTGACACAGACTTGGATAGATCCTCTCTGAACGAAAACTGAGTAAAAGCAAATGCTAGTAATAATAAAGTGATTTACAATACAAGGCAGATACAAATATTTGGTGTTAATATTCACATATGCCTAATCTAGAGTATGAGAACACTCTCTGTATTTGAATTTGTGTGATAAGCTATGTTTAAGTTATGATTTATTCAATGCTTTTGAAGGTAATTATCATCCTGGGAAAATGAATTAAAATGTGAAAAGAATGAGAAATTTGATTTTGAATTGATATTAGGCAGATGCTTTAAAAGGGGAAAATAAGAGGTATAGATTACAAATGGAAGTCACCGTGGGCTCAATTACTGAAAAATCAGACAATTTTTTCTGCTTGGAGATGTCTTCACGTTTGAATGCCTGTCCTGTGCAGACCTGTTACAGGTCCTGTCCTGCTACAGACCAGAGGATTACGTGATATCTATTTGACACTCTTGGTATCAGAGATATGAACTTGACAACAGATCTCTCTTTGCTCATATGTGAACAATCTAATTTATTCTTAAATTTTTTTCTGAACCAAAGCATTTTCAGGAGTTGTAACAGAGTAACCAACTGTGTACTCCCCGTAAAATAGCCTAACTAAAAACAGTCCCCTTTTTGTGCTATTCATTTTTTTCAAATATTTGCATATAAGTCTCATATTCCTTTCTCACATGGTCCTTTCTTTTTTAGTACCCAGAAGTCACATGCTCTGCTCACATCCATCTTCCCAATTATTCATTAGTTTAGTGTCCAGCTCTGTTCTCACAATAAACACCAAACATTGCTATGTTTAAAGAACTCAGGCTACACTGAGAACCAGAAAGATGCAGCACTTGTATTTGTAGACTTAACATACACTGAGACCTAAATACGTTAAGCTCGATATTTAAGATGGGTTAGTACAGTGAAGGGTAAGGTTCTGAGCGTTTTTAAAATGACATTTATAAAAGGTAGTACCCGGGACTACATACAAATCCTCCGTCATTATTTACTGAACACAATTAGAATTGTTTATCAACTTTGATCCAACTCATGATTTCTCTCTCTTTCTCTCTCTCTCTGTGGGTATGTGTATTCTATGCACCAAAATAAGTGTCTCATGTCTATAAAGAAATAATTCTACACATTCTCATGATCTTTTCAACTTGTCTAAGACTATACAAATCCTTAATTCACACTACAGTAAGTAATATTCATACTAAGCCTGTGCATACTTGCAAAGCCTATCTACATTTCACTTGTCCATCTCTCCTAAACCAACATGTTTTCTACTACTATAAAGCTGAAAGTCACCCCAAAGAAATTCTAAGAAACTTCACAGTTCAATTGGATGTTGTAATCGGAGATTAATATTTACTATTGGTTTATCTTTTAGTAAAGCTGCTGTTAGTCCTAAACAGCTGTATACCCAAATCACCACACCGAGACAGGGCTTATTTAGTTAACCGAGAAGAAAATGCTGGGCAATATTTACTCCATCCTAAACTTCCAAGCCCTCATAGTTTCCTAACATTTAGATTTTCCACATTATACTTGCTTTTCGTGAAATATTATGACCAGTCCATCTCCAAGTAGTTCCAAGATCTCTCCTCCAGCTCTCTCCTAGCTCTCCTCACCCTTTCTCCTCCCACTCATTTCCTGCCCTCTGGCTCCTCCCTTCTTTCCTGTCCTCTGGCTCCTCCCTTGCACTACATTGTGGCTAGTTGTTTTATTTTGGCCTGTTTATACACAGTTGAGACAGGATGCTCAGAATAAGTATCACAATGCAATATCCAGATTGAAACCAGAGAGTGGCTGGGAGGAGAAATCAGCATTTGAATGAACAAGGGTGAGGTGTATACATTTCAAAAGAACATTATACCAACAATGAGACAATAAACAAATCATATAAACAACATCTGTATAGGGTCTGCCAGGATACCTGAAAAGGGGTTTCATTTCTTCTTAAAATGTTTTTTTTTCCTGTGTAATATTTTAAATTTAACTTCATACATTAATGCCACATATTTTGATCACATTCACTCCATATTTCAATTTTTTTCTATTTTTATTAGTTCTTTGACAATTCCATAGAATATGTTTGAATGATCTTCAAACACCTCTCCACTCTCCCCTGACTCACTCCCTATCCCGAATGCGCTCGACTTTGTGCTCTCTTTACCTATTCTTAAATCCAAGTACAGTCGGTCCTGCCAATGTGCTCTTGGATATGTGACCTCCCACTGGAGAACGGTCAACCCATCAGTTTTAGGACACAATACTTGGTGGCTCAGTAGTGCTGTTCCCTCAAGTTTGCATTTCATTATAACCGACTGGCTCAATTCCATTTTTGTCATATAATTTGTCTTACTTCTTTCATTAGCATGACTGTTGTTCTGCATTAGCAGATCTCTGGGTATACACGAGGCTTAAATAAATGTGTAAAACTTCTCAATTTTTGCTTTGTTTTCCTTAGTCATGACACTATGCCTTGCATGTCAGAAGTTGTGCACTGATATTTTGCATGTTGTTAGATTTTTATGTATTAGGAGGAATGCTCCCTAAAGAAAGTCACCATCAATTACTGTGGGCATAAATTCTGTTTTAATCTACTGTTTTCATCTCTCCCTATATTTGATAATAAAAGTGAACAAGAAAACAGTAGTGACGTTCTCTAAAACTGCTTCCTTCATAACTCAATATATCGTTTGTGAGGCCCATGCTATTGTGGGGACAGACACACATTATATTAAAGTTAAGACTTCACCAGTTAAGTAACTTTGAGTGGATTCAATTTCTCCAGTGTTGTATGTTTGTATATACGAATGAATGTATGTATGCTAGATGATCTATAAAGTATTACATTTAAAATGATTTGTAATTAAGTTTTATTTTTTTTTCTCTTTTCTTTTGTCTTTCTTTTTTTTTTTTTTTGAGACAAGGTTTCTCTGTGTAGCCCTGGCTAACCTGGACTCTAATAGACTAGGCTGGCCTTGAACTCACAAAGATACACTTGCCTCTTCCTTCTAAGTGCTAGGATTACAGGCGTGTATCACCATGTCCAGCTAAGTTTCAGATATTTTTAAAAGAAACTGTAATGTTTGGTTTGAAGTTAGTATTTTAAAAAATAAAAAGTGAATGATTTTGAACTTTTTCTTAGTTATCAGTGCCAAGTAAAAACCTAAAGATTTATTATTTGTATAATACATTGACTTGTATTTTAGGAAATCTTGAATTATTTTATGTTACATACAAGTAAGCATATACAAACATGATTTACATTCAGTTTGAAAATGTCTTTCCTGATATGATTCAGTAGAGATATTCATGAAAAAGATAACCTACCTGATTTGCCCAAACTTAACCGTCAGCACACTATATCATCAGTCTGCTCTTCCATGAAGTAAAATGTAAAACATGATGACCCAAACACTCAAAAGGTTTAAGCTTTGGCGTAGTGCAGTGTTAGAAAAATTTGTTAGGTTTTGTTTGTTTGTTTGTTTTTCTTCCTAAACCAATGCTGAGGGATTATGGAGAAGGCTCAGTAAAATATTATTAAGCCCGAGTCTGAGGACCAGGGCCCACATGGTGGAATTGATAAGGAAGTGCCATCACTGGTTCTCTGAATTCCACATTGGTACTGGGACATGTGCTGCCATCCCCATCAACTCAGTAAGCAGGTGAATTTAATTACAGTGGGTTTTTAAAACAAAGTCTTCAGGAATGCTGACCTAGAATGTATTACTTAATCTACTTCAAATGTAAGAGCCAGTGAACCCCTCAGTTCTAGGGGTTTTGTTTTCGTGGCAGACCTAGGACAAGATTATTTCATCAATGTCTGCTGGTCAGCCCGGGTCGGGGACAGGTACACTTCAGAGATTTTGCCCCCTTTTAATTTTCTGGTGAGCTGGTATTCACGTGGGTAAGTTAACTCCCACTTGAAAAGTTCTGAGAGTAAAAATAATACATAAAACTGAAGATGACAGAATTGATAAAACATTGACATTTTTTTCTTTTTTTTTATTTTATTTTTTTTATCAGTTACATTTTATTAACTCTGTATCCCAGCCGTGTCCCGATCCCTCATTCCCTCCCAGCCCCTCTCTCGCTCCCTCATCTCCACCGTGCCCCTTTCCAAGTCCACTGATAGGGGGGACCTCCTCCTCATTCATCTGATCCTGTTTTATCAGGTATCTTCAGGACTGGCTGCAAAGCCCTCCTCTGTGGCCTAACAGGACTGCTCCTCCCTTGGGGGGTGGGGAGGCCAAAGAGCCAGTCATTGAGTTCCTGTTAGAAATAGTCCTTGTTCCCTTGGCAGAGTACAGGAAATCATAAGAAAGATTGGGATTAGTCTGATACAGAAAGGATAGGAGCGCTACAAGGACCAAATATATCTGGGCACAGGGTCTTTTCTAAGACTGACATTCAACCAAGGACCATGTATGGATATAACCTAGAACCTCTGCTCAGATGTAGCCTGTGGTAGCTCAGTAAACATTGACATTTATTTTGATCCAAGTTTAGTTTTAAATGTTCTTATGCTTCTTAATAAATATCCAACATGTCAACCAAATAGGCTAACGAGGAAAAAAATCCTGAAGTCATTCTGGATCTGAGAAGCTTAGACAGTGTAATAAGGAGGAGGCATGCAATAGAAATGCATGGGATTTATGTCTAATATGGGCATATTTACTTTATAGATTAGCAACATATATCATTTACAAAGCAAATTATAAAATCCAGCTTTTCCTTTAAATACCTCAAAAGGAAAACACGTACTTGTGAAAATGACAGTCCATATTCCACCTAAGTTATTAATCTGTCTGCCTGACTGCTTGCTTGTTCATCTACTGGCCAATTCATGAGTAATCTACGTAGTCTTACAATTATTTGGATATTACGTTGAGATTAATCATACTTCCTCCTGTATCTATGTTGAAATGTTCCCTAGGGGAAAAAATGAGACTATTGAATGTTTTCTTTGTTTGTTTGTGTTTGGGTGTGGGGGTTCTGTGTTTGCAGGGAAAGAACAATGTATATCTGGAGGCCAGAGGTTAATCTCGACATCACTCCACAATCTCTGATCATTTTGTGTTTTTGATGGGATGTCTCACTGGCCCAAAATTCACCTCTCGGGCAAGACTGGCTGAAACATTCTGCATTATTTCAAAGAATGGAACAATGGAAGTTATGGAATAAGAAAGATAAATGCTGAAGTCTATCAAATAGTTATTAAAAGATTAATGATTTTTTGAGAGAAGAGTTTCTCTGTGTAGCCTTGGCTGTCCTGACTCACTACATAGAGCAGTCTAGCCTCGAACTCACAGAGATCCATCTGCCTCTGCTTCTGCGAGTGTGCTTACAATGTGCACTGCCGTGCCTGGCTGCGTAATGAAATCTTAATACTTCTCCTCCAAAGCTGTGGAAAACAACAAAACTGCATGCTCAGTAATAACCTAAAAAAACATACTGAGATTAAAACATAAAATTTTACTTTCTATTGAGTCTTTGATCTTTGACATTGTAGGTATTTTTTCTTCTTAAGAGTCATTTCTGTCAATGCCATTTCATAACCAATATTAGCTCATAACAATGGCTACTGGAAAGCCTTCATGTTGTGGCTTCTTTGTGACCAATGCCAGTGTAATATACTTAATGGGACTGATTATATTTAATAAAGACAACTATTCTGACAAGTCAATGAGAGGAATTCATCAGACCCAAGGGTACGGTGAAGAATATTTGATACCCTTTACTCTAAATCCTAAAAAGATCTTTTATCATTTCAGTGCTACAATCTCACTACCTCTCTCAGTCAAGTACATGTGACTCAGCGGCTATAAAAGGAAGAAACAAAAAAAAAAAACAGAACTTTGAAGGCATTTAAAACTTTTTTTAGCTTTACTATAAAACCAAATGTAGTGTAAGAAAGCAATAGTAGCTATATTTGATATAAATGAGCAAATCTGTTTTAAAATCCCTAGTATAAGGCCATGCCTACATAATAGATCACTTTTGACAGTCCTGAATGCTTCCTGTGCTTAAATATTTTATGCTAGCCTATTTGTTAACGTTTATAGTCAAACACAAGGAGAGAGTAGAATGCATCAGGTTGACAGACTAAGCAGTCAGATGTAGATTTACCAGACTATGGAGCAGTGCATGGCTTGTAAAAAAAAAAAAAAAGTTTGTTTTCTCTCAGCATTTCTAAACCTAAGTATGTACAGTTTGGAGAAGTTCTCGCAAGAGTGAATCACTGTCGAGTACTCTTTTCTACTTCAGTGAAGGTGTCTCATCAAAAACATGATAATGTTGAGGTTTCTAGTGTACTTGAAGTCGTCAGAATTTCTTTCTAAGATCACATTGCAAACTTCTTCACATAAGTAGTTGAGTTGGCACTACATAGATAAATATACTGAAGCTTAGGGATTCTAAAGAGACTTTTCCTCTTTCAGTAGATACCAGAAAAGAGAGTGTAAGCTAACCTTGGCCTGTGATCTCAGTATCGACACCATTTACCCACCAGTCTGGAAAGGTAGAAACAAATGGAAGTTGAAGATTTTCTGTGCATCAAGAAGCACTATACTACAACACATAAGATTCATCATATTCATATTGACCTAGACTTAAATCCCTTGACTCTACAGAGTGCTCTGGGATGCTTAACAGCAATAGTTTTCAAAACATTCCTTCACTGGATTTCATATTCTAGTTCAGCTGCCTTTTCACTGTTTGTCTAAAGGATATGTTTCTAAAGCACACCTGACAATGGTCATGTCTATGACAATAAGGAATAAAACAACAAGACCTTACTGTGAACTACCACAGAGAGGTAAATAGAGAGCAAGCAAACAGAAGGCCATCTTAGTCATTGTCTATTGCTATGCAAAGACACCATGACCAGTCCAACTCTAATAAAATAAAGCATGTAATTAAGGGCTTGCTTAGAGTGTTAGAGGGTTAGTCCATTTGATCATAAGGTAGGAAGCAGACAGGCATTGCACTGAGCAGGATCTGAGAGTTTTACACACTGAACTGAAGGCAATAGAAAGAGAGAGTGAAACCCTGGACAGGCTTGGGCTTTTTAAACCTCAAAACCCACTTTAATAACACATCTCCAACAAGGCCACACCTCTTCCAACAAGGCCATACTTCCTAATCCTTCCCAAACAATTCTACTAACTGAGGACCAAAAATTCAAACACATGAGCCTATGGGGATCATTCTCATTCAAACTAACACAAAGGTATTCTTTTTGTTTTCTTTTCTTGTATTTTTTACATTTTCAGAACTAAATGCACTGAGATTATGGGTATTATTTTATAATTTTATACATAAATATTATTATATATTGTTAATTTATTATCATCTTTTGTTATTGAAATCACTAGAAATATGTAATTTGATATTCCTATCAGACTTAGAAATAAGCTATTACTGTTTTTATCTTCTTTGTGAAAATATCTTCCTTCACAGAAATTCCAATGTGTGTGCATTTGTTTGTCCTGCCCCGGGCCCCACTGGGGATGTTACAAAGTCTATGACAAATATATCATGTATATTTCTAAAACTTGAAATCTTCTCAGTTCTAGGGCTATACTCATTCAAACATTGGGTCAGACATTATAGATACATAATAACTCTTAAATAAAGCTTTCACTGAGGTTGAAATACTGTACATTGCCTGATAATAGCCTAACACTACAGACATAATAAATTCTTCCTGCCATCATGAAAACAGATCACAGCAATCATTTTCTGAACTCCAGCACCCTGCTTCCTGTTTGAGCAAGACCTGAACAAGCTACAACCTTTCATTAAAAAGCACAAAGTTGTTCCAGCCTCTCTGGCTATCATGTCTTCTTCCACCCTTCTTCCTGATATACTCCAAGTATGAGCCAAAAATAATTCTCTTTCACTTAAATTTCTTCTGCCAGGTATTTCATCATGGCTCCAGAGGAGCAATGAATACATTGCTAATATTCAGAAAGTAAAAATTATTGATCTTGGAAGCAGTTGGCAATACTCCAATTAATTGTTATTATTAATTCCTGTAGTCAAAGGTTAATGTATATTTTGATTTTAGGTCTTGTTTTTAGAGCATAGTAAAAGTAGGTTTTTGTTTTGTTTTCATTATTCTGTTTTAATTTTTTCTTCATGTCTGTAAAGTAGGTAATATAAAGACACTAAATACTATAGATTCTGAGGTAAAATTAACAAATGAGCTTTACTTCTCTATTTACAAGATACTAACTTTGAATAATTTGCTTCATCTGCCTATTCCTTATATCCAAAGCAGAACTAATTATGTGTAATTTTAACTTATTTATTACAATTTATTCACTTTGTATCCTGGCTGTATCTCCCTCTCTCATCTCCTCTCAGTTCCATCCTCCCTCTTCTCCTCCTATGCCCATTCCTTAGTCCTCTGATAGGGGAGGTCCTCCTCTCCTTCTATCTGACCCTAGCCTATCAGGTCTCATCAGGGCTGACTGCATCACCTTCCTCTGTGGCCTGGCAAGGCTGCACCCCACAGGGGGAGAGGAAGGGAGGTGATCAAAAAGCCTGCCACTGAGTTCACATCAGAGAAAGCCCCTGTTCCCCTCCTTGGAAACTGAGGTCCACTCATGGTCCTTGACTGGAGTATCAGTCTCTGCAGGCCCCCTCTGGCCCAAGGTTTTTGGCTCTGTTGGTATTATTGTGGAGTTCCTGTCCCCTCCAGGTCTTTCTGTCTCCCTCTTCTTCCATAAGGCTACCTACACATTGCCCCCGCCCCTCCCCCAAAAAAAGACAACTGGGTTGAGAAAGAAATTAGGAAAACAACACCCTTCACAATAGCCACAAATAACATAAAGCACCTTGGTGTGACTCTAACTAAGCAAGTGAAAGACCTGTATGAAAAAAAGTTCAAGTATCTGAAGAAAGAAACTGAAGAATATATCAGAAGATTGGAAGATCCCCCATGCACATGGATCAGTAGGAATAACATAGTGAAAATGGCCATCCTACCAAAAGCAATCTACAGATTCAATGCAATTCCCATTAAAATACCAACACAATTCTTTACAGACCTTGAAAGAAAAGTTCTCAATTTCATATGGAAAAACAAAACAAAACAAAACAAAAAAAAACCAGAATAGCTAAAAACAATCCTCTACAATAAAATATCTTCTGGAGGTATCTCCATCCCTGATCTCAAGCTGTACTTTAGAGCAACAGTAATAAAAACTGCAAGGTACTGGCATAGAAGCAGACTGGTGTATCAATGGACTAGAATCCTAAGACCCAGAAATTAACCCACACATCTACGGAAACTTATTTTTTGACAAAGAAGCCAAAACCATACAATGGAAAAAAGACAGCATCTTCAGCAAATGGTGCTGGTCTAACTGGATGTCTACACGTAGAAGAATGCAAATGGATATATTTATCACCGTGCACAAAACTAAAGTCCAGTGGATCAAAGACCTCAACATAAAACCAAACACACTAAATCTGTAAGAAGAAAAAGTGGGGAAGAGCCTTGAACTCATTGGCATATGAGACAACTTCCTGAACAGAATGCCAACAGCACAGGCTCTAAAATTAACAATCAATAAATGGGACCTTATGAAATTGAAAAGCTTCTGTAAAGCAAAGGACACTGTCGTCAGAACAAAATGACTGCCTACAGACTGGGAAAAGATATTCACCAACCCTACATCTGACAGAAGGCTAATGCAGATTATGTAAAGAACTCAAGAAGTTAAACACCAACAAACCAAGTAATCCAATTAAAAAATGGGGATGACACCTGATAGGTCCCATGCCCCTCCCCTATCACCAGACTTGGGGAGGGGCATGGGAGGAGATGAGGGAGGAAGAGTGGGATTGGGAGGGAGGGGCTACAGCTGGGATACAAAGTGAATAAACTGTAATTAATAAAAAATAAATAAATAAAAAAAACAGGGTACAGACCTAAGCAGAGAATTATTGACAGAGGAATATCAAACGGCAGAGAAACACTTAAAGAAATGCTCAACAATCTTAGTCACCCGAGAAACGCAACTTCAACTTCTGAAAGGTTTGGGGTATACTAAGGAGTTGAATATTTGAGGTTTTCTTGAGGTTTGGTTTGTTGGTAGTACATGGTATTTCAAGTGAAATTTCTGATTTACATGAATTTTTGGAAAGCAGTTTGTTTTATTTTATATGCAACATTTAAGCTGGTAAATCTTTGACAGTTTTTTTTTTTTTTTTTTTTTTTTTGTAATTTGATAAACTGGGAAGATTGTAATTGGACTGGGATGAGTAATTATCTTCCCAGAATGAGTAGCATGGCTATGTCACTGCACAGTTACGGGTAGTTGATCCACTGTACAGCTATGTCATTGATTCACAGGTGGATTTCCACATGGACTCTGCTTTCTTTAACTGTCCTTTGTGACAAATTGTCTTGTTATTTGTGTCATGTAAGTGTTATTGCTGTAATTTTAACTATGATTTAGAAATGGAGAACCTATTATATATTCATATGCATACTTACATGAATGCACATGCATGTGCTTCATATATGTACATATGTTACATATATGAGATATATATCAAGTATATGCATACTCATAAAAATAGTGCCTTCACAATCTGATTTCTTAAATTTAGGTTCAGGGTATATACAAAGTGAGGAAAACATTTCAACATGTGCATTGTTTTCTGATCTCAATAAACCCTCATAATTTTACAGAAAAATTTATTTAACAAAGAATACGTTGAGTATTAGGTTGAACATAACCTAGGCAAATTATAAAATGATGTTATTAATACTGTGTATGTCCTTATATCAAGTGACCACAGGATTCATATATCCTTGATTGACAATAGAAAAGTCACTTCAGCCAGGTTGCTAAAAATGAGATAATGTAGAACTAAGCAGGAAATAGCGTCCCTTGCCTTTGTAAGATACCAGGAACACTCTGGATATGATGTAGCATATCTTATGAGTGCTTTGGTTTGGATATGCACTGTCCTTTGAAGGCTTACATATGGAATGAAGACTTCATCCTCAAGCTATGGATCCGAGCACTCTGAATCACTGATGAGCTATTAACAGTCAAAATCTAATGAACATATTGAGAGGTGGTAAAAAGTAATAATTAGGGCTTAGATCATGAGATTGGTCACTGGGAAAAAACCCTTGAAAGGTCCATGTTGTCCATGTCCCTTCAATCGTTGTCTCCCTCTATGACTGTTCTTATACCTCTCTCCCACACTCTTCTCTTTTTCTATTCCTTTCTCATTCCCTCTCTTTCCTCATGTATGCACATCCTGGAAGCATGAGATAAATAACATTTCCTCCTTTTAAGTTATTTTTTTCTTATATATTGTCACAATGGCAAAACTCACTAATAGACTGAATTTACTATTCCAACCTGTCAACGGAATATTCTGCAAGTAGATATACTCATCACCCTTGTCATACTGAAGGATACCTATTGTATGGTTTTATGAATGTGAAGTCCCTAAAGCAGTAAAGTTGTCACTTGAATGGTGACGACCAGGACGGGGAGGGAGGAAATGGAGCATTACTGGGTACAATGTTTTAGTCTGAGATGATAAAAAACGTTCCAGTTACTGACGAAAATGATGATTAAACAATCATGTAAACATATTTAGTGTCATGAACGTCTACATTAAAATCGTGTAGATGACAAATGTTAACTATACTGTGTCACAACAAAAATCATGTTTAACAAACTTTAAGTGATTTGTACTCAATTTAGCATCTGTCTTAATTGTTGACGGTAACTGTTCTCATAGAAGTCAATAAGCACCAACATGGACACGCATGTTCGGTCCATCCATGAAGCCTTAACTGGACTTTAACTCCACTTCCAGCCTTACAATAATTCCTGACACCTCAGCTCTCTTCTCGGTGTTGCTATGATAATCTAAGGAAGCTCCCAAAATACTTGACATAAATTCAGTCAACTGAACGTCCAGCTACAGACATTTTCTTACTTTCGTTTAAACTTATTTATCTTACAGTTCTATTCTGATGCCAGCAAAGTGAATATATGGGAATTTTGACTCCTAAAATAATCAAAAATATTTTGGGATATTAAACTGTTAGTGTCCTTAAGAAGTTAGTGATTGCTTTTGCTTATCAGGCACAAATCGTTATAGACTCTGTCATTTAACTCTCACGTTGTTTCTTATCATAAGATTCCAACATAAGTGGTAGCCCACCAAAACCGATACTCCTTATGGGAAAGAGTTTCAAATCCTGATGTGTGGGCCATTTTTGCTAAACCTAGGAAAACCTGAATCCCGGGGGAGAGAAACACAGGATAAGAGCAGACCAACCATGGTGCTAGAAGCAGACACTTCCTTGTCCTCCCTTTGTCTTTTGTTTGTTTGGTTTCCTTTGTTTGTGCCTCACTTAATTTGGGGTCATCTTCTGTCCTCTATGCTGTTATAATACAGGAAGCAAAGCAGAAAAAATACAAGTGTGCACTTAGGAACCAGGCTGATTAGGTTAAAATTTTAGTCTCAGCATAGATGGCGTAAACTTACACAATTTAGTGAACCTCATGGAGACTCAACTTCCTTATAAGAAAAAAAATGGGTGTAATAACATCCCCACTAGAAGAGTATGTGTTGAATGCTTAGGATAATGTCAAGTGAACTAGAAACAGGCAAGTCTTATGAGCTATCTTTTTGAGTGTAGTTTCTCCTGCTCTGGGCTCTTAGTCTTTATGGGATGTAAGCATTCTTCAAAACAACTTATTTGCTTTTCATATTCCCCTGATTTGCTTTACCTGTACATGTTCATTGAAAGGAATGCATCTATATCTTATTTCTTTGTACTGCTAGTGATGTCATAATGCTTAGGTTCAAATTCTAGCTTCCTTGGTTGTTCACCTATTTTAATATGATAACTTAACCTGGTAATGGAGAAAGCCCTAATGGGTAAATGAGAATATAGTTGATACCTATCTAGGAGCACATATTAAAACAAATCGGTTCAATACCCACCAAATAGTGCATCATGAAAACAAAAAAGACCTTATGAGTTGCAAATAATAAATAATAAAAATCAACTCTGTGTAGAAAGGAGAAATAGGAAACACAGAAAGCAATTATTTTCCTTTTTTTAGATTTGTTTTTATTTTTATCTAGATGAGTGCTCTATCTGCATGTACACCTGCATGCCAGAAGAGAGCTTCAGACCCAGTATAGATGGTTGTAAGCCACCATGTAGTTGCTGAGAATTGAGCTCATGATCTCTGGAAGAGCAGACAGTGCTCTTAACCACTGAGCCATCTCTGTAGCCCACAGAAAACAACTATTTATAAATATAAGAAGTGCGAGCAAGAATTAAAGGGGAATAGTTATAATATGAGCTACAATTGAACAATGTTTAAAAGAATTTGCTGAATATTTCAAGTATAAAAATGTAATGGTTAAACAATGACCTGATTTGATAGACGGTAGCTTAATCTGAATGCAATAGAGATAGTGTGACTTTCTAGAAAACTGTGTTGTGGAAAGACAGTAGAAAACAGTGATGAGGCAGCTTTCAGAAGCGATAAAATGCTTACCAATTTTTGTCATCTCCAAAAGTATCAATATTCATAAGACATAAATAATCAAAAGAAATTCTAGTTGAGAAGGAGGAATTCTTAGATGTAACACTATATCAATGAAAAATGTGTAAAAGAATGCTGATGAAAGCATCTAAGATAAATATAACCAAATACAATAAAAAATAAGAAAATACTAGTTACATCAGGAAAAAGATAATGTATATATAAATTATTAAAAAATTCAAATAATTATATAGTTCTAGAGTTTTTTTGGTTTTATTATTTCACTTAATAGTAATAAAAGATGCAAATGGGTAGTCACACCATACTTGTCAAGAAACAATTGTCTACATCATGGTTCTTCTCAAATGATTTTATACTGAAGACATTGGAGAAGCAACCGAGCCATATAGCAATACACAACAAGTTAAAAAAGAATTTAAAAGCCTCAAAGTTAACAGTGCAAATAAAAAGTAGATGAATCATTAGCCACAGACTGTGGGCAACTACATCAAACATAATAAAGAGTTCAGCCTTTCCTAAGGAGAGATCTCACACCTGCAGAAGCTGGAGCTACAGAAGCACAAAGCCCCAAGTCCAGTCCCAGGATGACACAAAAGTGAAAGCAAAGTTGTTTTTTAAAAGGGAAACCACTAGAGAGGCAATAAAAACAAGACATAAAAAAAATAGAAACCAGTGCGACCAACATAAGTGCTGACTGCTAACGAGGGGAGCCTGAAAAACGGAGCAGGAAGAATAACAGCAGCTGGTAAGTGGCATTTTAGGAAGAAATTGACAGGGCAAATATAAAAAGTCATGATAATTGAAATGTCAGGACATTTGGAACAGCCATTTGCTGTGAACAACTATTTTCATATTACCTCAAGCTCCATAAATCTTACAAGAACCAAGGCACTAATCTGCCTGCCTCTGGGACCCCATGGCCTGATTAATGGTGGCTATTAAGAGAATAAAAACGGAATACTTTGTATTTATTTCCCCTTATAAGTCATTTCCTATTGTCTGCCATCTTCATTGTCCTCTCTTCTGTTTTCTATAATTTATGCTCTATTAGAGTACACTGTAGTCACCCAGAATTCTCTGCTACACTGGAATTCATTTCTACCTGGGTTTTGATACTCACCATCTAATCTGACTCTAGCCTCCTCCCTTTTCCTTCTTATTTTGCAGGAATTACTATTCTACTTTCCTATTTTGAAAAGCTTTGGGAGTAAGAAAGAACATTTACTTCCTGTGGTTGTTTATCCCATTTAGCACTATGCCTTCAATCTACCCACAGAGCAGGAGTCATTCTTTTTGTACTTGAAAAAAATGCTTCTGCTAAAGACAATAATTTTATCTACATATCCATCAATGAATATTACATATTATAAATTTAGTTTAGATTTTATGAATGAGATTTCTTGATTGCCTTGTCCAACTTCAATATGAAAATTATTGCTTTGTCTTATTATATTTTATTTCCCCTTATCTCTTAGAACCCTGTTATTTTCTAATGAGAAACAGAAAGAGAGTGGATGCAGAGGGGAAGAGAGATGGGGAGAAACTATGGGGAGGAGGGGCAACAATAATCCTAGTATATTATATGAGAAAATAATCTATTTTCAATCATTTTCATGCCATTTTTGGCTATTGTGACTGGGGATATTCTGAACAAGGAGAACCTATGATGAGCTGTGATATGCTGCTTTTATTCAATTTAATATAAACTCAATATTAGGATAACTGGTTCATATTTAGATGTTTTTAATTTTTTAAGAAGGCTCCCGTTTTCCTCTATAATGGCAGTATTAATTTGAATTCTACCTGAGTATATTGGAGAGTATGTTTTCCTCATCCTCCCAAACATTTGTTATTTTTAAAAATAATTTTGATAACAACCATCCATTATCCTGCCTGGTTTTAATATTGTATTGTGGTTCTAGTTTACAATTTCCTGATGACTAGCAATGTCATATACTCTTTTATACACTTGGAAATTTTTTTCCTTTTCTTATGAATTCTTTCAAATTGCTGAACTATTATGCACGTAATAGTTACATTTTTTATTATTTATGTATGCTGAATATTGATAATTTATTGAATGAAGAATTTACAGGTATTTTCTCACTTCTGAAGCCTGTGTCATCACTATTCCACTTTGCTGTGGGAAGGCTTTTTAGCTCATATAATTTCATTTGTCTGTTTTAACTCTTGTTTTCTAAGCTTTAGAGCACATAGAATACATCACTTGGATGCAGAATGAATAAAGTGTAATTGATGAAAAATAAAAAAAAAGAATACATCACTTATAAGAATGTCTCAAATTTTCTGGTTCTGTTGCTCTCCTTGTGGGGTTCCTGTCCTCTCCAGATCTTACTATTTCCCACTTCTTACTTAAGATTCCATGCACTTTGCCCATCAGTTGGCCATAAGTCTCAGCATCTGTTTTGATAGTCTGTAGGGCAGAGCATTTCAAAGCCCGCTGTGGCAGGTTCTTAAGTTGTTTCCTGTTTTCCTCTTCTTCTGATGTCTAACCTCTTTGCCTTTCAGGATGGGGATTGTGCATTTTAGTCAGGGTCCGCTCCCTTGATTAGTTTCTTTAGATGTTCAGGGTTTTAGTAGGTTTATCCTGTTATATGTCTATATAAGTGAGTGTATACCATGTGTGTCTTTCTGCTTCTGGGACAGCTCACTCAGGATGATCCTTTCCAGGTCCCACCATTTACCTGCAAATTTCATGATTTCCTTGTTTTTCATTGCAGAGTAATACTCCATTGTGTAGATGTACCACAATTTCTGCTTCCATTCTTCAGTTGAGGGGCATCTGGGCTGTTTCCAGCTTCTGGCTATTACAAATAAAGCTGCTACAAACATGGTTGAGCAAATGTCCTTTTTGTGTACTTGAGCCTTTTTTGGATATATGCCTAGGAGTGGTATGGCTGGATCTTGAAGAAGCGCTATTCCTAGTTGTCTGAGAAAGTGCCAGATTGATTTCCAGAGTGGTTGTACAAGTTTACATTTCCACCAGCAGTGGAGGAGGGTTCCCCTTTCTCCACAGCCTCTCCAGCATGTGTTGTCACTTGGCCATTTTCCATCTTGGCCATTCTGATGAGTGTAAGGTGAAATCTCAGGGTGGTTTTGATTTGCATTTCCTAATGGCTAATGACATTGAACATTTCTTTAAGTCTTTCTCTGCCATTCGATATTCCTCTACAAAGAATTATCTGATTAGCTCTGTTCCCCATTTTTTAAGTGGATTACTTGGTTTGCTGTTTTTCAGCTTCTTTAGTTCTTTATATATACTGGATATGAGTCCTCTGTCAGATAAAGGGTTGGTGAAGATTCTTTCCCAATCTGTAGTTGGTCGCTTTGTTTTGATGACGGTGTCCTTTGCTTTACAGAAGCTTTTCAGTTTCATGAGGTCCCATTTATTGATTGTTGCTCTTAGAGCATGTGCTGTTGGTGTTCTGTTCAAGAAGTTTTCTCCTGTGCCAATGAGTTCAAGGGTATTCCCCACTTTTTCTTCTAACCGATTAGTGTGTTTGGTTTTATGTTGAGGTCTTTGATCCACTTGGACTTCAGCTTTGTGCATGGTGATAAGTATGGTTCTATTTTCATTTTTCTACATGTAGACAACCAGTTAGACCTGCACCATTTGTTGAAGATGCTATCTTTTTTCCATTGTATGGTTTTGGCATCTTTGTCAAAGATCAGGTGTCCATAGATGTGAGGGTTTATTTCTGGGTCCTCTGTTCCGTTCCATTGATCCACCATTCTGTTTCTATGCCAGTACCATGCAGTTTTTAAAACTGTTGCTCTATAGTACAACTTAAGATCAGGGATGAGATACATCCAGAAGATCATTTATTGTAGAGGATTGTTTTAGCAATTCTGAGTTTCTTGTTATTCCATATGAAGTTGAGAATTTTTCTTTCCAGGTCTGTGAAGAATTGTGTTGGTAATTTGATGGGAATTGCATTGAATCTGTAGATTTGAACACAGGGGTCTCACCAGGGACTCATATTCCAACCAAGGAACATGCATGGAGATAACCTAGAACCCCTGCACAGATGTAGTCCATGGCATCGTAGTATCCAAGTGGGTTCCATAGTAATGGGAAGAGGGACTGCCTCTGACATAATCTCATAAGGCCTGTTCTTTGATACCTCCCCCTGAGGGGAGAGCAGCCCTACCAGGCCGCAGAAGATGATAATGCAACCATTCCTGATGGGATCTGATAGACTAAGATCAGAAGGAAGGAGAGGAGGACCTCCCCTATCAGTGGACTTGGGAGGGGCAATCGAGAAGAAGGGAGAGGGAGGGTGGGGCTGGGAGGGGAGGAGGGAGGGGCTTATGGGGGATACAAAGTAAAAATTTTAATTAATAAAAAATAAAAAAAGATTAAAAAAAAAAGAATGTCTCAACATGTTGCCTTTATCCTTTCTTCTAGAAGTCACATAGTTTTAGGTCTTATATTAAAATTGGTGGACCATTTTGAGTTAAACATTTTTCTAAAATGGGAGAAAGGGACCTAGGTTCAATCTTCTGTGTATGGATAGCCAACTTTTAGAACACCATTTACTAAATTCAGTAGCATTTTATATATGAATAATTAGCTTGCCAAGTAACTCTAATGAATAAGTAAATAAATATAGAAAATATTTATGAATAATAAAATTAACATACTGATTTCTACAAGAAATATTTAACAACACTGATAAAGGGATCTGAAGATGAAGAAAAAGGGAAAAGTAAAGGCCACTTATGTTTATGACTTGTAGGAATTAACATATAGTGTTCATTCTGAATAATTTAAATTTAAGATTTAATGTAACTACCAAGAAACCAGTAACATTTTTTTAAAATAATAAAATAAAAATATAGGTCATATGGAAACAGGAAAGATCCACAAAAGACAAAGCAATATTGATATGAATAGAATAAAGCTGAAAGCTTCAAGACATGACTCAAGGCCTGTGTAATAGTGGGGTAATCAAGACACCATAATACTGGCATAGAAGGCAACAGCAATAGCAAAGAATAAATGTGCGATAAGTAGTAAGTAATAAATCTACATCTGTAAGCAGCTACCAGGAAGTCTCTAAAATCCCATAGTAAGGGGAACAAGGACTATTTCTAACAGGAACTCAATGACTGGCTCTTTGACCTCCCCACCTCCCAAGGGAGGTGCAGTACTGTTAGGCCACAGAGGAGGACTTTGCAGCCAGTCCTGAAAATACCTGACAAAAGGGAGTCATATGAAAGGGGAGGAGGTCCTCCCCTATTAGTGGACTTGGAAAGGGGCAGGGAGGAGATGAGGGAGGGAGGGTGGGATTGGGGAGGGAATGAGGGATACAGCTGGGATACAGAATTAACAAAATGTAGCTAATGAGAAAAATAAAATTATAGGAAAAAAAAAAGAAACAATAAACTCTGGACTTTTTTTTCTCCTCCTTGGGTAGCCTAGTCTAGCCTTGATATATATGCCTCATCTTATTGCATCTCATTATGCCATGCTCAGTTGATATCACTAAGATGTCTGTGCTTTTCTAAAGAGATATGGAGGAGCAGTGGATCTGGGGGAGATGGAGGGTTAGTGGGGTGGGGATTCCAGGAAGAGGAGAAGGAGTCTAGTCTGTGGTCAGGATGTATTATGTGAGAGAAAAATAAATTTTAAATAAATGAGTAATAGAAAAAAGACTTGAGCATGAGAAGTACATCATGGAAAGCAGTCAATACAAGAGCTTAAGTAAAGAAGAGGAGTGATGACAACAAAAGAAAAAGATACAGAGTTGAATAGAAGACAGTGATGCAGGAAAGTGGAATGGGCCTTATTTTTTTAAGGCTGTTTGGGTAAAACTGATTCTTCTTATATCTGAATGAAATCAGGGTTATAAAAGAAAATGATATTACAGACATTGTTCATTTGGTTGGAGACTCTTTTTATTTTATTTTATTATTTTTATTTTAATTTATTTTTTAATGAGCCCTCTTGGTGTTCCACTTAGAAGGTTAATAAAAAGCAAGGTAAGTCAATATTAGAGATAACAGTGTTTTCCTAATTCTGCAGCTACCCTGACCTTGGAATGACATGGGACAGTAAATGAAATTCACCTATTAGAGGAGCAAATCTTGGTCAAAACAAAACAGAAAACAAAAGAACAAACAACAACAAAAATCTGTGGGCTCAGCAGTAGCTTTCCATTAAAATCCACATCCCCCTGAAATGATCACACCTGTTCCTCACTCCCCTACTGACTGAAGAAGGCAAAGCTGTAAACCTCAACCATTTTTGCCGCAATAATTATTCCAGTCAAGTAAAGTGAACATTTCCTTAGACCCAACCTATTCTCAGAACTCAACCACAAACAAAACATCCTTCTGGTTGGCACACCTCATGTTCAGTTGCAATGGCTGTTCTATGTAAATTATCCAAGGAAACCGAGAGAGCTTCTTCGTTAACATCTGCCTGCAAATGTTCAGAACACTTGGCATTTGAATCCATGTGGCTAAGTACGACTGTTAATGACTCTGAAATCAGATTGGATGGAGTGTAGAGACTGCCAAGTGTGACACAGAGAGCTGTGTGAGGGGAACAATCTGTGCGCTGGACACATTTCTTACCCGGATGGATGCCGAAGTGCTGAGACACTTCAAGGAAATGTATGTGTTAGCCAAAATGATGCTGGGATTTTTAATTTGCTTTCTTGCATCCAGAATCAAACACCTGCTAAGTCTGGCCCTTTAAACAGCTAGAAAAAAAAAGCATGGGTTGGCTTACACAAAATTATCCTAACACAGAAAACTGGAGCTACATGATAATTGTCTGAAGAGTCTCTTCACACGAGGCACATACCTGACAAGTTGTAAATTGTGACTTATGCTTAACACAGCTCTCTCTCTCTCTCTCTCTCTCTCTCTCTCTCTCTCTCTCTCTCTCTCTCTCTCCTGTGGAAAGCATTCCCAGTTGGGCTCTCACCCTGCTGTATCTCCCATCTATCAGTTGCTCCAGCACGGACTTCATGCAAAACCATTGCTCACTTTCACATCAATGATTGTCACTCTCTTTTTTTTTTTTAAAAAAAAATAATATCCTTCAAGAACTACTTTGAGACCCTTGGATAAAGGTAAGCACCCTTAATATATTAGATTAGAAATTTAGAAATTAGAAATTTCACCCTACCTACCTCTTCATTCTAAGTGTGTGCCATGCTTAACTTGCTTGCTATGGTCTCAAGTGTTCTGTTTAGATTTCCCAACACCCCATTACCCCAAATACCTTTAGAGCACACCTCTGGAAAAGAATAACAAATCCTGGATTAGATCCTGGCACTTTTGTGATACCCATTGCTGACACTGGACACAGGCGCAGCTTTAACAAGTGGGAGCCAGAGTGAAAGAGAAAGAACTTGGTCCAGGATGCTGGTGACAGGCTGGGCAGTGAGCTCAGAGACTTCTAAGTGCATAGACGATCTGCAATAGTGTTATGGCTAGAATGCCACTTGATTTGTGAACACAGGTGACATTTGTTTCTAGCAAAATGGCCACCCAAAATATAGCTGAAAGAAGATAAAACAAATGTAATTTTATTGTGGTTTACAGATAAGGATAGACTCCTTTTCTGTGCAAATACATAAAAACAAGAACATGCAACTTGCAGAAAGGAACTCAGAAGCACAGGAGGCTGAAAGAAAGAGGAGCAGAGCAGTGACTCCACCTCCAGGGAGCAGGACCTTGGCAGGGGCCCATTCTCCTCATCTGCACCTGTTCATATGGGGCCATAGTGCATTTTAAAAGACGGCCACTAGACCAAACCCAAAAGGCTTGAATTAAAAGCCATGTAGATAATTCATATGCTCATTCATATGCTCATTCACAGGCTCGGTACATCAAACCATGTAACACTAACCTTTTACCGCACTTTCTTTTGGCTGCATTGGACATAGGAGTATTTTAGAAATGCATTTAGAATTTAACATAGTTAATAACATGTTTCAGCAATTTTCTGAAGGCATCAAAAAATTCTCCCCAAATTAGCACTTAAATGAATACATCCATGGAAAATAGGCCACCAGACCCACAGACTGTTTTCTTGGATGTTAGAGTCATTTCCTTTCTCTTCTCATACATAAACACTCACTATTGCAAGCATTTTTTTATTTTATTTTTTTGCCATCATGCATTTCCAAGTCCACAGATACAAAGCACTACCTGAGTAATCCTGAAATATCTTTCCTGTTCTTGGGGGCCCACAACATCAGATTTTACAGTCCTTTCAGAGCAAAAACAAGAGTTTGCCTTTGAAGTATCATTAAGTCACAAATGGTAAAGACAGGTTAGCCTTGGTCCATCATCAGCCAACAACAAGGAAGATCTATCTCCACAACTGAAAGAAGAGCTGTAAAATGAGTAAATCAACAAACTCTTTATATGGCAGCAAGGCTGGGATATTTATTTTGAAAATTTAGTGGCTGCAGAGAGAACTTGATGTTTAAGTGCACTTGCTGCTTCTTCTCAGGAACAAAGTTCAGCTCCCATCACCTCCGTGGTGGCTCACAGAGCCTCCTCTGCAGTTCTGAGGGATCAAGTGACCTTTTCTGGTCTTCACGGGCACCAGGCACATAGGCAGCATGCATAATTATATGCAGACCAACACACACATAGCATAAAAATAAAACTCGAAGGCTTTCCTTTTTAAAGATTTTCTCCTAGCTCTATCTTTTTAATCAGGCAAAATATGATGATTTAAAAGGTAATTTTAGATAAGCTAGTTTAACCAGTTCTCACATTTCTTGGTAGGCATTTATTCTGAATGGTGTGACTGGTCAATAATAGTTTCATATAATTTTCATGTTATGAGCCTCCTAGCATCAAAAGTAAACCTTTCTCTTTTTCCAGTATTGAACCCTTGAAAATTTAAAAACTGTAAAGCAGTTCTATGGCTTTCAATGAAAAGCTATGGTTATAGCTATAGTTATAGCATAGTTCTGTACAATCTACAGATTCAATCTATAATCAGTTCCACTCTCTTTTGAAATTCATTTGTCTATCAGTTAACCACATATAAAACAATGTGATTGAGGAAAATTATTGAGGAATTATTAAGAAAGTTATTTTTATTTTGGCACATTTAGTTTAGATTCATAAAAAATACATTATTTTGTCCCACACATAAAAATTAACACTCCAAAAATATTTGCCGGATTTTTAACTCATAAAACTTGTACACAGTATGGTAAGGAATATAAAAACTGCTGATTGTCCCCTTCTTCCCATATCCATCCAATTTGTCTTTCTGAGTGAGGATTGATCATCTTACTCAGGGACCTCCTTCTTGCTTAGCTTCTTTAGGTATACAGATTTTATTATGCTTATACTATATTAAATGTCCAGTATCCACTTATAAGTGAACATATACCATATACCATGTGTGTCTTTCTGCTTCTGGGATTCCTCACTCAGGATGATCTTTGCTAAAATCCCACTATTTACCTACAAATTTCATGATTTCCTTGTTTTAAATTGCTGAGTAGTATTCCATTGTGTAAATGTACCACAATTTCTGTATCCATTCCTCTATAGAGGAACATCTGGATTGTTTCCAGGTTCTGGAATAAAGCTGCTACAAACATGGTTGAGCAAATGTCCTTGTTGTGTACTAACAGGAAACAGGACAGGAGCTTACCACAGACGGCCTCTGAAAGACTCTACCCAGCAGGGTATCAAAGCAGATGCTGAGACTCCTAACCAAACTTTGGGCAAAGTGGAGGGAATCCTATGAAAGAAGGGGGTGATAATGAGACCTGGAGAGGACAGGAGCTCCACAAGGAGACCAACAGATCCAAAATATCTGGGCCCAGGGTTCTTTTCTGAGACTGATACTCCAACCAAGGACCATTCATGGAGATAACCTAGAACTCCTGCACAGAAGTAGCACATGGCAGCTCAGTGTCCAAGTGAGTTCCCTAGTGAGGGGAACAAGGACTGTCTCTGACATCAACTCAGTGGTGGGCTCTTTGACCACCTCCCCCTGAGGAGAGGTGAAGCCTTGCCAGGCCACAGAGGAGAACAGTGAAACCAGTCCTGATGAGACTTGATAAGCTAGGCTCAGATGGAAGGGGAGGAGGACCTCCTCTATCAGTGGTCTTGGAGAGGGGAATAGGAAGAGATGAGGGAGAAAGGGAGGGTGGGATTGGGAGGAAAAGTGGGAGGGGGCTACAGCTTGGATACAAAGTGAATAAACTGTAATTAATATAAAAAATAAAAATTTAATTAAAAAAACTGCTAATTTTCAAGTCAAATATTGTCTTCTCTGTGGCTTGAGACACCATATTCCCTCCTCAATGAATTTCTGATTTTTTAACAGTTACATGAAAAGCTTATTGATGTTTGTAACATTACTATCTTAGGAAATGGTCAACACGTGAAAGCTCTTCATAAAGAACAAAGCTGAGGTTTCCAAAGAAGGATTGGACCTCCAAGTTCTAACTTCATCATGTATTTAGCAAGCTCCAAAAGGAGTGAAGCAACCAGAAGTCCTCCCCAGCTGTGACACGTATGACACACATCCATGATCAACAGGGCATGGCAACTCTAAGGGTGAAGTGGGCACACCCGTACCCTGGTGGGAGCCAACAGCACTCTGATTGGGTTTGAGTCCTGCTCATTGAGCAGGAAATCGTGCCTGGTACCATAAGCTTTGCCACACACTGAGGACTAGTGAACTCATGAATCTTGGAGGAGACCCTGTAGCTGCCCTTTTACCAAACCAGCACAATCACTAACTACATTCCAAACACTCCACACTTGTCTTTATATTCACAGACAAGTGTGGGACTCAACATCCCTCATCAAAGAAACTTTTCTTCCCAACATCTGGAGATAAAGAAAAAAAAAAAAAAAAAAAACAGAACCAATCAAAATGCAAAGCTGTGGACCCAAATTCCAATGAACAAATCTGCAATACAACACTCACTCATAAAGCTCAGGGACCGTTAAGGAGGAGGGAGCAGAAATACTCTAACAATCAGATGAAACTTGAACAGACATTTTGCTTGTAGATTATGCTACCTAAAAATATCAGAAGGTGCACACAGTCTCACCAAGATGACTGTCTAGCATGACCTGAACAAGGACAATATGGGGGAAAGTTTAAAAGGCCTCAGTCCCATACAAAGGACTATAGGGAACTAAGAAAACAGTCTCCTCCAGGGAGCAGCACAACGCTTGGTTATATAATGCCAAATGATCAGCCCCAAAATATCACACAAGTAACAGTATACAGCCTGAGCAAGTTGTACTTATGTATTTAGGAACAAACACAAACACACAAATGGATAACCAATTAATGAAAAAAGAAGCCATGAATTTTTTAGAAAGGGCCAGGAGAGCTGTATGGGTCCATTTAAAAGAGTAAAAGGAAAGGGAAAATGATGTAATTATATTATAATCTCAAAAGATAATTGATTTTAAGTGATGAAAATTTGCATCAGTGACAATGATATAAAATTCTTATATTAATTAAGCTAATGCCCAGAGATTCATGATTACCACTTAATCTGCCAAGAAAGAATGTGATGGCTTTATTATGTCTCATTCAAACTCCATATTAAATACTGCTAGGTAAATAGAAGCTGTATCTATAGTTCGGACTTCATCAAAAAGTTAGCTTTATATGAATTCTCAGCCATGAATTCAATTACACTCCACAGCTAGCTAGATTTCATTTATCTGGTTGCCTAGATATGTTTGTAATAACTATAAATAAAAGAACATTTTTAATTTTTTTTTTAAATCTCAATATATTAGCAAAGATGTGCACATACTGTGTCTTTTACAAAACTACTCTTTGGGGTATATTCCCAGGAGTGGTATAACTAGATCTTGAGGTAGTGCTACTCCCAATTTTCTGAGAAAGCACCAGATTGATTTGCAAAGTGGTTGGATAGCCATCTACAGACCTAAAGAAGCTAAACACTAAAGAGGACCCTAGGGAGGATGCTTAAATCTCACTCAGAATGGCAAACAGGATAGACACCAGAAGCGGTGGAAGAAAGGGAACAGGATGGGAGCCTACTATAGAGGATCCTCTGAAAGGCTCTACCCAACAGGGGATCTAAGCAGATGCTGAAACTCACAGCCAAAATTTGGTCAGAGCACAGGTGGTCTTGTGGAAGAAGAGAGGGATAGAAGGACATGGAGGAGACAGAAGCCCCACAAAGAGACCAACAAAGCTAAAGGATCTGAGCCCTGAGGGTCCTGCAGAGACTGATGCACCAATGAGAACTATGCATATGGAGAACCTAGACCCCCTGCCCGGATGTGGCCAACTGGCAGCTCCGTCTCCATGTGGATTGCAGAGTGAGGGGAGCAGGGGCTGCTTCTATCGTGACTGCTCATTGATCACTCACCCCCAGTGATGCAGCCTTGCCATGACACTGAGGAAGAGGATCCAAGCAGCCCTGATGAGAAGTAACAAGCTATGGGCAGATGGCAACGGTAGAGAACTCTTCTTTCAGTGGACTAGGGGGAGGGGAAGAGGAGGGAGGGTGGGGCTGGGGAGAGTTGAGGGAGGAGGCTTCAGTAGGGATATATAATAAATAAATTGTGAAAAAATAAAAAGAAAAAGGAAAAAATTACATACACACACACAAAGAAAAAAATGAAAAGAGAGCCATGTACATAGACAGTTATTTACTCAGGGGCTTCACTGAGAACAAGAGAAGGTTCAGTTATAGGTACTGAGAGTTATTGTCTGTTCACAGAAATGCAGAATGCATAGAACATATAACGACCACAGATGTACTGTCATTTTGGATAAAGGATGCTAACACATTTTTGCCTTATGTTATAAAACCCGAAAAACCACACAGTAGCTTAGACGAATACCATAGAGATAAATTTCTGAAATAATTAGCATCAAATGTTGTTACTTGTCAGTAGATGGGTATTTTGGTATTTTAAGTATTGCTACACTTGATTTCATGGCTTCAGGTCTACTTAAATAACTTATTATTTTATGAATCATTGCTCATCAGTGGAACCACTGTCCTACATAATCCTCTCAGCATATAGCTTGGAGTAAGAGTACAAACAGAAGTACTTGTGTTGGAGAGATTCATGCTGTGAATCTGAAACCGATACTAAGGTTGTAAGTAAGAATCTCTGTAAGCCACTGCAAGTCCAGCCCTCAGCTGCTGATGGACTCACGCTCCAGCTGGCTAAAGGTGACAGCAAAGCCAAGGGCAGCATTTGGGGTTTGAATAGGCTCTTGGTGCAGGTGTCAGGGCTATCTAGAAAGCTGCGTATTCCCTCAAACACTCCATCGTATTTTCCTCCTTTGTTTTGTTTTGTTTTTCTTTTCCACTCTTTCCCTATAATCCCTCTCCACTCCAACCTGGAGCTGAGCTCAGTGCCTCCTTGCCTTCTGTCTTCAACCAAGAAGGGGCGCCAATACAGTAGGGAAAATCCACAGATGCCTTCCCAAGCTCTTCTACTGTGAAGAGGGTGTTTGTAAAAAACACAAGGGGGAAGATCGGGCACCAACAATCAATCAGTTGTTTTGGAACTGTTTCTACAATCACAATCATTAAAACAGGTACCGATGAATAATTTTGAAAAAGACAGTAGATTAAGATTACAGGGCTTCTCAAATTTAAATATATGAGACCCTTTAAATGACAATTTCTTGGGTCCATGTTTTTCAAGAAAGCTTTTAAATGCCCAGCTGGATACTTTGTCATTTCATTATGAAAAAAAGATATCCTGCTAATGATGTCAGTTTTTTCTTCAAGTACAAAAGACAGAAACTAGGAAAAGAAGAAGTGATCTTTTGTACTTTTTCCAAAATTGTGTATTTTGGGGTCCTAAATATCCCAGTTTACTTTTAGATCATGTTTGGTCTAGTGAAGTATGCAAACAGTCCTCCCGAGGCCAAGGGAACGATTCTCCTATTCAGCAGGTCTGCTTCATAGACGCCTTCTTCCCTGATACCTAGAGCATCACTGCTCTCGGGAATTATTCCTGTCTGCTCTGACTCTCACCCCAGACTTTTGCTCACCATTCTCCCTCTGTTTCATGTTCTCCTTTTCACCTTGTAAAACTGGACAGCAGGGTTTTTCTCTGATTCAGTTTTGCAGTATTCAGTGTTCTGAATGTTGCTCTCATTGTGCATTCCTCATCCACCACTGTTGGTGCAGACACTGTGGAAATCAGTGTTGTGGATGTTCCTCAAAAAACCTGAAGCGTATCTATCACATTACGCAGCTACACCACTCTTGAGTACGAATTCCTTACTCTAAAGATACTTGCACATCCATGTTCATTGATGCTTATTTACAATAGCCAGGAACTGGCTAGAGAAACAATGAAACATGAGGTTGGGACTTCCACGACATGGAGATAGCAGCAGACACAAGCCTGCTCAACTCTGAAACTCAGCCCACATGTCACTTTCCAGCGTTTATCATCACGGACCATTTGCTATTTTGTTTTGTGAGTTGTTCTTGGTGTTTGGTGGGGGTGTGGGGTAGGGTCTTGTTAAGTAGCTTATGCTGGCATTGAGCTGGGACTATACTGCTTCAGCTCTCAGATCATCCTCACAAAAGTGGATCTCTTCCTGATAATGTAGATAAAATATCAAGGTTTGCTTCAAGCTGCCAAAGGTTTATTTTAAGTGCACGTCTTCACTAGATCTTGTTTCATTTATGTTCACAAACTCAGAACCAAGCTCCCACAAACCGTAATCTCCATGCAGACAGATGGTGATCCTCCTTGCTCCCATCTGTGTTTGTACAACCAGCACAAACTGTCAGAAAAATAGAGTTATTCAAGATGAATGCATAGATGGATAAAAAGTCAAAGGCAGAGGCTGACAAAATACAAAGACATCAGTCACATTCCCTGATGAATTTAATATCCAAAAATTAAAAGACTTTCAGAACGCACAGAAAAGGAAACAGAGAGATCTACCAGGGGCCAGAGAGCAATTCAGTAGTTAGGAATGCACAACGTTTCCCAGGGTTCCTCAAGTTCAGTTTCCAGTACCCAGAACCTGCAGTTGACAATCACCTTAACTCTAGCATCATACCCCCTTCAGACCCTTGAGGGCACCTATATTTATATGAACATCCCCTTTCCCCACATAGATATAATAAAAATAATAAAACATTAAAACGTATTTCTACCACACAAGTTTTTCCTTCTTAATTCAACTTATTTAATGAATTAAATTTACTATTTGAGACATTTGGAAGGAAAGCTACTGAGTCTTTCCTCAGTGACAATCCCCATAATCTGATACACAAAATGGGAAACCTAAACTTCCATTCCTGCCAGAGCATCTTACCATCATTTCATCAGTTAAAGTAATTTAACAGGGATGGTTTGCAATTCGAAGACCATTATAGTATAACAGCATGGGTGGTGGGCTCCTGTGTGCTTTCCAGTGAGGCTCAGATCCAAGGCAAGGGCTCAGACGCAGTCATGCAGCCAGCCTCGAGTCCCATATGAAAGCTCTACTTTGGGATCAGCAGGACTGAGCTGGTGTGAAATACACATTGATCTTACTGTGAGGTCAGACATCACCTGACAAAGCAGACACTCTTCTCAGACTCAGGTCAGAAAAATACAAACACTCAGAACAAATACATGTATTCAAGCTTCAGTTCACCTAGGCTAAAGGGTTTAACCTTGGCTGTATCTTCTCTGCCAGAGTGCATTACACTTCAACGACGTTATTTCCCATGACACAACCTGAGGAAAGATCAGAGACAGCAGGGAAGAAAATATGCAGTCTTAGGAGAGCACTGAATATCATGCCATTATATAGTTTCTGTCACAGATTAATTCGATGCAGAAACCCTGGAGTCACATCAGTAGCACAGAGGCATCTGATTCACTCATCCTAGTCATTCTGCAGTCTTCTCTGCTCACACAGAAGTCTTCCTTGAATTTGTTCTATAGTTTGAAGGACATTATTTGGCTAGATGAGAGTTCTCTCTGCTTCTTGAAGTTTCTCCAAGCAGTAAGAGTTCCAAGATGCAAGTATTCCTTGGCTGGAAGGGCAGCACTCAGCTGGGAGATGAAATAAAACCACTTCTGCAGGGATTCATAGTCTACGATTATTATAAGCCTATGAACACTCATCATAAGGATTCCCTTAACAGTTTCACATACGAGAACTTCTTATGATTTCAAGTGATGTTTGCATCTTTTAAAGAAGAGAAATTGAGTAGACCATGAAAAAGAATGACCATACTAGAATTTTTAGAGGACAAAACACAGTGCTAAATGCTTCATTTTCTATTGTTTTAATTATTTATTGTGTTTCACTAGAAATGATATCTAAACTATCTAAACGGTTGTAACATGGGATGATTACAAATGAGTAACAGTAAAATGGGGCAAACACTGTTTTAGAACAAATTCTGCTTTTCCTATTATAAGCCCCTCTCTAGTCATTCTTAGAACATTTCAAGAGATAATTAAGCATTCTGTAAGTGACGTTTATAATCCTTGTTAACATTGATTGGTTACAAGACATAACAGAAAAAATCACCAATTTTCAGGTTTACTTAAAACATTTTTAAAAGAATTCTTTGTTATTTTAGGATACAAGAAAATCAATGGCTATGGCTAAGGTGCTTTTAATCTACAAGCCTTGAGTAAGAACAAACAGTGATTTTATCTATGTCCTGATATTATACTTTGTTTTTTTTTTTTCTGTCAAAACTCTTTACTTGAAATTACAACTGTTTCCCCACCATTCACTTTCTATATTTATGATTTTTACACAGAATTGGTACACCATTGATCATAGATCATTGACAATTTATTATACATTGGTCCTTCCAGAACTCTGAGCAAATAACGATATGATTGACAGGGGAATTACAACTGTGAGAAAACTCACCTAACAAAGAGAAAAATATTTTCCAAGTAATAATGATATAAATAAACGACAAATATATTTCCAAATCTGTAAGTTTGATGTCATCCCTTCTTTTTAACAAATTTCTTCTTGAACACCCACTTGGAGTCTTTCATACCCGAAGTATTTGGTGCTTTTAAGGGTCTACGAGCATGCTGTCATGTATTCCCCGTCTATCTGCATGGACTTCCAAGCCCACTGGATGCTTTTTCAGTGCCTCTTTCCAGAGAGTCTGTTCTGCAGCCACACGATACACAGATCCTGCTTGCGTGCCAGAGGGCAGAGCTACATTTTATTATTTGTCAGGGTTGATATTCCTGATACGTCTACATCTTCCAATTTTTTAATTGTAGTAGTTTTAACTTCATGTCCTAACTTACGTCCTATGCACTTGAACATATGAGGTTTTGATGTCCTTTAAAGACATGTTATAGTGAGGTCCACAAGGATGTGACAAGATTGGGACTGTGTACAATGGTACAGCAGTATTGAAAAGACTGTTATTCATCCTTGAATGATTAAAAATGGAATATATGACCCAGCACTGCTACTTCTGGATATACTATCAAAAGCTCCTAAAAGAGATTTGTTTACTCATGTTCATAGAAGAATTATTCCAGGAGTTACAAAGTCAAAGCCCAAGGCTCCAGTGACATCTGAGCAGAATGACCAAATATAGAACAGCAAAAATACGGTGGATGGCACAGTAAACTACTACTATCCACTAAAAGGAAAGAGGTTCTGAAACCTAATGTAAAGGGAAGGAACACTGAGGAAATTAGAAAAGTGAAACTAGGTAGTAACAAAAATTAAAAAAAAAAACTGATTATACATATAAAACTACTAACAGCTATTGAAATCACAGTAAGAGAGTGGTTGGTGATTTTGTTTTAGGGTTACGGATATAGGTAAATGGGTAGCTTACATGAGTGTGCTTCAATTTTACAAGAGTCGTGAAAGTGGATAATATGATTGTATGTAACAGAGGTAGTAACCAAAAAGTAAAAAGTTGTTTAATTATACATATAAAACATACAGCTGTTAAAATCACAAAAAGGAGAAGGATTGGTGATTAATTTCAGGGTTTGGGTAGAGGTCTATGTGCAACTTAATGGGTGTGGTCCTACAGTTTCACAAGAGTTATGAAAGTAGGTGGTATGATTGTATCACACATTCAATATTGAACTTTTAAAACAGCCTGTACAGGAGCTGCAGAGATGACCCAGAAAACAAAGCATGAAAATTGGAGCCTGGGTTGTCAGCAGAAAAAAGTAAAAGTGAGAAGAGTGTTATAATCTACCTTTAATCCTGGTTCTATCCACAAGACGGAGACAAGGATCCTTGGAGGACATTGACTATCTAGCCTAGTGAAGATAAAGAGCTGTGGGATCCCTGATAGACCCATCTTCAGTGAGTAGAGTGGAGAGAGATTGAGGGAGACTTCTGACATCACTCACCTGCACATAAGTGCACTCACAAGTATAAACATGTACCATATACCTCTATACAGACACACTGTGGGTACACACACACGCCATACACAACACGAAACAGCTAAGGTGATATATTTTACACTATATCGATTTTATAAAAATAAAATTGAAGATAGAAATGGGTGCAGATTATAAGATAAAACATGACAGTTTACAAGGCTATGCTAAAACCAGAGATTCATGGGGCCAGAACAATGCTCCACATCGCAGCCTCTGGCTTTGTTCACTAATTTCATGTGAAAGCAATTTCTTTTTCATATTACATCAAAAGTCTGTATCTGGTCCAGAAACACGCATTCAGACGTTATGCAGAAGATGTATAATAACCTTTGAACACTCAGCCCTAAACTGGGTGTCTCCATCAAGTCCCTCCTCTAAGGGCTCAGGAACCGTGGGGGAGTAGAGAAGGAAAGAATGTAAGTCCAGGGGGATGGAGGACAGCAAGAAGACAAGGCCCTCTCCATCAACGTGATGGAGGCTCACTGAATTCCCAGAGACAGAGGCAGCATGCACAGGGACTGACTGCACCGGTCTGTACCAGGTCCTCTGTTATAAATTATGGTTTCCAGGTTACTCTTTACACGGAATTCCCGAGTGTGTGAATGAGTGGTCCTCTCTCTTTCTTTCTCTCTTTTTGTCCACTTTCATTTCCTTTTTTAAATTTTTATTTATTTATTTATTTATTTATTTATTTATTTTTATTAATTACAGTTTATTCACTTTGTATCCCCCCTGCAGCTCCCTCCCTCAACCCCTCCCAATCCCACCCTCCCTCCCCCTTCTTCACCCATGCCCCTCCCCAAGTCCACTGATAGGGGAGGTCCTCCTCCCCTTCCCTCTGATCCTAGTCTATCAGGTCTCATCAGAAGTGACTGTACTGTCTTCCTCTGTGGCCTGGTAATGGCTGCTCCCCCCCCTTCAGGGAAGGTGATCAAAGAGCCAGCCACTGAGTTCACATCAGGGACAGTCCCTGTCCCCATTACTATGCAACCCACTTGGACACTGATCTTACATCTGTTGGGCTTTTATTTTTTTCCTTCCCATTTTCCCCCCATTCTGATGTGTTAATTTTTTATTCATCTTATTATATTTTATCTTATTATGTTTTACTTTTTTATTATCCCTTTGAAACCTGTTTGTTTTCTAGTGAGAGACAGAAAGGGAGTATATCTGGATGGAAGGGAAGATGGGGAGGGATTGGGAGAAGAAGAGGTAGGGGAAACTACGATCAGAATATATTATGTGAGAAGAGAAAAATCAATTTTTAATAAAAGAGGGGGAGAGTCTGTATCTGAGACATCATTTCACTGAGAAAGGGTCCAAACTGTCTTCATATTCTGACTTTACAGGCCTTGATTGATGGTGTTAGTGCGATCGTGCAAGGAGCTCCAACCCAAGAATGCTTAAGCCTGTTACTCGCACAGCAATCGTATTCATAGATCAGCACAACCGTGATCCGCCACCCTAGCACTCAAGTGGCTAACGCTGGAGGAGAGACTTACAGATACTGGGGATACATTGTAAGAACTAGTGTCTGTCTGCCTGCCTGTCTCCGACTTTCTCTCTCTCTCTCAGACGCACACATGCATGCACACACATGAACACACACACATAAGTTCGATGCATGAGAGCATGCTTGGGATATATAGGTGTTGACAGTATAATATGTGCATTTATGCCTCATCTATATAATGTCTGAGCTAATAAATATGTATGACATAAATTACTTTTGCCAGTTGCCAGATTTTGAGATAAAATCTTAATGTGGATAAAATATAAAAAGAAAAAAAAACTACTGAAAAAAATAAAGAGCAGGCCAAAATAAACTAAAGATGAACAATGTTCCATGAAATATCTCTATAACATGTTTACTTCAAGCTTTTTTTCTTTCTTTTTTTAAACTGGCATCTTCTAATGACAATGACAATAATGAAACAACAAAAAACTCATGGAGGGGACAGGAGCCTCATAGGAAGACCAACAGAGACAACTAACCCAGTCCCATGGGGGCTTTCAGAGACTGAGACATCAACTAAGGAGCACATATGATCTGGGCCCCCTGCACACATGTAGCCCACAGGCAACCCAGTATTCATATGAGTTCCCTGGCAACTGGAAGCAGGGGGTTGCTGTTTCTAACATGGACTTTGTTCTCTGCATTTGGAAAACTTCCCCCTGGCAAATCTACCTTGTATGGCCTCAAGGGATGAAGCACAGTCTGATGTGATTTGATGTGCTGGGGAATGTTATTATGGGGAAGGGGACTCCCATTTTCTGGGGGCAAAGGGGGAGAAGAAGGGAAAAGGAGAGAAGGAGGATGACTGGGAGGAGGGAAGTGAGGGGGCACCCTCTGGATGTAAAGTAAACAAACCAACATATAATTTAGAAATGTCATGGAAACTAAACAACTCTCTATGATTAAAATACGTCAAGACAGAAATAACAAAATAAATTCAAGACATTAAAAAATGAAAACAAAGAAATGCAATCCTTCCAACCACATAAATGGAGCAAAGGGGAAATGGAGAACATTTGCAAAAACATGGCAGATAAATAAAATCCCTCAATAGCAAATTGGTAAGAAATAGTAAATTGGCAAATTCAGAAATGCTGAATCATAAGAGAAACATGTTTTCTCTTTTAAAATTTATTTATTTTTAATTAATTTTTTATTTTTTATATTAATTACAGGTTATTCATTTTGTATCCTAGCTGTAGCCCCTTCCCTCATCTCCTTCCATCCCTCTCCCCAAGTCAACTGAGAGGGAAGGTCCTCCTCTCCTTCCATCTGACCCTAGCCTATCAGGTCTCATGAGGACTGGCTACATTGTCTTCCTCTGTGTCCTGGTAAGGCTGCTCCCCTCTCAGGAGGAGGTGATCAAAGAGCCAACCACTGAGTTCATGTCAGAGACAGCCCCTGTTCCCCTTACTAGAGAACCCACTTGAAGACTGAGCTGACATGGGCTACATCTGTGCAGGGGTTCTAGGTTATCTTCATGAATGGTCCTTTGTTGGAGTATCAGTCTCAGAAAAGACCCCTGGGCCCAGATTTTTTGGTTATTTTGCTCTCCTTGTGGAGTTCCTATCCCATCTAGGTCTTTCTATCTCCCTCTTCTTCAGTTAGAGTCCCTGCACTCTACCCAAAGTTTGGCTATGAGTCTCAGCATCTGCTTTGATACCCTGTTGGGTAGAGCCTTTCAGAGGCCCTGTGTGGTAGGCTCCTGTCCTGCTCCATGTTTTCTCCTGCTTTTGACGTCCATTCCATTTGCCTGTGAGTGGAGATTGATCATATTACCCAGGGTCCTCCTTCTTGTTTAGCTTCTTTAGGTGTATAGATTTTAATGTTTACCATATGTTGTCTGATATCCCCTTATAAATGAGTATGTACCATGTGTGTCTTTCTGCTTCTGGTATACCTCACTCAAGATGATCTTTTCTAGTTCCCACCATTTGCTGTCAAATTTCATGATTTCCTTGTTAACAAATGTAATGTTCCTACTACTTTAATTATCTTCATCTCCATGGCAACAGTTGCCAACTAATGCTGATTTTTCATAAACAAGCCATTGGTTTAAGATATTGTTTGGCTAACAAAAATAGATTCAAAATTTCTATTATAAAATAAAGTACAAAAGGACCATAAGTGTTTTACAGGGGTGTTTGAAAGAGGAATAGCTTGGTAGGACTTATATGAAGCTGGAAATTAAAAAAAAAAAAAATGAAGACAGGCCTCCACCTTGGATCATGAAAGGGAGTTCAATACAGAAGGGGAAAGAGGAACAAGAGTCAAAAAATGCTAAAGTTACATGATAAGCTTCAGGAGATCATATTATCTTATTTTACCTAAAATTAATTATATATAACACATGTCACTTGGGCTGACAATACTTCTGGCAAGAACCTCAGGCTAACAAAACTCCAGTACAAGGCACAAAAAAACTAATTTCATACTGTTGGACAAGGTAATCCAAGTGACTCCCAAAACTATAACATGATAGCAGCCATTTGGTTACTCTCAAGGGTTGAGGGTGAGCCTCTATTGTGAAAGGCACTGGATAGGCACACTTAGGTCACAGGACTCAGATGATTCAAGTTGAGGCTAAAACAACAACAACAACAACAAACTCCTGCACTGTAGCTTCCAGGGTACCAGAAATGCTATATAAGCTACCAATGGGGGGAATCAATTAATAGTCCTGGCTGTGACAACTATAAACCACAACTATGAGCATCATGACAATATACCCATAAAAGTGTATTAAATGAAACTTGCATGTTGACAACCAAATGCTGTCAAGTTGTAAGACCCACTCAATAGGAGCAAAATCATGCCTGGCACTGGAAATACAAACAATTCATGGACCTTACAAAATAATCCACTACCACTGCATTGCTAGGTCAGCATAATTCCTTGCTACATTGTAAATCTAATTATTGCATCCATAAGTAAGTTTACCTACCACCCCTCATGAAAGAAAATTCTCTTTTCAACAAGTGGAGACATCATGGAAAATAATAGAACACAATGCAGAGACCAAAAGATAATTGAGAAACCAAACCCAAGGATACATTTACAGCATAGCTCCTACATTTATGGCTTGGGAAACGTATCAGAAGAGAGGGTAGAGAGACTGTAAGAGCCAGAATAGCAGGGAGTTTGCTATGACACAGTCTGCTAACAAGGGCTGCCTAGAAGATGTAGGCTATGGCAATATCGACAGAAACGCTGATGCTGACGGGGGACTCTCACAGGCTTCCTCCCCAAACAGACAACCGCAGGCAACTATTGCCGAGAGAAAGAGAGTATTAGCTCGTCTCAGGAACGAACCCCATGATATACAGCGGTCAGTCTTGAAGTGTAAGTAACCAACACAAACAGATTCGGGAGGTTGTATTTCTTTATCTACACACACATGCATCTCTACATCTGTGCACACATGTGAATGTGAGTAAAAATAACCATAAAGGAAAAAGAAGATGATAATTTGAGAGGGCATCGGGCATGGGAGGGGTTGAAGGGAAGAAACCTGGGAAGGACAAGAGGGAAGAAAGGAAATGATGTAAGTAAAGTAACTATTTATAATTTAGAATGTATAAAATAAATTTTTAAAAGTGTAAAGGATATGATGAAACACCTTGTTAGTGATGATGAGTGTGCTCTTCTGATAAGGCTCACTTTGGAGTGTAAAGACCATTGGTAAATAGCTACTATTAAATTTTTCATGATTCTTTTAGTCTCGTAAAGTTGCAAACTGTCACAACTAACTCACTCTGTGTCCACCAATGGTATTCACTTGTTCCCACAATTGCTAGTTATGTCTTCAGTGTCTTAAAATTATTCCCGTGACATTTCTAACTTCACTAAAATGCTTGTGATTGCTCATTATAATATAAGTAAAAAAAAATTCAAGAGTACGAAATACTTTTGTATACCTGTGCAATCAATCAATCAATCATGAGTCAAATCCATTAATGTAAATAGAAGATCAAATGTATGTTATATTTAGACATGTCATTTTATCATAGAGTTAAAATATCTTGCTATCCAAGATGATGTGCTTTTACAAAAATGTAATAATGCTAGGTAATATTGCATATATTAGAGAGATGTGAGACTTTGAATCAGAAAGTACCAGAATCATTGAACTTTGCAAGCAAATGGTGGGAACTAGAAAAAATCATCCTGAGTGAGATATACCAGAAGCAGAAAGACACACTTGGTATATACTCACTTGTAAGTAGATATTAAACATATAATACAAGATAAACATACTAAAACTTGTACACCTAAAGAAGCTAAGCAAAAAAGGAGGACCCTGGGTAAGATGATCAATCTCCACTCACAGGCAAATGGAATGGACGTCAAAAGCAGGAGAAAACATGGAGCAGGACAGGAGCCTACCACACAGGGCCTCTGAAAGGCTCTACCCAGCAGGGTATCAAAGCAGATGCTGAGACTCATAGCCAAACTTTGGGCAGAGTGCAGGGACTCTAATGGAAGAAGAGGGAGATAGAAAGACCTAGATGGGACAGGAACTCCACAAGGAGAGCAAAATAACAAAAAAATCTGGGCCCAGGGGTCTTTTCTGAGACTGATACTCCAACAAAGGACCATTCATGGAGATAACCTAGAACCCCTGCACAGATGTAGCCCATGTCAGCTCAGAATCCAAGTGGGTTCTCTAGTAATGAGAACAAGGGCTGTCTCAGACATGAACTCAATGGCTGGATCTTTGATCAGCTCCTCATAGGAGCTACAGCCTTACCAGGCCACAGAGGAAGGTGATGCAACCAGTCCTGATGAGACCTGATAGGCTAATGTCAGAGAGAAGGGGAGGAGGACCTCCCCTATCAGTGGATTAGGGAAGGGGGAGAGGGAGAGAAGAGGGAGGGTAGGTCGGTCTGGAAGGAGATGAGGGAGGGGGCTGCAGCTGGGATACAAAGTGAATAAACTGTAATCAGCAAATAAGGCTATCAATTTAATGAGTAAAGTATGGCATCTATTTACTTCCTGTTAGCTAATCAGTCACTGAAATGGCGGCGATCTTTTATCATATTTCACCCACCTATGTTTCTCATTCTCCCTCCGTTTAGTTAGGTAGCTTTATCAGAGGCTTTTCTGGCCTAGGAGATGTAACGTAAATGATCTGTATCGTTCCCCGGGCTGACTCTACAATCTTGGCTATGGTGGAGGCAGCTGTAGAAATGATCAGGTCTCTCAGAACAGTCTTTGAATGACAGCTGCACCTTGGTACCACCTGGTACGAATTTCAGCAATGGCCTCACACAGTTGACAACTTTATTTGGTAACTCATTGAGATTGCAGAGTTATTCTTATAACCGTTTATCAGGTATTGTCTTATTTTTGTAATTGTTCTGTTCCCATTGTTCAATGCAGGATATAAAATACAGTAAGCAGCAAATGAGTATTTTCTTTTAAGCTATATACCTGAGGTGGCAGAAATGGTAATGAATTATCTAAAGCACGTGTGGAAAATCAATATAAACCCCTGTACTAACATTAGCCAATTGACTATATCTCCTGAAAGCCCGGTCTTGAAATATTCTGAGATATCATGTTGTTTCTGTGGGCAGCAGCCTAAGGTTTACCAGTAATTTCCTACTCTGATGCAAAACCAGGGTGACAGGGACAAGTGCCACTCATTTGACACTTGTGAGTTTCTAGGTCTTCCAGGTACGATACATAGAATCAAATTAAATGCTACATTAAGTAGCAACCGGAAAGTAGTGTTTGGTTCTCAGACAGCTCAGAGTCACTTGCAATTTAATTTTATTATTTTGGTAATGCAGTGTATTTTATATTAGATTTTTAAGTTTTTGTTGTTATAATAAAGGGAATGTTCATAACCTTAAAGGTTAATTAAAATGTTTATTCAAACCAAATTATTTTTGCAGGGATAGGTAAAATAGTGTCAGTAAAAAATTCCCATAATGGATTTTTTGTTGGTTCTTTTAATGTTTAATTATGTGCTTTATCAACATCAAAATAATAAGATGTAACTTTACCATATTATATTTCATCTCCTTAAAATATTCTGGCATGTATTTCTGAGATAAGACAAAAGATTTAACATTTTCTACATATTTATTGTCTACATGAGATGCTATATGATGATCATCATACTCTCAGTAGTAAAACGGTCCTCTAAAATTATTCTTTGGGCATCACTATCCAGTCAGGCATTTTTATGAAGCACCGTAAAGTGTTGAAGCCAGAGCTTGGACAGAGCTTTTCAGTGTGTAGAAGATAACATGACTTTGTGGTGTTAAATCATTTGATTAAACAATTAATTAATTACCCCCCAACTGTTTTAAAATGGTACAACTGTAGCATATCCTGAGGCCCCAATGAAGACTATATTATAAAAACATAAAGTAGAATTGAAGCATTGATTACAGATTCAATATAAACAATGGGGCACTATGTGCTGCTTTCCTATACAGCATTGATCCACAGCCACAGACAAGTAAAAACAGAGAGAGATTCCTACAGATACCAACTCTTTTTTCAGACGATACAGACAATGAGCTCCACCCCAGGCAGATGGTATGTGTTAGTCACCAAATAGGCTATTTATTGCAGGATATCTGATCCCATTGTGAGCGCCAAAATTGTTAACTGTAAAACACTGTTTTTTTGGGTTTTTTTTTTTTTTTTTTTTTTGGTGTTGTTGAGCCCTAACACATACCTGATTCCAAGACCTTTCTGCTTATGCTAAATAGATGATTATGGTGTAGTTCACCTAGCCCTACCATACACCTACAAGCTTTCTATACACAGGATTTAATAGAGTTAACCCTAGGTCAAGAGGCAGAGCAAGAAACCAGGGATTGACAGGGATTAAAGAGTAGGAGGGGCTTCAGAGTTGAGTATTTAAAACAGCATGGAGAAGGAGAAGGGGCTTTTTGACCCAGCTCTTTAGTACTTTAGCTCTCTAGCTCTCTGGCTAATGAGACTTTTAGCCTTGGGTTTTGGCCTTTTCCTCCTGGCCTGTCACCTGAACCAGTGAGACTTTTGTTTTTTTTCCCATCAGGCCCTGAGCTGAGAAGCAAGGTCCACCAGGTGCTTTCTCTGCCTTTCTGAGCTAGCAGGTTTTCACCCCAGCATCTTGATCCTGAGTCTTCATTGGCAGAAAAAAAGAGAAAAGGCTGGGATTTTCATGTTTTTAAAACAACAGCTCTTTCCCAATCAAGCAACGTCATGGAGCCAGATTCTTCTCTTGCACGGCCAAAGCACACACACCTTCCTACTTTCATTAAGAAATGCCATCTTAGTGAAGGCACAAGGGGAAAGGAATTCTCAGAAACTGTCAACCATAGTAAATTTTGGTCTAAACTCCCAGAAACACATGTTTGTCCTAACTGCATAACTGCAGTGAGACAAGGATCTTTGAAGTGTTGATCTTACATTAAGAACACAATATTTTCATGCCAGCTCTACATGATTGGCTGGACAGAAGCCTTAGGTTTTAATTGAAAGGTACACACACAAAAAAAGATACAGAGTAGCAGAATGGATGCGAAAACAGAATCCATCCTTCTGCTTTATGCAAAAAACACACCTCAACATCAATGACAGATATTACCTCAGCGTAAAGGGTTGGAAAAAAATTTCCAAGTAAATGGACCTCAAGAGTAAGCTGATACAGCCATTTAATATCTAATAAAATAGATGCCTAATAAAATAGGAAGGACACTTTATACTCACCAAAAGAAAAATCCACCAAGATAACATTTCAAATCTTAACAAAATCAAGAGCACCCATGTTTGAAAAAAAAATTATTAAAGCTTAACTCACATATCAACCCCCACACATTGATATTGGGAAACTTTAATATCACTCCTACTCCTACCAATAGATATGTCATCAAGACCAAAAATAAAAAGAAATGCCAGAGCTAACAGATGTTATAAGTCAAAACTAACATATTTTTAC
This sequence comes from Meriones unguiculatus, assembly GCF_030254825.1. Lineage (NCBI taxonomy): Eukaryota > Metazoa > Chordata > Mammalia > Rodentia > Muridae > Meriones > Meriones unguiculatus. Next base: position 132,882,970 of record NC_083354.1, read on the forward strand.
AGAATATTTCACACAAACACAAATCATATAGTCTATTCTCAGCACCTCATGAAACCTCTAAAACTGAGAACATACTTAGTCACAAAGCAAGCATCAACAGATACAATAAAATTGAAATCCTCAGCTGCATTTTATCAGACCACCATGGATTAAAGATGGACTTCAACAACAAAAGGAACCCTACTGGTATACTGGGGGAAGGGCATGAGAGGAGAAATGGGAGGAAGATAGGCCTTTGGGAGGGGATGAGGGAGAAGGCTACTGCAGGTACACAAAATGAATAAATCATAATTAATAAAAATTGATTAATAAAAAAGCAACAGAAAGCCTAAAAATGTATGGAAACTGCACAACTCTCTACTTAATGACCACTGGGTCAGGGAGGAAATAAAGAAATGAAAGACTTTCTTGAATTCATTGAAGATGAAGGCACAATATACACAAACTTATGGGACACAATGAAAGTGGTGCTAAAAGCAAAGTTAATAGCACTGAGTCTCCACATTAAAATTTTTGGAAAGATCTCATACCAGCAACTTAATAGCACACCTTAAAGCTCTACAACAAAAATAAGCAAGCAAACCCAAGCAGGTTAGATGGTAGGAAATAATCAAACTGAGAACTGGAATAAATAAAATAGAAAGAAAAAGAAAAATACTGAGTCAAATGAAACAGAATTGATTCTTTGAGAAAATCAGCAAGATAGACAAACACATATCCAACCTAACAAGAACAACAACAACAAAAAGAGACAGAGAGAAAATTCAAGTTAATAAAATCAGAAACTGAAAAGGTGACATAAAAAACAATGAGAAAAAATCTAAAAAATGCTTAGGTCATGCTTTATAAACCTGTACCCCACAAACATGGAAAATCTTTAAAAAATGGCTAACTCTTTATAGATACCACTTAACGAAGTTAAATCAAGATCAGGTAAACAATTTAAATATACTTATTAATCCTGAGGAAATACAATAAGTCCTTAGAAATCTCCCAACCTAAACCAAACAGAAACAAGAACAAATCAAAAACCCCAAGGCCAAATGGTTTTAGTACAGAATTCTGCAAGATTTTCAAAGTGATGCTAATATGTGTCCAATTAGTCCACAAAATACAAATAGAAGTAACATTGCTTAACTACTATTACAAAGCCACAGTTATCCTGATACCAAACCACACAAAGATTCAACAAAATTATAGACCAATACACTCACGAACATACATCCAATATACTCAACAAAATACTTGCAAACAGAATCCAAGAACACATCAAAGGGATCTTCCACTGTGATCAAGTAGACGTCACCCCAGGGATACAGAGATCATTCAATATACAAAACTCAGTCAATGTAATCCACCAATGAACAAACTGAAAGGAAAAAAAGCATCTGATCATCTCAGTATATGCTGATACACCTTAGAAAAAATCAACACCCCTTTCACCAACTTCACATGGAGTAGAGACTTAATATCCAAAATATATAAAGAACTCAAGAAACCAGACATTAACAAACTAAATAAATCAATTTAAAAACTGGGGTAAAAAATTAAGAGAATTCTCAACAGAAGAATCTCAAATGGCCGAGCACCTTTAAAGAAATGTTCAAAATCTTTAGCCATTAGGGAAATGCAATAAAAACTACTTTAATATTTCATCTTACACATGTCAGAATGGCTAAGATTAAGACCACAAGTAACAATTCATGCTTGTGAGGATTTGGAGTAAGGAGAAAATTCATCCATTTCTGGTGGGAGTACAAACTTTTATAGCTACTATGGAAATTAACATGGTTGAAAGTGAGGATCTGTCTACTTCAAGATCCAGCTATACCACACTTCAGAGTATATGGAAAAGATGTTCCATCCTACCAAAAGACACTTGCTTAACTATGTTTGCAGCAAGTTTATTCATACTAGCCAGAAACTGGCAACCACCTAGATGTCCTTCAATTAAAGAATGGATAAACAAAATGTGGTATATTCATAAAATGGTGTATTACTCGGCAATTATAAAACATGGTATGTATTCACTTGTAAGTGGATATTAACTTTACTGGGTAGCTGCATGCTAGCATTTCTTCTTGATTGTCCCTGGGCTACTATGATGAGAACATGAGCAGAGCAGTCATGATGGCAGCCATGATACATGTACATACACTTACCAGGATACTCTGTATCACTCAGCCACTTTGTCACCACTGAACGTTAGCCTGTTAGTAACACATAAGAGCACTAAGGCCTCCAGTGCTACTACTACTTCAGAATCTGAGCTGGCTATTTCCAAACAAGTAAGCTACATCAGAACTTCTGCACTCTGGGGAGTGGTGATTTTCACTAACCAGCAGTAACACCTTTTGTAGGTAGACAGCTTTCCTATTGTGCCTGAGCTATTGATGCAATGCCTCACTACCTATGGCAAAGTGAAAATATCAGTCATGACCTGTACAAGGGTTTCGCACATCCAGTAATCCAAAAGAAGCCCCTTTAACCATGCAAGAAATGGCTACTACAGTTCTAGATAAATTACAAATGTAATCTGGTCCCCAGTGAAGATCAGTATTTGGAATGTAGCAATAGCCACCCATGCAGGATTTAGCTAGACTTTTGACTCCAGAAACTGTGAACAGGAAGGTGAGAATTATTCCTTTTAGCTTCACTCTCAGTGAATCATCTGTAAATTGCATCCATTCATCCCTTTAATCTAGGCAGTAAAAGCTTATGCTAGGGAACATATTAATGTTACTATCCAACTTGGAGATTAATGCTTCCTGGATCACACAGCATATCTTATGAAAATAAAGTGCCAATTACAGTAAACGTTTATAATTTCCATAGTCAACATAGCTTCCCACTTGATGCAAACAAGAATAAGTTTGATACTCAAGGGAACCAACAGGTTATCACTAAGTGCTTCCACAGCTAGTTCTGACAGTAATGTAGAGAACACAGTTACACCAAATGTCAAATATTAGGCAATGAGGAACAAGACATTTAGATGTTTCTACCCTATAAGTCACTTGGTCCAGTCAAATGGTTGTCTGAAGAGGAGGGAAATCTGCCCGAAGTTTGGCTTTGATCACTTTGCCCTGGGGGTGTGCAGCCTTGCCAGTCCACAGAGGAAGACAATGCAGCAAGTTCTGAAGAGACCTGATAGGTTGGGTCAGACAGAAGGGGAAGGGGAGGAGGACCTCATCTATCAGTGGACTCGGGGAGAGGAGAGAGGGTGATGGGATTGGGAGGGGACAAGGGAGGGAGCTACAACCAGAATACAAAGTGAATAAATTGAGATAAATAAATAAACAAACAAATAAAAAAGATGAGGGAAGTCTGAAAGGAGTGGTGTACAAGGGAGATGAAGGACTGATTATAGCCTACAGACCAGCTATACTCATGGAGGCTCAGATGGATTCATCATCTCTCTCAAATAAAGCTTTGCAAGGACTGCAGCTGACTTATCTCAAAGAAAATCCTCTAATACAGTTAGTTATTCCTTTCATCTTTTTTTTTTTTTTTTTACAGAAGAATGATTTTTTTTTTTAATTTTTTATTTAGGAGTTTTAGAAAATGGAGGAACCCTAATTAACTTTGATCAAAAATCAGGAAACATAGTCCATGGGACTGCTCTACCAGGCCACAGGGAAGCAAGGTGAACTCAGCCCTCATTTGACTAAATGATCTGGGATGTCTGGGTGGGGGTGGGGGCGCCCCTAGCCTGAGGAATAGGGGAGGAAGGATGTGATAGAAAGTGTGAAACTGGGAGGAGAGGAGAAAGGGGCCTATGATCAAGATGTAAATTGAATTAATTAATAAAAAATCTAAAATCTGAGCTTTGGTGGTAAAAGAAAGTGAAATAGAAGGCATGAAAGGAGAATTTTTCATCCTGACAGAAGTGGACTGAAGGTGCTGAAACCTGGGTGGCGTTAAGTGTAAATATCTGGAAGGTATGGAGCCAAAACACTTCAAGGAAAGCTAAAGACACATCCTACAAACAGGGCACAATAACTGAAGCAAGGAGTGACAGAAACGTTATCATTTACTAATTATAAAAGACAATAATTCTTAATAAAATTATCATAAGGATGCTTGTTGTGGAAATAGATATCATACTCTTGAGGGCTTCTCTATCCTAGATAGCTCCCATATAATCAAGACAGAGACCTCTTGGATTTACAAAAGCTTTAAGGCTCAGTAACTGGGCAGGTATCTACCCTATAAGCTATTTTGCTATTTCCCAGCTATACACCCCAAGTTACTTGCTATAATAGTTTCTGCCTGGGATGATTTTGTTTCATCACTCTTTCCTCAGAGGAAACTGCTCTTGGTAGCAGCCCCATGGCCCTTACTGCCCCATGGAGACTTCCTCCTCTCCAGCTTCCTCTCCTCCTGCTACATCTTCTTCTCCCTCTCACCTCTTTTCTTGGCCTCATGGAACCTCTCAGACCCCAAGCCCAGGAACCTAAGCTCTGCCTACCTCCCTTCTGCACAGTCACAGTCTTCAGCAACTTTATTAACCCATCAATTTTAAATTAGGTAGAGCAAGATTGGTACAGCAAAGACAGGTGTAAGTGAGAATGCGCTCTTCTGGGTGGCCAGATGTTGGGGGCCAGTAATTAGCATTCGATTACATATAACCAGACCCACCCCAACAGACCCTTCTGCGTCATCACAAGAAAAACGTTTCTATGGTTTATAAATATTACAGATAGGTACAATAATAGTAGCCTTTGAAGAATAGGTGATAATATGAACAAGTGTCCTACTTAATCCAGGATGAACATCACTCATTTCTAAGATACATCCTATGAAAAAAATCAATAGCCATTATGAAAGCAAGCTATACATATAGTTAACATTACCATGTTTGTCATTAAAATGTTTTCAAAAACTTGTAAGCCGAGATATTCAGCTCCTTAATATTTTTCCATTGCTGATAATGACACTATTGGTCACAACGTTGAGAAAAGCTGCAACCACATCATTACAGTAGCATACTGTCACCTACTACTTACATCTATTCTACGACAAACACATATTTTATTTCAATAATGACCCAAGCCTACTCCAAATTTCCCGATTCAAATTTCAGACTCTCCTTAAGTGTTCTAAAGAACTTACAAGTGTTCTAAATAATCAAATTTTAGCATCAGCCTCTATTTAGTGAGCTTTTGATTAAAATATAGTGGAGTAAAAAAAAGTTATAAGTGATATAAACTTTTACATAAAATACACTGTGCATGAAAAATATTTATTCACTGAGAAAATACTAAGAAGTTAGGAAAATGAAAGAGTCTGAGGCTCAGACAGAAAACAAAGAACAGGTTCATGAGCAACAGTCAAAAGAAATAACAAATTATCAAGAATTTGTCGAAAACATTTGGTAGAAATTTTTGTTTTCCAGCCATACGACCATACAGCCCCTGAGAGAGCAAGAAAATAAAAGCCACAATCATTAAAGTTGCTAGAATACAAAATAAAGCAGTTTGAATATTCAATGTAATGTAAAATAGATAAATATTTAATAATTTTGCAAGGGAAAGTATAAACAGATTACTAAAAAAGACAAACCTGATATTGGATATTTCTCTTCTTAGAATTAGCCACCAAAAAGAATAGAAATCCATTCAAGCAAAACTATATTTTAAGAAGAAGCTAAAATTTAAATTATAGAATAAAATATTCATGAATGCTAACTGATATTGGAGAATAAATTAATTTTAAGTATAAGAAAAATAAAAACATTGCTATTCAATACGTTCAATGTTTGAGTGATCTGGGGATGACAACACCCAAGGAAGCATGTGTGTCAGCTCACTGCTGCCCAGGTGTACGGTAAGAACTGGAGCACCTATGGGGTTTGGCACTCATGACAATCCTTCACGGCATTGGAATAGGTCTCTGTCTTGCTCACGTCACAGTTTTTGGAGTATAAAATTCCGCTGAGGGAGCATAAGATGGCAGCGACCAGAGTGCACCATATCTGAGGGGCACAGGATCCGAAACCCCAAAATGGGTGAGTGGAGGGGCAACTAGAACCAGAACATTGACATTGAGGACTCCCGGCAAGAGGGACAACCCGGGAGGTGGAACAGTTTGGATCCAGGTCACCTGTGGATGTCTCACATGACCAAGTAGGCTTTACCCCATATATGCAGGGATGGTTCAATATACAGAAATCCATCAATGTAATATAGCATGTGAACAAACTGAAGGGGAAAAAAACACGCAATCATCTCCTTTAATGCTGAAAAAGCATTTGACAAAACTCAACACCCATTCATATTTAAATTCTTGGAGATCAGGGATACAAGGCACTTACTTAAACATAGTAAAGGCAATATACAGAAAGCCTAGAGCCAACATCAAATTAAACAGAGAGAAACATAAATCAATCCCACTGAAATCAGGAACAAGGCAAGGATGCCCACTCTCTCCATATCTCTTCAACATAGTCCTTGCTAGAGCAATATGACAAAAATAAAGGAGATCAAGAGGATTCAGTTTAGAAATGAAGAAGTCAAGTATCACTATTTGCAGATGATATGATAGTATACATTAATGACCTGAAAAATTCTACCAGGGAACTCCTACAGCTGATAAACACCTTCAGCAAAGTGGCTGGATTCAATATTAACTCAAAAAATCATTAGCCCTCCTGTATACAGAAGACAAATGGGCTGAGAAAGAAATTAGGGAAACAACACCCTTCACAATAGCCACAGAGGACATAGAACACCTTGGTGCAACTCTAACCAAGCAAAGCCAAAGGCTTGTGTGAAACAAACTTCCAGTCTCTGAAGAAAGAAACAATAGAAGCAGATATGAGAAGATGGAAAGATCTCCCATACTCATGGCTTGGCAGGATTAACATAGTAAAAATGGCCATCTTACCAAAAGCAATCTGCAGATTCAATGCAATTCCCATCAAATTACCAACACAATTCATTACAGACCTTGAAAGAAAATTTTCAACTTCATATGGAATAACAAGAAACCCAGAATCGCTAAAACAGTCCACTACTCTTTGACAGCCCCCCCCCCCCCCCAAGAGAGGAGCAGTCCTGCTAGGCCACAGAGAAGGACTTTGCAGCCAGTTCTGAAGATACCTGATAAAACGGGGTCAGATGAAAGGGGAGGAGGTCCTCCCCAATCAGTGGACTTGGAAAGGGGCAGGGAGGAGATGAAAAAGGGAGGGTGGGAGGGAATAAGGGAGCAGAATACAGCTGGGATACAGAGTTAATAAAATGTAACTAATATTCTGGTTCTGTTGTTCTCCTTGTGGGGTTCCTGTCCTCTCCAGATCTTACGATTTTCCACTTCTTACATAAGATTCTATGCACTCTGCCCAACAGTTTTCCATAAGTCTCAACCTCTGCTTTGATAGTCTCCAGAAAATTTGAACACAGGGGTCTTTCCAGAGAGTCATACTCCAACCAAGTACCAGGCACGGAGATAACCTAGAACCCCTGCACAGATGTATCCCATGGCAGTTTAGTGTCCAAGTGGGTTACATAGTAATGGGAAGAGGGACTGCCTCTGACATAATCTGATTGGCCTGCTCTTTGATCACCTCCCCCTGAGTGGGGAGTAGCCTTACCAGGCCACAGAAGATGACAATGCAGCCACTCCTCATGTGATCTGATAGACTAAGATCAGAAGGAAGGAGAGGAGGACCTCCCCTATCAGTGGACTTGGGGAGGGGCATGCGTGAAAAAGGGGGATGGAGGGTGGGATCAGCAAGGGAGAAGGGAGGGGCTTATGGGGGGATACGAAGTGAATAAAATGTAATTAATAAAATTAAATTAAATTAAAAAATAAAAATGTAACTAATAATGAAGAAAGAAAGAAAGAAAGAAACAAAGAAAGAAACAAAGAAACAAAGAAACAAAGAAAGAAACAAAGAAAGAAACAAAGAAACAAAGAAAGAAACAAAGAAAGAAAGAAAGAACAGTCCACTACAATAAAAGATCTTCTGGAGGTGTCTACAGCCCTGATCTCATGCTGTACTATAGAGCAACAGTAATAACAACTGCATGGTACTGGCATAGAAACAGGCTGGTGGATCCATGGAATCGAATAGAAGACACATAAATAAACCCACACACTTATGGACACCTGATCTTTGACAAAGATGACAAAACCATACAATGGAAAAGAAATATAATCTTCAACAAATGGTGATAGTCTAACTGGATGTCTACATGTAGAAAAATGCAAATAGATCCATACTTATCACCCTGCACAAAACTAAAGTCCAAGTGGATCAAAGACCTCAACATAAAACCAGACACACAAACTCTGTTTGAAGAAAAAGTGGAGAAGTGCCTAGAACTCATTGGCACAGGAGACAACTTCCTGAACAGAACACCAATAGCACAGGTTCTAAGAGCAACAATCAATAAATGAGACCTCGTGAAACCGAAAAGTTTCTGTAAAGCAAAGCAAACTGTCATCAGAATAAAACAACAGCCTAAAGATTTGGAAACAATATTCACCAGCACTATATCTGAGAGAGGGCTAATATTCAGAATATATAAAGAACTCAAGAAGTTAAACAGCAACAAATCAAGTAATCCAATTAAAAAAATGGGGTATAGAGCTAAGCAGAGAATTCTCAGTAGAGGAATATTGAATGGCAGAGAAACACTTAAATGCTCAGCATCCTTAGTCATCAGGGAAATGCAAATCAAAACAACCAAGAGACATTACCTTACACCCATCAGAATGGCTAAGATCAAGAACTCAAGTGAAAACATGCTGGAGAGGATGTGGAGAAAGTGAACCCCTCTGCCATTGCTGGTGGGAATGTAAACTTGTGCAACCACTTTGGAAATCAATCTAGTGCTTTCTCAGACAATTAGGAATAGTGCTACCTCAAGATCCAGCTATAACACTCTTAGAATCTATCCAAGATATGTTCAAGTATACAACAAGCACATTTGCTCAACCATGGTCATACTAGCTTTTTTCGTAACAGCCAGAATCTGAAAACAACCCAGATGTCCCTTAGTTGAGGAATGGATACAGAAATTGTGGTACACTTACACAATGGAATACTCCTCAGCAGTTAAAAAGAAGACAATCATGAACTTTGCAGCCAAATGGTGGGAACTAGAAAAGATCATCCTGAGTGAGGTATCCCAGAAGCAGAAAGACACACATGGTACACACTCACTTTTAAGTGGATATTAGACATATAGTATAGTATAATCATACTAAAATCTGTGCACCTAAGGATGCTAAGTAAGAGGGAGGAACCTGGGTAAGATGCTCAATCTTCATTCAAAAAGGCACAGTCTTTCAGCCTTGCATTATACTTCAGTATTATAGCTACCAGTCAATCATAAAACCATAGTTTTGAAGTGTACATTTACATGGTTTTAAAATAGCAGTGTCTTGAATGTATGCTACATTTCTTTTTACAGAGAGAGGATCTTTAGACTTACACCTTGAGCAATATATCCTCCTATTTTCCTATGCCAAGGAAACAAATCTTGAACACCATATAAATTGTTCTTGTTTAGAATATGTAAAATCTTAATCTTTGAATTCATATATACAGTTCACATATCACCACAGGTACAAATTCTGCTCATGTATAACTTTCTCCACCTTAAGATAGTGTAAACTGATGCAATGACATGATATCTGTGACTTAAATATTTATTAATTGTTATCATTTAGGTCAACAAGCATTTATTGAACACACTTGGGTGTACTCAGCCAAATGCTAGCTACTGAGAGTACAAAATAAAATGCAGCATGACTTCCCTAAAAGCAAACAACATCAACAACAACAACAAAACCTTCACTTGGGCTAACTATGATAATTTATATGTTCCACTGTAGCAGGCTGTGCTGATTACGGGACTTACAGTCCTTGGAAAGAAGATAACAATGTGGTATACATTGAATAGCAATTCAATAGACCTAACAGCCAGGTGTCCAATGGGTAGTGAAATTATTTACTAGTCTGGTAGTCAAGAAAGGGAAAGAAATGAGCGATAATATAAAAAACACATTTGTCACAAATGATATGTGATTTAGGCTTAAGGCATGCGCAAAATTGTGGCGGAGTGAAAGGGTAGAGATTACAAGCAGAGAAAAAATCATAGGAAAATAACTTTGATATAGGAAGCCATGAAGTATGAAGTAAAAAGAAGCTGGGTTTGGAAGCTTCATAATCTAGAATATTAAAAGACAGAGTGTGGCCACAGCAAGAGTTATAATTTTATTCCAGTAGTAGGAGAAAACAAGAAACAGGACAGGAGCCTACCATAGAGGGCCTCTGGGAGACTCTACCAAGCAGTGTATCAAAGCAGATGCTGAGACTCATAAATAAACTTTGGGCAGAGTACAGGGAATCATATGAAAGAGGGAGTTAGTAAGACCTGGAGAGGACAGGAGCTCCACAAGGACCAAATATATCTGGGCACAGGGGTCTTTTATGAGACTGTATCACCAACCAAGGACCATGTATGGATATAACCTAGAACCCCTGTTCAGATGTAGCTCATGGCAGCTCAGTGTCCAAGTGGGTTCCCTAGTAAGGAGAAGAGGGACTGTCTTTGACATGAACTCTGTGACTAGCTCTTTGACCTCCCCAACCCCCATAGGAGGAACAACTTAGCTAGGCCACAGAGGAGGACATTGCAGCCAGTCCTGGTGAGACTTGATAGGCTAGGGTCTGATGGAATGGGAGGAGGACCTCCCCTATCAGTGGAGTTAGAGAGGGGCAGGGAGGAGATGAGGAAGGGAGGGTGGGATTGGGAGGGAATGAAGGAAGGGACTATAGCTGGGATACAAAGTAAATAAACTGTAATTAATATTTAAAAATAAAAATAATTTTAAAAATTTGTTCCAGAGTCTTAACTAAATATATATGTATAGATATTTATATCATATATTTACACATATTATATACTAATATGTAAATATATTTGTATATTATATAACTAATTATATATTCATATACACACACACACATATATGTAATTTGATCTGTATTAGTGCATTTTAGTCACCAGCAACTACATAAATATACCCTGGAGCTAACATCCACATGCTAACTAACATGATGATGAGAGAATAAAGACAAGTATAGCCAAAGAATGAGTCAAGGCTGAGCAATTAACTGGGAAAAAAAGCAGACACATAGCATATGCACTAGAAAAAAATGTATAATATAAATTTTGTGAGTCTTTTTAGGAAAAAAGAAAAGTCTTGGAAATTTCCCACAGTTCTTTGACCAAATGATTTTTTTTTAAGATAATGGCAGCAATTGAAATTTAAGATTATTGTCTGCTTGTATCATACAGTTTGGTTATCCTGGTCCGAGACTGCTTGCTGACTGAAGGTTGTCTCTAAGCAATAGAATATAAAAACAATAGTGCAGGGATGTCAGTCCTGTTAGTAGGACGCATAAGCTCATGACACTTGTCCTACCAGAAGGCTCTCTTTGCTGACTTTGATGGAACAAGCTGTCATGCAGAGAGGCCCAGCAGTCAGCTAGAAACAGATTTTTTAGTGAAACATCTCTGAAGAACTAACACTGCCAAAGCCACACTAGTTGGATGCTGACTGGAGGATGACACTATATTCCAGTAACATCACAGTTAAAAGTCTTGTGTGCTGCACTGTAGTAAAAGACCTCAGCCATCTGCCGAGATTCTACGTAACTCACGTTGATTAGTTTGTTGGTTAGTTTTTGTCAGCTTGACACAAACACTTCTAAGAAGAAAACAAATCTCAGTTGAGAAACTTTCTTATCAGATTTTCTTATGACTGTGCCCAGGTGGCGGAGCACTTTCTTCATTACTGATTGGTATGAGATAGCCAAACCCACTGTAGGGGAAGTGGGACCCATGGACAGGTTAGTCCTGGACTGCGTAAGAAAGCAGGCTGAGCAAGCCATGGAGAAAAACCCAGCAACTAGAGTGCCTCTGTGGTCTCTGCTCTACTTCCTGCCTCTGGGTTCCTAACCTGAGTTCTTACCCTGACTTCTCTCTGTGATGGATAGTAACTTGAGGGCTGAAATAAAACCTTTCCTCCATAAATTGTTTTTAGTCAGGGTTTTATGATAGCAATAAAAAAAAAGAAAAGTACTCTGTTATTCTCCAAATCTTCAGTTATTTTTCCAGCTTTCTTTTGTGGCTTATCCATAGAATGTTTAAAACATCCAGTTCTCCGATGCTGGACCACATACATAACACATCAGTGGGGCAAGAAAATGTATTTCCCTATTTTCTCGTTGGAAGGAGCTAAAGCTGAAGAAGAGACTGTCAGTATTTGCCTTCTGAATGAGCCAAATCTTAGACTTTCATTCCACTCTGGAGATGTCTCCTCACTGAAGCGGGGATGAGAATAAACCAGTAAGTCTCTTGTGAATTAAGCTACAGTGACATTTAAGAAAATTTCTCCTAAGTGTAGATACAACAATGACAATGCAGGTAGCTCTCAGGGTACCGATGAGATGTAAGAACTAAAGATGCTGAACTTCAGGACTAGAAAAGATGGTCCACAGCAGAGTTATATCCACAGTACACCAGAGTGAAATAACTGACATTTCTGGTTGCTTATTTCATGCAAAGTCTCTAAGCTTTATACACATATTAACTCAATTGATTGTCTTTATGCTATATGAAAGTTTCATTATATCCATTTTATAGATGAGAAAAGAGACTAAGAGAAGATAAGTAACTTGCCCATGTTTAGAATGTGCTTAAGTGGCACAGCCAGGGGACGAGCCACGGCAGTTAATTTTAGAGTCGTCACTTTTCCTTATTAGGAATGACTATTGACTGGCTGAGGGCAAACATGGAGATCTCCCCGTAGGCAGAGGTTTTCACAGGTCTGTGAAGCCAAACTTGTTCAGTGAGCTTAGAAGTTTGATGTATCAGCTGATCCTTTACAACTGTTGCAAGGATTGTGACCAGGAACATCTCTGTTTCTTTTCTTTTCTTTCTTACTAGGAACCCACTTGGAGATAGAGTCTAGAAGGGAAGGAGGAACTCCCTGTCAGTGGACTAGTTGATGGGCATAGGGGAGAAGGGGGAGGGAGGGTGGGATTGGGAGGAGACAAGGGAGTGGCCACAGCTGGGATACAAAGTGAATAAACTGTAGTAAATAATAATAATTTTAAAAAGAATTAAAAGCACAAAAAAATTAAAAATCTACATTCTCAAAAAAAAAATTACTGGGAAAACTTTTTTTTATTCACTTTACATCCTTCTTGAAGTCCCATCTCTTCTACTCTCCCAGTTCCCCATTCCCCTCCTTTTCCCTTCCCTCTTCCCTTTTCTCAGGAAAAGGGGAGCATCTTTCCCATCCACCCAGCTCATCAAGTTGCATCAGAACTGAGCATAGCAAGGCAGTCCCACCAAGGGGAAGTGATAAAAAAGCTGGCAAGTGAGTCCATGTCCCATGCAGTCCCCACTTCCCTTACTAGAGAACCCACATAAGGACTAAGCTATCCATTTGATACATTTTGGAGATGGCCTAAGGCCATTTCTTGCATGGTACTTGATTGATGGGTTTTTTGTTTTGTTTTTGTTTTTTTTCTCAGGAAGCCTCTCTGGACCCTGGTTAGTTGGCTCTATTGGCCATCTTGTAGAGCTCCTGTCACCTCCAGTTTCTTTTCTCTTTCCTCCCACTTTTTCACAAGACGCCCTATGCATTACCCAATGTTTGGCTGTGAGTCCTGACATCTGTTTTGAGGCTCTGTTATGGACTCACTTATAAGTAGATTTTAGCCATATAATACAGGATAAGCATACTACGAGGCACAGATCCAAAGAAGATAAGTAACGTAAAGGATCCAAAGGAGGATGCATAAATCTCACTCTGAAGTGGAGATATAATAGACAGAGGTAGTGGCTGAAGAGAGGGAATAAGGTAGGAGAGGGGACATAGAGAGTTAAGAGGGTGGAGATCAGACAGGGAGAGCAGGGGTGAGAGGTCAGAACTGGAGAGAAAAGAGAAACTGAGGGTAGGGACATCCCTGTGACAAGATGGAGACCTAAGTCAGGGTAGGCTCCTGGGAGGATAGCAAAAGGACAAGCAGAGACACCTAATAGCCTAGAGTCTGAAGAGGACACCCTCTAATTGGACTAGCCTCCTAGTAGAGGGAGGGAAAACTAACCAACCCCAATACAACCTTCGACCCCAAATTTACCCTGCCAAAAAGATGTGCAGGGATAAAATAGAGCAGAGACAGAGGGAATGCCCAACCAATGCCTGACTCGACCAAGAACCCACCCCATCAGACAGTGCCAACCCTTGACACTATGAATGATGCTGGGCTAAACTTGCCCAGGAGCCTGACAGGGAAGTTTTTTAACATAAAATCTCAAAAGCACAAACAACAGAAGCCATTACAGGCATGGGATTATATTAAACTAAGAAGTCATTGCATGGCAGAGGAGACAATCAAAGACTGAAGAGACACCACACAGGAGGAGGACAATATTTCTGTTTCCATTCACTGTCGCATGGATTACTATGAGAGTGGGTGTGTACGTAGTAGAGATACAAGCTCACCCACAGCTCATGCACTTGCAGCCAGAACCTTCATCTTGTGCCATTGCATTTTCAGCACATGTCACAAGACCTGGCACATAGCAAAATCATTCAATATTTACTGACTAGAGGAGCATGAGATAAGATTGACACTGCTCTATTAAATTTTACTGTTTGCAATTTATTCAAATGTCTATGAAATACAACACTGCAAACTGATTCCATATTTATGAAGCTCATGAAAGTTAGTAATATGCAGTACTCATAAATGCTTCTTTTTATTATTTTCCTTTTGGAGCCATATCCTATTTAATTTTGTTTTTATCTCTCTTATACCAATAATTCCCTAGTGACCGGCTTTTGAAAAACAAGGGTGCCCTTGTTTGTATGTGAATAATTCATTTACATTTTGTCCCACCCACCAGTTTTACTGACATTGAAATGTGGCATAATCAAATATATTTTCATTAATATTAAAGCTATGTAAAAGTAGGGCAGAAGCCTATTTTGCATTAATAGCAGTCCTTATCAATGCACAATATTTTCATATTATCAAAATTAGTAATGCAGAAATGCAAATGTGGTTCTCCAAGGCTTCTAACACTTGATCTCACTGGAAGGCAGTTATTCCTCGGACTTCTATGAAGCTTCTGTTGAATTACACTGATGTGGTAAGTTTGTAAACTTTGAAGGAGTCACTCTACTGCTCACTTATCATATGTGAAAATTAATTAACATACTAGAAAATATCTATAATTGCCTTTCCTTCAATTTCCTGAATAAGTAACCAGCTGAGAGCTTTGTATTCAAGTAAAATATCATATGATGAATAAAAATAAGGTAATCCAAACTACTTTTGATATTAGTATTTGTGACTGCATTCCACAAAGGACCATGAATAATAATGAATTGTGAGCTCTGACATAGTGTTCAGGGTACTTGTGAAAGATCACTTTTCTCTATATAAATAGCACATAAACATCAATACAGTTGGTGTTTATGTTAATTAAGCATGTAAAATATTATTCTATTTCTGCCACAGCTTAGATCCTGTGTCTAATTTGACATTAAACTACTATAACCATAGACAATGTCTGCATTGTTGCTTCTCATACCCTCACATCTACAAGAAAAAGGAGATAAAAAAAGCATTTATGTGAATTAAGAAAATGTAAAGACAGCTATAAAAGAGTTTTGTTTAAAACTTTTAGAGTTTGAAGTTCAGTAAGACACTCTGTCTCAAATGAATGAATAAAAAATAAGGGAGACAACAAGCTAGGATGATAACCTGTATTGACCTCTCATTTCAACGTGAACACATGTGCTTTGAAACATCCATGCACAAGTGAGCACATACATAAACATGCACACACATACATACAATGTGCATTTTTATCACAATTAATAACAATCTGCACAAAAGGAAGCATTTTATTAACCACATAACTGTAGCTATCATTCAGTTTCCCAGGCTAAGTTTCTTTAGTTTCCCTCTGCTTTCCTTTCTGTATTTTCTTCCACCTTTGTTACAGCATCAAGAAGGCAGTCAGCACAAAGTATTTTGCAGTCATTTAATGGAGGGCAATGAAACAGATATACACTAGCGACTGTAGAAATCCATTATGAATTATGGGTAACTGGGAGTTAATCAGACATAAAATTTATCATCAGTTTTCCAAAGAACATGGAACATGTGGTCCAGTTCATAGAGCTAACATGGAGTCAGTTAGGAGATCCAGATTCTTTGGGTGTCCATTTCCCAAGTTTTGGTAACAGTGCATGCAATCCACGGATATAGAGCTGATAAAGAGTCAGGAGCCCCATATTCCATTCAGATTCCCGTGACTCCAAGCTTCATTCCATTTCAATCATCTGCCCTATAAATTGGATACAGAACACATTGCCTACAACTCTCTGCAGAATTTGAAAGCTCAAAATGAGTTATTAGCTGTAGAGTGGTTGATACTCCTGGGGGAAAAGAAGTGCATACTTCAAGACTCAATTGCTCTACCTTAATCACTACAAACAACTTCAGCGCTTTGCAACACAACAAAAGAAATTTTAAAATCTTCGGATATGTTTATTTCTTTTTTCTTTGAAAAACTACATGATGAAAGGCACAAATGGAATGACATAGTTTATTTTCTACTCTAATTAAATATCAGGATGGCAGCAAGAATCAATGTTTTCACTGCAGTGAGGCAGCCAATAGCATCCAGAATAATTTCTGAATCTTTGATGAAGAGTTTACTGATAACAGATATGCCAGTCTTAACATGCCTTATCTGTAACATGCAAAAGAATTCACAAAATGAATAACTAATACCTGTTGTGGACACCATTAAATTGCTGTAAGCATCTCATTGCCTGTTCATGAGAACTCGTCTTTTTCTGTTAATGATACATGCAGGGAGAGCAGTTGAGCCTCCCAATCACATAGCAAAGCAAACGTCAAAATACTTCAGCATAATGTGATGCCCTGAAACAAAGTAACACTGAGACAATATGTAGGAAGTAGGAGACAGGGGCATTTTCCTAATGGTGATCAGCATACCACAAGAGCAACAGGAAAGGAAGCCATGCCCTAGAGTAAAGTGTAAAATGATCTGAATTGAGTTTCTATGAAATAGGCAGCATTAAGTAAAGGTCAGATTATTAGAGCAAAAATATGTCACAAATACCAAATTTATCCTGCTAGAAATTGGGAGGCATGGTTATACAGGAAAATAAATGAAAATGTCACCCTGAGCACATTAGTATTTTAACCACAGGTATATTCAAGAAGTGCGGGACCCAAACGCGGGTCTTCTCTGGCTCCTACATTTGTTCATTTTAACTTACTTTCATTGCCTTCGATACTTTTATTGAACAATTGTTTGTAGGACAGGATACAATAAAAAGAGAAAGAAAATGGAGATTTTTTTATTAACATTATATTGAGGTCAATTCTGCCAAAATTGAAAATATATTCATTGCAGTCAGAATCAAAATTGTAGCTGTCTTTATAGATGTGTTTGATGAGTTAATGTTAGTATTTGAACAGGAAGGAAAACAGCTTGGAGTAGTTTTAATGAAGAGCAATCAGATGTTGTTGCTTTAGACACTATAAAAACATGGCAATTAAAGAGAATGAGATTGGCATCAGGGTCGACACATCAATTAATGGGGGATTATGAGACTACAAACGAATCCACAATTGTTGCATTGTAACTCAATTTTCAATACAGATGCCAAGAAAAGGCAAGGGGTAAAAGGCTGTGTTTTTGTTTTTGTTTTTCTCTTTCTTTTCTTTCTTTCTTTCTTTCTTTCTTTCTTTCTTTCTTTCTTTCTTTCTTTCTTTCTTTCTTTCTTTCTTTCTTCCTTCCTTCCTTCCTTCCTTCCTTCCTTCCTTCCTTTCTTTCTTTCTTTCTTTCTTTCTTTCTTTCTTTCTTTCTTTCTTTCTTTCTTTCTTATTAATTACAGTTTATTCACTTTGTATCCCAGCTGTAGTGCCCTCCCTAGTCCCCTTTCAAGTCCACCCTCCCTCCCTCAACTCCTTCCATGCCCCTCTCCAAGTCCACTGATAGGGATGGTCCTCCTCTCCTTCCCTCTGACCCTAGCCTATCAGGTCTCATCAGGAGTGGCTGCATTGTCTTCTTCTGTGGCCTGGTCAGGCTGCTCCCCCCTGAGGGGGAGGTGATCAAAGAGCCAGCCACAAAGACAGTCCCTGTTACACTAGAATACAGTAGCTGAATATGTATGTGTTGGCAAATAAAGTGCTTTGACCCTTATTTCAAATGATAAATCCATAAAAACACAAACTTTATCATTAACCTAATTACATGAGGTGAATATCCAAATTTTATGAGGAAACTTAGGAGGAAATCTTCATGAACTTCTACAGAACCAACAATGGGATATTAAATTACAGAACACATGAAACCACATCAGTCCTTCAAGAAAAGAATTGAATGTACGTCATTTTGGTGATCTTTCCTACATGACGATGCTTGACCTGTGTCTTCTGTGAACTCTGGACATATTTCCAGCTGCGGCATCAGCTGGGATCTTGCCTGCTGTCCACCTGGGCTTTCTCGTCAGAAAGCCGGCGATCTGCACACGTCCATGTGAACACGTGTGCTGTGGTTTTAGCTGGGGGTTGTGAATGCAAAAGGCGTGTATGAAATCTTTTTTTCCTTGCACCTCAGTTATGTTTTCTATTTCCAGTTAAAATATAACCTTCAGCTTTTAAAGATGAGTTATGATGATGGAAATGAAAGATAACTACCCAAAACAGTTTCTTCATTGTTCATCCTGTCATGCAGATGCAGCCCTCTGACAGGTAATCAGAGCTTTAAGCTTCTCCTTCTATATCTATCTTCTTCCCTCATGACCTATTAGTTTCCATGATTTGCTGTACTTCTATTTAATGGTTCAATAGCAATGATACACTTTCAAATTTGCATAACAAAGTGACCAAGTAAGCAAGATAACTTTTGAAACTAACCAGAGCCTGTCAAAGCCATTCAATATTCCAGCTCCCTATCCTCAGTGATAATAAAACATGCCTATATCCTACAGCTAAACATGCCTATATCCTGCCTATATCCTACAGCTAAACTTCCACGCTGGCTCTAAAAGTAATAATAAAACATGCCTACATCCTACAGCTAAACATGCCTATATCCTACAGCTAAACTTCCACGCTGGCTCTAAAAGTGGCTTCATTTCACTGCAAATGTGATCCTCCTAATACCAATACTGCTAATCATTTATAGTTAGCACAATGGTCTTTAAAACAGCACAGCACCTATGTTTCCCACGGTGCAGGCTTATTTAGTTTTGAATTATTGTGAACCCAAGTAACTGTCGACTCACTTCTCTGTTTAGAGTAGTCAATACTAAGAATTTTCAGCGATATACATACACCTAAATTCCTTACTTCTTATTATATTACATTATTGAAATAATTTTATTCACTAGGTTCTACTTAGAGATTTCATGAGAACTTTCCCAAATTGACTAAATGTCTTGCTTTCATGTCTGAAAAGCATAGATTGATGCCGCAAAAAGTACAGGTTGAAAAAAAAAGAAAGACAACAAGTCACTGTGTGGCAAAATTATGACCACAGTGCTGTGTACTTACCAGTGAAGACAGCACCTGCACACATGCGCACACCCAGCCTCACACCGCATTCTGGGGCGCTTCAAAGACTTGCCATATGTTCAAGCTCTCGGTCCTGTCCTCCAACGTGTAACAAGTACTTGTACCTACCCGTATTTTTCTCCCAACTTCTATTTTAAAGCACAATTCTATTTTAAGTGCATCTCACTGTTTTAGTGTATGTTTTCATTACTTTCCTACTTTGTTCCATTCTTGTATCTTCTCTTCTGCCTTCATTATGTCCATGTATCTCCTCCTCATCTACATGCTCCCATTTCTTGTTATTAGAACTTGTCTTTCATCTATCATCTTGCCTTTCATGTAGTGTCTGGTATAACCCCTGGCATAATTTCAACAATTCTTCCCTTTTATTTAATGATTTCTTTTCATGCCATTGATCTTGTTTCACAGAATTGTTTACTTTCATCGACTGAGCAAGTGTCAGGTGAGAACCTGGCATTCAATGGAATTTAAGTCCATGCTAACCAGTGTCTCTATTTCTTTGTTACCACCAGTGCCATTTAAAAAAAAAAAATGCTAGAAAAATTTAAATGATATCAACTTTAAAAAAAATAAAATAATATTTGAAGTGGGAAGAATGTTTATTGATTTGATGTAAATGGAAAATTAGTGCCCTTTCTAATAAATGTGCACTCTAAAGTCATTTTTATAAGAGACGCAACCCTTGAAAACAACAACTACAACAAGGATTTGGCTCTACAGAACAGTCTGAAAAAATATCTCCCAGGAAGCCAAAAAAAAAAAAAAGAGGAAGAAGAAGAAGTTGACCAAATGCACAGGAGACTGCATCTCCCAGTCAGCCTGAGGAAAACCAGCCCTTGATGAAGCTCAGAAGGCAAATCTCAACTCTTTCCACTGACCAGAATGTTCTTTTTTCTAAATACAAACATATAATGAACAACCAAAACCACTGAAAATAATAATAACCTACCTTAAAGAGAGCAGCCCAGGCATGTGCAAGCGAGCGTGTGTGCGTGTGTGTGTGTGTGTGTGTGTGTGTGTGTGTAGTGTATGTGAATGTGTATGTGTGTTAGTATATGTGCCCAGTCGTCAACTCCGCTGCTATTCTTTGGCTCTTCAGGAGCCAATCACTTCTCTTTTGTATCTCAGCTTTTTCTGGGACGTGGGGCTCGCTGCTTAGGCTACTCTCACTATCCAGTGACCTCCATCATTCTGTACCTGTTTCCCCAGGACTGAGCCTGCAAACCCTCTCCACCATTCCTGGCCTTGTAGCTGCATGCCAGGGATCCAACTCCAGCCCTCATGCTTACGCTGCCAACACTTTACCACGTGAACAGCGCTGCTGGCATCCCAACTTGACAGTAATACGCCAGTCTTTCCTTTCAGCATTGCTTTCCTCAGAGAAGAGCTAAGACATGCCCAGCCTACATTTTGCCTCCTGTTCCTCTCTTCCACACCGGAGAGAGCCAGTGTCAGGGTGAGAACCTTGCACTCCATAGAGTTTAAGCCCATGCTTATCAGAATCTCCATTTCTTTATTACCATGCAGTGTCAGAAAACTACAGGAAAATTTAAATGATCTCAACTTTAAAAAATAAGAAATATTTGTTTATACATTTAGTGTAATTACTGCACTATACATATATGTAAACTTATATTAATATCATGTATTATAGTTCATAAGCATGTGTTTGAGTATAAATATAATATGCAAACTATATAAAGTCTCTACAGCTCTTATTATCCTATGGATAAAACTCTTTCTGGTTTTTGACTTTGGGTTTCCAGTTTCTAAGAGGCTACTGTGCATCTGGCAGTCAAACAGACTACTATCCTGGCTAAGCAGGCAGGAATCTGATGGTCCTGCTCTGATCATCACAGTTCATCTCCGAAGCTTTTCCCTGGAGTATGAGTCACTGTCCCAGTCCATGAGTAAAGCTGACATGCACTATTCAGTTAATTAGAGTGATTTTGGTAACATAAGGAGCTTGAACTTGTGATCTTCCTGCCTCCTCCTCTTTCAGCAAATTCTACCAGCATCTGGCGAAACTGTGGTGGGGATGGGGGGAGGGTACTGAGAGACATTCTGGGACAGGGAAGGTTTCCAGGAACCTAAGGAGTGACCCTAGCCGAGAATCCTAATACAGAGCAATATGGAATCTGAAGTGGCCACCTCCTTTAGCCAGGTGGAACTTCCATTGGAGGGAGAGGGACACCAACCTTACTGATTGGCCTGCTCTTTAATTACCTCCCCCTGAGGGGGAAGCAGCATTACGAGGCTTCAGAAGAAGACAATGCAGCCACTCCTGATGAGATCTAATTGACTAGGGTCAGAAGGAAGGAAAAGAAGTCCTCCCCTATCAGTGGACTTGGGGAGGGGCATGCATGCCAAGGGTGGAGGAGGGGAGCGATTGGGACGGGAAGAGAGAGGGAACCACAGGGGGGATACAAAGTGAATAAAGTGTAATTAATAAAGAATTAAAACCTTTGACCTACAACTGTCCTGCCTACAAGAAGTGTAGTGATAAAGATGGAGCAGAAATTGACTGATTGGCAAACCAATAACTGGCCCAACTTGACACCCACCCCATGGGAGAGAGCCAGCCCATGACAATGTTAATAACGCTCTGCTATGTTTGCAGACAGACAGAAACCTAGCATAACTGTCTTCTGAGAGGCTTCTTCCAGAAGCTGATGGAAACAGATACAGAGACCCACAGTCAAACAACAGGCCAAGCTCCAAGAGTTTTATGGAAGAGTGGGAGAAAGGATTGAGGGAACAGGAGAGATCAAGACCTGCAGAATCAACTAACCTGGGCCCATGGGGGCTCACAGAGACTGAACCACAAACCAAAGAGCATGCAATGGCTGGAGCTAGAAGCCTACACACATGTGGGTGCAGCTTGGTCTTTATGTGGGCCCCCTAACAATTGAAGGAGGGGCTGTATCTTAACTTTATTGCCTGTCTTTGGATTCCTTCCCCATCGCTGGGCTGCCTTGTCTTGTCTCAGTGGGAGAAGATGCTCTTAGTTCTGCTGAGTCTTGAAGTGCCAGGGTAGGTTGGTAACCCATGGTGGGGGCACAGCTCCTCTTCTCTAAGAAGGGGAGGGGTGATGGGGAAGAGGGTGTGAGAGTGGGACTGGAAAGAAAGAAGGAAGGGAGTTGAAGTCAGGCTGAAAAGTGATTAAATACATTAATAAAAGGGAAAAAAAAGAGTTTGTGACCTGGGAACAACTAACACCCTCAGAATGGATAACAATGTAACAACAATACAGAATACCCTGAGCCCAGGGAGCCATCCCAGATGGCATAGTCCTCATTTGTTGTTAAAGCCGTTTAAAAAGCTGTAGAATGTCAGTAAACTCTGGTCACTAGTTATAAAATTAGTATAATATAAGCTTTATTGTTGTTTAAAGTAATTAATATAGTCTATGGTTGTCAAAGGCACTAAGCAAGGAAGAGAAGCCAATTGGGTATAAAACTGTTCATCACACTTAGGCTTGAAAATTTTTCTCAATCCTTGGGTTTGTTCACAAACAATTATTGCCTGTGTTGGGATCTAAATAAGCAATGACAAAGTATTCAAGCAAACAAAAGATTTGGGGGCGTTTTTTTGCTAGTTTCTTTTGTGTGTATGGTGGGGGCATGGATGTGGGTACCCATGCAGGTACACATACATGCATGCGTGCTTATGGAGACCAGAGACAACCTGGAAGATCATCCTAAGGTAAGATACTCACCTCTTTCCAGACAGGATCTCTCCTTGACTTGAAGCTCACTGATTTGGCTGGGCCAGCTGGACAGGGAAGCCCAGCAAACCCTGTCCCACTTCTCTGACACCAGAAAATGATAAGCATAATCATCGTGGCCAGCATTTTGAATGGATAAACGATAAAACACGGGTTTTCACACTTCCAGGGGAAGTGATTTCCTGACTGTGCCATTCTCTTTAGCCTCTTAGTCTTATTTTTAATCATGACATCTCTATGCCCTGATATTATTCTTTGTCTATTACATTGGAAATAGTTTAAATTTAAAAAGGCAAGATGATATAATAGATTTCAAGTGTAATGAATAATAATATTTGAATTCATATCTGTGAACCACTTTGGGGTTCTAAAGCAGATGCCCATCATCAATACAGGAACATCTGGAATGTGAACACTGAGTCACAGGTGGTCCCTGTAAGATTTATATTCAATGCCCAATCAGCAAATGAACTCTAGAGCTATTTAGAATGAAACATATTTTAATTTGTTAAATATGCTTCGAAGTTGTTTCCTATTCTTTACAATGTCATTAAGAAGTTAGGCACTACAGCTAAATTCATCAGGGCTTAAAAACACCATGAATCAAGGAGAGTTTGTTAAAGTCACCTTTTTAACATTATTATAAAAAGAAATGTTTGTTATTCCTGGATACTTACCTAGAGAACAAATTAATAGCAGAGCTATTTACTTCTCTTTTCTCAAGATAGAATGGACAAATCGCATTAAAGAGTAAGTTTCAAATTATAATTATTACCCATCCCTTGCTGCAGCCTCATGGTATATTGGAGGTAGGAAGCCCATCAGCTCTGAGCTCGTCAATGCATTCAAATAGTTTAGGAGAAAACTTGTTATGTGACTGTCTCGTAGTGGCAGACCATCAGCAGAAAACGTATATAGCGAGCAAGGGGCTCGTTCAGCAATGCCAAGCTCAGTGCTCTGGCCACTCTCAATAGCAGGAGGATATTATGAAAAAATAGAGACGTGATGTAGGCAGCCATAAGTGTGCTCCATGGAATGCTTAGTGTAAATATGTGCCAAGGTTGACAGCAACATAACTGTTTCTGTGCTTAATTCAAGGGCCATGTCCCAGTGGAGGGACTGAATGGATGAACCTCAGTCAGGAGGTCCAAAATGGCTGCCTGCTTGCTGAACCTAAAATGAGAATATTTTTACGTGATCATTCCATACTTGACACATGAACCAATAAAAAAAATCTATTATTCCTGCTTTATTCCTGTGGGCCCATTAGCCATTGAGCACAGGATTTCAGGCAACAACACTCATCTCAGTTAACTAAATCCTACTTTCCTGGTTTGTCCACCCTCAACCCTCACTTACTACAGAAGCAAGTGTTTCCTGTTTCCTCCGTCCACTCATTTAAATAATGTTACCTGCTGGGCTGGCCAGGGTAATCGTGAGCATAGTTGAAGATGACCATATAAAGTTAAAAAGCAGCCCACTGGGGTCAGTATGAGCCGACAATCTACATCTCAAGTACTTAAGTACGGCTGATAATCATGAGTGAGACCTGTGATTCACTGCCTCCCTCCTCTCTCACATGTATCAGCCTGGGTCAGTCACAGAAGTTCAGAGATAAGAAAACCACAGAGAGTTGAGTGATAGGCACAGGGTCAGTACATTGTGGATCTGGTGCTGAAAGTCTAGTCTAAGTCCAACAGCTTTTACTTACTTAAACCAGACAATACATATGTAATAAGGATTTATCACATGCCCCTATATTTTTATTAAATCATATTCCATCATATACTCACCCAGGCATACACCAACTTGTATTGTTCTTAAATTTTATCTTAAAAATTAAATATGAACCAACTAAGTAGCTTAGAATCATACATTGTCACATTTGACAATCAGAAACTGACATTCTCAGTGGGACAAATTCATAGCATCCCTTCAGTTTCCTAGTCGTCTTTGCTTCCAGATATTCCAGAATTATAATCACTACCACTTATCAAGGGGCTGTGCCTGCTTAGAAGCTGTCCATTAAAATAAAATAAGTCTCAAAGCCGTATTTTTAGGTGGATAAAATATTATCAGCATCTTACAGAGGAATGGCTGAGACTGGAAAGTAATAAGGAAGTTATCAGACTTTATGAAACTAGCAATATGACTTTGTCACTTGTCTTTCAAGAAGTGAAACCTGCAATCACCTCCTAACTTTCTCTGGAAGAACTCACTTCATTGGCTCCACAGAACAGTAGAAAAATGGGTGCAAGAAAGGCATGAAAAATCAATATGCAGGCAAGAGGGAAGACCCAGGAGCAAGCATTTTACCAGCCATACAATTTAGGACACCAAATCCTATGTGGATGATGGACTGAGATATGATTCTCTCTGGATGACCTCCTTCTGGTCACTTACTCTAGGATTAAAATTATCCTAACCTGTTGGATGGGTAAATACGCAGCAGCGTGCAAGAATCTTACATACATTATGATGAGCAAAGAAGTCACAGCAGAAGTCTGAACAGTATGGATGCTCTTACTGGATCCCTCTGAACAGGGCAAAAATGCAGAGTTGAGGCTCCAGGCAGTCCTGATGAGTCTTAACAAGCTATGGGCAGATCTCAGTAGAGAACTCCCTTTTCGGTGGACTAAGAGGATGAGGGGAAGAATGGGGCCTGGGGAAGTTGTGGGAGGTGGCTTCAGTTGGAATATATAACGAATAAATTGTGAAGAAAAATAAAAATTAAAAAAAAGAAATAAAAAGAATACATTGGTAGAAACCAAGAGCCAGGGTCGTATTGACTAAAGAAAGACTGTGGGAGAGTTTTCAGAACAGTGGAAGCGCTCTATATATTGATTGTTACTGTGGCTATAGATATACAGTAGCCAAATCCATACAATTCGTAACCTGGAAATATGAGTGCTATTGAATTCAATTTAAAAAGCCCTTCCCACTGGCTAACTTTGGAATGGTATAGAGTGATTGAAGATGAAGTTAAAAGGCCCTGATTCACTTGAATTCTTGATTCACTTTTTGCCACTGGGATGATTAAAAAGCTATTGTGATTTCTCTAAGTCTCAGCGTATAAAATAAAGATAGCTCAATTCGCCTTAGCTTTCCATGTCCTTTGTACAGGATGTGAGGTAACACTGTAAAGTTAAAGTTGAGAGCCAAGCGAGATGTAATATCACACAATAGAGAGACATCACAACGGGGTAGAATGTGGGCGTCTCCGAGAGAGGGCACTATTTGCATTCATGCCTTCAGAGACTGACTCTGGTGATCGGAATTAAACATTTGCACTGGGTCATATATTTTCTCAAAAGAGTCCTATATCTCATGGATAATAACTTTTAAACAATTAAACATTTCCAAAATAAATAAATTCAGCATTTATTACAGGTATTTCGACTATGTAGAATACCATCAAATAGATGTCATATATACAATCATTCAAATCATAATTTCTTAAAGGAGTTTTACAACTACAGTGATAACTGGTGGACTGTTGGCTTCTTGTTTGATTTAGAAAATCCACTTTTGCTATA
This sequence comes from Meriones unguiculatus, assembly GCF_030254825.1. Taxonomy (NCBI): domain Eukaryota; kingdom Metazoa; phylum Chordata; class Mammalia; order Rodentia; family Muridae; genus Meriones; species Meriones unguiculatus. The sequence continues at coordinate 132,909,893 of NC_083354.1, forward strand.
TCTGAGATCTGCATAAGAGCTCTGAAGAATTTTGGAATTTTGAAATACTTGAATGTTTGGCTATCATTTTTATGATTGAAAGCTTTTTAAAAGATTCTCTCATACATTACACACCAACTGCAGTTTCTTCTCCCTCCATTCTTCTCACTTTCCCCTCCCCATCTTCCCTTCCCCCCAGTTCTACTCTTACTTTGTTTCCCTTTAGAAAAGAGCATGCCTCCCAGGGGTATCAAACAAACACGACATAACCAGTTACACTAATACTAGGCACAAATGTTCATATCATGGCTGGACAAGGCAACCAAGCATGAGGAGAAGGGTCCTAATAGCAGACCAAAGACTCAGAGACAGCACCTGACCCCACTGTTAGGAGTCTCAGAACACCAAGCTACACAACCATACAGGCATAACATATATGCAGTGGACCTAGACCCATGCAGGCTCCATGATTGCCACTCCAGTCTCCGTGAGCCCCTGTGAGTCTTGCTTAGTTGAGTCTGTGAGGGGTAATTTCTTGGTGCTCTCTACCCCTCTGGCTCCTACATTCCCTCCTCCCCCTCCTCCACAGGTCTTCTGAGCTCTGTCTATGTTTGGCTATGTGTCTCTGTATCTGCTCTTCGCAGTTGCTCGATGAAGCCTTTCTGATGACAAATGGACTAGGCAGCAACCTATGAGTGCGGGTATAGCAGAATATCAATAGGAATGGCTACTCAGCTTTATTTTTTTCCCTTTGCCAATTGTGTTTGGTTCTATCCTAGGTCTCTGGGATGTGAAGACTCTGTTTCTTGTCTATACAGGACAGTGTCAGGAGTGGGCTTCTTCTTGTGGCACAGGCCTCAAGTTGTACCAGTCATTGGTGAAAGTTTTTTTTTATTTTTTTTGGAAAAATTTTACAATATTTTAGTTACATTGTATGTGTCAAAGTCTTTACATCAATAGAAAGCCATTTGAAGATACAGATTTTAAGAGTTGCTTACAGATGAAAATACTAATCCAAAGTGAAAGCTCGGATGCATGCAATAAAAACCTAAGGATAGAGGTCATCACCTCTTTTTAGAAAGCTGAGGGGAGTGTCAGCTCTCATGTCTTAACAGTTTCGTAGCCTAGAGTAGATGGAGTTTGCCCAGAATGCTAAAAAGAGAAAGGACAACTTAAATGTGCAACTAAAAGAAAGTACACAAAGAAACCCATCGCTACAGCACAATTCATGCTCTTGAGCATGGTCATTGAGAATAGCTCACGACCACACATTGGAAGGAGTAACAAGGTAGGCGTCAAGGTCAGGCTGTGATGTTGACTGCAGGCCACTGTCCCTCCCACCACAATTAGGGTCACTGTCATGTGGGCCAATTCAATCAGCTCTGTAGGTAATTATTTTTCTTACTTGGGGACATTCATGAGGCAATGAATACAGCTTTGTTTTACTAAGTACGGCTTCATACCTTTGTTCTATTTCCCATTATAGTTGTTAATTTTTATTAAACCCCTAGCTGGTAGAAGTACTTTAAATGTTAAAGAATCAAATGTTTGGCTATTGGGTATTAAAAGGGGAAAAGGAAAATGCATTCTTGTATAAACTGGTTTATGCATAATTAAAGCTCGAGGCTAGGAGTAAAATTTTAGCCTCAGTTTGATTGACAAGATAATTGCAAAGAAAACAGATCTTCCATATTCTCAAAGTTACTCATACAAAGAAAGAAAATGTTTAACTCTAGAATAAAAGATCAATGCCAAGGGGAAAGAAAGGCAAGCTAATTAAAGCGCCACACATTCAGAAATGATAAAGGGTCTTGGGAAGTGTGGAAATACACTTTACTCACCTTTATGATTCTATAAAAGTAATATGGACTAAAACATTGTTAATTTATGCTTTTAATTGCAAAACTAAGCAGTTGGTATTTGTCAAAATGAGGCTCTCTGGAGTATATCACCATGAGCTTTCCCCAATAGGCGCCCTGAGACGTAAATTAGAAGGTCCACATTGCGCCTTGCAGGAAAACAGTGCATTACATTTGCGATTTATTGGCACAATAGCTCTTCAGCACACACCCAGCCCGTATTTCACACAGAAAAGCTGATTGAAGTCTCCTGTTGTGATCTGCTTTAAGTGCCCCCATTTTCAGTTTTGCAGTTGCAAACTGCCAGACCCAAAGCTTTTAGCATCGTTGAAACTAATGCAGAGGGTTTCAGTCTTTGCTTTGGTCTCACTTGAGTGTGAAAGAGAAATTATTCAAGTTCTCGTGTAGAAATGACAATGGGTTTTCCTGATCTGAGGGATCTGAGTCCAACCTTCCCATCTCTTCCTTGTAACAAGGCTCACCTGAGCATCAGCGAATGGGCAGCCTACCACTCTTCACTGTCATATTGGTTGAAGACTGGACACATGCATGTGCTTAGCAGCTGCAGTGACTATGCACTTGGGAGCTTCTCACTAGTGCTGGCAACGGGCTTGCTGAGTAAGTCAGAAGACATTGGTGTGTTAGAATGTGCTAGTCTTTCCACTGGCACGTCATGGGGGTTAGGATGGGAATGCCCACTAAACACACAGTGCCATCCAGAGGAGTGAAGACAACGGTACGTGTGGAAAAAGAAAAGGGGTCCAGGTGGTTATCTTGGCTATCCTGAAGCATCACACCCAGGTGGTTATCTTGGCTATCCTGAAGCATCACACCAACGTGTTCATTTACCCTCTGAGAGCAAAAAACACAAGCTAATTTTTTTTCTCATGACATCCTACTCATATTAAAACCATGTTGCATAGTTCTCGTCTTTTAGGCAGAATTCGACCTAAGCTATTTAAACAAGTTGTTGGTTGTATGTATATGCGTGTCTCTGTGTCTTACTCACACAAGAACACGGTGTTCACGGAGGCCAGAAGAGGGTGTCTGATCCCCTACAAGTGGAGCTGCAGTTGCTTGTGGCTGTGAGCCAACCTGGCTACTGGAACTGGAACTCAGGTCCTCTGCAGGAGAAGCATACACTCTTAACCACTAAGCCCTACCTCCAGCCCCAGCAAACACGGTTATCCCATGTTGCACATGGGATATTAAAATACCGGTTGTTAAAACTTTTTGCCAACTTAAATTTTCTGTTCAGCAAATGTTCCTGAAAGACAATTTTCTTCCAATATACTGACTTTCTCCTGGCAGAGATGATGCACAGAACTTCAGTCACCACTCCACCGCCTGTGGCGTCTGCCTACATCTTGTGATCCTTATCTGTAATATGACGATGTAAAAATATCTGTCATCTTGCCTGTTTGAGAAAAAAAACCTATTTGGAATTTTTGTTTGTTTGTTTGTGGGTTTTTTTTTTGTCTCAGACTTTTTAAATGGAGAAAATGGCAATATTCCACATGAGCTTGAAAATGGCTGCCACCAACGGCCTCCGCATTCCCAATCTTGCCTAATGATTAAGCAAAAATATTGAAGATATAGCTGAGATGCACAGTACGATTCTGAGAAACAAATCATTTATCAAACAAGTCCTTTGTTGTTGTTGAAGGTCTAAGTAAAGGGTTTGGGGGACATTGTTCTGCAGGAAGAAGGAAGGAAAAGTGGGGCACAGTTGTGCTTATGTGTATGAATCTATGCATTTGCACATATCTGTATAAAACATATAGACACTCTGGAGACTGTGTATTTCCCAAGAATCAATATTTTTCATACTTAAAATAAACATTATGTGATAATTAAATGCTAATTAGATAGTAAAGTGTATTTTGCTCTTGTTAATTTTCCATTACATTAACCTTCTCATCAAAGTATGTTTAAATACTAAAGCTTTTGAACAACTGAACTTTATAAAAAGGGTTTAGAGTCCTTTGCATATGATGTAGGCCTTCCAACAGAGTTATTATTTTGTGTGCTATAGAAAAAATTTTAAATGCACATAAAATATGTTTTAAAGTAGCTTTTGTGAGTTAAGTGCCTTCCACAACAGGCTTGATTCTAGATAGGAGAACGAGATTATATGTGAAATTACCATTCTCCACAGAATCATGTTTTTTGTTTTCTATTTAAATTGTGAAACAGCTTTAAAATTAACCTTTACCTAAAGAATAAAGTTTAACTATATTAGTACTTCAAAGCTCTCTTACAAGACTTCTCTTATGTTGTACATATAACGTCTGTCTTTCTGCCAGATTCTGAAGAAGGTGAGTATTTATCTGTTCTCTAATATACAACAGACTTATTTCCTTTTGGATCTGAGGAACTATCTGATTAGAACCTCAAGTCTTTGAAAAAAGAAATTAGAGACGATATCAGTGACAGAAATCATGCAGAAGAGTTACACAGCAGGTTCACAAATCATGCCATGTGACTGGTTCCATGTGGGAGGTTTATTAAGGGAAGGAGAAGGGAAAAGGAAGGGGGAAGGGGTCACAGAGACCATCTCTGGACAAGGCAGGAGAGAAAGAGAGAGAGAAGAGGAGCTTTGAGATCTCTTATAAGCTGACGCAGAGCATGCACAGGTGGTTCCAGATGGTCCGTAGGTGGCTTCACACATGCCTGATATGCGGTTTGTCAGGTCCCTTGGGGCTGGCTGTAGAGATGCCTGACGGATCCCAACAATCAGAAGACGGAAAGATTGGCAATGCTCATGGATCAGTATGACTAAATATAGTAAAAATGGCCATCTTACCAAAAGCAATCTACAGATTCAATGTGATTTCCATCGTCTGCATCAGGCCCAGGAGACAAGAGAAGACATGAGGGATTTTTTCCCTTTTCCCAGTGAATGAAACACCCAATCCTAATAACCAGGGGCAAAGTGTTAGAAACTATATAGCTATTTCACTTCCGACTCTTAAGGATCTCAAACTGGCTTGTGCTCAATATGGGCCAACTGCTCCTTTTAGATTGTCTCTCCCTGATTCTATTTTCTGGGGAAGCTTTTCTTCCCTCTGACTGGACAATCTCAATAAAAGCTTGTAAATATTTACCGTGGAAGACTGATTATGTAGAAAGATGTCAGAAGAAAGATATTAGAAATCAACAAAATAATGTGCCCATAACTTTTCAAATGTTAGCCGGAGAAGACATGTATAGTGATGATCAAAAACAGATGACCTATCCTCCTGAGATTTATGAACAAATCAATGCTTTGGATTTATAAGCATAGCATAAGTTACCAAATTCAGGGCGAAAAAAGACAGAACTTTCTACAATTAGACAGGGGCATGGCCAGCCATATCAAGTTTTGTATCTTGTCTTTTGCATATAGTTAATCACCTGGTGGTTAATGAGATGGCAGGAATGCTTATTGTTAAGCAATTAGCATATGAGAATGCTAATGATGTATGTCAGACTACCATCCATCTCTTTCAAAAGAAAGGATATGTTAGTGATTATGATGGTCTCTAAGCTAACATACTAAAGTGCATTCTCATATTCAAGAGTTCCCTCTGCCTATAGCCATGCAAGGGGAGACAATGCCTCAACTATTGGCAGCCATTCAACAAGAAAAAAAAGGAATGAATAATGACAAGAAGCCTAATTTTATTTCAAAAGTTTGCAGCTAGTACTTAAAAAAAAACACTAAAAATTTGTTTCCTCTTGTTTTTATTATGCATCGTATGAATGATCTGCTTTCTGCTAAAAATAAAATTCTAAAATATTTGTTTACAAAATAAAAATTATATTAATCCTTTTTTCGTGTTTGTATTTTGGATTTGTATTCTTCATGAAAAGCAATTATTAAACACTTTGAAGACAGCACTAGAATTTGCAATTCTATGCCCTGAAAAAATATAAAAAGAAACTAACAATGTTCCTACATACATCACCACGCCTTTTCATGAATTTTGTCAACAGTTTGATAGAACACACATCACAGGCATTCCATATAACCCTCAGGAACAATCTTTTATCAAAGGAACTAATGGATAACTAAACACTATTTTAAAATGAAGAAGGAAAGTAGGGTAGGATGCCAACTCTTCACAATATTTTATCTTTGACTTTATGTTCTTTGAATACTGATACCAGTGTTTTGAGAACACTTTTTTGCAGGGTAGTTCATTGATGTTGGGAAGTATTTCTTTATGTTTGTTTCTTTGTTTCTTTTTAATTTTTATTTTTATGTTAATTACAGTTTATTCACTTAGTATCCCAGCTGTAGTCCCCTCCCTCATTCCCTCCCTATCCCACCCTCCCTCCCTCATCTACTCTCATGCCCCTCTCCAAGTCCACAGATAGGGAAGGTCCTCCTCCCCTTCCACGTGACCCTAGACTATCAGTCTCATCAGGACTGGCTGCATTGTCCTCTTCTGTTGCCTGGTAAGGCTGCTCCCCACTCAGGGGTTGGTGATCAAAGAGCCAACCACTGGGTTCATGTCAGAGACAGTCCTGTTCCCCTTACTAGGGAGCCCACTTGGATACTGAGCTGCCATGGGCTACATCTGTGCAGGAGTTCTATGTTATCACAATGCATGGTCCTTGGTTGTAGTATCAGTCTCAGAAAAGACCCCTGGGCCCAAATTTCTTGGTTCTGTTGCTCTTCTTATTGAGTTCTTCTCCCCTCCGGGTCTTTCTATCTCCCCCTTCTTTCATAAGATTCCCTGCACTCTGCCCAAAGTTTGGCTATGAGTCTCAGCATCTGCTTTGATACCCTGCTGGGTAGAGTCTTTCAGAGGCCCTCTGTGGTAGGCTCCTAACTTGTGCCCTGTTTTCTCCCTCTTCTGATTTCTGTCCTGTTTGCCTTTCTGAGTGAGGATTGTTCATCTTATCCAGGGTCCTCCTTCTTGCTTAGCTTCTTTAGGTGTACAGATTTTAAAATATCCACTTATAACTAAGTATATACCATGTGTGTCTTTCTGTTTCTGGGGTACCTCACTCAGGATGATCTTTTCTAGTTCCCACCATTTGCCTGCAAATTTCATGATTTCCTTGTGAAAGAAGGGGGAGATAGAAAGACCTGTTGGGGACAAGAGCTCCCAAAGGAGATCAACAGAGAAAAAAAAAAAAAAAAACACAAACAAAAAACAAAACTGAGCCCTGGTATCCCTGCAGAGACTGATTCCCCCACCAAAGACAATGCATGGAGAGGACCTAAAACCCTGGCTCAGATGTAGCCCAGAGACTCAGTACCCAAGTGGGGTGCCTAGTAAGGGGAACAGGGGCTTTCTCTGGCATGAACTAAGTGACAGGGTCTCTAATTACCTTCCCATGGTGGGTACAACCTTGCCAGGCCACAGAGAAAGATAATACAACCCGTCCTGATGAGACCTGATGGGCTAGGGTCAAATAGAAGGGGAAGATGGCCTCCCCTATCAGTGGACTACGGAAGAAGCATAGGGGGAGAAGAGGGAGGGAGGGAGCAATTGGGAGTAGACAAGGGAAGAGGCCATAGCTGAGATACAAATTGAATAAACTGTAATAAATGATAATAATAAAAAGGAAAAAAATCTAAATTACTACAGTGATGGCAACTACTCATCTGATAAGAAAGTACCTTAGTGGATGTAGTGCTACAATTAAATGCAACTTATCCCTCTATAAACTTACATCCTCATTTAAGAATACTTTATGCTTGTTCTGTTTTGTTATAGCTTTCCATCAAAAGACCACTATTTCAACTGTAAAGGTGCTTCATGGAACCAAACTGTAAATCTGATAAATTTATCCCCAAAACCTTTGGCTTGGAGGAATGGTAAAATTTCAAATTTAATGAACATACTAAGTTTTAGGAACATGAGAAGATTAATATAATCACAGGTTCTCTTGTAAGAAGAGGTTGACCCTAACATGCTCGTAGGCTCTCAACAGCTCAAATGTTCATTCTTATGACCTTCTCAACACATGAAATTCTGCTGAACTTAAAAATAAACTTTGGAGAATTTCAGTAGAAAATAATTCTAGCCTATACTTTGTTTGAGAGAAATATTAAGTGAAATGCATATGCAGTGATTGGAAGGAGAATGGCCCCAGAGGCTCATGTTTAAATGATTGGTCCCAATTATTGGACATATTTGATAAGAATTAGAGATGTGACCACGTTGGATGAGGTATCGCTGTGATGGAATTTGAGGTTTCAAGAGCACATTTCAGAGCCAATCTTGTTTTCTGTCTCCTTCTTTTGGACCAGATCTAAAACTCTCAGCTAGTGCTCCAGCACTATGCTTGCTGCTTGCCACATTGCTTTGTGCCATGATAGTTGGGGACTTACCATGTGACCGTGTAAGGAAATTCACAGGTTAAATACGTTGCCTTGGTCATAGTGTCTCCTCACAGTGTATAACAGTAAACAAGACAATATATCTTTCCCAAACTTCACCTAAAAATAGAGTACATTCTCTCTGGACCTTAAAAATAGGTGGAAAGAATTTCATGACCTGCCACAGATTCCAGAACAGAACCCTCAGAAACAGTTCCATGATGTCTCTTTTCTGAAGATACTTTAATACCAGTTGCATTATTGGATCAAGTTAAATTGTCTAGAAGCAGAATTTCTGAGTCAAAGAAAAATCATGAACTCTTCTATTCAAAAATGATTTGGTAAGTTCTTTTCTCGAGTGTGCTTGTTGTACTAGTACAGATAACAATGCTTGCCAATAAAACTAGTAAGATATACATGGCTTTAAAATTTCTCCAAAGGTAAGAGCAAAACTATTAGAAGGATTACTATAAGCTCAAACGGTGAGGCACACTATAGACAAATTTCAAAAAGGAGCCCACAGTCATTTCATTTATCTGCTTCTATTTTGAGAAAGTTTTAATTATAAAGAAAGCAAAGGTAAGTTATTTCATAAAGATAAAAATTTTATCAAATGTGAAAATGCTAACCAAACTATACTACTTACTGTACTGATGTTGCCAGGGTTTTCAAGTAAAGTATGAGAAAACAAACAAACAAAAATAAAACCACCAAAATTAAAAAAATCCATTTAATTTATTTAAAACCTGAAAGATAACTCAAAGTTATATGAAGATATGCTGATAAACCTGCTTCTGAATATATGTGGGAAACAAAATACATGAACAAATCCAGAAGAAAGAAGGAGAAAATCTCCATGCAGATCACTCTCCTGAGTGACGCAAAGAACTGAATCATCTCTTCAGGTGTTGCTGTCCTCGGAGTAATTTCTTAAGTCTAATTAGGAAAAGGAAATGCATCCTCCTTCAGTACTATCTGTCCTATATTGAGACTATTTTCATAAGATACTGGGTTCGTTCGGGTCGAGTAAGGGAGGCTCTGATAATCTTTGTGTGTTCTTAAACTTTTAAGCCACGTGGAGAAGGCAGGTAGATATTTAGGACAATCTATCCTAACTTAGAAGAAAACATTAGTCCAGCAGTTTCAGAGATTGAGAGATTTTTATTAGTAACAGCCAAAGAGCCACCAGATCATGAAGACTGGGTCAAATCAATGTTCATCCAATTGTTCATTATAAGGAGAAGTTCTGGGTTAGTTTCTTACTTTTCCAAACAATCCAGGGATGATTCTACATATGGAATCATGGTTAAAGGGAATTTAAACTCCAGAATTCACTTAATATTATCCAATCTAATTTATCACGAACAATTTGTAAAATCCATTTTTTCTTCAAATCAATCATTCTACCCAAGCAACAGACACAATACATTTTTAGGCGCTTTTATTTAGCATTGGTACTTTTGTATATCTTTTAAAGACAAGTATTTTCCATTAAAAACTGACATAAATACAATTGACTCTTAAGCAGAGTCAGGATGTAAAATAGATGTCTCTCCAACTCCTTTCTCTTCTAGCGCCTGATAACCAATTTATCTATAGTGCTTATCTTTACAGAGTATCATGTAAGAGGAATAACATAACACCTATTCAATCTTTGCATCTTCTTCTAATCAGCATAGTTCATCTGAGATTCATACATGTCATTTTCACATCGGTATTCACTTACTTATATTGCTGAATGGTACTCAATTGTGTAGAAAAACCATTTTTCCATTCTAACATCAATGGCATTTTGATTATGAAATCATATTGTCATGCCTTTTTTCATGTGTTGACGAACTTTAGAGCCACTCATGCAGGTGCACACATGGAATCCCCGCAGTTAAGGGGTGAAAGCAAAAGGATCAGTAATAGTAGACTGGCTTAGGTTACAGACCAAGACTGTCTCAAAATTATAATAGCATTGTATGAACAAATTCGTGGTTTTGGTCCACTTTTTTAGTAAGTATTATTATTATGGTATTATTTCTTTTTTACTTCAACTTCTCTTACTCTTTTGTTATCAATTCTATCCCTTTATATTATTATTAAGAACTCTAAGGTAAACTATAAAAGTTTTCACCTTTTTCATGGTTGACTATCGCATCTACATTTCAAGGCAATGTTTACTCAAATGAACACACACATTTCCAAGAGCAGAGCACGTCTGAATCTATTATCACCATATCAGTCAATCAAGCAGCAGGAAGTGGGAGGCTGTTTGACATCATGGGCAAGAGTCCATGCAGCATGTGGTGGTCATTTGTTAGCAGGAGAGACAGCACTTCTCTCTGCACTGACTATTGAAGTTGTCCTTGTGCCACGGTGACAGAACCACTACACTGTTTGAAATTTAAATGTCTGCACAAATTGGATATAGTAAAATCTTATTATAGAAAAATCTCGAGAATGTTACAAATGTTGTCCTACGAGTGTTATGCTATTATTAAGTACTTCATAAACTTAGACTTTATAAAGTTGATATTAATCACCCATCTTTGTAAAACAGCCTAGAAACAAGAAATGGGATTGAAAGTAATACGATAGTAAAGTATATATACATAATTGTATGTAAAATTATATATAAATATATAAAATTCTATCTATCAAAATTATAATCAGGTACAGCCCTAACTAAATAACTTCTATTGCTTCGCTGCTTACGACATAAAATATGTGACGTGAGTATGTAAAAGCAGAGACTTGCTTAAGACATGCATTCTGCTGGCAGTTTTCTCCTCCACTGAACTTTGTCAGAAACATGACGAAGAAATATGTTAATGCAAAAGTTCAGCAAAATTAATAACCTAGCTCTCATAAAAATCAAGACAAAAAGTTTTAAGGAATAATTGTAATACAGGGACTCATGTAGCCCAGGCTGGCCTCATAATTTGTAGCCTGCGATGATCTTGCACTTCTGACCTTCCTGCTTCCAACTTCCTATATGAGCATGCCACTATGCATGATTTATGAAAAAATTAGATGTACCTACTAATAATATTTTATTAAGTACAGTTTAAAGAAATAATAGTATAAATTAGAAATGTGACTTATATGCATATTTATATGCATATTTAAAATAAAGAATGTCTGCAAGCTTGTAAGTGAGCTCTCAAATACTAGGCAGATATGACTCATATGTGTATCTACAGTCTGCTAAAATTCCTACTCTAATCTTCTGAGCCTCTGCCAATCAACCTCAGAAAATCTAATCACAGTTAAAGTCATTTCCCATTGATCAATTGAGCCAGTACCAAGACGTAGATATATAATCAATAATCCCTATCATCAGATATTAGAATATATTAGAAATGTGTGACATTTTGACAATTCCTCAAGAAAAAACACAAAAGTTTTAAGAAAAGACATAAAGGTAAGAGACAAATAATTCACCACAGGAAAAAGGAGACATAAGCTAAGAAGCAATTAAAGAAATGTTCAGCACCCTTAGTCTTTAGGGAAATGCAAATCAAAACATCTCTGAGATTCCATATCACATTCATCACAATGGCTAAGATCAAAAATTCAAGTGACAGCACATGCTGAGAAGGATGTAGAGCAAGAGGAACACTTCTCCGTTGCTCATAAGAGTGCAAACTTGTACAACCACTTTAGAAATCAATGTGGTGCTTTGTCAGGAAATTGGAAATCTGTCTACCTCAAGACCTAGGCATATCACTCCAGAGCACACCCAAAATATATTTTATCATACCACAAGAACACTTGCTCAACTATGTTCATAGCAGCTTTCTTCTTGGTAGGCAGAAACTGGAAACAATCTGGATGTCCCTCAATCAAAGAATGGATAAAGAAAATGTGGTACATTTTCACAATGGAATATTACTCAGCTGTTAAAAAAATGATATCATGAAGTTTGCAGGCAAATTTGCAGGAACTAGAAAAGATGATCCTGAGTCATGTAATCCACACCCAGAAAGATGAAAATGGTATGTACTCACTTATAAGTGGATATTAGCCATAAAGTCCAGGATAATCATGCTACAATCTAAAGACCCAAAGAAGCTAAGTAACAAGGAGGGCCCAAGAGGAGGATGCTTGCACCTCATTAAAAACGGGAAATAGAAAACACATCATGGATAGAGGGAACTGAGTGGAAGAGTGTGTGGAAGGGGAGCAGGATGGATGGAGTGGGGGAGGATAGAGGAAAAGTGTCCAAGGAGAGAGGACTGGAATTGTGGATCACCTCTGGGACCAGCTAAAAACCTAGGATAATGGAAACCTCTCAGGAATCCATGAGGGTGGCCCTAGCTTAAACTCCTAGCAATGGAGGTTTAGGAACCTGGAATGGTCATCTTCTGTATTCAGAAAAAAACTCCCAATGGAGGAAATGGGACACCAACCCAGCCACAAAACCTTAGACCCACAATTTGTCCTGCAACATGTTCAGGGGTTAAGAGACGGAGCAGAAAGTCATGGAACTGTCAACCACTATCTGGCCCAGTTTGAGATCCACGTCATAAGAGAAAGCCCACCCCTGACGCCGTTAATGATATTCTGCTATAGTTGCAGACAGGTGCCTAGCATAGCTGTCATCTGAGAGGCTCCACTCTGAACTTATAGAAACTGATGCAGTGACCCACAGCCAAACATCAGGCGAAGCTTTGGGAATACTGTGAAATATCTGAAAGAAAGGATTTAAGGAGCCAGAGAGGTGAAGGACACTACGATACAACCTACAGAATCACTAACCTGGGCTTATGAGGCCCACAGAGACTGAACCAGAAACACAGAACATGCATGGGCTGACAGTAGGCCCTCTGCAGATATATAACTGTTGTGCAGTGTGGTCTTCATACGGACTTCTAACAGCAGGAGCTGGGGCTGTCTCTGACTACGTTGCCTGCCTTTTGATCCTTTCCCCCTAACTGAATGACCATGTCTAGCCATAGAAGATGTGCCTAGTCCTACTGCAACTTGACATGCCAAAGCAGATTGATATCCATGAGAGGCCTCCCTTTCTCTGAGGAAAAAGGGAAGATGGGGGAAGTATGGGAAGTGAGAGAGAGGGAGGAATAGGAGGAGAAGAGAGAGGCAAAGCTGCAATTGGAATCTAAAGTAAATCAATCAATCATTTTTAAAAGGATACTTTACTCACTTGGCTTCTGCTCTCTTAAAATAAACAGAAATAAAAGTGTTAAGAGGGTTTGGTTTTTTTTTTGGTTTTGTTTTGTTTTGTTTTGTTTTGTTTTGTTTTTTAATCTAGACCACCAGGGAGAAATTGGATTACTTCCCCACAGTGGAAGTACAGATTAGATTATGTATGGAGTGTAGGAGATTATTTAGGGAACATCTTGGTGTTACTATGTCTTGTGAGTGAGGTCAATGGGAAAGTATAACAATCCAATTTAAACAGGATGACAAAGAGTCCAGATTACAAAACTGAAGAAATGGGGCATCTCTTCAGGAAAAGAACAAAGACCTGCTGAGGTGCTCGCTGAGGATGGTGGACGTACCGTCCAGCTAGTAGAGGAAATTCACTGCTAATACCAGCTAAGGTCACACTACACACTCAGAAATGAGAACTGCAATGGCGTGAGGATTTCTGTCTTATTTTTACGAAGAATATATTTGTGTATGCATACTTAAATACTATGTTGATGTTTGAATTAATGTTTGATTTATATTTCCTCTATTTCTATATCATGTAAGGTAATATTTACATGGTATTAGTTCTGTGTTGCAGGATATTTGATCACGTTGTGAACCCCAAGATTGTGTTGGTTAGTGGGAAAAAAATCTATTTCTAATTTGGGTGTGGCTCATGACTAGCACACCTTTAATCCAACAGCTTTTTGCTTGAATATTGTAAACAGGATTAAATAAAGTCAACCGTAGGTCAAGAGATGGAGCAAGTAACCAGCTGACAGAAGTGACATTGGATTATTAAGAAAAGAAAACATAGAGAGACACACAGGAAGTAAAAGGGAGGGACATCAAATTTGAACAGTCTGGTTTGAGACTGTTTAGAAGTGGGCGTTCCTTCTGGGACATCGGCTAAGGAGAAAGGTCAGCTGAGGGCTTTCTCTGCCTCTGTGGGATAGCAGGTTTTCACCCCAGCATCTGGCTCCTGACTGAGAATTTGCTGAAAGCAACAGTTTTGTAAGATAATATCATTTTAAGAAGTTTTGCAAGTTTGTATTATCATATAATATCATATTGTTGTCCTATCATATAATTACAATCTTATAATTATATGACTTACAACATTGTTATTTGTGGTGGTGGTGGTAGTTGGCTGGTTTTGCTAAAGAGTGTTTTGGCCTGTTGGCTGGCTCTTTGATCACCTCCCCCTGAGGGGGGAGCAGCCTTACCAGGCCACAGAAGAAGACAATGCAGCCAGTCCTGATGAAACCTAATTGACTAAGATCAGAAGGAAGGGGAAGAGGACCTCCGCTATCAGTGGGCTTGGGGAGGGGCATGCATGGAGAAGGGGGGAGGGAGCAAGCTACAGGGGAGATACAAAGCGAATAAAGTATAATTAATAAAAATTAAAATTAAAAATATTTTTACAAAAGTGCTTTGGCTGAAAACTCTCATCTTGTGTGTAAAAGATAAAATATATAAAATAGCTTGCAGCAATATTTGTATGAATAAAATTAGAAAAAACAATGCACATTTCCACATAGAATACAACATAAAATTAAAAACCACATAAACTCTTGATTAATTTTTTTTTCCAAAAACTAGAGGTCTATCGTACAAACTAAGAATTAAGTCAAATGCAAACTCAGGTACAAGTCCATGTCTGCAGATACAGAGAGCTATGCTTAAGGCTAAGCTCGGTAGTGAATAGACCCTTGGTTTTGATGAATTTACTATAACCAGAGTCCACAATTATACATATTAAGTTAAGCAAGTTAAATGATTTCCACAAAACATTCACAATCACCTTCGAGGCATTGCCATAAATCTTGATTTGGTGACCGACTTGCCATTTATTAATAGGCTTGAGTCAATTAATACACATTAAGTAATGCCCTGATTTGTTTCACTTCCTTCAATTAACGGAAATTCAACAGAACATACATAGAAAGCTCCTTAGGATAGTTAATAAAAGTTCACTTTTGCTTATATGCCAATGGTTTTTCAACAAAAAGACACATGAGAACAGTTAAACTCACATAGATCTCTATACAGAGAGGTAAAATTAAATGAAAAATGGCCTTTGGGTACCCGTTTCTCATTATTAGAGAACAATACAATATCCTATATAGATTTTCTTTTACTATTCTTAATCTTGCTGCAAAATAGAAATAAAATGTCTAATTAAACATTTTCTGCCTTCAAGCCAGTGTGTCATTCTTCTGCCTAAAACCCTGCATTCATATCTGTCTTTCAAGTAGAATATGCCATTGAGATGACAGATTTCCCAATGATTTCTGATAAACATTGACTTGCCAGGGAATTAACTTATTTAAGACAGACAAATTAAATTTCCTCAAATCCTTAAAAATCATCCTAGTGTAAAAGTGATTTTCAGTTTACAATATTGAAGTCACTTATAACATACAGCTTGGGTTTGTAATTGTAGAATAATGTATTTAGTCTACCCCAATAATCACCATTTGCATTTTCCTACCTCTTTAGCCCATGCCATCACAGAGCCAATGACAGGCCGGTTAGAAGGTAGAAGTGAAGCTTGGCCTAAAAGTTCCTGAACAGCTCCACGGGAAGACTTACGTCCAGTGTAGCTATGGTTCCAGACACTGTCAGGGAGCTGCCTGCTGTGCTAATATATGGTCTCATGCTGTAGAAAAAAATCCAAGTTATGGGTTGCAAAAAAGAAGACACTTCGCAGAAAGTGAGCTGCAGTAAGGAGATGCACTGGCCTGTCAGTATAGTGGTTCAGTATTAAGAGAATACAATCAATTTTCAAGAGTGCACAGAAGCAGACACACGCTGAAAACACCACCAGCTCTAGGTCAAGAGGGACTTTTTTACTGTGTGCAGAATAGAGTTCAATTTCAATTATAAATGTTGTTTTAGACATTGTCTAAATCCCTTCCCACAGGAACGTATTGCGGTCCACTGTGTGCTGTCTTCCACTTGGCCACTGCCATTCTTGCACTGAGAGGTTTAACTACCATCCCCCATGTTCTCATCCCTACCTTTGCTACAGTTTCTCCTCCACCTGGGAGACTGTCCCTGCATTTGGCCAGACATATAATGCTGTCTCCGTAGCTGCTTCTTCTACACTGGGTTTTTTTTTTTTTTTTTAACATTTTCCTAGTGGAATGATCGATTTTCCTTGGCTACATAAAATTGCAAGTGAAGATTCTTAATCGCCTAGTATGAGCCAACAGGTATAACCAAGTTCCTTAAAAGCTAGTATCCTCCTGACAATTTAGTGTTGCAGGACAGTCTGAGTTTTCCCTGATTCCAGCCTCCTGGTCCTACTCTGTTTTCCTAATACAGGTCCATTTGAGAATAATTCTCATAGCCTCGATGATCCTTCCTTAAGTCATCCATTAGCTCAGTGTTTGCTAGAATGATTTGTGTGGCCCACCCACTGTGGTGTTAGAGAACTTCATCAGTCTGTTGAGAAGTGGACCTAGGTCTCAGTGCATACTGAAGGTAGCAGGAGCAGGTAGGTCTGAAAGTACGTTAGGAAGCATCCTGGAGGTGAGGCATGGAAGTAAAATTACACAACAAATGGGAACCAATGAAATAACAGAGAAAGACATGTACACTGACAGTTGGGGCAACCAAATGCATACATTCAAGAGCCAAATAGACCGAGCACAATCTGTTCTTTGCTGAAGCTGCGAGGACTGACAGAGAAAATTTCATTTTCAGCACTTAATTCTTCACAGATCACTTTACATCAGTCGGTAATAAACAAGTACATACTTGCTGAGAATATAAATCATGAACTACATACTGGAACTAACAATATGAGTCATTAAGTATATTTGATGTAATAAATTTGTGGACCCATAAGGATTTGCAATGATTCATATATTTTATCTCCTTAAATATTTTGAATTATTTATAGTTCTTTTCTGCTTCACAGTATGTGAAAAGGTAACAGTCTAAGTAAACATTATTTTTAACTTAGTTCATTTAATCATTACACAAATATTTAACACAATCGTGCCATTCCTAGGCAGTTCTTTCATGGAGCTTAATGTGCTAGAGAGGAGGCGA
Source organism: Meriones unguiculatus (assembly GCF_030254825.1). Classification (NCBI taxonomy): domain Eukaryota; kingdom Metazoa; phylum Chordata; class Mammalia; order Rodentia; family Muridae; genus Meriones; species Meriones unguiculatus. The sequence continues at coordinate 132,927,257 of NC_083354.1, forward strand.
TACTAACACTAAAACAAGTAAACAGTTAAATCAATTATATGGCACTCCAAATCAGAGGCAAAGTGGAGCCAGTGATCCACGAAACTAAGGCCAACTCACAAAAAATGTCCATTTAGCAAAAATATTGTCAGAACCAAGTCAAACACTAAAATTATCTTCTAACAAGGTCATTGGTTATATTTCCTTTACAATTTCCTAAATAACTACAAGACTCAACTCAATTTTCTTGATTTAGACTGTTTGTTAGAGATAAACGGAAGATCTATGACATCTGTGGCAATCAGGGTGATACTGGCGTTGAATGCTCTGACCGTTGCAAGTCCAGACATTCTTACCCTCTTACTAGAGTTTGAGCCAGCTGTTAACCTTCTAAGAACACCATTACCTCCTTCATAATAAAAAGATAAATGTGATAATCTCCAAAGCGCCAAGTGCAGGCTACAGTGGGGTTTCCAGTGAGTTGAATTCACGCTAATCCAGTTAATTAAGATTGTGCTCTAATGACAATGCACTGCCTTTTCAAAATACACTAGCTATTTGTATTTCACTTCATTAAGAAAACAATAAAGTGCCTTGTTCAGAACCACTGTAGGTTTTATGAACCTACTGGCTGAGTTGTTGTGCTCTTCACAGCTTAAAAAAAAGAGCTATATATGTCTATGCTACATAAGTTTCAAATGGTAGAAAGTTGATTTCCTCTTAAATGACCCAATCTTCTTAGATCCAGATAGTAGGTTTCTTTGACATAAAATAATCACGATGACATTCACAGGAAGAATGATGACTAACAGGAAACTCAATAATCAGGACAGACATATATTTCCCTCTTCTCTCCCAGGACTCCTGGGTGGCTTCACTCCAAGAAGCAGGGTAGGACTTCCCAGGACCCGTGCATCTGGACTGAGATTTTATATACTCAGTATTCTAATGTGTTTCAATGAATAGGTCAGAAACCAATGTCACAGCTGGTGTTGGTGGTATTGAGGAAATTGGCACTAGCACTCCATCTCCTCTGTTATTTACTTCATGACATCTTTGAGATGAGTCTCCATCTCTTCAACTGGCCATGCTAGCATCAATCTCTTGAACTTCTACACAACGACACGCGTAGATACGTGCACTTGTAAATTCCTGCTTCTTTGCATCTTCGGTTTCTTGTGTGCAGTGCGGGGAACCCAGCCACAGCCTTACCTTGTTAGCAGCATCAGGTTCAGTAAGAGTTCATGACAACAGGCAATACTGATGCTGCTCCTAAGCTTTCCAGAAAAGACTTGGTCTGGCTTTGTTTCCTCTTTCGTGCTCCCCGCAGAGAAGAAATGAGTAACTTGTTGGGTAACAGCCATTTAACGAAATATGGGAGATTTGATTACAACTGTTTTCCTTTCCAAGTAAAAAACTGAGTCTGTGTCATTATTATTATTATTATTATTATTATTATTATTATTATTATTATTTTCTGTGTCTTTGTTATAGTGAGCCTAAATCTCTCTTTGAAGTACTGGCCCATGCTTTAGTCTGGGAATTAGGAAGTGTAAGCTGGTCCATTTGACTTATATGACACATACATGCTTCAAGTTCGGTTAGTTCTTTTGTCCACACTGGCCTCCAACATGCTATGTAGCGAAGAACAACCTTGAACTTCTGATCATCCCAGCATCCATCTCTCGAGCATTGGAATCATTGAAATGTACTACCACAGCCATGTCTGTAAGGCTGGCACTCGAATCCAAGGCAATTGTAACTTCCTAGGCAAGCACACTACCTACTGAGCTTCATCTCAAATGCACAGGCGACAAAAATGAACGACGATGGTATATCAAGATGCTCATGTCTATGTGCCAAGTGTTTCTAAATCCAGTAAATAAAACGAATGCTTCCTTGATCTTCTTAGCTGTTTGAGACAAAGGAACTTAAAAATGTAAGAAATGAAAACAGAATCTCTACCTTGAATCTCTACCTTTCCAGTCTTTTGTGACTTCTGAGGTTTGTTGAACTGTGCACATCTAAACTCTATAGGCTGGTGTAAATAAGATGGTAGAAACAGACATGTGTGTGTGTGTGTGTGTGCGTGTGTGTAGAAGTAAACACGGAACATACTGACAGAAGCTACCTGAACAAACAATTGACTTTGCAATGTCATGTATGACAGTTTAGGTTCAACAGTGACAGTGTCTTTCCCAAATGTTGAATTACGTGTCTTTTGTATTTGAAGATCCTGAGACGAGCAGTGTGAAGACATGCTAACAGCTCTGCCCATTTCCCACATTCTGCACTTTCTTATACTTACATCCATGAGGAAATGCCAAATATTTGGAATTAATGCCTGAGTATATAAGTGGGAACTCATTTATGTCCGCAGCTAGCATATATTGGATTGACACTTTTTAGTTTGGCTTACATAGCACTTTTTACCTTATCAACCACCATTAAAATGCATTAAATGATTCTCATAATGACGAGCAATTGACCTGCACAGTGCTCAGCTTTCCACATCACGTCTAATTTCTGTCTGAAAATGAAAACACCCAAATGATTAAACTTCTAACTCCAGTTCTATTGAGCATGCTAACACACACATATTCAATGTCCTTAGTCATCAGAGAGATGCAAATCAAAACAACCCTGCGATTTCACCTTACACCATCAAAGTATTGTCTTAAAAAGACAAAGTTGTTCTATGTGAGAGAACCTATCATACTTACATGGAGATATAAAAGACAGGCAGAAAGAAACTTCTTTCAGTTCCTGATTTAATATAAACATGTATAGTGATATGAAACACACAGAGAAAAATCTGTTGTGGTTCAAGGAACAAATCCTAATGTAGAAAAAAGAGTCCTAGAAAACTGCATTAGATGACTCAGAGTGGTGCTAACAGAGAGATTAAGTAACACTGTTTTGGGCAATGTGAGAAAATGTCACTGACATTACATACATATGTATGTTTATGTGTGTGTGTCACTAAAACGAGACAATAACTTCTATGTCAACCAGCTATACAATTTCATCTCCAGCCTAAGTGATGTCTCAGTTTCAGGCACTGGGAAGATGGCTCAGTTGGTAATGTGTCTATGTAAGCCTAGTTTGAATTCCCAGCATCCGCATAGAAAGCAAGCATCAATCACAGCACAGGACAAGCAGAGTTGGGTACAGAGAAGACAAAAGAATCCTAGTGTCCTGCCAATTTAGACAAAGTCATTGATGAGTGCCAGGATCCTTGAGAGGAACTGTTTGAAAAAACAAGGTGGACGGAAGCTCTCGGAAGATGTCTCCCCAGGCTTTTCTACCAAAGCCTAGGGCTTTAGTGCCATCTCCAAGACCCACATGGTGGAAGGAGAAAACCAATACCCACAGGTTCACTCTGACCCCCAAATACCCACTGTAGCAACATGCGTGCATGTACATGACGAACACATAAATATACAAGATTAATACATAAAATTTAATCTTAAATTCCTAAAAGTTCTGAGGATTGATCAAAGAAGTCCTCAAGATCAACTTCTATCCCCTTTCATGCCTGCATACACATGTGCACATTTCCCACAAGCACAGAAACGCACACCCATGCACATGCACACACACACACACACAGCTTTGTCAACTTAGATTATAAAAACAAACCTAGCCCTTTTTTGAAAAAATGGGAGAATTAATTTATTTGGTCCACATGTCAGTTAGGCCACGTATATAACACAGCTGCCTATGTGATTCTCAAAGCACAAGATGTTCAGGGAGCATGCCAACTGCTTAAATCCTGCCATGAACATTTTATGTTTACCTCTCCACTTAGACAGATTAAGACTTCTAAACACTGGGAGGAAATGCCATTCAAAGATTGCTGTGTTTATGGGGAAATAACACGGCAGTCCAAAAGAGTCCTAGCTTCCAGGTCAGTCAAGTGAGTCCTTTCTATTGAAAGAATTCTCTATAGACATCTCATACTCTGTAAGTCTTGGCAGTGAGGTATCATTACCCTTTGTCTCCATGTTTTCTAAGATGTTTAAACAGCCTTAAAACACAAAGACAGCAGCTCTCTAGAGAAAAAAGGCTGGCATGTTTCCTCTCAAGCATTATAAAGAACTCACTCCAAGCAGGGGAAAAGACAAGGCATATTTTTTGCCCATTGGAAAAGACCCAACACCTTAAGTATGGGAGCTCTTCAGGATACCTATGCACCTGCATGTCCAGATGCCCACATGTCATCTTTGTCTCCTCCAGGAACCGAGGGTTAGAGGCAGGGTGCTTAAATGCCAGCAGAGCAGGCACTAAAGTCCCAGTGAGCATTGAACACTCCTTCACCTCTTAGCCAGGAGTCTCAGTTCTTCAATCACTATTGACGAAACTGTGGCAAGCTCACTTGCCACCTTGCAACTAGTCGCACATTCTCAGACCCTGAACAGACAGTTCTATATAAAATTATTATACACACCCCTTTCGTCATTATCTTTGGTTGCCTTTCCAGACTGATCATTGCACATAAATCATATTAACCAGGGCCGGAGTGGTGCTTTATTATATTACAGCCCTTAAAGTTGTTTTTCCTAACTCATTCCATTTTTCCTTGACTCTCTTCCCAAAGATAATAGCATGTGTAATTCCTGCTTACTTTTCTTTTTCTTTTTTGGTTCATTTAAAAATTTACTGAGCAAAGATACAAAGATATTAAAATAAAACATGGTCAAAGAGATGAGGCTTTTGCACAAGTGGTAGAATGCAGTAAAGTCCCCTGCATCACAGGAGTGAAAAAATGCGATAGGAAAACAAGAGATTTCTTCCAGCATGCAAGAGGGAATGAATGGCCAACCAGGAGAGGGGACTGATGTTAAAATAGAAGACTTCAGTCTGGGTGGTTGATGGGCTCAATGCAGGCTATCTTTGTTTCTCTCCTTTTCCTCTTTCCCAACCTTTGGACTTAACAGTAGTGTCCAGGAATTTTCAGTGCACCTTTTCTATACTTGGTTGCATTTTTGCCTTCATGTCTTCTAAAGAACTAGGTTCTTTTGGTGTTTTAGGAAATTTTTCCTGTTTTTTGAAGGACTACTGACCATTTGATCTTGGTGTTGATGGTTTTAAGTCATTTCCATTTTGGTTTGATCTTTGTGAATTTTTTGCTGGTATATCTTGTACAGATTTCTTCACTGGGAATTTTACTTCAGTTTCCTCCTCATAAAAACCATCATCCTCATGATCTTCTTCATCATTGTCCTCATCATCTTCATCAAGTTTTATTACTTTTCAAGACACACTGCTGTATTCAGAAAAATGACCTGCTGGGCATCCCCAGAGGAACTATAATTACCTCCTCTCTTCCCAAGCCTCTGGTAATGACTAGGCTCCTTTAAAAACTTCATTCAAATATAGCTTTAGTTTAGAAAATCTACTAATGCACGAAAATTTCTATTAACATTGTAGCTGTGAACTCTCAGAGAATCTTTGTTCTATCTCCAAATTGTGTTTCATTTCTTACAATGTTTAACAGAAGCAAACACTAAAATACTACTCTCCACAGTTAACAAGAAAATTAGTCACATTTATACGATTTTCCTGAGTAGCAAATGTATTCATTACTAAATATTTATTGAGTTTTTACTGTGTACAAGAATATAATAGACTCAATAATACAAATTTAATATATTTTTCTTAAAATGTTCAATGATATAGAAGTCTATAATCTAATGGCATATCTTTTACAGCATTGATTTCCAAGAAACAAATAATATATAATTCCCACACCAATAAAATGTTTTGAATGATAGCTGAATAAATGAATACATGAATAATCAATGAGTAAATTCAAGTATGCAAACAGAGAAGCCGCCAGGCTCTGTACAAAGTGTATGTTTGTGAGGCCTGGGGATTTCTGGAATCATTTCAGATTAGTTATGCTGATGAAAACTCATTTCTTTGTAGAAAGTAGGGTTTAAATTGTAATTGCATTAAAATCCTGGGGCTAATACCATTTACTAGGAATACACATATAAACCATTAAATTACACTTAAACTAACTCTGTTAAGATTGACAATTTTGCCTTATTTTATGAAGCATGCAAATTTTTACCTGGATGTGTCTCTTCACTCCTAGGTATCTACAGGCCATCCATTGGTCTCAGGATCTGCTCAGATACGACAGTCCATGGATGATGTAGATAAAATGTCATCTTTGAATTACTTTTATAAGACTTCATGTGTTGTGAATGTCATATGAATTGCTGTTATACTGCATTGTTTAGAGAACAAGAAAAAGCATGTATGCTTATTCAGCACACACAAACACCACAACCTAAGGACAGCATACAACTGAGACTCAAGAGGAATAATTCTCAAGTCCTGGGTGCTGGAGAGGGACTGCCAGGCTATAAACTGGCAGGACCCCACAGGAGGGCATGCTATGTGTCACTGTATCTAAAAGTATTAATTGTAAAAATGAATATAGCAACCTGACTTTTTGCTTTGGTTTTAGAACTTTCCAGTATTTCCATTTCTCTACCTTTTTTTTAAAGTGTGACTATTCTGCAAGAATGACATATTTTAGAATTATAAAATCTAGTTATCGGAAGCAAGTTTTCCAATTCCCTTTCCTCAACATTTTAAACCAAAGTTAAGCTGACTAATAGATTTAGAAGCCAGGGATCCAGAGAGCCAAGTTTAGATTTCTTCTCGAATCATCCTTTTTCTAAAATTTTGTCGTTGTTTTCAACTTTCTGTAAATCTTACATTTGAAGGCAGTGCTGCTGATCAAATATGTCCTGATTTCTAGCAGCTAAATCAAAATCTCTGTCTCTTTCCGATGTCAGTTCTAATCTTTGTATTTCACTTGGTTTCTCTGTCTTACATTTCCTAAATCTATTCATGGCTTCAAATCTGTCAGTCCAAATCTCTGGCCCTTATGGCACAAGCCAGCTCTTGTCGAAACTCCCCAGCAGGGAGAAGCAGCAAAGAACCCCACTGCTGTGGTTCCACCCAGGGCGACGGGGATGATGAGCATGTTGTTCGCACAGCCTCAGCAAAGGATGTGTATAGTGTAGACTACAGGTCCTGGGTGCTAAATACTTAGATTTTTACTTTCTTTTGTTTTTCGCACAGAGATACCTCCTCTTAAATGATTACCACGATTACTGTCTACTGTAGACCAAGGCATATATGGATAACAGCTGCTCAAATATATGTAGCAAGGAAACAAAAGAAGCCACCACCTCCACTAAACTGGAAAATGTAGTTCTTAAAGTGCTGGAAACGTCTTCAAAGCAGGCACGACAAAGACTAAGCTTGTCCTGTTCAGTAAAACACACAGGCTTTATGTTTGTCTAATCAATTATTTCTTTTTAAAATTAAAATATAATTATATCATTTTCCTTTTCATCCCTCTATCCTATCTCACATACCTTGCTTTCTCTAAAATTTGTGGCCTCTGCCTTCCTTTACATTAATTGTTGAGAGACATGTATGTATAATGTAATATATATTTATTTATTATTTGTAAACATATAAATACAATATCTTCAGTCACTTTAATCTACATATGTGTATTTAACTACAGGATTGGCCACTTGGTATTGGATTCCCCAATTTGGGGACTTTTCGCTGGAAAACACTATTTTTTTCTCTCTTAAGTTCCCTGCCCCCATATATTTTTGTTTGTTTTAAGCTGAATCAAATTTTTATTTTTTACATTTTAATATAATCACGTTTATTAATTTCAAAATAGCATTTCCACTTGTTTCAACAGCAATTTTACACCATAATTTTCATTTTCCTCAGAGAAGGACACCTAGGTAGCCCATCCTAAGAATCACATCCTAAGAATGACATCCCAAGAAGGAGGGATACCCTAGATGAGGGCTTCTCTCTGTAGAAAAAGCTCTGTATATCTTAGGTCCAGATGTGCAGAACAACCGTGGGTGCTATGAGCTATTTTTAGTGGATCCCACGTGAACTGAGATCCAACTTTACTTTCCCTCACTTAATTTTCCTATGAATGCGACTACTATAGAGCCCCCTATGCTCTGCATGGCGAGTCAATTTTGGAAAACATGCATTGTCTTGTCTACTTGTTTTCATCATGTAAAAACATTTTTTAATTCTAGTAATTTCATTAAATTTATCTTCAACTCTTTAAAGACTGAATCACCTACAAATAATGATATTCGTTGTGAGGCTAGCAAACCACTGGGAAGGTTAAAAAAAGGTTCAAGTTGGATGTCTGGGCAACTTTATTTAGCGTGTGGGGCCTTTGAGAATGATAAAATGCTTCTCCTGGTAAGTGTGTTCCATTTACTAGCCCTTGACAGAGATTAATAAGCATCATAATTAGCTTCTGACTTGCTCATCTTTTCCTCGATTATGGAACATGAGCTGAAGGTTGCTTACTTCTGGCACTCTACCACATTTATGAGCCAAAGAGATTTCTGGTAAAAAAAATTATTCACAGCGACTCAAATTTATGTAAAAACTTGTCCTCAAACTTGTGTAAAAGCTAACAATTCTCCTGTGTGATGTTTATCTTATTTAATATGAAGCATACACTTACTTACTTTCTAATCCTCTTTCTGAACGATGAGACTGTCTCAAATTAAAGTTTGTTCTCTTTCTCAGATTAAATGGGAGAGATGAAGAATATGATGTCCTTGTTTCTTCTTGCTATTTGTAAGCTTATCCTTTGACTTGTTCCTGTTTTAACAAGCTTTGTTTTAACTTGTTTTAACAAGTTTAATATTAAACTTAAAACACATATATCACCCTGTTCTAGGCTTTGGCTTGCCACTATCTATATTTATTCATGTGTTCAGTCCTTGATTAGTGATGTCCATTTCCTTTGATATTTTATCTATTTCTGTCTCTCAAATGGCTGATTAATTAACACGCTCCTTCAATCCTGTGGAAATGGTTCTTAAGACCACTTATAGCCATGGTTTACTTTTCCAAGTCTTCTATCAATTTTCTGATAACCTCTCCTTTTAAGGCTTTTGAGAAATGGATATTTATCTTTTTTATAAAACTTTCCTGATTCCTTCTTTAAAAGCCAGGGTTCTTATCTGGAGCATTTCTTTTCCTTCAAATTTCTCTGCCAAATTGAAAGTACATTTTCCTTTTAGATAGGCTGAAAAATGCTTATCTTGCTTCATAAAAATGCAGTTTTTCAGAGTCCCTCTGTGGTAGGCTCCTGTCCTGTTTCCTGTTTTCTCCCTCTTCCGATGTCCATCCCATTTGCCTTTCTGAATGAGGACTGAACATCTTACCCAGGGTCCTCCTTCTAGCTTAGCTTCTTTAGCTGTACAGATTTTAGTATGTTTTAGATATTATAAGTCTAATATCCACTTATAAGTGAGTATATACCACGTGTGTTTTTCTGCTTCGGGGATACCTCACTCAGGATGATCTTTTCTCTACCCAATAGGGTATCAAAGCAAATGCTGAGGCTCATAGCCAAACTTTGGCCAGAGTGCAGGAAACCTTAGGAAAGAATGAGGAGAAAGAAAGACCTGGAAGGGACTGAAGCTCTATGAGGAGAGCAACCGAACCAAAAAATCTGGGCCCAGGGGTCTTTTCTGAGAATGATACTTCAACCAAGAACCATGCATGGAGATAACCTAGAACTCTTGCATAGATGTAGCTCATGGCAGCTCAATCTCCAAGTAGGTTCCTTAATAAAGGAACACGGGCTGTCTTTGACATTAACTTAGCAGCTGGCTCTTTGATCACTTCCCACTGAGGGGAGCAGCCTTTCCAGGCCACAGAGGAAGACAATACAGCCAGTCCTGATGAGACCTGATAGACTAGGGTTAGATGGAAGGGGAGGAGGACCTCCCCTATATCTGTGGACCTGGGGAAGGGCATGGGAGGAGATGAGGGAGGGAAAGTGGGGTTGGGAGGGGGCAAGGGAAGTGATACAAAGTGAACAAACTGTAATTAATTAAAAAATAATTTTAAAAATGCAGTTTTAAGTTGTATATCATATTGATAACCAAACTCTGCTTTTTGAACTGACCTCATAGATGTCATCACCATAAAATTCTCCATCACTGTTCTACCCTTAAGAAACAAACTTCAGATTATATTTGAAAATATCTCATGTAACTTTTCTGCACAGGTGGTCTTAGTATTAATTCTTCAGCAACAGGAGTTTCATCCACCCATTTTGTTCTCTGGGAATATTTAGTTCTCCTATTATAAATTATCATTTGCCTAGATGATATTCAGTTCAATGACAATGAATGATAAAATTGGGACATGGTATCATTCATTTACTCCTGGCATAAGTAATTGGTTTCTTTAAATACTATTTGAAGGTTACTGAATTACAGATGTGAGTCACAAAGAACTCATTCTGTATCTGGGTGAAGTGCTCTGGTGGGCCTGTACAGAGGTGCTCATGAAGAATATTCATATTCATATCAACCTTTCTGCTAACAAGTAGAGCTCATAGCATCTACAGCCAGAAACCTGGCGGCCTCGGCAACAGCTAGGCTTCATCCTTCTCTTCTAAAGTGACGGGACTGACTCGGCGGTGACAAAACTCAGCCGATCACAGGGGATTTACCACTTATTTTGCACCTGTTCAAGCTCTTATAATACATATCGAAGTAATCATTTCCGAGATCATTTTAATGTAAGAAAAAGATACATGTTAGCTTGCTCATTAAATTAAGTCAACAAATTAAAACACTGTTGGTTTTACTATTTGGCCAATATAGTTTACTTTGTAATTCCAAATTCGTGTATCCACTAGGTATATCTCTGAGTGTTGAAAGAGTCTGCTATCAATTTAGAAATCTGGAGACTGATCTAGTTCAAAAACAGAGACTTCTGAAAGTAATGCATATTGTGTATGACTATGTATGTGTAAATGTTAAGCAATCTAACTGAAAAAAGCTCAAGTGGATGCGCTCATTGAAAAGAATTACATTAATAGTCCCCATCCCAAGAAACAGAGCTTTGAAACATCAGTATACAAGTTTTACTGTAATAAAAACAATAAGTGGATATTAGACACATACTAAAATCTGCACACATAAAGAAGCTGAGCAAAAAGGAGAACCCTGGGTAAGATGATCAGTCCTCAGGAAGGCAAACAGGACAGTCATCGGAAGAGGGAGAAAACAAGAAACAGGACAGGAGCCTACCACAGAGGCCTCTGAAAGACTCTACCCAGCAAGGTATCAGAGCAGAAGCTGAGGCTCATAGGCAAACTTTGGGCAGAGTGCAGGGAATCTTATGGAAGAAGGAGGAGATAGAAAGACCTGGAGGGGGCTGTAGCTCCACAAGGGGAGCAACAGAACCAAGAAATTTGGGCGCAGGGGTCTTTTCTGAGACTGATACTACAACCAAGGACCATGCATTGTGATAACATAGAACTCCTGCACAGATGTAGCCCATGGCAGCTCAGTATCCAAGTGGGCTCCCTAGTAAGGGGAACAGGGACTGTCTCTGACATGAACTCAGTATGTGGCTCTTTGATCACCTCTCCTTAAGGGGAAAACAGCCTTACAAGGTCACAGAGGAAAACAGTGCAGACAGTCCTGATGAGACCTGATAGACTAGGGTCAGATGGAAGGGGAGGAGGACCTCCCCTATATCTGTGGATTTGAGGAGGTGCATGAGAGGAGATGAGGGAGGGAGGGTGGGATTTGGGGGAAATGAGGGAGGGTGCTACAACTGAGATACAAAGTGAATAAACTGTAATTAATATATATATAGAAAATTAAAATTATACACATAAAAGCATGCATACAAAATGTATTCATAAAAATATAACATACAGGTGATACAGGTAGCATTTACATCAACCGTTCTGAAAAAAAAGGTCACAAGGACTAGTCTCTTTGATATTTGATGTTATTAAATATTTTTTGTATCATAGGCATATGAAATATACATTACATTAAGCATTGAAATCAACTGCTTCAAATATAAGTTATAAAACTTGACAACTGATAAACCTAAAGGCAATTTATTAGAAATTAAACATGATAAAATAAACTTTTTAAATGTTAAAGTTCTTATTAGGTCACATAGCTCATATTTTTCCACAACTCATAACCAAAAACACATGAGAAGAGGAATACGATGTCCCTTTGTCTGTAGAAAGCCATTGGATTTTGCTAGTTTCAAATCTATTGCAGCTTTTTCTATTATCAAATTCATCTTTCTGAGTACTGAAGTAGAAAAATCCATAAATAATAGATACATACAGATATTAGTTAATTAATTCTTAAATTATGATAATTAAGTGAAGCCTCATTGCTTCACAATGTCCGCAGTAACTGTATGAAAGCTCACTGAGATGTGTAGTGTTGCAGACTAGGCAAATGTTTGGGTTTCTTCCTTACATCAGTTGTGTGTTTGTTTTATTTGTGAATTAACTCGAATAAGATGATTTATTTTTGAAAAGATTTAAAAAATATAGTCTATTATAAATGTTAAGCTATCTACATAAAGGTAAGTAGATAAGCTCATTTAAACATGCATCTTTGTGGGGGGTTGTTTGTTTACAAGATAGGGTTTCTTTGTGTAGCCTTGGCTGTCCTGGACTCTCTTTGTAGACCAGGCTGGCCTTGAACTCACAAAGGTCCACCTGCCTCTGCCTCCCTGAGTTCTAGGATTACAAGCATGCACCCCCACTCCTGGCTTTAAACATGCATCTTAATAGGGCTCATTCCCAGATAGAGTTTTGAAATATCACAGCTTTGATACTACACAGTATAACTTTGGTAAAAACCATAAAATGCAGGGACCTGTAACATGCTGAAGATATACATATGCATGTAAAATTTGTTCATAAACACAATATATAGGTGTTTTAACATTTATATCGACTCTTCTAAATAGAAGTAACGGAGATCTGGCATTTTTTCCTTTTTTCATGTTCTACTGGATGAAACAACTTTGATATCAGTGATATTAATTTTAAGGTATTATACAACACCTGTCCACCATTTAAACACTGATGTAATGATAGCCATGCTTACTTGTATTCTCAATACTACAACATTTTCATACACTCACTTTCAAAGGCTCATCCATATAAACAGGATATTACATACATACCTTTTAATATTTGTTTGAAAAATATGTTCAATGATGACTACAAATAAGTGATAAAAATATCAATAGAAATATATATATAAGTGAAAAATTAACAGAAAAGTAATTTCTGAGTAAACAAGAATTCATATAAAATCTTAAATACTGTTCTAGCAATTCTTACCCTATACTATTCTGTATGATCTACACTTATTAATGAACAGTTCTACTAATCCCAATAGCAGCCCTCTTTGTAATATAACCATTGCCCCCACTTGGCAGATGACGCCAGATAAGAAAATGAGCCAGGATAAACCAGGGATTACATTACAAAACCGGAATGTGGATGCAATGAGAGACCAGGCATTTCTGCGTATCCTGAGTGGTAGCTGTATGTTCTCTGCAATAATAATTATAAAATCAAGAACAATTACTTGCTATCAGCAGGTATGAAGAATAACAGTCAATGTTGTAGTCTTCTACACTCCTGAGTTCTAAGCAGAATATTTTCCATATGGTATTCCTAGCTTCTTCCAGAAATGTCTCCATTGGCATGATTAATAGGTATATTAAATGCAGCCCTTTTCCAGCTTTCTAATATCTGCTATTACTACTTCAAAAAGCAAAGCTCAGCTTTTCAAGAGTAGGTTTCTCTGATGGGCAGTCTGCTCAACTTTTGACATTATCAATATATTCTTTTCACACAACATTACAAAGAGTGCAGGCAGCTGTGCCATGCTGGCTGTGGCTGCTTTGATGACCCTTTCTGAATTTAATCAATGAAAGAGAAGCCCTGCATTTCGATGTTTCCAGAGGAGAAACATCAAGCTCTATAAGAACAGTTTTGTGAAGAAGTCTTGGGCTTCTATTCAGGGCAGAGGCAAGATCAGTCAGCAGGATGTGACTTGGTGACATTTCAAGGATATTAATGAAGTCTAACTTTTTTGACAGTAGGAAAAAAACATTGATTAAAATGTGTCTATTGTTTGGCTTGTGTGGCTACTCTGTATTCAAAAGGAGTGGATTCTGTAACAGACTTCATCATGAGTATTCACTGTAAGCCTGTTCAGCAATATGCAGCTCTCAACGGCAATAAAGCAATGCACTTCCAGTTTTCCCAAAAGTAACAGAGGTAAAACATGAGCTCTTCCCCCTCTATCTTCTACTTTGACTTTACAATAAAAAATATGAACTCTTCAAGCTTTTATTTCAGAGTTACAATTGCAGAGACAATCTATGTTCACATAAATACTTTTGTACAAGCACTCTAACCATAAGTTATCTCTTCAATGTGTGATAGAATGAGCTGAAATCTGCACTTTGAGAGGTGAGTCTCGTCTGTCAGCACATTTATGTTTCCGTGAGCTACAACTCAATAGCTCTCTACCAACATCTGGATAGTGGCTTGTAATACAAATACACACATAAAAGAACAAAGAGGGAGAAATGGGATGTGAGAAATAACATAGAGAAGTGGGTTAACTTCTACAGCTCTGTGTCAGCTGACACCACACGTACTAGACACACAATGAGCAAAGGGACCTCAAGGGTCTTCCCACAGCTAACACAAAGACTATCAACTTCTCCTCATCCACAGGCTTTCTATTTTGTTTTCTGACACAACATTATAATAGACAGCAAACAAACAACACATGGCTAGATTATTCACCTTGAAAAGTGCGGAAGCTCTAATAAGGCTAGTGACATTTAATTTAATTGCTCTTGAGTAAAGGTAGTATCTTTGGAGAGTTAATCCACGGCTGTCTGAGTAAACGGCTGTTGATGCTCTGACTTGAAAGAGTAGCTTCAAGCTGTAATGCAGTTGGTGTCACCTGCCCATAGAGGCTCTGATCAGGTGGACCTCAAGCTTCTCCTCACCACCATGCTCTATCATCTTTACAATGGACTTGTTTACACAGCCTGTTCCTAGGACTGTGTTGTGTGAGCTGATGTGACCACTCACTTGTTTTAAAGAAAATTAACAATATGAGTAATTTTTTGGAGCTAAATCACATTCTTTAAGCAAAAGAGCCTGTCACAGACCTGAGAAAATTATGTTCCATTCATAAGCCCATATAGTCATATGCACATAAGTAACAACACGGCAGTCAGTAGAGCTCACATGGGCAGTGTCGACCCTTAAGGTTGTAATGGAGCAGAAGAGGTTCAGGTTCTATATGCAATGGCGTAGTGGTACCTTAGCCTCCTCACCACGTGCTGTGACAGACGTGTACATTGCTGCTGGCATGTGTGAACCTACCGTGCTGTCAGCCAGATGAAGAGAGCACAGCCAATCACGTAGAATGTAAGAACTTAGAAGACCGTAACATGTGACTACGCTACTGGCTGCTGCTCTATTTATGCACTTTTTATTGGTATTTTACTGAACACTCTGTGTACGGTTTATTCAGTTCCCTGTAAACAGGCAGTCAGGTTGACCAACAGCGTCACCACGCCATGCTTCATGACACACACTCACTGACTTGGCGCATGTGGATTTGTGTAGCTGCACTCTCTGACGTTTGCACCACAAAATCATCGAAGGACACATTTCTCAAAACAGGCCCTCGTTGCTATGCGATGCTTGACTCTGTAAATATTTCAAAGTTCCCACTGCCCGGTTAGTCTTTTAAAGAGTTCAGATTAATGGCTAGCAGGTGAGCTGTCTGTTTCCTGTAAATTTAAGATAAACTACAGAGAAGCCTTGACATAGACAAGAGTAGTTCCAAGGGTAATGTAAAAACTCCAGAGGATACAGCTGTAATTTCTAGATGAATAAGAATGTAAGTACTTACCAGGTGGCACCTAAAATATGACCATCAACCGCCATGCTTCACAGCAGCAGTGTCTCAAGTCTGCTCTAAAGGATGAAGGCGGGATGGCACTCTCTTTGATCAAACATTCATCAGCCTCCCAGGACCCCTTCTTAAAACCTTAGCTTGGCTCTTGCCAAATCCTGCTCTGGTCATACCTGAATGATTCAGCTTAGCAAAATCTTGCCCAGAGGGGTACTAGACAATACCCTTACCCTATATATGACTGTCCTGGTTTGTGGTTTAAGTCAGATTTTCACTGTTGTAACAAGTAACTGAGAGAAATAATTTTATAAATAAGATTAATAAGATTAATTTTTACTTCATATTTCAAAAGTTTTTGTTATTTTCAGCCAGCTCTGCTGTTTCCTGGACATGTTGACAAAGGCCACTGAGCTGGCATGGCATGGCAAAATAACATTCCTTATGTCTTGATAGCCAGGAAACACAAACACAAAGAGGGACATAGGGATAAGATACCCCCAGCAAGGTACAACTCCACAGTCCCACTTCCTTCTACTAGGCCTTACTTTCTACAGTTTGTACAAAGTCTCAAAATAGGGCCATCATCTGAGGACTAAGATTTCAACCTGAGTCACTGGGGCACACTTCACGCTAAAACTAAAACAGCTGCTCACAGCAAACACGCTGTCGCCACCACTTAGTAAGGCCCTCCCAGTCTCCTTCCTGTTTGTATCAACCGTCCTTTAACCTGTTCCCTAGGTATTGCTAGGGCTCAGAGCATGAAGTCCCAGAATGCACTGCTTTCCCAGACACTCAAGGAGACTGACTGACCTCTGAAGCTCTTAAGGAGCTTCATGAATAATACATAGCTCAATAACTTCTCTCTGACCTCTCAGGCCTCCTTTCTCTTTCCCCTATTTCCTTCAGGCAGGAGCCAGAAGGTAAAATTCCCCTTCCTAAAAGAAGCTGTAAACGTCTAGAAATAACAGTTTCATATCATCGTCCTCCTCTGTTGCAAACCTTCTGACATCAGGGCTTTCACTTGTACATGGAGGCAGGATCGCATCACAAAGAAGGCAATAAATTTTACATATAATCTCAAGAGGCTCCACAATCATGTTTATTGCCTTTAAAGAATATCCATTTTTTCCCAATCGCATTTCAACATGGCCATCCACTCTTTAATCTACTTTAAAAAAATTTTTTTAAAGTGTTTTGCCCTGGTCTTCAGTCTGAAAGCTCCCATATCATGTCAAACTTTGTAAAATAAATTTCTTCATGTTACCTCTTATTAACCATTTATTGTAGTAGTATCAGCCATGACTTTTGTGGTAAGTGAAAAGAAAGTACCATGCTTTCTTGCATCTATGCTATACTTTTTACTTGTGTTTGAGTGTATCAAATGTTAAACCCCATTTAATACTTTTATTCTCAATACCTGTCATGAATAAAAAAAAAGAGTCATGAACATAACTTCCTTCATAATGCCATGAACTGTTTAAGAAAACACCATGACCAAGCATGAGAAACCTACTTTCAAATTGTTGGCTAGGGGCATCCATAAGATTCTCCAAAACTAACATAGTTTATTGCAATTGTCCTTGGTTTTCTCCCATAATTTAAAGTAGATATCAACTTCGTGAAGAACACACCAGACAAAGGATTTGGAGGAATTATATTGGGACTAACCTAGAAGCCGACTTCTTGAGGCCTACTCTTCATTGTACACAAAAGTACTGTGCAAGCTGTCAAAGACGGACAAAAAACTAACAGTCCTACCCAGAAATGACACTTCAAAGCTACAACAATGACCAGCTCAGCGAGATTTCCACAAAGGTGCAGTAGCTGACACTTTTATCATGGCAGTAACTCACAAGTGTTCAGTTGGATTTAAGGCCCTCTCAACAGGAGGAAATTCATTTACTACTATAGATCTCCCAGTCTCTGGAACAGTGTGTCTGATCATCCTATACCAAGAGCTTGAGTACCCATATAGTCTCTGTTTTGTTTTGCGCTTCTTTTCTGATATTAATTACAGCATACAGTCATTTTATCTAACTTCCTTTCTTCTATACGTCCTTAAAGAATATAAGTTCTATGATGGAAGCCTCTTTTTGACCTGCTGTTGGTGGTGTTTCATGCACTCAGAAAACACTCATTTCATGCATTCTAAAGATGAGTCTACATTTTATACTAATACCACAAGCAAAACGTTATCAGGGCTGTAGTAGTTTGGATGAAAATTGTTCCGCAGGTCCATAAGGAGTGTCACTATTGGAAGGTGCGGTCCTGTCAGAGTAGGTATGGATTTGTTGAAGAACAAGTGTCTCAGTGCTTACTGAGGATCAGAAGGGAGAACTCTCAGCTACCTCTCTTGCACCATGTCTGCCTGTGCACCACCATGCTGCCAGCCTTGATGATGATGAACTCAAATGCTGAACTATAAGCCAGCCCCGATCAAATGTTTTCCTTGATAAGAGTTTCCCAGGTCACAGCGTCTCTTCATAGCAACAGAAACCCTAACTAAGACAACGGCCATTTTTCCAGTGTCTGTTTTTGTTTTTTCCTATTTCAAATCTTCAGCATGCACACACAGTTTGTCTAAAAACTAATATATCTATATATCCATTTTATCAGAAATTATGACAACTTCTCAATTATAACCTATTAAAATTAATGAAGTTTTACAATTACTTCAAAGTAACACGCTATCAAAGCAACTTAAAATTAGCCGACACATGGATGGCAAAAAGTCAAATAACACTTATCAAAAATACTAGCATCCTCTGCCTTGTCTGAGAAGTCAGTGGGCAAAGAATTGGTATGAGAATATTTTTTTGTATTTCCCTAATGAATCTGATCCCAGAACTTACTATAAATAGTACATTTAACAATAAATCACTGTGCAATTGTGACCCACAAAGTCCTTTGTCTTTTACTTTTCCAAAGTATTTATTTCTCACACTTTAGTTAATGGAATGAAATCTCAATTGTGAAACCGTTTTGGTGGACTTTCCAGAATTTTCTAGAATAATAAATTACGTTACATTAGTTTATTTGAAGAGCATTGCTTAGTTATATATTTTACAGTGTGTGTATATGTAGGTATGCATGTTTTATATACAGAGACACAAGTGTGCACATGTACATTTATATCTCTTTTCTATGTAAAACCTGTGTGTTGTGCATTCTTCCTCTATGTCACAATGTAAATAGTGAGCTGAACAGAAATTAAAGTCCACTGCCGTTGTCGAGTGAAAAGAGAAGCAGGTACTAGCAATTACATACAAATACGAGCATGTGCCCAAATTCATTCGCTATCACAAGGGCACTCTCAACCTTAATTTGTTCCCATCTATTACAGTTAATTCTTCCTTGCATGTTAAGCTGTTCTTTTTATATGTTTGCTTCATACTATAACATAAGCTCTTTGAGGGTAAAATGTCATATTCTGTCAGGAATGTTGTTGTTTTAAATAAAGATGGCCTTTTCGTTAAGAATGTTCATGAAGTTCCATCTATCTTCTCTTTCGGTCTAAAAGGGAGTCCATGATTGTATCGGTGAATGAAAAAGGCAGAAGTATTAGGGTCTGCATTTTTTATCTGGCTCTCAGAGTGCTGGCAGCTTCCACTTTTTGCATCTTGATAATCATCTTTTAAGCCTGAGCTTCCATATATAAAGTTGGGCTCCTTTGAAAGAGAAATACTCAGGGAGCCCTTGGAATTACCTACAGCAGAATAAAACTCTACCAAGCCCACTTGGCTGGCAGTCTCCATGAGGATGAAAGCAAAGTGTAAAATTTCTCTGGCTGTCTGGACCAGGCACTGACTTATGAGTCACAGGGCAGCCACCTTCTTCTTTCCGTCATTGGCAGAACTTAGATACTGTGCCAAACAGTACAGACCACAAAACTTAGAATACCTGCTGCATGGTCACTCATAAATTTCTGGCTTGGTATTGGTGGATCCTTCCCAACTACCCTTGAATGGTTATGGGGGGGGGGTATTGTTTTGAGTAATAGTCTCTCAGTCAAACTCAGACTATAATCTTCACTATGCAAATCATAAGATGGACTACATTACTGGTGTAGTCCATCTTATGGACTACATAACTGGTTATGAACTACATAACTGGTGTAAGCCACTTACTCATATGCAATAGTAAAAAACAGACATAAAATAGTCACTGTCTGGAAGTATGTTGCTGCTTGAAATCTGTAACATGTGTTTCTGATTCTAAAATCAACAATAGATGGTAACCTGAAAAGCTTCTTGGGGTCTAAGTGGAAAGAGGACATCACATTGACATTGGAGGAATAGGTTCTACACCAACAAAACTGTCATAAAGCATTCCAGGATGTGAACACATACCATTGAGTTATACAGACACAGGATGCATCATGTGCACTGACGAAAGTTCTGTCTTGTTTCTGCATATAAAACAAAAAAGAATAGAAAGAAACCTAAAGAATTTGTAAGTCCTTCAAGGATGCTTACTGGCAGAATAGAGAAAATAACAATTGGCTTCAGCTGCCTGCTTGAAATATGAAAAGAGAGATGAAAAAAGAATTCCTGAAATGAGTGTGAGCAGAACTTGTAGAAAATATGAGGAAGCCAAGCTAGGCTAGATATGAAAAAAAAAATGCTGTTTCCATTCTCTGTTTTATACAGACATTGACCTGTGAGGCCAGAAATTGTTGTCTCCAGCATAACTTTAGATATGCTGTTACATGTCCAATAGAACTGTGTGGCCAAGAGTCTCAGGGTGTTTAAACTCTCAAATTTGATAGCAAGTTAGGTAGGGTTTCATAAGCCCCAAGGATATGCCTCTATGAATCTTAAGGCTATACCTACTGATCACTTTCAACTATAATTTTTGTAGTATTTTTCCACAGTACCCTGAGTTTCATCTCAAAAGATGAAAACGGTTATGTCAGAAAAAAAATGTCTATGTGGCTCTTCTTTGGTGGACAGGATTAGCATTTGATCCCTTGAATTTTTATAAAGAAATTTTAATGAGAGGAGGAGGATGATTTCAAAGATAGCATTAAGAACCATCACAGTCATTCTCAGGGCATAGGAATGGACTGCAAGCAATGAGCTAGTTAAATTCAAAATGATAATAACTGCTGTACCATCCATTCTCAACCCAATTTTTCTTCTTGGAAAAGAAATATTTTTATCTTGCTCTTGTCTGACCATAACATATTGCAGTGAGGGAAGATAAATAGTTTCTCCTGGTTTCATGTCTTTAGATAAAAGACAACCATACTAAAAAGTATCATCTAAAGATTGACAGGACTTATAAGCACCAGAATTTCATCAGAAAAACATCAATTTCACGATAATTCTTAAATGGAGTTAGGATTGAGAATATGAAAGAAATTTAAGCAATCTATGGCGAGGAGTTGGAAACAGTTCCTCACAGAAAGCATTTTATTTCTCCCCTTAGGTCTGAGGGTGCCTGGGACTACTACACTGGCTAAAAGAAGAGAGCAGTGATTGTGCCATTCAGACCGTTGCAACATCGGGAGGATAAAGAATAAGCTAAATATAAGATGCCTGTGACTGACGCTATTTCTGATTCTCCAGCACAGCCTCTGGTGTAACACCGCCATAGATGCCACAAGGAAAGACTTGTGAGGCCAGACCTTGAGAAAATATGGACCTAAAATATCCTCGGATGGGATGAAATGTTTGTTGTTTGGTGGAATTTGTTCAGCACCAATATATAATAAACATATGTCATACGGGTCCTACATTCCATTATATTTTCAATATCATCAGCCTCAAAGCCTCTGAGTTAGGCAATACATGCTCTCTCTTGAAACAAGGAAAGGGTCTTTCCAGGTCAGAGTAAATTAGGTAAAGTCATACTGAATTGTGATGGATCCTGTTCCAAGAACTGGTATCATTACATGTGTAGTGGGAAGTGTGGACACAAACATGCCAGGAAAATGGCTAAGAAAATGAAGACAGAGATGGGAGGCAGGAGACAGCAGCTGCTGCAGCCAGACACTAGAAAGAAACTTCTACCTGAGTCTTCAGAAGTAAACGGCCCTGTGACATTTGATTTTGGACTCTCAACCTTAGAATTATGAAAGAATGAGATTTTTGCCATTTCTGGTAGATGGGTTCTGTTAGTAAACACGAGGTAGGTAACTTCTCTCCTCATCAAGGACTATAGATCAGAGTGTGTGTTTTACTCTTACTTTGGCTGGTAACATGCTATGAATCCCGGGAGCAATCTTGACATAATCAACACTATAACCACCAAATGTAAAGGCGAGGCCTTCAGTGCTATCATTGCTCACTTGTGTGATTATGCTACAGTCCTTCATGGCCTTCCATCCTCCTGGCACTTCACCTCCACGTAATGGTGACTGACCTTACAGGCGAGAGGCAGCAGTCATGAAAAACCCAGTGACATAAAGTCACTCTCTAATCATTGGTGACAGATAACTGTAATTTTTCCCCAAAATGTGATTCAGAAGTTTCTAAGGCATTAGTTACTCTTTTAAAAGAACTTCAGAAGATGATGCCGAGGCTTAGAGCCATGAGTAAAGCACTAATGGTATGTAATATGTGTCTTAGTGAATGCCTAGTATTTTAAAAACAGGACGGCAGCTTGTGATGCTTATGTTTAGAGAAAGACAATGATCATATCTAATGAAAGCAATGAAACAAATCAACACGTAGTAGGCCCTTCTCATGAGTAAGAGCGCATATCTGCTTCATGAAGTGACTACACGAATGTGACTTGTATAGTGTTCCAGGGAGTATGAAGGACTGCTTTTTGTATTAACCCCCACTTAAGAAATCTCTGGTACCCCTACACAGAGTGCATAATGATTTCTTTATCAGTATTAAAAATGTATGTCCTATTTCCAGATGGTGTTCATTTGACCAATGAGACATGCACCATAATGAACTAGTAACAGATGCATCTGGGCTGTAAAAATAAATAATAACTGCATTATAATCTTCTAATAATCTTTTGAAGTACAGCCAAGAATCATTTCATTCTAGAGTCATACAAAGGTGAAATGAACCACAGCAATAAAATACCTGTGAGAATTTAAGAAATCATCTTCAGAGGCCAGTTACTCTAGCTTTTCATCCAATGAAAATGCCAATTTCACAAGTGAAAATCTATAATTTTAACAGTCCATTTATTTAGCATTGATAATGGAAAATCTGAAAATACATCTGACCTCTAAGCCTTTTGGGGAAGAAACTATTAAACCCGAACAAAGCCAGATATGCTATGGCATATATTCCTGAAACACTAACACTTGGAAGGTAGAGGTAGAAGGATAGAGAGTTTAAATATATATTCAATTACCTAACAAGTTGAAGGTGAGTGATAGATAGGTGATAGATAGATAGATAGACATATAGATGATAGATAGATAGATAGATAGATAGATAGATAGATAGATAGGCAAACAGACAGGCCTCAGCATGGTAGTATATCACATCACTTAAAATAAAATCATGGCTTAACAGAGCTTCTAGATTCACTTAAACTTCTCAAGTAATAGTCCCTAAAGGTATATGGCAAAAGTTATCCCAACTTCCTGTGTACTTTTTCATACGCATTCCTCTGTAATTTGAGGTTTTGGAATTTAGGTTGTGTTTGGTTGTGCTTATTTCTTTCTGTGGTGAAGTTTATTTTACTCAGAATATTATATTATTCCAACATAGTATTTCAAAGCAGTGATTTATTGACAATGGATAACTAGCATATAACCAGCATGTTCTCGGAGTCTGATGCACACGCATCCAAAACATTCTTACTGATCCCTAGCAGAGTCTGCTAAACAGAAATGAGAGGCCAAGAATGTAATAGCTGGAGAAGCAGTTTCTTCCCTCTGAAGAATTTATGATTTCACACTTCTCCTTTTCAAAGTCTTTTTAGAAGCTCTGACACACACCCATTGAAGTTTCATCAGGAGTGTAGACAGGTTGAAGGGCAGACAGGTAGAAAGGTTTGCTAGAATCTAGATGGAAATAAATCATTAATCATTCCCTTCACATTCAGATGCAGACGCAAGCTCCCACCCAGGCCATCCAGCTGGGGAGCTGCCTCTGGCTTCAAAGAATTCTCCTCCAAGAGAAGACATCAACTAAGTCATATCTAAAAGCAAAGCTAAACATTACAAAGTAGAAGTTTTAAAAATAATTTTTAAAGTGCTATTACAAGGCACTCTTTAATTTCTCTTGCACAGAGAATCACAAAATTACACAACGATCAATGGTTTCTGTTTAATGTAAATTACTTGTCATCTTTTCAGGTGGAAGATATTTGCTTGATAAGTCACTTTTTAATTGATCTAGGATAAAAATAAAATTCTTTTTTATTGCTTATAAGACACAATTACTTCCTTTCCAGATATCAAAGGTAAAGAATTTAAATCTCAGTGCTTTCTTCTTTGCATTATATTCTTCAGTGGGTAAAAGGTGGGATATTTGAAGACTCTGTTCTGAAACAGTCCATATTCATGTGGTGTCTCTTTTGTGCCAAAAGTTGTGCTGACAGGACCAGGCACAAGAGCCATGGTTGTTGCTCTCAAGACGTTTTGAAATTCAGGATGACTTTCATGTGAGTCAGAAATGGAAAACAGTAGGATGAGAGCAAGGGCAGATGGGAATCACAGACAACAGCAACTGTATCCAAGGCAAAGCACCAAATAAGTAATCTCTATAGATGAGAGGAGTTGTTGAGGGGAACGGGTGGCTGTCCAGTCCATGGAAGAGCAGACTCACAGTGCAAGGATGATCCCAGCTACTTTTGATATGACTGCACAATAGGAATGTCAAGGAAGAGGAAGAAAAGGGAAAGAAGATGAAACAGATAAGAGCAAGAAGAGAAGGAAGTGAGGACAGATGGAAGAAGATAATAAAAGATTTAGAAAACCCGTCTATGTCCAAACCAGAAGTGGTTTGTTTCAGTGACAGAGGAGAATGCTACAATGCAAGTAGACAGGCAACTCACATTTCTGGTCCCTTTGTGTGTTTGTTTTCAATGGGTCCTTTCTAGACACAGAGTACAACAATATCTGAGTGTGATAACAGTCATCACACAAACTGGGGGAAGAGGTGGCTAAGAGTTTGCTTAAAACTGCTTAGGAACAGAAGGGAATTAAAAAGAGTATTTTAGAAGTTAAGCATAATAATATTTGGCAAAATAATTGGACAGAGTGAAAAATAAAAGTAAGATATGTTTTCAACTCCAGTTCAAAACTTTACTGCAAGACATGGTCATGAACACAACATTTTTTATATATGTAATGAACAGTGGACTATTTATAGATGGCCTAAAGAATTATTTGCTCATATTATTTAATGAAAAATACAATATTCAATAAGTAAATGAAGCTGAATATATGGAAATCTAGAAGAAAGTAAAGGAAATTGGGCTTTCACCCACATAATTCACATCAATTGACCAAAACTGGATCAAACACATTAAAAAAAAAAAAAAAACAGAGCAAATGATTTACACTATCAGCAATGAGTCCTTGGTTACTATATCAAAGCCCACACCACAGACACACACATAGAAGAATTAGACACACTGATGTTTTAAAGCTTTTGCACATCAAAAGAACATATCAATAAAATGAGCTGACACTCAAGAGAATGGGAGAAAATATTTGAAAACTATATATTTGCTAAGGAATTAATATTCAGAATATATACAGCATTCCCAAATTCAAGAAAAATAATCTAAATTCACAATTTGGCAAAGGACTTGCATAGATACAAGTGTGAATAATCACATGGCCTGCCTTAGTAATAACTAGGAAAACCCAAGTTAAAGCCACAAGGAGGTAGCTCACCATGCTCATTAGGGTGGTTTTCACTTTAAAATATGTGAGAAAAATCAAAAGAACTGGTGAGTGAACAGAACTATCAGAAACCTCGCGGCAGCCGATAGACACGTAAATGGTGCAGCCACCATGGGAAGCAGCGTTCAACAGTTTCTGAGGAAGACAAACAGTAGTAGTCTATGAC
This sequence comes from Meriones unguiculatus, assembly GCF_030254825.1. Classification (NCBI taxonomy): domain Eukaryota; kingdom Metazoa; phylum Chordata; class Mammalia; order Rodentia; family Muridae; genus Meriones; species Meriones unguiculatus. The sequence goes on from NC_083354.1 coordinate 132,953,073, forward strand.
CTGGCAATTTCTTGCCTGCACATATGCCCAAGGCACATCCATGCTTTTCTCAACTTTATCTCCAATGTAGCTTGAAGACAAGATGAATAACGTGCTATAACCCTGTCTTAGGAAAAAGCACATCTTCTTTAAACAGCTCCACTAGGACTCATTTTCACAGGAAAGGTGTAGCAGTCACACTATCACATTGTAGTGACTAGCGGAGAAGACAAGCCATTAGCAGAGATGCAACTGCAACCTTAATTTTTTTAAAATGGGTTTACAAAATGGGCTGAAGAGGTGGCCCAGCACTTAAGGGTATATGTAGCTCTTAGAGACACTGAAATTCAGTTCCCAGCATCCACATAGGGTGGGTTACAACTTCCTGCTTGTCTAGCCCCAGGGCACCCAACACTCCCTTCTGACTTCTGGGGGAAGCTGTGGTCAAGTACGCATACCTACACACAGGCACAAGCACACACACACACACATACGCTCACACTCATACTCACTCTCTCTCACACACACAGGAGAAAGAGAGAGAGAGAATTTAAAATAAATATTTAAAAAAGAAAAAAAATGGAGAGCAAGGAACACTCTAAGATGACATTTCTTTTTATGCTTTTTTTTCAAGATCGGGAAAGGGCATAAATGTCCTAAAATTTCATGCCCACAGACAAATAACAGAATATTTCGTACTGCCAGCACAATAAGAAATTGCATGTCATTCTCAAAGGTGGATACCAAGACTTATCAAACTGCTACTGAAGAAGATCCCACTGCTCCTGGGAGGGAGCAGTTACCATACTTTATGTGTGCCTTGTCCCGAGGGCTTTCTGGAATGGCCTTTTTACTGATGGGCATTAATTCTCGTTTTACCTATGCATGACTGACAAAGGTTCAAACAGCATCTCACATAGGTTTATCCATCAAGTGTTTAAAGATGCCCAATTCAGGTGCTTTCTTACTATAGCATAAAATTATTTGGATGAGGTAGGGGTTTCTGCCATAGTCACTGACAACAAATAAGCATACATCAGAATTTTAGTGCTGAGACCAATCTGGCATCTTGATAAACAGAAACCAGTTTCAAAATATCCATTATTGCTGACTGATTTCTAAAGAGTTACTACAATTTTAGAAGAGAAAACCCGTATTTTTTTTTTGACTGTCACATAGAAAAAATATGCTCTAATCTTGCTGCACAAACCAAATTGTCATAGGCAATATCTGACTGTTTTACCTTGTTATGCCTGCTGTTCTCATTCATACTTCTTAGATACTGCGGCTTTCTCATTCCAGTTGTCCGAGATGAGCAGCTTCATAAACTCTCCTGTTAAACCAACTTCAGTGAGGTAATGTAAGCAAAATGGTCAATTCCCAACAGAGATTTGTACTCATCTCTTCTCAGTGTGTGCACTGAATCCCTGCAGGTACCCTGGAAATTGAGGTGAAGACAGTTGATGGCCGGGCCTGGGCTGAAAATATAAGCGCTAGAATGAACAAAATAGGCACAGACAACAATGCCACTCAGGACATTGGCTTTGCTTTGCATTTTGTGCTGTGCATTGAACTTGAGAAACTGACGGTGCAAAAGCTTTTTATGAGTTCCATTTGAGATAATCATTTCAATTCCAGTTTCTTCTAAATAACTGTAATATACAGTGAAGTGATGACTGCTGCTTAGATACCATGTGCCTTCGCACATTTGAGGAGATTTGTTATCCTGCCCATTATGGCTCTGTCTTAACTTTAATCTATGAAGTCTTCTCTTGCGATAAATTCACAACAAGCATTAGGCTATTCTATTTCCCAGGGAGCTCCTTCCTACACACTACACAAATACTCTTCTGTAACTCCCACAAGTCAAAGATTTCAAGATTTAGCCACTTGCAACAATGCTTTTATTTTCATCAAGAAATAAGAGTTTAAGAGCCAAAGTATTAGAGGATTGGCTGTGAGATTGTGTCTTCTAGTAATATCAGAAGCTATACCCATAAAAATCACACTAAGATGACTGCCAAAATATGAGCTGAACAAGGAAGACACTAAGAAATATGCCAAACCTACGGAGAAAATCCCACGAGGCCTCAGCATTAAACAAAGAACTACAGGCAACAGAGGAATGCTGAGGAAGGTAATGGCGGCCTTCTCCAGGGAAGAGCACACCAACTGGTTGTCCAGCACTAGTCAGCCCTAAAGATATGCATAAAGGTAACATATGGACTGTAAAGGTTAAACTTAGAAATACATATGTATATGCACATATACAGATATATACATATGTACATAATAACAAGTAACAAAAAAAGAGGCCCTGAATTTGAAAGAGAGTGGGGAGTAATATATGGGAGGACTTGGAACAAGGAAAGGAGAAAAAAATGTGATTAAATTATAATATCAAATATTAAAATAAATAAATATGAAAAAAGAAACTGTTCTATGTTTGGTTCAGATCTCTGTTTCATAGGGGTTGGCCACTTTGGCTAAAGTATAAACTGTACAATGAACATATATACTGACAAATAAGCATTGTTTTGACTACTGGCCAGTAAAGCACAGCAAGACATAACCTTGTTAATAGGCAATTCTCAAGTGAACAGGGTTGTTTTCTACTAAAGCTACCCCTTCAAAGAAAATTCAGACTCCCACCTCCACACAAGTAAGGAGACTAACTCTCAGACTCAGCTTTTGCTAAGGAAAAGTCTGTGGTTGTGGTGAGCAATGCTGTTAGAGGCAGGTAAGGAAAGTTAACAGGTCAGTCTCTCCACAGAGAAAGAACTGCTTATGTTCATGCAGGAAAGGTGTTCTTCTGAAGTAAAGGAAGAAGTTTTGTTTTCATAAAAGGCATAAATATATGTAATTTATTCAATCTGAGTGGGCAAAGTAAATACTGAGTGGAATCCTGACAATGGAACACTCAAATGACATTACCATGCCATTGGATGACCTCTGGAAGAACTCAACAGAGCGACAGCTGAATGTTAGGAGAGCTTCCTAAGGTACCAAGAGAGTCAGAATCCACCCAGTAACATAGCAATTTAAATTTTTCATTCTACTGTGTTTTAAACTTAATTAAACATCGTAATACCTGCACAATATTTTAAATCGTACCTTAACAGAGACATTATTCTGAATGACAGCAAAGAAATGTAGCAGATAATTACCCTGGGCTGCTGAGACGGGCCAGTGGGTGGGAGAAGCCTTTGCTGCCTAACCTGACGACCTGAGTTTGAACCGTGTGACCTACAGGATGGAAAGAATCAGCTCCTACAAGCTGCTCCCTGACTGCCATGTGTGCACCATGAAACATGCATACACACACATAAACATGAACACATATAAAATAAGTGAAACTTAAACATGTGAAAATGCTTATAATGAGCAGAATGTAGGAGTATTTACAGAGGTGATAATTTGAAAACTACACATGTAATTTTCTTCCAATTCTAATCTTCCTTTGTGCAAAGATGAAATTTAATTTTTTTGCAGTAATAGCCCCAGTACTTTGTACACAGAAGACACTCAATAAATATTTTGGATAAATAAAGATGTGGAAAAATATGGAACATTCAGTAGTGCAAATATATTTGTTGTGACTATGGACTTGAGGCATCATGAGCAGCTGTGCTAATGGACATATTTATTATAAAATGCTCAATTTTTTGCAATATTTTATGAAAAACAAATCTTCACTGCTTTGGTACATATGAATAAAATATTTAGAAATTGCTCAAAATATAACCAAGGAGTTATGGGCATTTAGCTCCTGTATCTATTATTTGTGACAGTAATGTCTACTTTCCACCCTCAAGTCCTTGATGATTAACAGTAGCTTTTGCAAGTTGTTCGCACTTTCACCCTTGAGCACTTGCGTTTCAAAGACACAATCTGACATATATCCCAGGGAAATTTATGAAACAGATGTATGCCAACCCATGCATAATTATACTTTCTGCCGCTTCCTAAGTGGATGGGAAGAAAAATACATAATTTCAAATACATTTTTAAAAAAAATGTAGTTTTAGATGAAGACAAAATTTCCTTTTATAAATGGCTTGGAACAGTTGGTTGACTCCATTCAATCTGCAGAATGGTTTCCTAGAGAAATTCCCCATCATCTATTTGATCAATAGCAGAGAATGCTTGAATGAAAGAGTCTACACAGTGTTGGACAGCAGTTTTTGGGATTCAAGTAACAGATGCCTGACTAACTTGACACATGGACATAAAAAGTAAGTCTTTTTTTTGCTTCTTTCTTAGAAATAAGTTTTAATATTGAGATGTAGACTAGAAGATGCTAATTTAATTCTTGCACCTATTAGCTTAATTCTCATTTGCATAAGTTTCTTTTCCTGTGAACTGTCTACTCTTCCTGCTTCTTAAAAGCAAAAGCTTGAAATACATGTAACAGTTTATTAGAAAGGAAGCTTAGATATTCAGCCTCAAGTGCAGTTTTTATATAGTAGTTCCTTGAGATTGTAAGGCCAGAGAAAGTCTCTTATCCAAAGCATTATTTGTAAAGGAATGAGATTTCTTAGCCTGCAGTTATGAAGTTCAAGGGCAAGATGCTGTCTTCTGTGTGTGTGAGAGAAAGCTTTATTTTTTCTTTTTTGTTTATTACAGTTTATTCATTTTGTATCCCAGCTGTAACCCCTTCCCTCAGCCCCTCCCCATACCACTCCTTGCCTCTTCTCCTCCCATGCCCCTTCCCTAGTCCACTGAGAGGGGAGGTCCTCCTCCCCTTCCATCTGACCCTAGCCTACCAGGTCTCATCAGGACTGGCTGCATTGTCTTCCTCTGTGGCCTCTTAAGGCTGTTCACCCCCTTCAGGGAGAGATGCTCAAAGATCCAGCCACTGAGTTCCTGTTAGACACAGCCTCGGGTCCCCTTCCTAGGAAGCCCATTTGGTCACTGAGCTGCCATGGGCTACATCTGTGCAGGAGTTCTAGGTTATCTCCATGCATGGTCCTTTGTTGGAGTATCAGTCTCAGAAAAGACCCCTGGGCCCAAATGTCTTGGTTCTGTTGCTCTCCTTGTGGAGCTACAGCCCCCTCCAGGTCTTTCTATCTCCCCCTTCTTTCATAAGATTCCTTGCACTTTACCCAAAGTTTGGCTATGAGTCTCAGCATCTGCTTTGATACCCTGCTGGGTAATCTTTCAAGGGCCCTCTGTGGTAGGCTCCTGTCTTGTTCCTATTTTCTCCCTCTGCTGATGTCTACCCCACTTGCCTTTCTGAATGAGGATTGAGCATCTTAACCAGGATCCTCCTTCTCACTTAGCTTATTTAGGTATACAGATTTTAGTAAATGGAATACTACTCAGCAATTAATAACAAAGAAATCATGAAATTTGCAGGCAAATGTAGGGAACTAGAAAAGATCATCCTGAGTGAAATAACACAGAAAGAGAAAGACGTTCATGGTATATATTCTCTTATAACTGGATATTAGACATATAATATAGGATAAACATACTAAAATTTGAACACCTAAAGAAGCTAATCAAGAAGGAGTACCCTAGGGAATGTGTTCAATCTTGATCAGAAAGGCAAATGGGATACACATAGGAAGCAGGAAAAACAGGGAACAAGACAGAAGCCTACCACAAAGGGCCTCTAAAAGATTCTACCCATCAGGGTATTGAAGCAGATGCTGAGACTCATAGCCAAACTTTGGGCAGAATACAGGGAGATACTCTTTTCTTTTTTTCTTTTCTTTTCTTTTCTTTTCTTTTTTCTTTCTTTCTTTCTTTCTTTCTTTCTTTTTCTTTCTTTCTTTCTTTCCCTTCCTTCCTTCCTTCCTTCCTTCCTTCCTTCCTTCCTTCCTTTCTTTCTTTCTTTTTCTTTCTTTCTTTCTTTGCTTTGTTTTGCAAAAAACAAAGGCTCTCTCTTTGTAGCCTTGGCTGTCCTGAACTCCCTTTGTAGACTGGGCTGGCCTTGAACACTGAGTGCCTGGATTTACAAGTGTGTGTCACCATGCCCAGCTGAAATGGAGATATTCTTTTTTATTTATTTATTTTACTTTATTTTTCTTTATTAATTACACTTTACTCACTTTGTATCCCCCCATGGTTCCCTCCCTCCTCCTGTCTCAATCCCTCCCTTCCTCCACCCTCTGTATGCATGCCCCTCCCCAAGTCCACTGATAGGGGAGGACTTCTTTTCCTTCCTTCTGATCCTAGTCAATTAGGTCTCATCAGGAGTGGCTGCCTTGTCCTCTTCTGTGGCCTGGTAAAGCTGCTTCCCCCTCAGGGGGAGGTAATTAAAGAGAAGGCCAGGAGATATTCTTACACATTTACTTCTTCCTTCATTTCCCATACTGGTCCTGTCTAGCTTGGGGATAAAGAAGATCTCAGGAGAACACATCATTCACCTCAGAGGTACACAGAATTGATAGTGCCTACCAATAGGTTTTGCTATAGACCCATACCTTCTGTTATGACTTGATTATGAGATGTACCTCCAAATATTATATAGTCAAGATTTAGATTTTAGGCAGCTAAGTGAAGAAGTGAGATTTTGGGGAGGTGATCAGATCACGAGGTCTCTTATCAGCAAAACAATCTGTAAATGAAGTCATAACTTGTCAGCTATGGAGAAGTGGTGCAACATTTGGAAGGTTGGCCAATTTTGAGGAAATGGATCCTCTAGGAAGATGTATTCTGTTCTGGTCCCTTTCTCTCACTCTGTTTCCTGATTTTCATAAGGATCATTGTTCCTCACCATGATGTCATTCTCAACAGAGGTCCAAAACAACAGTGATCATGTGATCATGAACACTGTGACTTTGGCAGAGTGCAGGGAATCATATGAAAGAAGGGGAGCTAGTAAGCCCAGGAGAGGACAGGAGCTCCACAAAAACCAAATATATTAGGGCACAGGGGTCTTTCATGAGACTGTTCCTTCAACCAAGGATCATGTATGGAGATAACCTAGAACCCCTCCTCAGATGTAGCATATGGTAGCTCAGTATCCAAGTAGGTTCTCTAGTTCTCTAGTAAGGGGAACAGGGACTATTTCTGACATGAACTCTCAATGGCAGGCTCTTTGACCCCTCCCCCCAAGGGAGGAGCAGCCTTCCTAGGCCACAGAAGAGGACACTGCAGCCAGTCCTGAAGATACTTGATAAGCTAGGGTCAGATGAAAGTGGAGGAAGTCCTCCCCTATCAGTGGACTTAGAAAGGGATAGAGAGAAGATGGGCAAAAACCACTATTTTTTTAAATACATGTTTCATGTGAAAATGAATACTATTTTTTAAGATGTAAAACTTTTGTTGTAGTTTAAGTAAAGTGTTATAATAGTTGGATATTTGCAGAGGTAAAATTATGTTTTATTTTATAAGCCACTGGACATTTTCTATTTAGTTTGAATCTTACTAACTTTTAAATTTATCGTGGACAGATAGCAAGCCTTCTAAACTATCAACATATGGTTGAATGGATGATTCTGATTCTGTTTTCCCAAAAGTGATCAAAGTAATACATATTTAATTATGTATTCATCCCAATGTACAGGTAGATATTCATGTTCAGCTGTGAAATGCCAGGGTTGTGCAGCAGATCTGAAATTTCTGTTTCCATTTTCAGCTTCTCTTCAAGAACCTACTTACATCACAAGTTCTGTGCTGGAAGACCCTGCTATGAAGGTCACAGTCCATCATGTCCCAATAGCTCTAAAAGCTCAGAACAAAATGGAGGACTCCCTTTCTAAGCAGGGCTTCTTCTCTTCCTGACCTTATCTTGAGAGTGCTCTAGGCACAGATGCCTGACCTAGCTTGGAGGAGGACCCTGCACAGAGCCTCCTGTACATGACTCAGCACACAAGTCCAGCTCCTCACCCCACCCCCACTCCACCTGCATGATAAATAGGTACTATGACCAATTAGACCTTCCTGCCCCTATGATAATTAGGTACTGTGTGATGGCCAACAGTCATTCCCTCCCCTAACACTAAGCACCTTCATCACAACACCTCTAAAACAATAAAATAACCTGCCTCTCTGAGGCCGACACCTGGGACGTCTTTCTTACTCACAGCCTTCTGAACTGAGCTGCTTACTTTGTCCTCCTGGGCCAGCAACCCCTAGGAGAAGGGAGGACCACACTTCTGATGATGGCAGCATGCTTTCTTTAATTAATAGCTCCTTTGCCAACCAAATCCAAATCCTTTGTGTCTCACAGTTGTTTCTCATTGCCACCTTCAGTCTATTCACACTGAAGTTCTGTTGTTTGCTTGTTTTTATAACCTCAGCAATATGGCTGATTAAATAAGAACTGAACAATGACAATATGATGATGTGAAAGGGGGTTCCATCCCTAGAAAAAAATTTAAAGGCAACTAATGACTTCTGGGAAAGGGAGAATGAACTTCTTTTAGGGATGAGCCCTCTAACTGGTTGCTCAATATAAGATGGTCAGTTCTGCTATCATATATGCACAAGCCATGCTAAATGAATTCAGTAGGATAGATGTATATAGTTCTGCATTCCTGTATATATGTATATTTGAATATATGTATATGTAAAACAGAATAATCAAAGAAGAAAAGAAAATCAATTTAAGAGAGTGAGAGGGGGACACATGAAGGGGTGAAGGAAGGAAAGCAAAGAGACCTGATTATATTTTAATTAAATTTTAATTTTTAAAAAGTTTAATAAAAAGTTTTTCTTCCACCATAACTCATGAAGATAATCCTCTATGCAACTGTAATTATAAGAGTGTTCCTCTTCCTGAGGTGTACCTTTAAATATTCTCATGGACCAAGATTGCTTTTGGTAGAACAATCTTCTCAAAGATAGTTCTTAACCTGTCTCAGTCACTTGTCTATTAACATGAAGAAATGTCATGACCAAAGTACTTCTGATAAAAATAAAAAAATAAAAAAAAACATTTAATTGGGGTTGGAGGCTTGCTTACATGATCATCATAGCAGGAAACAGAGAGACATGGTGCTAGAGCCATAGATGAGAATTCATTGTGATCCAAGAGCAGCACTCTGAGAGAGGGAGAGAGAAAGACTGGGCTTGGCTTAAACTTTGGAAATATAGAAGCCAATGAGGCACTGCCTTTAACAATTGTACACCTACTAATCCTCGCCAAACAGTTCTGCTAACTAAGGACCAAGTATTCAAATGTATCAACTCACAGGTCCACTCCCATTCAAACCACCACAATCATCATGCTCCATGGCAAACCCTGAGTCTTCTTCACACTGCTGTATTAGCGAGGTTCTAGTTTCCTGAGCTGTGTAAGGCTCTTACAACCCCTACATAGGGATGCAGGCATTCTAACCTGTGCACCATCTTGCAAGAACTGTGTGACCTCTCGACACACATTTGGAGTGAGGAAAGAAGAGGTCCACATAACTCTGAAAGGGCTCTGAAGAGAGAACAGACACTGCTGTAGCTCACCAGAACACTTGAGGCTGTCTTCACAAAGAACACAAAATACATAGCATCCTCTAAAGTGGGGGCATTTAGTAATCTCCTCACATGGTTATTGGGAAAACTGCCTTCTCCTTGTTTCAGCTAACCTTTGTAGCTAAGCAAGTGCCATCAGCATGGTGGACTGGAGTTCCAAACTCGGCGCTTTCTGAGCTGTGGCGTCTGTATCTGAAGGGAAGGTCTACCTAAGTTCTGGTGTCTTTGTCACCCCCACCGCTGTGTCACATGTCCTTCTCTACAAACTTGCCGTTACTCTGTCTCTAGATTTGACACTTCGTTTAGTTGAAGGTCAGCTTCTTCCTCCAACACCCTGAAACCACCAGCCTTACCTAAGGGTATGTGACAGATATGTACTTTCACTTCATATCTGCACACTGCATAATTCACACATGACTTGCACATTCCGACTAGAGGTGATCCCTCTCATACTTCCTGAACATTTACTATCAATTTCTAGGACATAAACAAGTCTTATCCAAGCCTTAGGTAATGTTTTATTAAAAAAAAATAAAAAAAAAAATAGTGGCTGCACAGAAGAGATGGAAGCACCTGTCTTGCTAGGTGAACTGGAGTAATGCTGAAAACCCAAAAGTGTGTTTAAATTTCTGCTGCAGCTGTGTTTTGTTATGAGACAGTTTGGATGTACTGCCCAGGGTGCCTAGAGCTTTCTATGTACCACAGACTGGCCTTGAACTTATAAGCACCCTTCATCTGTCCCCTAAGTACTTGGAAAGTAAAATAGCATGCTCTCATGTTCGAGTTTCTTTCCTCCCACACATTGCAAGTATTCTGTATCCCTATTACTTAATAAAATGTCTGGCAAACATAAGTGTGAGTGTACATGTACATAAATACACACACACACACACACACACACACACACCACAAAGAGAGGTAGGAAGAAGCAAAATAAGAAACAAACGGGATAAAGGAATGGGAGAGCAGAAGGGGGAGGAAGAGAAGATGAGGGAAAAGGAGAAGGAGAAGGAAATAGGAAAGAAGTAGAGCGGAAGCTAGTTGAAAAACCGAAGAAGAGGAGGAAAGAAGAGGGGATGAATGTATTTCATATCAACTTTTGTCTTGTTGATCTCCAATGACTTTGAAGAGAATTAATCTGTTTAATGAAGCTATTTGTATGTACTGTTTATAAGCAGAGCAGGAATTAAATTATAAGTGGTATTACTGCGGTAAGTTGGCATTTCCGGCAGAATCAACTGTAGGGCAGCACTGTGCTGCACGGAGCCTGCTCGCCATGGCTCAGGGTCATGCAAGGCAGCAGCACACTGGGAGAACCAGGACCGGGGTTCCCTAAGCTCAGTGGCATGCTGCTACAGTGAGTGACTTCTCAGGATGTCGTGAAAAGGCCCAAATGAACAAAAACTGAAGTGGCACTGAGGAAGGCCCAGGCCCTGCCCGGCAGAGTCCTCGTGGACACATCTCCAGTGATGCCAAAGGAAAGCCAATGGACCCGGAAGGTCTATGGTGACAGGCCAAGATGATCTGTGCACCTACCCCGCAGTCATCATTCATCCTCAGTGTGAAACTATGTAACCTTGATCTTTGGCTAAATCCACTAAAAAATGGCTAACTTTACACTAAAAGTATCAGTGGACTTGACTTCTCCCAAATGCTCTATGCTGATTTATTCCTCTATCCCTCTTTATTCCCTTCCCTTCCTCCATGAAACACACACACACACACACACACACACACACACACACACACAGAAAAAGGGAGAGGGAGAGAGAGAGAGAGAGAGAGAGAGAGAGAGAGCCTTCTCTTGACAGGATACGTTTAACCTTAGGAATGTATCTATTCAGTTACTTATCTGGCTTTAAAAACTGTCTTGTCCAAACTTTTATCACTTTTCTCTTACTTCATTTTATTGGAATATGGTCTAACACTCTGTACCATTTTATTTCAGATAATTCTAAATTCTTGGGACATTAATAAATTAATTATGTCCATCTATTATGTGCAATAAAACACCAAAGTCCTTTTTTTAATAAATCTTTAAAAGTTATAAAATTTTGATTTCTCCAGAGGAGACATAAAACATAGAAAAATGTATAAAATAGTACAGAAAATTGTCATTGCTTGCTTACGTATGGAATCCAATAAACAGTAAGAAAAAGTGCAGCAGGATTGAGGTAGTGGAGGAACACATTGAACGGCTGACCTCTGAAAGATGAAGAGGTAGTTTAACGATGTCTGACTACAGGAAGTTTTTGATCTTCAGAAAGAAGAATTCATTGAAAATGGCAGATTAGGGGGTGCTTCCTCACTCCACTAAGTCCCTTGATGCTCCTGTGAGCACCATTCAGTGTGACTCCTCTAGAGCTCAAGGAAGCTCAAATCATAGGAAGCAGTACAAAAAGCTCAGAGCTTTGTTGACCAACATCTCGGTTTTCCAACGTCTTGACTGAAAATGAGTCAAGGTCTACAAAATTCACCTTATATCGAAGGATGATAAATATTTAGAAACCCACGAAAAGGCAGTTGGAGGCCAGCCTTGCATTTTCTCCCATCTATTAGCCACACTGGGCTCCATGGGCAAGAAGTTAACACTTTCAGGGTCCTGATCAGGCATCTCAAAGGGACACAGGACAGAAGAGTGACTTCCATAGCCCCTAGAAAGGAAGACCAAAATTTCTTTATGAAATAATGGTTCCCCCAAAAGTGATTTTTTTTCAGTAAGAAACCATGAAATCAGTGGATACTAACAGAAATTCATGAAACGCCGTGTGCCTTAACTTTCATTAAAGTTTGCAATGAGATATTGTTTTAAAGCCATTGTGTTTTTCCCATTAAAAGCCATGTTCTACCAATATGTTTTGTAACCATTAAAGCTTTAAAGTCACATTTAGTAGAGATGTGTTTTATATAATTAAGAGTAAGTGGTATGTTTCAGTGGACATAGCCACTGCTTAAAGGATAGCCACTATGTCCTGTTTCCTTTACACAGGGTCTCACTGCTCCTTAAGCAAACCCATATCTGACTTATTCCCTCTTTATAAGGTAATAAGTGACTCAGGGTCACACAGCTATGAGGATCAGGACAGATATGGGCAGATTTTTATCTCCATGTATCTTTTTCTTCTCACTATAATGAAGGATTTCCTAAAAAAATAGAAAGAAAAAGTTTCCTTTTTAATTTTGTTTTTGGCCATGCTGGGATTGAAAGTGCAGTCTCCCACCGGTAGGACAAGAGCTCCACCACTGAGCTGTAACAGCAGTCCTAGATCTGCCCATGTTGGTGTTCAACCAGTTTTTGCTAATTTTGAACTTCGTGCTTAGTAGTCACATACCTCAGACATGACCCCAGGAGGACAATGTTACTCTCATGAAGCCAAACCAGGCTGGCGGCTTTCCTAAGCTATCTGGTGGCGTTTGAACTTCAGGCTTATGAACATTTTAAATCACAGATTGTTAGACCCCAGTGTCTGAGTAACTACACCCAAACACCTGGCCGTTTAGCAACAGGCTGAAGACTGACTATAGCTTATACTTGCTGGTTCTCGCGCGGGTCCTTTCTGCCTTATTCTACGTGCCTATTGCTGTGGTATAAATGTCCACCCCAAAACTCCTGATGACATTCAGTTGCTACTGCGATAGCATTATGGGGCAAGATCTTTGAGGCATCATTAGATTGAGATAGCCCTGTCATCATAAATAGATTAGTGGGTTTTTTTGTTTTGTTTTTTTCCACTAGGATCAGGCTAGTTATTGATAAATAGGATGAACTGACCCTATTTCTCCCCTCGGCCTCCCAGGCTTCCTCATGTTACAACACAGCACCACACTTTGCCAGGTCTGCTATGCCAGGAGACCCTCAGCCCCAGAACCATTAGGTGATAAGGACTCCTCAAAACTTTATGAATTATAGTCTGTGATTCTGTTACCACTGCAGATAATGGATATGCAGAAATGTCTACTTTTACCAAGGATAATCCTAGAAAACTGGATTACTATGTATTGGAAAATAGTTGTTCGAGGCGTGATACAGAAGTAAAGGTAACCAGAGTGCCACAAAGGAAAAAAAAATTCAGCCAAGCTGCACTATCTTTTGGTGGTCCCTGACAGGGGCTGATAGATAATGGTTGCAGCATGTATTAGCTGTCTTCCTTCTGGGTAGGTCCATCCTAGCAGGGTTCAGCATACTCTCCTCTCAGCCAAGCACTCACTCCAGCCCTTAGGGGTCTTCCTGTAGATGGCTAGGCCTGTCCTACTTCAACTTACGTATGAAAATGGTGGCTTGTCTAGGATCCCAAGGGTTTTCACAAAAAAAGACCAGGGCCTGTCACATTTCCTGCTTCTTTGATCATGACAACATCTTAGAAAGAAAGTTCCAAAATCATTTTTTAATTGAAATTAGAAACAGGTGACTAAATATTCCCTTGGAGACTGAGTGTATAGAAATGTCACAGTTTTAGAAATGTGAAGCAGCTATTTTATTTTATGAATTTATGATCTTGAAAGATTAAAAGTAAAACACTTGATTATAAGTTTCAGGGCTGTACTCCTTTTGTAAATTGGATGATAATTTCAATGTATACTTTAATTATTATAAAACTTGAAGAAATGTGTTAGTGTCGATGTAATCCTATTTTTCAAATTGAAGGCTTTCAAAAATTGCACTGTACACGATTTCTAACTAAGATGTTTCATGTCCACTTACAGACAAAAGGACGAAACGTTAGTGCCTGTTAGTGCTGTTTTCTGATACCTATACATTCACACAGCATTTAAATTACACATGGAAATTTTTTTAGCATATTAACCTATAATTCCAAAGACAGCCCTCGTTTTAAAGCCATCTCTTCTGCAATTACCATGATATGGTTCAGCAAAAGGCCACTTGGGTTTGATGAAGTACAGCAAGCTGCTATCAGCAAGCAACTTTTAGGAGGAAAAAAAAATCCATTAAAAATACAAGAGGTAAGCAAGGCCTGAACTGGTAAATTGGATCTTCAGTCACCAGCTGCTGTTCAAGGGTTGGCTGGGAGACCAAGCCAATTAGAATGGGAGCTTGGCTCACACAGTGAAGAACCTCCAAAGTTCTTAGGCATGCCAGGCCTCACACTGCAGCCTCGTGCGTTTCTTTTTAATTGTCACAGAATTAGTATCCAAAGAGCACAGCTGGTATAACACGAAACTATAAATCATCCACAGGAGAGCACACTTCCCAATTCCCCCTCATCATCTGCATTCTATACCTCACTTTTAATACTGGCAAGGAGTCCAGAACCATGACCAGGAAACCCAAGCTCCTTGCTCTACCCTCCTCCATTCTGAGCACTGCACTTACTTAGGCGATCTGCTACAGGCAGCACATCGCCGCGTTCTTGAGTGACACAATGAGGGAAACTGTTACAGGCCAAATCCCTCAAAGAAACATTCATAGATGGTGAAGAAACAGAAAAGATGAATCTTTTGACAAATCCACACCAAATGACATTCTGCTGTGATCACTTGAAAGCCTGACACCATTTATCTGTGCATGTTTACTAAGAAGATAAGAATTTTTCCTATTCTGGAGAACAGCTGTGAGCTGCTGTCGGTAGAGCAAGCTGGAAGATCTTCATATTCATGGAGTTCATGGCCATGGAGTGGACTCAATATGCCTGGCATTAGGATAAATGCCAATAACCATGCTCTAACTGATGTACTGACATATGTTACGGTCACTGTGTGTCCTAGTCCAACAGAGCATAACATTAGTTAAAGCTATATTTTTAAAACTAATCTTCCCTTTTGAAATTATGTCTCTTATTATTAAGTTGGCATCTGAAGAAAAGCTAAAAGGAGAAAAGCTTTTATATAATAAAGATGAATTATTGTTCTGAATAGCACCTAGAAAAAGTGCTTTATCTTGAAATAATGAGTTATTTATTTTCATTGGATGAAAAGGGTTATAAGGAAAATTTGGAACCCATCAAAGGTAAGAAAAAAATCATTTTTAACAATGTGGTTTAAAGAAGTAGAAGAGATTAATGAGCAAATATGGAGTAGCCCTTTCTTCCTAAGGAACCATTAACCAGCATGCACACTCTGGTTTGCCCACTGGGCAAAGCTGAAATGGAAAATATAGCCAAGCCCAGCCCTAATGAATAGCTCGACTTGGGAGTTCTGAGTATGGAGGGGCAGTATGGTATGAGCACATTCATGTTTTCAGATGAGATCTGGTATGTTCAGGGTGCTATATCCCCAGACAAATGAGCATGTTTTTAGTCACCTAGAAACCTTTTCATTATTAATCAGAAAGTGAGGATGCTTACTTAGCTAAAAGCTTGATGTTTGAGTTCATTGTGGCATAGTCTATGGTGACTACTGCCATAAACCAAGAATCTCTAAGAGATACAGGGGTAGGGCAACACTTTATAGCATTTATTAAGCTGGGGCCTAAAGGTGAAAGCCTTACTAGCATTTCTAACTTGATTTCATCTTTAATTTTATGAAACAATGCAAATGCTGATTTTTTCCCTTTGTGTGCAACCCTGGAAAATCTGATTGGTTCATACAGCTAAGTCTACCACTTTTCAAAGGGTGCTGTTGACACAGTAAAGGCCAGTGGGAACTACAGAACTCTGCGTGTGTGTGTGTGTGTGTGTGTGTGTGTGTGTGTGTGTGTGTGTGTGACAATATATATGAATATGTGAGAGAGACAGATCAAAAAATACACAAAAAATAAAATAGAGACGCAGAGACACCAATTGAGAAAAAGTGAAGTTGTTGAGTATGCTCACATTTCTATTGTTCAGACTGAACAGCCTAAGCTCTAGTTCAAATGTAACTCAGTTCCTTTAAGGACTGTTGAAGCAATTAAACCGTAAGCATGCTCTTATTTTCCATGAGCCCTTATGGAAACTTATGTCAGGTCATAAGTTTCGGGAGACCCCAAACCCTGTGGAAAAGCTATACAAGCATCTATAAGACAACAGGCGTGTGTCCTTTCATAAGGGAAGCATTCGTTCTGTTCCTAATCTGTCTCTGGTGGGTGGACAAATGCCCAGCCTATAGGAGAAGAAAAGAGACTGAGAGTGAAGAGCATGGTATACTTCCCAGTACTCCAAAAGAGCCTTTTCAGACATGTGCTGGTTTCTCTGACCATCCTGTCAGGAGGAAACTGGAGTCACATGTCCTCACTGTGAGGCTCTTCAGATTTATTCAGGATAAAGCTGCAGGATGAGTCATCAAATCATAGTACTTAAGCTGCCTGCCTTTTCTTCTAACTTCACTCCAGCACATTGGGTGTAAACCCACACTGGGTTACACAGTAGAAAATGTGTGGGCTCTAGCCCTGTGAGGAGTCACATGGAAAATGCTAGCTACCCACCAACCAAAGCATTCCTGCCTGCTGCCCAGTCTAAATCGTCCACATTTCCCTCGAGTGCTGCTACTCTCCCCTTATTCTTCCTTCTATCCGAATACAAGGATTAAAAGATGCTTATTTTTGCAAAAGCTCAATGCTTGTCCTGATGTGTTTCACATATGACACAAACATTTTACAGAATGCAGAAAGGAAGGAAAAAAGGAAGAAAGAGGGAGAGAGGGAGGGAGGAAAGACGATTGACTGTTTCATTCCCAAAGGGCAAATGAATGTGAAGAAGCATAAGAGCACCTTCAGTGTCTGCAAGGATGTGTGATGAGTCTGTGGAGTCTAATCCCCACAAGTATAGGTTTCTACCCCAGCAGCATTGTCCCTGTAACCTGGGTCTAAACATGTCTAAACTGAAGTTTTAGCATAGAAACTACCAGAACACCTCATACGGAAGGGACTGTCAGTGCAAAGAGTTTCATCTAAAAATGATGCAGGGGTGATAGAGAAGAAACATGCCAAGGTAAACGTGTTTTGTGTCTCACACTCTGTGTTCTGGGGGCAGCAGATTATTCCTTCGAGACTATTAATGACCTCAGCCAAACAGCCAGGTTAGAGAGTCTGAGTATATTGACCCACTAAATCATCCTTACAAGGGAAAGTTTAACACCAAGTTCTTTGCGCTGAAACGTGAATCATACTCTAGAGGGTGTTATTTAGGAATCTCTGTAGCCTGAGCTTCTTCCCAATTGTTTTTCATGCTCAAAGTTACCCAGAGTAGATAAGCTTAGATTCTATGTGGCTTTAAATAAGCCTCACATATGTGTTCATTGATTTGGTACTCTTTTTTAACTTGCTAACCATAACACAGGGACAAGCATTAACACAAAGATAAACCCCAGTCTACACTCAGTGAGATCTTGTTGAAGAGAAGAGTTTCTCACAAGGACTACATAGGAAAAGGTTTATGAATTATTAATTTGTAGTTTATTATACCTAGTAGGTTGTTAGTAGGATGTTTTCTGCCTTCTTCATCTAGCAAACTTCTTTGTATCCTTTGAGCTCAGCATGATCATCACTATCTTCAGGAAGCTCTCACTACGCTCTATGCTCCTTCACATTAGAATGGGTCTCTCTTATTCAAAAAACAAAACAGTGCAAAACAAAACAAACAATACAAAACAAAATAAAAGAACAAAAAGCCAATAAAAACAGCTCTGGAGTTGGTTTCCAGAACATGAAAGGAATTTCCACAAATTAAGTTCCTGGAACTTAATTAAGTGCCTGGAACATCAAGTAATCCATCAATGCTGGGTCAACATATTTCAAGAGCTGGATGTAAATTCTCATGTTAAAAGTGCTCAACTATGTTCATAGCAGTATCATTCATCATAGCCAGAATCTGTAAACAAACTAGATGTCCCTCAACCGAAGAATGGAAACAGAAATTGAGGTACATTTATACAATGGAATACTGCTCAGCAATTAAAAACAAGGAAATCATTAAATTTGCAGGCAAATGTATGGAACTAGAAAATATCATCCAGAGTGAGGTAACCCAGAAACAGAGAGAGACACACATGGCATATACTCACTTATAAGCAGATATTAGTCATATAATACCGGACAACCATACTAAAATCCACAGACCTAGAGAAAGATTAAGGAGGACCCTTTGGAGGATCCTTAATTCTTGTACAGTAGAGCAAGTAGAACAGACACTGGAAAGAGTTCAAGAGAGGCAACAGGATAGGTGTCTACCATAAATGTCCTCTGAAAGACTCCACCCAACAGGGGATGGAAGGAGATGCTAAGACTCACTGCCAAACTTTGCAGAACACAGGGAGTCATAGGAAAGAGTGGGGAAATAAAAAGACCCAGAGGAAACAGGACCTTCACAAGAAGATCGACAAAGCCAACAAATCTGGATGGAGGGAGACTTGCAGAAACTGATGCACCAACCAAGGACCATGCATGAAGAGGATTTAGACTCCCTGCTCAGATGTAGCTGATAGACAACTCAGTCTTCATGTGGGTCTTCATGTGGGTAAAGGGAGCAGGGGCTGTCTCTGACATGGATCCTATTGCCTGCTCTTTGATCACTTCCCTCTGGTGGGAGGCATTGCCAGGCCACAGAGAAAGAGGATGTAGGCAGTCTTAATGAGACTTGATATGATGGGGTCAGATGGTAGGAGAGGAGTGTGCCCCATTTCTGAAAAATAGGGGAGGGGCATTGGGGGAAATAGGAAGGGAGGGTGGGATTGGGAGGAGATGAGGGCAGGCTACAATTGGGATGTAAAGTGAATAAATTATAAAAATAAAGTTAGAAAACTGAGAAAAAAATTTAAAAAACCTGAGAAATGCTCTAAAAATTTAAACAGGGCCAGTGTTTAGAGAGAAAATCTTTTAAAAGGTTATATCACTTGCCAGTGAGTAGAATCTGCATTAAGGCCTAAAGAAGAAGAATTGTGGGGGAAAAAGAGAAAACAAAAGTCTATTTGAAGAATAAGTTAGAATTTGAGGAACTAAGAAGACAAAGGCAGGTTTAAGATAACATAGATAAAGTCAAAGTAAAAAGAAAGAAAAGATATGATGAAGATCAAGGAGACATATTTCAGAGAGCAAACATTCAGATCACATGTGCAAATCTGTCCTTGAAACATTGTCAAAGAAAATGTCAAAGAATTTGCCTATAATTTATAGACAAATTTATAATTTTTCCTTTCTTTCTTTTTATTCAAAACAGGTTTCTCTGTGTAACAAGACCTGCCTGTCCTGGACTCCCTTTGTAGAAGAGGCTGACCTCAAACTCACGGAGATCCTTCTGCCTCTACGGCCCTGCGTGCTGAGATTAAAGGCATGAGCCACCATGCCCAGCTGAAGTTTTTATTTTCAACAGTCATCACATCTGGGAAAGTCATATAGTCAGTAAATAAGAATGTATGAAAAGATTGTCAACTGTGTTAATAATAAAGGAAAATTATGTCAATGGCACCATGAGGTTCCAGAACATCCTAGGAGATAAAATGTCAAAAGAGATGCAAATAGTGACCCGTTACAGAGTAAGAGCCCCGAGTAGACACTCCAGTGTAACACTGACGACAGAGGGAGTTAAGGTGACTCATCATGGTTTGCAACAGTGGCTGCAGGCTGTGAGATACATGCTATCTATGTCAAGAAGGCAATTCTGAAACTGCTGTGCATCTAGGCAAACGTGCAGATTGTAGGTATAGGACAGGACCGTTTTCTTTACACCATCCAAACCCCAGTGCAGATAGATGGCTGCATTCACTCAAGAGTGGGAATTTGTTGAGCAGCTACAGAAATTGGTAAGGGAGACTGAAATTCACTGACATAAAGACAACTAAAATTTGGTTTACGTTCAGGCCCCTCCACAAGAAGGAACCCAGGCCCGACACTGCTTGGGTGACCGCGATCACAATACTATATGGACCATGAGCCTAGTGGAAAACAAAATACTACTATTTTTCTAAAGAAAAATAAAGTAAAATTACTCCTACTGACATTATACTCTACGTATAGATCAGTGTCTGACTCAGCCATCATCCCAGAAGCTTCTTCTTACAGTAGATGGGAACTACCACAGCGACCCACAACAGGAAAATGTGAAGAGAATGAAAGACTTTGCAACACCCTGTCCTAAAGCCCTCCATCAAAACCCCCTCCTCTGGAGTCAGGGAGCCTTGCAGAGAGGAGGTGGAAAGATTGTAAGATCCAGAGAGGATGGATACCCAAAAGAAATAGTGTTTTCCTAATTCACATATGAACTCACAGAGACCGTGGCTGCATTCACAAGCCCAGCCAGATGGCATTCCAGTGCTGAGAGGGAGATTTACACATGAGTTCCTACCCCTAACTAAGACGCTAACTCCAACTAACGTTTGTACGCAAAGCAAAAATCGGTTTCCTCCCAATGGAGTCGCACTGGGTCTGGGTCGATTAATCACAGTTAATGGAAAGCCCCATGCCCAGTAGTATGCAAATTCAATGGTATTCTTCCATACTTTTGTCTTACATTGCCTTGTTTGGGCATCTTTTTCTTATGGATCTTTTCCATGTACATTATATTTTCTGATTTTAGATTTTAATTGTTTGTGTGTGTGTATGTGTGCATGTATTTATTGTGTTTTTTCTTTGTGTCATTTTGTTCTTTTATAATAGTTTTATTTGCTTTTTTGTTTTCCTATTTGTTTGGGAGGCATGAAATTGGTAGGTAGGTGTACTGGAAGAGTTGGGAGCTGGGAAATTGTGATCAGAATATATTGCATGAAAAAACATTTATTTTCAATAAAATTTTTAAAATGTGGTTTACACGGGATCTTTTGTGTAGCAAAAAGATTATACTAAGACAAAAGGAGATAGAATTGTTGTGCTAGTCAGGATTTTGACACTGGGGCAAAACACTGTTGATATAAACAATTTAGAAGGAGGAAGGCTTGTTTTGGTTCAGTTTTGGACTCTCTACCCCTGATGAGTAGGTAATTTTGTTTTGGAACATGGGAAATAATACTGATGGAGTGTGCATATTAGACCCAAGCTGCTTAGCTCATGAAAACTGGGAAGAAAAGAGGATCACACTTAACTTTCTTAGGTTGAGCTCCATCCCTTAAAGTTTGCCTGAGCTTTGGTAGCACTGAGGCGAGGAAGCAACGGGTTGGAACACTGACCTTTGAGGGACAGGTAAGCCACAGATATAACCACCTCCATTCTCCAAAGCCATCAATGAGAATTTGCCTATAAAGACTAGACTTCAAAACAGCATACCAATTTCACAAAAATGTTATTGGTCGGAAAATAATGTGTGTCTTTTTAAATGATGAAAATGTGGCAAAAGCAATAAAAATACCTGTCTACATATTATTAAATTATAACTCCTAAATATCACTAAAATAAAAACTCCATTTAATATTTAAGCAAATATTAGCATATAATTCTGCTTCAAAAAGAAAGCAATATTTGTGGTGATGCCCAGAGATTTTTTTTTTTTTTTTGTAAGTCGTTTTGCCATCAACTTCCAAAGCCACAACTTTTGGGAGAATATTTTCCCTTTGAAAATGTTCAACATCTATGAAGACAAACCAAGTACCAAGTACAATTCCACCCTGGGTCACGCTGAAGAGCTAGTGAGTCCATAGTGTTTGTAGACCACGAACGAGGAGTTGCTTACTGGAGTATAAATGACCCCAAAGCAGTCACACTGCCAAATCTCACCCAGTATGAAGGACGGCTTGACTACAGTCTCATGAGAGGCACTCCTTTCAGCTAATCTTCTCTGGCCTATAACTTATATAGCACACCTGGAAACCCCTGAATACATGTATAGCTAGAACAGAATTGCATACACATGACAGAGAAGGAATATGAAGAGAAGAAGGTTTACCAATGCATCCCAGCCCTTCTATAAGGAAATATCAAGCCAGCCAGCCATTGTTTGAGATGGACTGTATCAGACAGACACAGCTCTCTGATGAAGACGGTGGCTGTTTTACTTGGACCACATTCCACAACAACCAAAAGTTTGTTTCTCTAATGTTGGCTTGAGTGTTACAGAAATCTGATCATTGTGATAGTCATTACTTGGAATACAGTTCTTGCATGGGGAATTGATGGAGAACAGAGAGGACAAGGATAAATTAAGATTCTTTTATGCTATACCATGTTCCTTGAATCCTCAGATTTACCAGAGTGACACTCACTTTAGCCACATAACCACCTCTCTGACTCCCTGGGAAGTGAGTGGGCTCCTACGAATAACACCAGGATTTGATCATTCTCAAATCCTCGGCAAAGCCCAGGAAACCAAGCTATTCTGGGCCCATTGGCTGTGAGCAGCCATGATAGTGCCTTCATCTGACTCCCAATAAAAGCAAGCACTGGCCTGCAACAAAAGGAGGGATTAGAGTAGCACAGGCAAGAGGAGAGGCCTTTTCCTTCTTTGTACAGTGTTCCACTATAAGTAATGTCTAAAAATATTTTCTTTACAAAAGATAAGTAATAAATCAAAATATATTCAGTCTTATCCATAACTCCATGTAAGTATGTAAGCAACACTGGCAGTTTAAAGACATGAGAGAGCATTCATTTATATACTGTAGGAAAGCTATGCTTTAGAGGTAGAAAGTAAATATCGCATTTCCTAGCTTTGTCATGTATTCATTTACTTATCAACTCACCAAGGTCCTGCTACATCCAGGAACCATAAGTAGCTAGGGAGAGAAGAGGGAAAGTCTCCCTGTATTGTGGATATAAACAAGTTATTATTTTAATCCCAGGTGTGGGGTGTGGGACTAATTCAGATAGTCAACAGCAGCAAACTATTTTGCCCTGTGCAGGCTCTGAGAGGAGCTCTTTACCAGCTGCAGATGGTTTAAATCTGAGGACTCTGGAGAGAATAAATGCCAGAGCCCAGAGAGTGTTGAGAAACTCTGAGAAAGAACAAGGCTGCTGCTTCCTCCCGACTCTTGTTGCTGTTGTTGCGTTGAGACAAGAAGTTGGAGATCTTCTGAAACAAGGGTTGAACTGGCTGCAAGGAACCCGACAACCCTAACCAGCAGGAAGCAGCTAAGAGAACGATGCCTCCTCTCACACCAACCCTTTCTCTCATCTACCTGGTATTGGAAGGAACTGGGGTGGAGTAGAGAGTAAAATATATAAAAAATGTAAGTAAAGGAGGTTTTAAAAAGTACATCAATATCTCTGGGCTTTAAACAATGAGTTACACATAGGTAAAACTTATTCTAGATGTAGGGAGACAACAGAATCCTGAATGAATGTATATTGTTGATGTGGGCTTTGTCGTGTCAAGGACCCCAATGCTGCAGATGGATGAAAACAGTCAGGCCTCCCTTGGTCAGCCCGAAAGAAGGTGCAAAGCTTCCCCTGGTGCAAGTGCAGATACTGCCATTGTATGCACTTCAACCTCTTCAGCTCCTTCCTCCTGGACAACTGCGGCCCCACTGTGTTCAACTACACAGACACACCACAGATTGGCTAGCCAGCTACCTTCTAATGTGTATAGTAAGCCTGTCTTCTCACTCAGCTGAAGATAAGCATGAGGAGTTCATGGGCTGCTAGCACATCTTCAGCTATTCTGTATGCATGTCTCATTTCTTTGATCCTGTCTAATCGATCAGTCAGGTCCATCTGTAAGTCATGTGTGTCGTGGCTTAAAAAATAAGGGTTAGAACAGGTGCAACAAATTCAAGTTAGTCAGGACTAATCTTTTTTTAAATGCTATTAAACTGATACCCAAATGAAAGGCAGGGAGCCAAGTTTGGCTGACCTAGGAGAAACAGCATGTTGGGCGGCTCACGAAAGGAAGAATATGGCGAACTGTTGGGGTCAGAGATGGTGAATACAGTAGAGCTTCAGTACACTGGACAAAAGGAGATGACGTGGACAGGAAGACAGAGCACAGCCCCTGCTAGAGACTGAGAAGCACTGGAACCATTGCAGAAAAAGCTATTTCTAGGACGGGGACTGTTGCACACTGGAATCAACCCCAAGCTATCACTTGCAGGATCTAATGGATATCATACTGAATACAAAAGGAATTGGAGCGGCGTGCTTCCTGGGTAATGGCAGGTATACACCAAAAAGGATTAGCTACAGCAGGCTCCAACAGGGGCATGGAGAAACTCAATCCATTACAAGGCTATACAAAGAGGCTGAAAGATTTGTGATGAGTCTTGGAAGACTGCCTAGGAAGACAATGTGGCCAGATTCCTGTTAAAAATACCTGGGTTAACAGAGGTGTTGCAGGTGGGGAAAACTGTGAGGTTCTGAGAAGGGTAGAAGAAAGAAGAGCCAAAATTCAGTACTCCAGGAACCTTACCTGAGGGAGACCGAAGAGGAAGCAGAAAATCGCTACTTAGATCTGGAAGTCAGGAAGAAGTGTGGACCACAAAGAAATGGAGATGCTTTTGACACATAAGTGGACACCAAAGGGACATATTTATTTCCTCTCTTCTGGATGTGAATGAGCTAGATTCACAATTCTAAAGTAGTTTCACACTAAACTGAAAAGTCAAGGTTTCGGTCATTTGAAATTAATGTCTTGGTGCTGTTTTGAAGATGATAATTATGCTAACTATAAAAAAATAGTCTTTTTAATTCCAGGAAGCAAGCAATTCCATGAATATGAGATTATGCATTCAGAGATGTTTTTCAGACATGTCAGATGGTATTTTGTCTAAAGAATTATCAGAAGAGCATTTTCACTCTCTACCACATTCAGCTCCCTTACAGACTAGTAGACTGTGTTTGCAAGTCAGTCTTGTGCAAGCCATCAGGGGCTCATCTGTAACCTTTAGTTATACCCCAACAGAACCACCAGCAAACATTCTAGCATTCATTATGGAGTCATATATCCTCAGGTCTCAATACTTTGCTCTTCTGTTCTTTGAGAACAACAAAGACTTGCAGCTGTGGATAGAACTGTGTGGATCGTAACAAACATGAAAAAAGTTTAAACTGGCCTGGTGAGAGCCAGAAATCCTATTTGAAATAATTTCTCATGCTCTTGAAGATCAAACAAAATACGAATTATCTTAATACTCTATGTTCAAGTTGGCCGGGGCGAAGGTGGAATGTTTACACTGATACTTGAGTACATAGAATTCTGATGGTTGTATTAGCCGCTTTCTGTCACTGTAACCAAATGGCACAGAAGGGTAATTTATGAAAAATAAATATCCATTCAGCTGATGGTTCTTCAGGCCCATAACTGAAGGAAAATATCAGGTGAAAAAACCTGCTGGCTTTCCCCAGGGTCAGATGATTGTTCAAGGTTCCTGAATAAACTGCATTGAAAAAAAAACAAAAAACCTTTCTGTGTTTAGGGACTCTACAAAGTCCCAAGACAGTCTGGGATATTTCACAGTAAGACAGGAACATCCATGGGACAGGAATTTGTGTCCCACTGACATATATAGAGGCTAACTTAGCAATTGCTCAATAAAACAGAAAGATGGAATGAAATGTCACTGAAGCATCTGCTTCATTCATGACATCCCCCATCGGAGAACATCTTAAATACCCGTCAACAGAAAAATGACATAAAAATTGTTATTCCTCAAGAAGAGGAATGAATTACAACCAGAATAATGCTGAATTGAGAGAAAAATAACAGACATAACCTTGTAGAAGAAAACACAGGGATTTTTAGTAATATACTTATATCTCAGTAATATATTTATATGAATATATCTAAATCAACTTTCAGAACCCACATAATTTTGGTGGTTTCTTATGAGTGGAAAGGATGTGTATAAAATGTCACTAAAGCAGCATGACAATAAAGAATGGCCATGATATTGGGGAAGCCGGGAACCAGATCACACAAATAGATTGTCTTCCTTCTACCTCAAGAAGATTCCTTGACCCTTGTTCCTCTTAAAGTTCATAGTTTTGGCAATTATTTTTTTAAAAGATAATTTAAGATTCTCATGTTTAACTCTTTCATCGTGCTTTGGGGTTTGTATTTGCTATATTGTCTTTTAAGAGAAACATAGGGTTGCAGAAACAATTCACATTTTACAAAATCGAATCAAACTACACCAGAAAATGTTTCTGAGTATCTACATTATAAATATGAATAAACACCATTAGCTGGCTTACATTAGCTCCTCAGTGCACTCCTGTGGTTCAGTGTTGTACTAATGAACTTGAATTATTCTGTCCAGAGAACAATACATAGATCAGTTCCTAAGCCATCCACCCTTAAGGATCAACTCTGACCCATAGCGTTGAGAGGTAAAAGTATAGAACTATTTCTTCAACTGGAAATTATTTGCTATTATTTCCACTAAGTATCCACTAAGAAGTCACAATCTGATACTGCAAATTTGCCAAGAACACTTACACTGGAAAGTGATGTTTAGAAGAAATCCAGTCATTTAAATGGCATAGTGCCTTTTGTGCTAACGAGGAAAGTGAAAGACCAATAGGAAAAAAAACTTCAAGTCTCTGAAGAAAGAAACTGAAGAAGATATCAGAAGATGGAAAGATCTCCCATGCTCATCGATCGGTAGGATTAACATAGTGAAAATTGCCATTCTGCCAAAAGCTATCCACAAATTTAATGCAATTCCCATCAAAATACCAACACAATTCTTTACAGACCTTGAAAGAACAATTCTCAATTTCATATGAAAAAAAAAAAAACAACAAATGGCTGAAACAATCCTGTACAATAAAAGTTCTCCTGAAGGTATCTCCATTCCAAATCTCAGGCTGTACTATAGAGCAACAGTAATAAAAATGGCATGGTACTGGCATAGAAACAGAATGGTGGACCAATAGGACTGAATCAAAGACTAGAAATAAACCCACACACCTACAGATACTTGATTTTTGACAAAGAAGCAAAACCATACAATGGGAAAAAAAGATAGCATCTTCAACAAATGGTGCTGGTCTAACTGGATGTCTCCATACAGAAAAATGAAAACAGACTAATATTTAACACCCTGCACAAAACTGAAGTCCAGGTGGATCAAAGACCTCAACATAAAACCAGATACATTAAACCTCTTAGAAGAAAAATTAGAGAAGAGCCTTGAACTCATTGGTACAGGAGACAATTCCTGAACACCAACAGCACAGGCTCCAAGATCAACAATCAATAAATGGGACCTCATGAAACTGAAAAGCTTCTGTAAAGCAAAGTACACTGTCATCAAAAGCAAACAACAGCCTAGAAACTGGGAAAGGATCTTCACCAACCTTATACCTGATAGAGGGCTAATATCTGGAATATATAAAGAACTCAAGAAGTTCAACATCAACAAACCAAGTAATCCAATTAAAAATGGGGTACAGCACTAAACACAATTCTTAATATAGGAATAATGAAAGGAATGTTCAAAGTTCTTAGTCATAGGGAAATCAAATCCAAACAACCCTAAGATTTCACCTTCACCCATCAGAACGGCTAATATAAAAAACTCAAGGGATGATGGATGCTGGAGTGGATGTAGAGAAAGGGGAAGCCTACTCCATTGCTGGTGGGAATGTAACCTTGTACAACCACTTTGGAAATCAATCTGGCACTTTCTCTGAAAATTAAGAATAGTGCTACTGCAAGATCCAGCTATGTGACTCCTAGGTATATACCCACCCAAAAGATGCCCCACCATTCAATAAGGACATTTGCTCAACCATGTTTGTAGCAGCTCTATTCATAATAGCCAGAATGTGGAAACAAACTTAATGTCCCTCAACGGAGGAATGGATACCGAAAGTGTAGCACATTTACACAATGGAATACTACTTCGCAATTAAAGATGAGGAAATCATGAAATTGAAGGCAAATGGTGGGAAACAGAAAAAATCATCCTGAGTGAGGTAACCCTGAAGCAGAAAGACAAAAATGATATATACTCACTTGTAAGTGGATATTAGCCATATAATATAGGATAAACATACTAAAATCTATAGCCCTAAAGAAGCTAAATGAATAGGAGGACTCTAGGAAAGATGCTTACTCCTCATACAGAAGGGCAAACAAGATAGACATCAGAAGTAGGAGAAGACAGGGAACAGGACAGGAGCCTTCCACAGAGAACCTCTAAAAGACTACCTACCAGGGTATCAAAAAAGATACTGAGACTCATAGTCAAACTTTGGGCAGAGTGCCAGAGTCCTTATGGAAGAAGAGGGAGATAGAAAAACTTGGAGGGGCCAGGAACTCCATAAAGAGAACAACAGTACCAAAATACCTGGGCCCAGGGAGGCCTGCAGAGACCAATACTCCAAAGAAGGACCATACATGGAGAGGACCTAGACCCCCTGTTCAAAGGAAGCCCATTAGCTGCTCAGTTTCCAAGTGGGTACCCTAGTAAGTGGTACAGAGTCTGTCTCTGACATGAACTCAGTGACAGGCTCCTTGATCACCTCTGCCTAGGAGTGGGGTGGTGGGGTAGTGAGTGCAGCTTTGCCGGGCCATAGTGGAAGAGGATTCAGCCACCCTTGACAAAATCTGATAAGCCAGGGTCAGATAGAAGGAGAGGACTAGGGAAAGGGTATAGGGAGAAAAGAGGGAGAGTGGGAAGGTCTGGGAGGAGACAAGGGAGGGGGCTGCAGCAGGTATACAAAGTAAATAAATTTTAATAAATAATAAATAAAATAAAATTAAAAATTATATAAGCCACTCCAAGAAATTACATCAAATAAATATGCCCACATTTATACTATACAAGATCAATTTTTGATGAGAAAAGTTCTCTGTAATTTAAGTTTTTTTTCTATTACGGGAAGATATAAAACTGAATTGATAAATTACATTTAGTTGTAAGGGAATGCTGCTGCTACATTCAAGCCTTCTTGTCCCAAATTACTATTACAAGTTAATGGTACTGCTCAGAGACAGATTGTGTAGGTCCTTAAGTTCCAAGGTTAGTCCAAACATTATGAGGTTTTATCAAGAGTGATGATATAAAAAGTCATAGTTTCAAAGAGACCCCAAGGCCACTCAGCACACTTGAAGTGCTAAAGTAGAGTCTGTATATTAGTCAGGGTTCACTAAAGTAACAGAACTTGCAGAATGAATGTGTGTATGTGTGTGAAAGGGATTTATTAGAATGACTTACAGGCTGTGATCCAGCTAATCCAACAATGGCTACCGATTAACAGAAGGTCCAAGAATTCAACAGTTGTAAAGTCCGTGAGGCTGGCAGTCTCTGGTGATCTTCAGTATACTTAGGAATCCTAAAGAAGTAGGCTCTAATGCCAGGGAAAGAACTGATGTGCTAGGGAGGGCAGGAACAAGCAGGCAAAGATGCTGCCTTCCTTTCTGCATGCTGTACACAGGCATCCAGCAGAAGGTGTAGCCCAGACTGGAGACATGTCTTCCCAAAGGAGAGGGGAAAAAGACTTATATTAAAGGTGTGTCTCACAGTCTCAAAGGTCTGGATTAGAATTAGATCTTTCCACTTGAGATTATTTAATTAAGCAAAAATACCTCACAGGTATGCCCAAGTAATTATTTTTAGCTTTATTTAATTGCTGTGTAGTTGACTTGACACCCAAAATAGCAATCACAGCAAGCCAAAAAACAAACAAACAAACAAACAAAACACAGAAGAGATCCTAGGAACCGGAGCCCAGGGACATTCTGGTTGCTGACCTCTATCTGTTCTGGCATGTTTCTCATTCAGCTTTCTATGATTCAGCTCTCATTACAAGGACCCCTATAACGAATAACTCCATTTCTAATGATGTACATCATGATAGATTTTTTTCCTAGCAATCGGATTCTCTCAATTTTTCTCCATCATGAAACACACACAATAGGGGAATTATTTTACCAAAAGTTTATAGCTGGCAACTTCAGATCAAATGGTTAAGAGGGCATCCATTCTCAGTTTTACAGTGACTCTTTTCTGAGAGAAATTATCTTGGGAGGTTTTAGCATCCTGAGAGTCATCATGAGAAAGATTAAGGGAGAACTTTATTGTGAGCACAGAATGACAGTGCCTCTTCATTTTTCAGAAACAGCAACATACCTGTGATGAACTTGTAGCTTTCTCATGCACTGCTAGACCTGAGCTTTAAGATGCAGCTGTTGAAGCTGATGGTTCGGCTCTGCACCATCATACCCACGGATGGTGCTCAGACCACTGAACTCTGATGCCACTGAGCATTCACACAGCCTGCATCTGGGACATCCTACTGGCTAACATTGGTTATTTACTTGGGAGAGATGCTACAGGTCCAGAGTTCATTTCAGCATCTTGTTTAAACTGCATTCCTATTTTACCCAGTTTTTTCCGTTAATGCTAGTATTGTACTGACTGTCCTTCATTACTGCTAAGTGTTAAAAGAGCTACAACACCCCCTGAAAATTAGCACCATAGTTGCCTAGCTTCCTTATACTGATGAAGATGACACCAATAAAAGTGAGGCTACCAAGGTCACAGCTGTCTCTTCCATCTTTACCCATGTTGCAATAAAACCCTTGACAAAAGCCACTTAAGGAAGAAAGGATTTATTTTGGCTTCCAATTTAAGGGTGAAACCTGCAGTCTGAGGTTTGAAGTAGCTGGTCCCTTGAATCTGTCATCAGAAAGCAGAGAGAACACTAATTTTGTGCAGTTCGAGGCCCCAGACCAGGGACTGGTGCCATTCATATATGGGTCTTCCCGTCTCCATCAGCTTAATGTAGGTAACCTCTCTAGCACATTCTAAGGCTTGTCTTCTGGGTGGTTCTCCACCCTGTAGAGTTGATAAACAATATTGCCATAACATATTGGTTACCAAAGAGTAGTATGATTAAAAATATAGGCAAAAGTAACATAAACATATTCTTCAGCATCAAACAATGCCCTGTTTGCTCTCCCCATCTCTGTATACCCTTTATTATTCTTTCTTGGAGCCCTTATGCCTTGGAGACGATAGATCCACATGGCCTCCTAGACTGCATGCAAAAATAGGAGTCTGGGTCCATGAAAGACAGAATGAGAGGAACTCTAGGTCAGGGCACAAAAACAGTATTTCTGAGCTAATTTCAACTTCACACTTGAGCTACTCTTCTGGTCCCACTTAAATACTATTTATTAAATCAACATAGCCTACAAAAAAAAGTAAAAATGTAGGCCCAGGTATGGTGGATATCGTCTTTAATCTCAGTATTAAGAAGGGAAGGGCAAGTGGATCTCTGTGAGTTCAAGGCCTGATTACTGTAGCAAGTCCCAGGCCAGCAAGGGCTAACACACTAAAAAACATAAAATAAATAAAATAAAATAAAAGTAAAGTGTTGAAAATGCAATAAAAAAATTTCATGTGTTGTATTTTTCTTCCTACAATATAAAAAAAAATTGTAAGTATTACCAAAAATAATCACAAAGACCATACTCTGGACAACAGAGACACTGATAAAATAAAGAAGAAATTCTCAATAGTTTCAGCTTACAAATTTATATCATTTAAAAAAGAAAAAAGAATCTTCTCACATATTATATTCGAGATGAAAAACACAAGACATTTGAAAATACAATGAAAGGAAAATATAGTGCCACGTGGACAAGGTCTTCAGATTACAACATTGGCTACCACTGCTCTAGAAAGTTACATAAGCGAGGACCCCAGGGCAGATGTGGCTCTGCAGAGAAGCCAAAATTCCAGTCTAAATTTTCTTTCATTCTATTTTCCTGTTATACTAAACTAGCATACATATGCCTGTCTCCATGACAACTTCAAGAAACTGAAGGATAGGTTCGTGCCTAATATATTCAGGGAGTGCCACGCAGGAGAGAGTCTAGAGTCACAATGGCTAACCCACAGGATGGACTGGAACAGGTGGCAAGGACTGAATAAGGCGCATGAACAGAGGGAACACGTCTCTTTCTCCCCCCCCCTCTCCCTTTCATGCTGTAGCATTTGCCATGAGAGCTCAGAGGAGAAAATGCTGCCTTCAATTTGAATATGTACTTCATATCAAAATGTAAAGGAAACAGAATGCAGCAAAGTATCTAGATCACACAAGAACATACTTTCACATACATACCTGTAAGAACAAAAGTAGCATGGCTATATACAATATATCACAAAGACCACACGAAATCTAGCGTCTTAACTGATTGACATCTGTGGATAAGATTACAATGTTTTTGGCTACCTTTATTTTCCAAATAAAATTAGGTTTTTAAAAATAAGTAAATTGATGTGACTTTCATCCAAAGCATTTTACAGAAAGCCTCCTCTACTCTTGGTCTGAACAGGTCTTCCTCCACCTGATAGCACTTTCTAAGGCACTGATGAATCTTTAGGCACATTACTTGATGCAGAAAACATACTTGATTTGGAGTTCTCAACAGAATAGAGCAAATACTTTTTATACTTTAAAATACATTTAAAAATACCTTTTATACGTGCTGTGTCTAAGCTTGGCTTCAAGCTAAGTACTTCGCACCCACAGTCAACTTCAGAAGTACTCAACATAAACGATATTAAATTACTTGAAAATTAACTAAAAGCAGCATTCCACGGGAATGATTCCACCTGTGTAATTTTGCTCTCCATTCTGATATCCCGTGTTCTTAGACTCTGTGATCACTGAGATCCTTAAGCATGTTTGTGCTATGACTTTTCTGCCAAACAGCTAAATGTACCAGGCATTTGAAACTCCCCAAGGCGATGTGTGCATGTGTGGCCCTGAAACACTTAGTTACAGAAGAAAAGAACCCATCTGGAGGAGAGAGAGCCTGTCTCAGTGCATAGGTCATGCTTGCTCCGTGGCTGAGAAGAAACACCACCCCCAAGTGTCCGAGCTCCTGGGCATTCCCACGGCAGCTTACGGGTCAGTCTTTCCGTGAGCAAGGGTACTATCTCCGGTATTTCTGAGAGCGTTTTCCGGATAAGCAGTGACAGTAGGAATACTTTTCATATTTCCTGCCATCCCTGTGCGTCTCTAACTCATGTGTGTTGACTGGGCTACTTATAAACATAGTTCTGAAAGACTGCTAAACACAATCCCTTCTCAGAGAGCTGACTGTGTACTTTTAAACTCCGATGCGAAGGCTCAAACTGGCACCTAGTACATGGGGGTGATTCTCCTTGTACCACCTGGACAGCTATATTTCCAACCAAAATTTGTTTTATACTCAACACAAACTTCAAACTCGGGTAATTATAACGATTTTTTTTTACCTTTTTAATTGTTAAATTTTCTCTTACCTTCCCCGTTCAAAGGTAACAATAATCTACGACATGTTTTCTCGTGCAAACAGATCAGTTCAGCTTTAATGCTCACGCCTACGATATATTTCGAATTAGTTTGTGAATAGAGTGAAAGAGGCACCAAAACTCTGATTTTCCATGTTTATCTGGCGTCCCAACCCTGCATGTTGAATAGATTTTCTCTCCTCCATTAAGTTACCAAGCCGTCTTATGAAAACGTGGAGCACTGAGCGGCTTTACTTCGGTTTTGGTCCATGTCTATAACAGCCACTGTGTTGTGGAGAGGGAAATCTTCTCATGGTGTACAAGATTGGGTCCTCTGGCTCCGATCCTGACCAGCGTTATTCTGGGTATTACGGACCCTTTTTACTGAAAACCCATTTTAGAATCGATTTATCGACTTGTTCCCCTGAAGGAGCACTGTAAGCTTATTTTACTTAAAATTTTGAAGGGATTGTTTCATATATAGTCTATATTTGGGATATGATATAAATATTGAGTTACACTTTAAAATCTTATCTTTAGGCTTGGTAAGTCTTTGTCATTTCACCACCTACTTTGATACCAATCCCTGTCAAGTGGTTTCTCATTCCAGAGTAATTCTGTTTTTCAGAACTTGTATATTGTTCTTTTTTTTCCCCTAGATTCTCTGCTTAATTTTTTGTCTCACTTCATTCCTCATTTCTGTGTTTCCTTTCAAACCCTAAACATCTTCATAGCAGAGTTTTGAAGGTCCTTGCCCGTTCATTCCAGGCAGAGTGCTGCCGTGAGGCAAGAAACTCGGAGAACAGCATCGGAGGGAATGGCTGTATCTCCAGGAAATGTGAAGCTTTAAGTGTGTGTGCGTGTGTGTGTGTGTGTGTGTGTGTGTGTGTGTGTGTGTATTCAAGAAGATGGCTCACACACAGGACAAAGGAGCAGTACCCAAACGACCTCCTGTGGAGCAGCTCCTAGGGTGTGTTCTCAGTCCCCTGGGAGGCCAAGGCATCATGCCAGGCCTGCATCATGGAGCCACCACGTGCAGCTCAGGTTGCTGACCTGTTGGGTGAGCCACTGGAGGGTGGGTCTTCACCCAGATGCAAGATCACGCTGAGTTTGGGCAACAGAGTCTCAGGGATAGTCCAGGTAGGGTTTACCACGCTTCAGAAACTAGAAACCTTGAAGAAACCAAGGCCTGTTACAATGGGTATTTGCATATAAAGCTATTGGGGATAAAAACAAATTCCTGCGTGACATACCACAGTGTGCGCTGCCTTTTTGGCGAACAAATGCATGAAGGAGTGGTGGGAAAGAGCGGAACGGAGGGGTGGTGCACAGTGAGAGAGGCAGAGCTGGGACGGGGCCGCAGCAGGTGTGGGGTGCTGCCGTGGTGGTCTGGGGAGCACTGTGGCCTAGCAGGGTCAGCAGGGTGGCATGCAGCCTGGAGCTCACACAAGCCGGCCTCCTGAGCACACTGCCCAGCCACACACTGCCCTGGCTCTGAGAAAGGGCAGATGAGACATTGACGGCTTCTGTGAGAACTACCCCCTCAAAGAAACAGTCTAGACAGGCGGCTGTAGGAGAGAATCCTTAAAAACCGTGATAAAGATGCTGGTCCAGCTCTTCACAGCTGATGACTTCTGCAGGGGAATGGGAACGAACTCTTAAAGGGCTGGACACTGGGAGTTTGGCCA
Organism: Meriones unguiculatus; assembly: GCF_030254825.1. Classification (NCBI taxonomy): domain Eukaryota; kingdom Metazoa; phylum Chordata; class Mammalia; order Rodentia; family Muridae; genus Meriones; species Meriones unguiculatus. The sequence continues at coordinate 132,988,184 of NC_083354.1, forward strand.
TGCTCTACTGGGTATATGGGCAACACAAATTGGAGTTGCGGTAATTTTTTTTCTTTCTTTGTGGTGTGGGGTCACTAGGATAGAAGGGTAGAAATGTAAGGAGTGTGAACAGGGTACATTGTATGAAATTCCCAAATAATCAATAAAAAATTATACTAAATATGAAAAACAACATTTTAATTGTCAAAACTCAATAAGCAGAAAATCTGCACTTAGTATTAAATACATGGAAATTTCAGAGCATCATGTCTTGGTTGCTGTGATGAGCATAGGTTAGAAATTGGGGTGATCTGAGACACAAAAATTGACTTATTTTCAGTTCTTCTCTGAAGTCCAGTGATGCCATCCAGCAATGGACTGATGTTTGTCTTATTGATTTTTGTGGATTTTTCTAGCTGTTAGTCTGCTGTGGTTTTAATTTATTCTTTTGTTGTTTTGTCTTCCCTGCTCTTGCTTTTGGGAGAGATACAGAAAGACAGAGTGTGAAGTCAAATATGGGAAGATTGGGAAATAGGAGAAACTGGGAGGAGTTGGGGGATGGAAAGCATATAACCAAAATATAATGTATGAAAAAAAACTAGGAAAAAAGTTGAAGTGACTAAAAATGAAAAGGTGAAATACTTCAATTTATCAATTAAAATATAAAATTCAGAACTGGTACAATAGACCTACGCAAGTAACCTCACAAGCCCTCTTACCAATTTCTTCTAATGGTGCCTCTTGGTCTTTTTTCTCAGTTTAACCTGGTAGAAAGATACTCTGAGCTTTTGTACAGCTACATGATAGCCTTAATAAAGTTATCTTATTTCCTCGTCCGAGAAATTATAAACAGATAATGAATGGCAAGCTTCAAATTTAGATGAGTAAATATTACCCAATATTTAAAAAATAATTAATATTTGCTTATGGAAACAATATAAAATAATTTTGTCTATAGTATTTTATTAGAAAAATATAATACTTCAAGTTTTGTAATTTGATTAACAACCCTTTAAATGTGAATTTTAAAATAACTTCAGACTGGTGAGCCGGCTCTGTGGTGGAGCACTTTTCTTGCCTGCAGTAGACATCTGTTTGATATCCACCACCAAAAGTAATTGCCAAGAATTCTCCTACTCTCCTTAGGCTAATGCATACTTCATTATGATTCCTAAAATCCGGTTAATTCTTTATCAACTTATCTTTAAGCTGAAAAAGCAAGCCTGATGAGTATGTTTTAAAGGAATAATAAATATTTAGGATGGATATGAGGGGAGAGAGAATGGAGAGAGAGTGAGGGATAGAGGGAAGAAGAAAAGGAAAGAGGGAAAAGGGAGAGTGGGAGAGGGAGAAAAGGAAAGTTGGTGTATGACTATACAAATGGAAGTCATAATCTTGCAATCTGGGTAAAATGAGAGAGAAAAATTAAAATTACACAATTCCTTCTACTTTTATAACCTTAATGCTAGTAATAGGAACAGGAACTGTCTCTGACATGAACTCAGTGGCTGGCTCTTTGATCATCTCCCCCTGAGGGGAGAGCAGCCTTAAGCAGTCCACAGAGGAAGACAATGCAGCCAGTCCTGATGAGAGCTGATAGGCTCAGATCAGATGGAAGGTGAGTGGACTGGGAAAGGGTCATAGGAGAAGAAGAGGGAGGGAGGGGACTACAGCTGGGATACAAAGTGAATAAATTGTAATTACTAAAAATAAAATTAAATAATTTTAATTAAAAATAAAGTAAATAAAATAAAATAAAGTAAAATAATTGGATTCTAGAAACCACCCAAGTCCATTAATCACAGATTTATTTAGAGTAGGCAATAAAAATAGAAAAGGGATATTCTGTAAAAATCATCCTTAGGTATAGCCTTCTTAGATTAATCAGTTATTCGTTCTCCTTGAATATTGGTAGGATCTCTGGGGGAGGTCAGCACATACCTTCAGTTATTCATCTATTTTTCTTTTAGATTCCAACAACAGATCATCCCTGTTTGGTTTTAAAACCAGGGCAGTTTGGAAACTGTTCACTAAAGGCATCTGAGGCCACATAGGACATTTTGCTCAGCACAGTGATGGTTCCACAGATAAAAAGTACTCACGAACACAAGGCGCTAATGATGCTATGTGTCCCTGATGAAGAGGAATTCCTACACAATATGAGATTGCTGTCTAAAATACCTCAGTGAATGCTATTAAGAAGCAACTAGCCTCTGTCTCGATTCTCTGTAAATTCAGTCTTCAACGTTATCATGTTATCAAGCAACCAACTGTTTTGTTAGATGTATAACATGCAGGGGGGTAAAGACTTCCTCATGGCTAACCAGAAGCTCAGAAATCCTATTAATATCTACTAGTGCCATCTTTGTCCTGCAAAGGAACTGACACCTGTGGACTGAATGTCATGTCACTCCTGCAACCCATTTACTGACCTTCTACATCCTGTGCTCTCCCCTCTGGTCCGGACTGCCTCTGGTTGTGCTCAGGAGGAACTTTATTTCTGAGGTACTTCAGTCTCCTGTGCAGCATGAGACATCATCCTTAGAATGACTAGCTGCTGTCCATTCCATTATTGTCTCCTAAGATTTTAAAGTTGTTATGAGCTACAACTCAAATCCACATGAACTATTGATAACAGAAGGTTTTTGTCATACTTGAGATTTCCAACCCTTTTTGGAGAGTGTGAATGTGAGAGCACTTGCCAGACGTACACACTATTTTTGGAGACTGAGTCTTCACTGAGCACAGAACTTGCTGTTTGGGCCAGAGAACTCCAGAGATCCATGAGTGATGGGAATTTGAACCCAAGACCTTGTGTTTTCATAACAGGTTGATCTCCCAATCCACCAACTATTCTTACTAGCATGAAAGTGGCCACACACAGCACATAAAGGAATGCACACAAGTGTGTTTAAATAAGCCTTACTTATAAATACACATGGTAGAATAGATTTTGCTCATGGAAAATATTTCGATAGCCTAGTTATATGTATAAAGCATTATTAGGGTAAACTCAGGTATATTCTTTGTTTACTATGGCTGTTCATATCAACTTGCTGATTTCAGCCAACAATTTAAACCAGCTGGAACCTTCTGACTTCTAATTATTCCACTTCTGTTTTCCAGTAAAAAAAGAAAGAAAGAGAGAGAGAGAAAGAGAGAGAAAAGAAAAGAAAAGAAAATAGGGCTTTAAAAAGAAACCTTTTTAAATTTTCCCTTATTTATTTATTTTATTCACTTTACATCTTTGTAGCCCCTTTGCTCCTAACCCCCCAGTCTCCACCCCACCCCCCTTTCTTTGGAAAAAGGGAGCTCCCTTTCCCATCCACCCCAGCTCATCAGGCTGCGTCAGGACTGAGCATGTCCTCGTCCCCTGTGGCCTGTCAAGGCGGCCCCGGTGAGTTACCTAGCACAAGAACATTGTAATGCCTGAAAATGCCTGTACTGCATACTTAAGATTTTAGTTTGAGATGAGCAGTCGTTTAGTTTGATAAATACAATTTGGCTTAACAATTCATTTATGACATGGTTCCAAGTTCCTGCCACACAAGGATCAGTTGTTCTTTCTGAAGAGTTAAGAAGAGATCATACTGTTTTCTTCAAACTATGATTGATGGCAATGACAAGCTCCTCTCTTGCCAGTATAAGCATGCCAACACATCCAATACTGATCAAATAAAGCAGATTTTTACTTAATCATCTGTTTGTTCAAGTTGTTTTTTACAGTTTGCTGAGAAGAGATGTGAATCTGTTAGATGTTCCACCTCATTAAGCTATTTGTGCAGGTACATATCTATGAGATTGTAGTGTGACTGTACAGCTGTCTATCAGGTTGTGAGAGCCTCTGTTGGTCCATTGGAGTCTACACATGTCAAACATCATGTGCCTATGACATAGTGTGACTCTGCAGTTCATCTACTTTCTCTATAGTTTAACAACATCTCCTTACTGCTATGTAAGAAGTGTTTCCATCTTCCAGGTCTGCTAACTAACGCAGACAGGAATCTTGCTCTGGTGTTTGGAGATTTTTAAGATGTTAGTGGAGGAATAAAAAGGGGAGGGGTGCTTCCAGTAATTCAAGATTCTAGGGAACCATTTGAAGGATCACTTGGCCTAACACCACCATTCACATTCATATTCTCTCTCTCCCCTCTCTCTGTCTGTCTCTTGTTGCAGGATATTTGATTCCATTGTAAACCTCGAAATTGTGAACTATAAAACCCTGTTTCTTTGGTGGGGTTGAGCCCTATAATACACCTTTAAAACAAGAGTTTTCTGAACACAGGATTTAATAAAGTTAACTCTAGGTCAAGAGGTGGAGCAAGAAACCAGCTGATAAGGATTAAGGAGTAAGAGGGACTTTGAGTTCTGGAATATTTAAGGAAATGTGTAGAAGGGCTATTAGCTCAAGCTCTGGCTTTAGCTTAGGCTTCACCTCCTCAGCAACCTGGCTTTTGGGGCTTTGAGCTAGCAAAAAGCTAGCTTTGGATTTTTTTGGCCTTTTGTTCCTGGGCTGTCAGCTGAGCTAGTGAGCCTTTGGGTTTTTCCATCCAGATCTGAGATGAGAAGGAAGGTTAACTGGTTACTTTCTCTTCCTGTCTGAGCTAGCAGATTTTCACCCCAACTTCCAGCTCCTAAGTCTTAATTGGTAAAATATTTTCCTTCTTTTAAAATACTGTCTCTCTCCCTGTCTCTGTCACTCTCTGTCCTTTTCTCTGTCTCTGTCTCTCTCTCTGTGTGTTGTGTGTGTGTGTGTTGTGTTTTGAGACATTCTCACTCTACACCCCAGGCTAACCTGAAACTCCTATATACCCAGACTGGCTTTGAAATTATAACAATCCTGTCACAGCCTCCACAATTTCTGTTCTCAAAAGATAGGAATTTTATTGGATACTGTTCAAAATGATACTTTAACAAATCTAGAAAGAAAGAGAAAGGAAGAAAGGAAGAAAGGAAGGAAGGAAGGAAGGAAGGAAGGAAGGAAGGAAGGAAGGAAGGAAGGAAGAAGCAAGAAAGGAGAAAGGAATGAAAAAAGGAAGAAAAGAAAGATTATGATCATAAGTCTTTTTGGCCTATCACACCAATAAAACCCCCAGATTCAGAAAGAATTAGAAGAGATAATCCTGGAATGCTAACTCTTGGCACCCTTTATTACATGGAAAATACAGCATGAAGAAAGAATACATATTTTTGGATGAACTATACCAGACATGCTCAGGTTACAGTAACTTGTAGACTTCCTAACACTGCCACTTCAGTAGAGGGGTTGATTTCTGTAGCTCGGCTCTTTTTTATTTTTTAATTTATTCACATTGCATCCTGATTGTAGCCCCCTACCTTGTCTCCTCCTGATCCTACCCTCCCTTCTTCCTCCCATCCTCCTCCCCTAGTCCTCAGAATGGGAGAACCCTCCCCCCTTGCCACCTGGCCCCAGCTTATCAAGGTCATCAGGACTGCCTGTATCCTCATATCTGTGGCCAGGGGGAAGTGATCAAAGAGCAGGTAACACAGTTCATGTCAGAGACAGCCCCTGTCCATTTACTAGAGGACACACCTGAGACCGAGCTGCCTATGGGCTGTGTCTGAGCAGCAGGACTAGGTCCTCTCCATGCATGGTCCTTGGTTGATGCATCAGTCTCTGCAGGGCCCCCTGAGGCCAGATTTGTTGGCTCTGTGGTTCTTCATGTGGAGCTGCTCTCAGGAACACATTGGTACTTTCTTCCAGACAAAAGCCAAGCCACCCCTCTCTCTCTTCTATTTCTTTTAAAATTTCTAATTTCTGAGGCCTACCACAAATCTTGTTTCTAAAGGATGCATGAAGAACAAACAAATTGCAATAAGCTCTCAGTTCTGGTCGTATCCTGTGTTGTAAACTCTTGTCCAACACTCTGGCCATAATCAACCACATGCATGCTGTGCTCCAGTCTTGGCCCAAACAGATGCACTTCACGAGCAATTCCTGAATCATTCAAAGGGAAACGGAGTATCACGAGAACACTTCAAAGAGTACTCAGAGATCACTCTGTGTCTTAAGCTCTAATTAAATTCGAAGAATGTGTATGTGTGTGAGTGTACGTGTGTGTAGAATGAGTGATGTGATATCTAAAAATATTAGTTGTATATTTAAAAGAAATTCTTAATCTTCCAAAAATTTTCCAAGTAAAATTGTATTACTTCTCAGGTCCACCTAAAATTTACTGTTACCATCTTTTTAAATACTACAAAGTTGATAAATCAGTATGTTCATAGTTTTAAACTGTAAGCTTTGGGTAACAATATTTTGGGAAGGACTTCATATGGGAGAAATAGAAATAGACATTTTGCATTATTCATACTTTAATATAAAATATTAGTTATATTTTACTGAAAATACATGATAATTTTTAGAAAACAAAATAGACTTATTTTACCACAAGTTTTGTTTTGTTTTTATGATACCTCATGAAACGTTGAATATGATGGGATGTTTAGTTACTCATTACACACGCTAGAACTGTTCACCCAGAGGCTGTACCACCAACATTAATAAGCATTGTCAAAGGCTGCACAAGCCAAAGTTGCTGACCTGAAATAACACACAGTCGCATACGATCGACAGCATGTGGCTCTGACAGGAACAACACTTCTTGAGGCAGATCTGTGATGGCTCCACACATGATAAAACTGTTTAAAATACAACAAGAAATCTGCATATGTAGGCACCAAATATGGATATCTTCAAAGCGACTTTTCACTGCCCTTTCAATTCATTACCAAGCATACCTTAGCTAGAACTGAATGTCATCTATAAATAAAAAATAAATAAACATAGCTGCAGATAATTAGGATTCTGCACCTAGTATGGTAGGGGAATGGTAAAAAGCAGTTGCCAATAGATTTATCATCAACACCATCCCAAAGGCAATTTTCTAAAGAATTGAAGTATGAAAAACTAAGCGATAAACAGAGAATTTGCCAAATGAGGAGCTTACCAAGCAGCTGTGACAAGGGCATCAGAAAGCTAGTGACTTGGGACTCTTAGCAGTCAAAGACAAAAGGCAAAGTAAGTCACTGGGCTTCTGCTAGAGAGTGTTGCCATGAAAGTTTCAAAAGTTGTCAGCCATGCATAGATACCCATAATGGAGTTTAATGGCACAATTCTTCTAGATTCAAGAATGACAGAAAAATACATTAATGTCTAATACCCACTTATAAGTGAGTATATACTGTGTGTGGCTTTCTGCTTCTGGGATCACTCAGGATGATCTTTTCTAGATCCCACAATTTGCCTACAAATTTCATGATTTCCTTGTTTTTAATTGCTGACTAGTATTCCATTGTGTAAATGTACCGCAATTTCTGTATCCATTCCTCTGTTGATGGACATCTGGGTTGTTTCCAGCTTCTGGCTATATGAATAAAGCTGCTACAAACATGACTGAGCAAACGTCTTTGTTGTGTACTTGAGCATCTTTTGGATATATGCCTAGGAGTGATACAGCTGGATTTCGAGGAAGCACTATTCCTAGTTGTCTGAGAAAGTGCCAGATTGATTTCCAAAATTGTTGTACAAGGTTCCCTTTTCTCCACAACCTCTCCAGCATGTGTTGTTACTTGAGTTTTTGATCTTAGTCATTCTAATGGGTATAAGGTGAAATCTCAAGGTTAAGTGGGTATTAGACCTATAAGATAGGATAAACATACTAAAATCTGTACACCTAAACAAGATAAACAAGAAAGAGGTCCGGGGTAAGATGATCAATCCTCACTTAGAAAGACAAATGGGATGGACATTGGAATTAGGAGAAAACAAATAACAGGACAGGAGCCTACCACAGAGGGCCTCTGAAAGACTCTACCTAGCAGTATATTAAAACAGATGCTAAGATTAATAACCAAACCTTCGGCAGAGTGCAGGAAATCATATGAAAGAAGAGACAGTTAGTATGACCTGGAGAGGACAGGAGCTCCACAAGAACCAAATGTATCTGGGCACAGGGGTCTTTTATGAGACTGACATTCCACCAAGGACCATGTATGGATATAACCTAGAACCTCTGCTCAGATGTAGCCTATGGTAGCTCAGTATCCAAGTGGGTTCTCTAGTAAGGAGAACAGGGACTATTTCTGACATGAACTCAATGGCTGGCTCTTTGACCACCCCTGCTCCCGAAGGGAGGAGCAGCCTTGCTGGGCCACAGAGGAGGACATTGCAGCCAGTCCTGAAGACACTTGATAAGCTAGGGTCAGATGGAAGGAGAGGAGGACCTACCCTATCAGTGGACTTGGAAAGTGGCAGGGAGGAGATGAGAGAGGGAGAGTGGGATTGAGAGGGAATGAGGGAGCAGGCTACAGCTTAGATACAAAGTTAATAAACTGTAACTAATATTAAAAAAAAAGAAAATACATTAATGTCCCATTGGGTCCTGCTCCATGACAAAGGGAAAAATGGCAGATGTTTTATAGGGTTCCAGTTTAGTGGACTAAAAAGTTCACTAAATACAGTATTTGTCTGAAATACAGTATTAGTGATTAAAATATTGAGATACTTATTTCCTATCAGCTTTTAAACATTTTTTCTGGGATAGACATTCTCATGTTTCTGACACCATATACACAAGAGCTGCCCAGTCAGAGCACTCAGCAACCAACCTACGTGACACAGGACAGGGAACATGAACCTAGACCCTCGTGGGATAGATTTGAAACTCCAGCTCTGCTTACCTAAGGGTGCCACCTTGCACAAGAAAAGGTGCAAAACTTTTCCATGCCTCCCTTTACCAGACAGTAAAAAAGAGATAACCCTGGCAATGCTTAGTGAAGTCATAGACAATGCAAGGAAAAACATGAAACGCTTTCTGTGTGTAGTCAGTTATTGCTCAGTGTCTTTATTTACTGAAGTATTATGTGAACTTCAGACCCAGTAGATCTCCAGAGATGTGCACAACAGCCACTGTCCAGGGGATTTTGATGACAGAAATCTCTAGTGGCCATGTCCCAAGGACTTGACTGTGACAGCATTGAGGGGATTGTGTAGGACAGAGCAAGGAGAAACCATCTACAGAAACATGAAGGAAGTGCTTTCTTTCTAGATGAAGGGACGGAGATGGGAGAGGTGGGGCTCTTTCTTAGAGAATGCTTTCTTTCTGAAGCTGAATATTTCCACGTGAAGACACACTAAAGCAGGCCAGAAGAGCAGAGCAATTCCAGAGAGGCAATGAGCTCAGCAACGCCGCTGAGCACTGTTGAATCCCAAACCAGTAAGTCTTTCCCTACTGTTGTGTGGGTGTGAGTTTATTAATGAATACAAATAAGATCATGCTCTTTAATACATATATTCTAAAAATAGGTTGTTTGGTGGGCTTCTTCCATCTCCCTGATTTTCAGCAGAGGGGAAAACCATTGCACAATGCAATTGAAAGAATTCCTGAAACAGTGGCAAATCACTTGCATCTTTATGTCAGTATAAATCCATATTGTTGAACATGCTTCTAAATAGTTTCTCTTAGGCACTTAGTTCCTCTAGGCTTAAACCATGAAACAATATGAACAAACAAACAAGCCTCTCCAATACTCTACAAACTAACACAAATTTCTGGACCACACCTTCGCAACTTTCAAACAGGGACTTTGCAATTTTTTTCTTACTGTCATGAAAAACATCCTGGTGACACAGAAAATAATTCTAAACCATGTCTATTGAGGATTTCATTATGGAAAACAACGTCTATTTTCTATAGCTCAGAAACTAGAGGTATTAATGCTTCTACAAACAATACAATATACTGCAAATGTGCTTGCTTGGAACATGTTTGTACTGGGGCAATGAAAGATAGAGCTTCCTTTCTTCAGCTCTTTCTAAGGACTTAAACTGTAATTCTTTGCCTCAAAACAGATGCTGAGATCACAGCCAAATATTGATGAAGGATGAGGTCCACACTTACCTGTACCTATGATAACATATTTAGAGTACAGACAAGAGACCATTACAGAAAGCTATATCAATCAAAATGCAGATTCAGGAGCCCAGACCCTAGGGATATATCTCCAATAAAACTCCTTCACCTAAAGCTCAAGGACCATTTTAGAAGAGTCATAGAAAGACTTTACAAGCTAAAGGATCATGCAGTTTGCTAGACTGTGTCTCCTAGGAGTATCAGAAGCTAAACCCATAGTCTCACCAACATGACTTCCTAAACATGAGGACAACAACAAGCATGCTACCATGGCTGAGGGGAAGCCAGGAGGCTTCAACCCTACACAAAGCAACTAAGGAACATGGAGGGTCGGGAAATGTCTTCTCCAAGGAAAAACACAAGAATTCACCAATCAGCTCAACAATATCAAATGGACAGCCTAAGACTACACATACAAGTAACATTACATAGACTGAGCAGGTTGTGCTTATGTGTTTAGGAATATATATATATATATATATATATATATATATACTCATATCAACAACTAAAATAAAAAGAGGCCATGCTTTGAAAGCAAGCAAGAAAGGGAATGTGGGAAGATTAGGAGAAAGTAATGATGAGGGGGAAGTGATATTATAATCCCCAAAATAAAACAACTAATAAACACCACATAATTTATAAACTTATATCCCTAACATATATATAAGACTTTGATAATGTCTATCTAAAATCCAATTTTAATTTCATATATGTGCTGATATATTATGGTACATGAGATCACACCACAAATGGGTCCTTTTATGAGAAGAAATCTTAATTTTTTTAAGTTGAGAAATTCCTGTAAATTTTATAAAAAAATCTAGAGCCATGTCGCTTCACACCCAAGCAATAATTTTAAAATTCTTTTCTATACTAAGTCCCTTTTCCCAAACAGTTCCTACATATAGTCCAACATCTTATAAAACATAGTCTTTCTTTGTCTTTCCCATTGTTTTTGTCAGGCATGTGTGTATGGAAGAGATCCAGTACTATGTCAGCATATGCTGTTTACGCACAGCTGTGTGTGCTGGTGCACGAGCCTGTGCATGAAGCTTTGCAAGCATGCAAACCTATTTGTGTGTGTAGACCAGAAGAGGGGATCCAGTGTCCTCCTTCCACTTATTCCTTTGCATCAGTCTCTCTCACTGAACCTAGCACTAAGCTGATAGTCAGGAAGCACAGGGTTCCCCTCTGTCTGTGCCTCAATGCAGGGGTCACAGACACTTCCCAAACCTGCTGTCTCCTTACATGATTTTTGAGCTCTTCCTGCTTGAATGGCAAACACTCATCTTACAAAAAGATTTACCTGTTTTCTATTATGGGTCTGTATGTATACCTGCGTGTATGTAGACCGCATTCCTGCTGGGAATTCAGAGGCTAGGACAGAACATCAGATGCCCTGGAAATTGAGTTACAGGTGGTTATGAGCCACCTGGTATGGGCTCTTGGAGTCCTAGTCTTGTGCAAAAGCAACAAGTACTCTTAAGTGCTGAATACCTCTCCAGCCTGAAAATAAAGAGTCTTAATTCACCTATTTCCAATGTGCCGAGCCTCTGGTTTTTACAGAAAAAGTGACAAATGGAACTCTGGGAACCTGGCTCTAGGCCCCCTTTTTCCCTCTAAGGATCCCGGAAGACCCTTGCTGAGACTAAAAGATTAAGTAAGAGCAGAGCAAGCAGAGAAGGGATGGGCCAAGCAAAGAAGGACTCAGAAGAGCTGGCTCCCTCTGAAGCAAGGCAGAGCTAAATTTCAATCAGCCTATGGGCTATGGAATGTCCTGACAGCTACATCCGAGAAATGACGGTGTTTTACCTTTGCGAATTCACAAACATCTAATATACAGACACACAAACGCTCAGTACAAACTAGGGAGGCACCACACAATGTTGCCAGCTGAATTCCTTCAAGGACACTTAGAGCATCAATCTCCGGTTTCCTGATGAGAACATCTGTGCCCAGTCTCTGTTGGGCTTTGAACATCTGCAGCTCCAGTACCTCACCATACATACAGAGTTTTCCAGACACTCCATTTCTGAGCTGAAAACTTGTGATTAAAAAGTACCCAACTTGAATGCACCAATAAAGCATAAAATACATTCTATTTTATATTTGAATGCAATTAACTATTCAAATTTACTTTAAAAATATGTAAATATCAAAGTGTTTGATTTACAAATTACAAACATTTATGCTTCTATAAGTGTTTATAGCATGCTGTCACCGAAGACAACGGTTTCCATTTTTACAGGGCAAGCAGCTCTATCCTATTTTATTGTTTAGATCACCATAGAAATAGTTTCCCAAATCTTCCACAAGCTATAAAACACACCTTGTTCAGATAGAAGTGTTTACAGAATTTGCTTATTCCTGCCATTTTGTAGAAAAGGATAATTACAAAGCAGTCACCCCAATGAATTTACAAGGAGAGAAAATCAATGGAGTTATAGAATGATGCATGTATCAACTCCTAAGCCCCAGGTAGCAATTTTAAATAATTAGATGGGAGTTGGACAATTAATAGGTGATCCCTTACACTCTGAATTAATGTCAGAATCTTTTTCCATAATGGCTCCTTTTATGCACCTGTTTCATCTGTGACATGCACCATAAGGCATAGGTTTCTGATGTCGCTTTTCTCAAAGAAAAGAGTCTGTACTGGAAATTACACAGCCATATGGGGAGGAACGAACAGCTCATGAAACACTTCTCCAGGTGGCCTCTGAGAGCCCCTATTAGAATGTCACACTCAAGAAAATACATGTGATAAAAAGGATCCGTGAAGAGACACAGCCAGGCTGCTGCCGCAAGAGCAGGAGGATTCACGCCATGAGTCTCAGTGAACAAGTGGACATTTCAAGCCGTATCAGCTGGCAGCTGTGGGACAAGAGTGAGTATACGAAAATCAACATAGGCACCGATGTGTCTGCAACCCTCTCAGCAGGAAGAAACTCTGCAGAGAGCAGCAGGCCAGGCAGAGCCAAACACAGTGCAAATGTAGCTTTAGTTGTACCATATTACACATCTCTCTGAATCGCCTTGCAGAACAGAGGACATTGCTACTTACCAGCTCTCAAACCTTGGGGACTGCTAGGAAAGCTTGGAAACCATGTTAGTACAGTGAAGGGGTTCTACTGCCCCTAGTAAGCCTTCTGCTGTTACCACTCTTCATTCTCCCTGCTTGTAAGGGAAGGATTTACATACATTACTTAAGGTCTCAATAGAAACCAGTTGAAGAACTAAAGACAACGGATATATGCTCTGGGCTTTGGTAAAACTGGATTAACAATCAGGTCGAGTCAGAACTCACAACACTGGACAGTGATTCCTGGAGTGAAGAACACAGAGATTGAAGCACAGAGTGGATGAAGAGATTTTCATTAGTATTCTGACATGTTTGCTTGCAATTACAATAATTCAACTTTAACCTGCATATCTGAGCTCCTTCATTTTTCTTCCCAACTACAGGTGTTTCTAAATACTTTTCTATTAAGTTTGTATAAATATTTCATATTATCTTACTGTAAGAAATATAAAGTCACCTCTCCTTTGTTTGGGTTCCCTAGTAAGGGGTGCAGGGGCTGTCTCTGACATGAACTCAGTGTCTGGCTCTTTGATCACCTCCCCCTCAGGGGAGTGCAGCCTTACCAGACCACAGAGGAAGACAATGCAGCCAGTCCTGATGAGAACTGATAGGCTAGGGTCAGATGGAAGGAGAGGAGGACCTCCTCTATTAGTCGAATGGGGGAGAGGCACTAGTGGAGAAGAGAGAGGGAGGGTAGGATTGGGAGAAGAGGGAGGGAGCTACGGGTGGGAGACAAAGTGAATAAACTAATTAATAAAAATAAAAACAAAATTTTAAAAAAAGAATGCATTGCTAATTGCTACATAGGATGCCGATAAATTTGTAACCCAGTATTTGTTGCTTAAAATACATATATTGCTCACTCATCGTCTGTCTGTTGCTCATTACTGTTCAGATATCATATCTAGGATACTCTTACAAAATACTACCACTAATCATACTGGAGTTTACATACAAGTATACCATGAATTCCATCCCCAAACACATTTCTTAAATACTTGAGAGGCACAGAAATGAGAAAGTCTAAATATCAGGGATTCCTACAAGCGTTTAAGGGCTGTCTTCCTTAGGGATGCCGATAAAGCGTGTTAAAATTGTTCTACTTTACTATACTCTTCCTGCAGGAATAAATTTCAGATTACCTCTTAATTGAAAATGATGGCAAAGACCAAATAAGTGAAATTCTAATTATGAAATAGCCACTACTCTAATAGCATCTTAAGCTTTTCATCAGTAAAAGAACAACTAATGTACATTTTGCCATCAAATTTCTTTGTGACAATTAAGAATTAAAGATATATTTGCCTGCAAATTTCATTATTTCCTTGTTTTTAATTGCTGAGTAGTATTCCATCTTGTAAAACTATCCCAATTTCTGTATCCATTTCTCTGTTGATGGACATCTGGGTTGTTTCCAGGTTCTGGCTATTGCGAATAAAGCTGCTACAAACATGGTTGAGCAAATGTCCTTGTTGTGTACTTGAGCATATTTTGGATATATGCCTAGGAGTGGTATAGCTGGATCTTGAGGAAGCACTATTCCTAATTGTCTGAGAAAGCACCAGATTGACTTCCAAAGTGGTTGTACCAGTTTACATTCCCACCAGCAGTGGAGGAGGGTTCCCCTTTCTCCACATCCTCTCCAGCATGTGTGGACACTTGAGTTTTTTATCTTAGCCATTCTGATGGGTGTAAGGTGAAATCTCAGGATTGTTTTGATTTGCATCTCTCTGATGGCTAAGGACGCTGAGCATCTCTTTAAGTCTTTCTCTGCCATTGGATATTCCTCTACTGAGAATTATCTATTTAGCTCTGTACCCCATTTTTAAATTGGATTACTTGATTTATTGCTTTTTAACTTCTTTAGTTCTTTATATATTCTAGATATCAGCCCATGGTAGCTCAGTATCCAAGTGGGTTCTCTAGTAAGGAGAACAGGGACTATTTCTGACATAAACTCAATGGCTGGCTCTTTGAACTACCCCCACCCTCACCCCCCCACCCCGAGAGAGGATCAGCCTTGCTAGGCCACAGAGGACAACATTGCAGCCAGTCCTGAAGAAACCTGATAAGCTAGGGTCAGATGGAAGGGGAGAAGGACCTCCCCAATCAGTGGACTTGGAAAGGGGCAGGGAGGAGATGAGGGAGGGAGGGTGAAATTGGGAGGGAATTGGGAGGGGGCTACAGCTGGGATACAAAGTTAATAAACTGTAGCTAATACTAAAAAAATAAAAATTTAATAAAAATGTTAATGATATAATATTTATCCATCTGAAATGCCTTGGTATGGCTGCCCATATATGAAAATGTATTATGACTAAATTATCTTGAAATAAAATTCATGCAGATTCATTTACAAATGCAAAGACAGTTTGTCATCATCATAGAAAGATATAGGAAGAAAGTCAGTGCTCTATACTCTAGGTGGTTCTGAAAGGAAGATGGAATGACTGAATCATGATATTTCAAATACTAAAGTTCCCCAAACATCTCCCTTCTAAGAAAATTACTGTTACTAGTGAATAATGTATAAAGACACTCCTGGTCTAGCCAAACAAATACATGAATAATAGATGACCAAGGATCTTCCTTAGGACGGAGGGTCTGTGGAATGTTATAAAACATTAAGTCTCCTACTTGTGAAATGGCTCAACAAGGCTCACACGTGGGAAGGATCCCCAAGGACAGCTCCATCTGTGTACTTCCAACCGCAGCTCTCTGTGAGATGAAAAGGCTGTTAGGGGATCTTGGCAGGCCCTTAATGGCTCCAAGCCTTCATCTAATGCTTCGCTCTAAGTGGCCCTGAATTTAAGCCATCCATTCAAAAGCGTGGTTACGGCATTTAGATTTTTAGAACGTGAGCACTCCAAGGCCAAGGAAGAGCTTCTCCTCAGACAACCAAAAGGTTTAGCGACTGCAACTCTGAAGAAGAGGGAAGACACGGGGAGGAGAGGCCCCAGTGAGATTAGCAGGTTATACTGGGCAGCAAGAAAGCTTGCCAAAAGTGGTTTATCTGGTAGAGAAAATGGAGCGTGCAAAAAGTGCAGAATTCTTGATCTGGAGATAAGTCTATATTTCAATCTTCTGTTTCAAATGCAACAGGCCTCCTGGGGACCCCTAAAACAGATATCACTAATGAGAAAGGTTACCTTCTACTGAAATTGCAGACAAAATGAAAGTTGTTTCCAAGAGCTCAACACCTCTACTTGGGCCTCGAGCCACCTGCATCACACTTTAAAAGCCACGTTCAATGTTGGGAAATACCTTGCTCAAATAATTATACTTTGTGGCATCTTTAACACAAGTCTGATTATTTTAATGAAGTCACGAAAATCCACAAAAAGTTCTCTTACCAATTTTCTTTTTTGGTTGTTGTTTTTTTCTTCTTTTTTAATTACACTTTATTCACTTTGTATCCCCCCCTGTGGTTTCTTTCCTCTTCCCATCCCAATCCCTCCCTTCCTCCAAGCTCTGCATGCATGTCCCTCCCCAAGTCCACTGATAGGGGAGGACTTCTTTTCCTTCCTTCTGATCCTAGTCAATTAGGTCTCATCAGGAGTGGCTGCCTTGTCTTCTTGATGTTGATTCTCAAGGGAAGGACTCATTAGGACCAATAATGCAGGCAGGCCACTGGGTCTTTTGGTTAGTCCTTGCTTGTGGAGCCAGTCAATACAGAAATGAGTCTTTCATGGGGAAGGATTCTTGTTTCATCCAGTTGCCTAGGCATGAAACCTATGAACCATTACCAATTACTGACTTAGAGATCTGCAAACTGTATGAACACTTTAGAGAAACCTGGAGGTGGCTGTAGAGAAGGAGTCAATAGTGCAATTTTAAAAAAAGCCTGTGCGTTATATTTAGATAATTTTAAAGACACACTCAAAACTGTAAATACTTAGATTAGTTAATGCATTAATTAGTTATATGAAGAATTAATTAAAGTCTCTTTAATATGTAACTACTCATAGAAAGAAAACGGACCTTCTGATGAAAGATTTTGCATGGTGGTGTGTTAGTAAATGTTTAATAAGTGGCTCTGGAAGACAGCGGGGCAGCCTGATTTGTGATCTTTGTATAGTTTCATATGAAAATACCTCTTCCATAATAAAATTTGTGCTACCAATATGATATCAATAGAAGTATGACTTGGATGAAATTTTCTTTAAACTCCACACTTCTGTATAAAAGTCCTAACCAACAGTACTATAAATGAAAAATAATACCCAGATGGTAAATATGTTGACTTTCTGAATATGCATTAATTTTGTTTCTAAATAATTTATCTGTAGTTCATATAGTTATTTCTTAATAAAACTGTTTAACAATTGGCTCATAAATTTTTTTAAAAACCTTATAGTAAACTCTTCCCAGCTGGGGCGAGCTGCTTCTAGTCCACAATTGCCTGAGCTCACTATTGGCCAGCTAGAAAAAATCTAGACGGAGAAGAAAGAGCAGAAATTGGGGCAAAATTCCATTCTGAAGGCTGTGGGGTATTTAGGACAGAGATTTCATTGCAAAAGGGCATGTGAATTTCTATCTTGTAACTAAAGACAAATCCAAAACAATTTTTTTCTCATAAAGTACAATTTGAAATTTTGCCTTCATTAGTTATTTAGGTTTAAGTAGCTCAGTGTGGTAATCCATATCTGCATTTCCAGTACTCCCAAGGCAGAGATCATCACTAGTTTCTAGTCAGTCTTGACTACACAGTAAAACTCTATCTATCTGAAATAAGATAAATATACACACACATATAGTCTTATTATATATGATTAGAGTGAAAAATTGAGGAAGAATTTCCACTAAAGACAATTTTGCATTTTGTAATATCTTAATTAAGATTATTTTATTCAATATACTTATTGGTAGAGGAAACCAATCAAGTACAGTGCTTTCTTTTGTACCTTGATTAACTGACCTGATCAATCAGCTTGCTTAGCATTCGGCTTCCTACTTAGAAACATTTATTATACTACATATGATCAATACCAAAATACAGATATATTACTTCTTACTGGAATAGGGGAACTGTCAGCATTATATTTATGACTTAACATCTCCCTGGTTGGGCTCAAGGCTCTTACAAGAAGAAAACTGCTACAATATAGTTCCCCTACCATCTTCTGATTCCTGTTACAAAGGAACTCAATGTCTACCTGAAGCATTCAGAACCTAAAGTCTGTGGAAAGAGTAGGATGAAGGTACCCGACATTTAATTCCATTTAATGATCCAAATATATGTCATTAGTCAGTCGTGGGAAACATTCAAATGAATGGTCCTTCCTTTTTTTATTTTTTAAGGGAAGAAAAAAATCAAGAAACAAAGGTATTTAGCGCCAGCCATCTATCTAATCACTGCAACAGGATCCATTGCCAGCAGTCCAGCCCTTATTCTCTCCAGCCCTTAGTCATTAGCCACTCACTGTAAGTGTGTCCGCTCCCAATGAACAAACTCTAGTTTTCTTGCTGTATTAAGGGTGTCATCTTCCCCAACGCACGTAGATATACCACCTTCTTTTACTCTAATGTAGTTATGTTAATGTCTGTTGAATACTGTGCCTATAAATAAACGGGCTCCCATGATCTTTCATTTTATTTGAGGATGTTTGCAAAATATTCCAAATTGAAGGCATAGATTAGTTTGTTGTGTGTGTTATATAATCATTGCTAAAGAATGATACTTGAAAATGATGTTCTGTTACAGATGTATGTGTTGTTAACAGTTTCCTCTGAGACTGAAATGTTTCCTCTTGCAGGCAAAGCCCCTTAAGCAGAAAGTGAAACAACTCAAAACAGCCTCAGGAAGTCCCTAATACTGACAAGATTCACTAGACCCCTCCCTGCCAGAGTAAATTATAAACGCCCATCTCCGAGGTAATGAAGCTGATCTGAAAGAAAGACTCTAGGAGGAGAAAAGCGGCATTTATGACATACCAGATCAGGGGCCTGGCAGCATCAGAAACCACCCAAGCATCCCAGAAGAGGTGTAGAACTACCGAGGCATCTGAAAAGGACACTCTTCAGTCTGCTGAGCTGTTCTCAGGCTAAGCAGTGTGCTCCAGGCTCCCAGCTTTGTGAGCCATCACCCATGTGGTGATACAGCTGTTTTTGAGTCATTTCTGATTCTGTAAGTAACAGAAATGACCCCAACAAAACTCAATGGTTCACCGATTTGGACTTTGGTGGACTTTGATCTGTCATGTGTTCCTTATTTGGGATGAGTATGTGTGTGTGTGCACATCTCCCCAGGAAAAGCATAAAAATTTTTAGGCATTAACAGAAATTCATATTAAGGGTATTAAAAGCATGAATGTCTGTTGCACTAAAAATGATGTATTTTATCCTTATCAAACATTTATCAAACGGTATACCTAAAATTGAAATTCAAACATGGTCACAGTTATATTTGGTTTCTTTCTCTTTGTTTCAAACTTGTATTATGATACAGAATAGAAGTAGCATAAGAAAGTCAAAATAAGTAATTCTCATTGTTGGCAAAATCTCAAATTAAACATTATCTAGTTTGATTTTCCCAATGAATAACACATTTATCCTCTCATTATATGTTACCTTAACATTGACACTGTGTATCTAGCTCAAAATGTGAACTTTAATCTCAGGTCAGGGACTCACTAGTGGCAAGCACATGACATAGGCCAAACGAAGGAGCCCTTCCATGTAGGCTCTCCGGAAGGATCTGGGCTGCGCACAGCTTGCTTCTCGTCTCAGAGATTCCTCAAGCTGATCTTCTGTTTTAATCATAATGTTTCTAGCACCACTACTGTCTCATGCAGATACTGGAACACTGAGATAACAACGGGAAGGCCGGTGTGTCTACTGTCTCATCCTTTCCCAAAGCCTTCCAACTTCATATTTATATTTTGATTTTTGTCTGTTTTGATTTTTATTACAATGTGAAAGTTTTAGAGTTTTTTCTTTGTCTTTTTTTGGCTTTGTTTTTCTTCCTTATCATTTTCACTGTTTATTATGTACTTCTAGGTACAAATGTCTGTCCTTGCAGGTTCAAATAGAGTTTGAGGTGAGAAGGCTTCCTCTCCCACTCTCCACTTTATATGTCGAGGTAGGGTCTTTCACTCTACCCGTCTTGCTCCAGGGATCCCATGTCCACCATTCATGTCCTGAAACTACAAGCTCAACAACAGCTCATATATCATTTATACAGGTGCTAGGGCTCCAACCTCAGTCTTCACCATGCATAGCAAGTGGGTTACTGGCATCTCCCAAGACTGGTTTTTGCATTTTTATTTTCACTTTTATTTTGAAATGTCTGTTCTATTCTCTCTCTCTCTCTCTCTCTCTCTCTCTCTCTCTGTGTGTGTGTGTGTGTGTGTGTGTGTGTGTGTGTGTGTGTGTGTGTGTGTGAAGCAAGGTTTTTGTGGGGTTTGGAAGTAGTTTTTGTTGTTTCTTTGTTTTTGTTTTTGTTTTCCTAATGATTTCTTCTCTCCTCTTTGCTAGCTCTTTGTTCTCTTATCACCCTACAAGGAGTTTTATTTTATTACTGTTCTCATTTTTCTTTACCCTATCTCCCAAGGTAATTAATCCAGAATCTGGAATATAAGTTTTTCCCATGATTCTGAAGACCTGTCTCAGTCTGTTGTCTGGGTTCCACAGTCATGAAACCAGCAGTCTGAATCTGAAAGTTTATTCACTTTGTGTCACTAAACATTTTTGCTTGCCACGCACATGCTTACATGTCTCCATCACACTACCACATCCTGAGGCCCTGAACGTTGTAACAGCACAGCTCAGTCTTCTGTACTTGATGTAGTTTAGTCCACAGCCTTGGCTAATGCAGATTATTTCCACATCACTCACAAAGTCTATTATCAGCCTTAAATTAATACCCCTAACCTTTTTTAAATTTCACAGGATGAACCAGAGTATTAAAATTAAGAAAACAAAAATTAAGAATTATATTTCAGGACTGGAAATAGTTAACAGTTAAGAGCAATGACGACTCTTCCAGAGGACCAGGGGTCAGTTCCCAGCACCCTTGTGGCAGCTCAAAACCATCTGTAATCTGATGCCCTCTTCCGGCCTCAGTAGACCCTGCATGCACTACACAGAGCTGCAGACAGAACACCGTCACACATGAAATAAAATCTTAAAAAGGTGATTTTCAGCACATACGAAAAGAGCTATTTGAATTGAAACTATGCAAAAACAAAACTATCCTTCTCTCTGCATGACAAAATAAATATGTTTGCAGACTGTCTTTCCGATGTTTCTGGGAGCTGAGCAGTAGAGGACTTAATTCCAAGCACACACATATGCCGCCACCATTCGCTCGCCAGCACGTTTATCTCGGCATTCCACTCTCACAGGTGCTCTGCTCACAGGTGGTTAGAAGTGGACTAGGAAGTCTTGAAACTGTGCTTTCACTGTCAGCAAATAAATGCTAATTTCTTTAACCGGGAGGAAGCTCTCTAAAATAAAACATATACCCCATCTACATGTTAATAGCTGCTTGTTTAGGTCACCCTCTTGGGGTTTCTGAGACTATAAACATGTCATCATAGTTTTGACTTTTAATGGGCTCATTACCAGCTCTGACAATAAATATAGTTCTCACCATAAAAGGATACAAAATATAATAAGTTCCCCAAGTAATACATGCCAACTTCTATTGAGCATGCCTTAGAGTTTGATGTCCGGAGTGTTGGAAGATGCCTGATACTCTGAAGAAACCGTGCCTGCTATAGTGCGTGCCACACTTTCCTCAGAGGAAATGTTTCTGAAATACCATGTGGAGGTAATGGCTATGTCTATAACACACATATAAGGCTCATTTCAATATGGCGACCAGAGCTGATTTAGCATGATTGAGGGTTTTGTTTTGTTTATAGCTCTGACCCCACACACCTGACGACGGGATACTCGCTGTTATGCCAACACATTGCATCAAAGGTGTCCTTACATAAGGCAAAAGTTCTCTGATGACTTGATAGGTCACCTTTCCTGGGAAGAATCACTTCACCAAGTCTTCTGTGCTCCTGTATTGCTTCTTTACACCTTCTCTTTAATCTGCCTTGGCAAAGTTTGAGCATAAATGTAAAATATGGGAAAACATATAAGTCAGCGTGGAAAAAGGCAATAATGGAAAATAGTCAAAGCAGTGAAAAGAACAAGGTAGAAGAAAGATACTGCAAATTAAAGTTCATCAACATTAGTCACCTAAAAATGGCCAGTTCTCTCTAGTTAGACTTCCCATTTTGATACATTTTCACTTCAGGGGGAAGGAAGCTCATAAGAAATGGAATCATAGTAATATGAAGAGGGACTGCCTGTGACATAATCTGATTGGCCTGCTCTTTGATCACCTCTCCCTGAGTGGGGAGCAGCCTTACCAGGCCATAGTAGAGGACAATGCAGCCACTTTTGATGTGAACTGACAGACTAAGATCAGAAAGGAGAGGAGAACCTCCCCTGTCAGTGGACTTGGGGAGTGGCATGCAAGCAGAGGGAGGAGGGAGGGTGGGACTGGGAGGGGAGGAGGGAGAAGCTTATGGGGGGATGCAGAATGAATAAAGTGTAATTGATGAAAAAAAAAGTTTAAAAAAAAAGTTTAAAAAAAAAAAGAAATGGAATCAGAGCACAGAAAACCTTCCGTTTCTTTGGTTTAGACAGCTCCTGGGCTGTCTGTGCGGTCAGTCGTTTGCAGCTGACTCTTATCATTACAGTGTGAATTCCCTGTGTGAAGTCTGAGCAGCAAATGCCATCTCCTCTTCAGACCAGCACTTGTTGATGTTTCAGAACCCGAGAGCTGGTCTGAGTAGGGGAAACATGAAGGGAAAGGGACAGCTGCCTTCAGCTGGAAGCGCACTGGGCCTGGTGGCTGAGGCAAGTTCACATGGCATGCTGAGGCAGGCTGAGGAAGGCTTATCACACACAACCATTGCCAGCTGAATAGGACAAATTAAATAACATATTTAAAACTGAAGTATTAACATACCTAAAATTCATTCCTTTGCGATTATTTCACCACATTCTTATTTTTTCTGTGCTTTTGAAATTGTTTAAGCATCTTATTTTAACTGGATACTAAAAACACTATATACAAGTTTGTTTGTAACTGGCTGAAGTAGGAGTATTTATAGCAAAGACACTAGAAAATGTTGCAAATTGGGATGTGACTTATTACTCACTGATCATCTATCTAGACCTAACAAATTTGTGGGTAAAAGATATTTTAATAATGCATACTGAAACTATACATATGTAATGTATATAACCACTACTTTGTCAAAAGACGTTCATAAATAAACTTTTAGTGCCTGAAAATCATTACAGGTCAGAAAAAGAAATCTGGTCATAGCATTGGTGAAATTCTAATTTTGTTTCAGTCTCCTCTTTCTCCTTAAAGCAAACAAACATTTCAAACAGTATCCACATCAAAACTAAAAAGCCAAGAAAACTTGCCAAACTCAACAAAAGAATTCAGTCAGATATAATTTAGTAAGAATTACTGTGTTTTTTTTTTCAAGACATTACTATTCTTTATATAAACAGTGCTATCATGTATGGTATAATAATGTAACAGAAGAGTATGCTGGCTAGGTTTTTTTTGGTTTTATTTGTTTGTTCTGTCAACTTGACACAAGATTAAGTCATTTGGGAAGAGAAAACATCAGTTGAAAAAAACACCCCAAACAGATTGTCCTGTGATTGATTTGGGAGGGCCCAGCTCACTGTGACCTCTGGGCTGGTGGCTCTAGACTTGTATGACAAAGCAGCCATGGGGAGAAGCCCAGCAAGCATCTCCCCAAGGCTTCTGCTGCAGCTTCTGCTTCCAGGTTCCTCTAGAGTTCCCACCCTGCTGTGATGATGAACTGAGAGGCGGAACTGTGTCTCAGTGTCTTATCATAGCAATAGAAACTCTCACTGGGACCAAGCAGACACTTTCTTCTGTTCAGGATCTACTTCTGAAATGTGCATGATCAGGCTCTGCCTCTACCATACCACTGCAACTAACTTTGGAGGGGAAAAAAAAACAAACTGTAATTTCATGAGTTCCTTGTAGGCAAATCAGTGAACTGAGTACCTCCCAGAGAATAATTGTTTCTGTGAAAAAACTTTATAGACAGAGAATGTAGGCATCGTCATAAATTCAGCAGATTTGGTTCAGCTCCTGAGCACTAACACTTGCAGTGTTTACAGAGAAAAACAATTGATCCTAACGGCATAGTGCTTACAGTGATTAGACAATCATGAGATGTTTATGTAAAGAGAGAGAATTTAAGAGAGGGTGAAATATACATCACAGGAAAAACAATAAAACAGCATAGGCTATGAAATCAAAGGAGCACAGGTGAGTTATCCTGGAAACTCCAGGCAGACTCATGCGGGAGACGGGTTCTGAGAGGAGGTTGGAGGAGTAGACTTGTATCAATGAAGAAACAGTGGGAAAAGCGAGAGTATTCTGGGCGGATGATGACCTCTCCAGACTATTAACAGCACAAAGATCATAATGTAACTTGAACTATGACTGTACTGATCAGCTGCATGAAGCTCTTAGGGGTTAGGTTCATCTAACACTGAAGTTTGGTCTTTAGGGGTCACACAATCGAGTGTGCTTACTCACTGTCTTAAAGAATCGAGGACTGAAGAAATTTATTCAGTTTCCTAAATTAAAAGCCAAGTTCATTTCTAAAAATTACTGTAGAAGTCGTCCTTTGCCTTTTTTTCTAAAACAAAGAAAAAAAAATACATGCTCACAGTGCAGAAGGGGTTGTCCAATAGGCTTTTGAATGTATCTGTTTGGGGTGGGCGATTATAGAAAAATGAGCACGTGCAGAGTGTCCCTCTGGGGGGAAAGTGGGAAAACTGGAAAAGTAAAAACATTTGAAAACCTCCAGTGAACAAGGACTAACTCCTGAGCAGCAGCATCTAATCTCCCCATTAATGAGCCCTGCGAGAGCTATCACCATTTGGTAAAATTCGCTGACCGCCTTCTCAAAATAAACCTCTTACACCTGTGCGGTTTGTGGCAAGACAAATGGAATATGTTTCAAAGAAAGCAAGCCTAGTGCTGCACCTGTGTGATCTGGACGCTGCAATGAGGGGGAAAAAGACAATCCCACAAGTCTGGCACAGTGCTACCTTGACTTCTACCGACAGTGAAACAGACCACAGTGTCAGTCCTGATGACAGAAGGATAAAAGTGTTTGCCTAGAATCAGAAAGGTCTTTTTCTTTCCACCCTGGTTTCCAACTTCCGATTCCACTCATCCCCTTGGCAAGGCGCCAAGCCAAAGAGAAGCCCTGTTCAGTCCTTTGCTCTGCTCACACCGCGGACAGCTGTCAGTCTCTCGCAGCCTGAACAGGCAACATTTCAAGAAAATCAAAAGCAGAACTGAAAAGGCAGAGTCTGAACTTGTGGTTCCCAAGCACAGCATGTTCCTGGACTTCTGGCCTCCTCTACCACCAGAAAGAGCCCTCAGAAAGCTGCTCCCTCAGAACCTGGCTGTCTGCAAACACCTTCAAACTGAACAACATTCTGTTTCCAAAAAACCATCCCTAGAAGAGCGAGCCCTGAGCCCGCGTGTAACTTAAGCAGAATTTTGCAGATGGGGTACACGCAAGGTGTCCAACAGAGGGGCGGGGAAATCGCTCCTTCCCGGAGCGACACCCCAGCTGCCCCCGGACCGCGTGGAGACGCCGGGCCGGGCGGGGGCGCAGTGAACCCCAGCGCCTAGGTCTAGAAGTGAGACCGCGCCCTCCCGCGGGCAAGAGCCACCAGGCGGGAGGCACAGACCTCCAGGAAGGGACAGCGAGGGGGGCGACCCCTCTGGTGCGCTCCGCTCGTTCAGGGATGCTCAGCCCCGAGCAACGGAGGCAGAGAGGGAGCCCCACGAGCCGATGCGAGGGTGCGGGCCGGTCCCGGAGCCCGAGCACCCTGGGCACTTACCAGCTGCAGCGCGCAGAGACACACGAGCGAGCAGCGCCCCGTGCAGCAGCCCATGGCGTGGCCCGCGTCCCGGCAGCACCGTTGGGAAGGGATCTGCGAGCTCCGGCGACGCGGCCGTGGACTTGAGAAGCGCCGGCGCCGCGCGCTCCGCCGCCGGGCTCAGGCTCAGCCCCGCGGCCGGCTCTCCGCGCCCGGTTTTGCGGCTGGGGCTTGCCTTTGTTAATCCGCGCGCAGGGCGGGCGGAGGTCAGTGCGGCGCGCCGAGCCGCGCGTCTGCCGGGGGTCCCTGCCTCCCCGAGCGAGGGTCGGCTTCTTGGGGAGGGGGAGCCGGGCGGGAGGGCGGGGGGCGGAAGAGGCTACAGCTGGTGAGTGGGTGGATGTCTTTTAGGGGAGGGGAGTGTGCAGGAGGTGGGGTCTGGAAAGTGCGGTGGGCTGTCTGGGTCGGTGTGTGAGCGTGTGTGCGCGCGAGTGTGTGTGTGTGTGTGTGTGTGTGCGTGCGCGCGAGTGTGGGGGGGCGGGGGGGATGAATGAAAGAGCGTGTCACCGGGGAGGATCGTCTTGTCTTGTTAGGAGTCTGGGGGGAGAGAAGGAGACTGTGACAGAACGAGAATAAACACGAACGAGCGTAAATCTGGGAGGCCCTAGGGATTTGCGTCCCGCGCGTCCAGAGCGAATGTGGAGAGTCTCGGGCTATAGGTTTTCCCTCTGGGTGTGAGCGGTGGTTTGGAAGAGACTGCAGAAACCGGGAGCCGGGTTTAGCCGAGCTGCCCAGAGGAGGCACAGGTTCTGTTTGGTGTAGGGGGAGTCAGGGCCCAGGGACTTGAAGCTCAAAGTGACAGCGCTCCGCATGAGGCAAGGCCACCTTAAGGGCAAGGGACTGGCCGGCCGCGGGTGTCAGGAAGGGGTGAAAGCAGTGGCGCTAAGAGGCGGCTCCAGAAGGGTCCTGCCGAACAGTTCCGTGTCCCAAATGGAGCTCACGTTTTTCCACGCCAGGCGGGCGCCCCTGCTGGAACCTTCTAGGAAAGTTGGCTAGGATTAGAGCCGAGGATAACGTTCCCCCGGGAGCTCAGAGACCAGGGACACTGCGGAAACTGGCTGAAGCCTCTGATTCAGTGTGCCCTGGGAGTCTTCACAGAGCCGCTGACGAGGGGAAGGTGAGGGCAAGGCCTCTTGATAACAATGAGGCATTTCTAGAATATACACGAGTATGAAGGTGTACAGAAAAAATAAATTGAGAGGAGTCATGGTGGAGAACCTAATTCTAGGTAAGCAAGATGATACCAGACAGATTCTCCGTGAATTCTAAAGAATCTGTCTTTCCTGTCCACCAAGAGATCAGAGCCCATAAGTTCTGTGGAGACTCAAATTTCCACAGGGCTCAGCACAGGTAGCTAAAATCACTCCACAAGAATCGAGAATAAATCCCTGACCAATTAATTGCCTCCAAGGAGGCAGTCTTCAGAAGTAGGCTCGAAACTCTGTTTATCCTCCTGCTGCCCTCCTGGTTGCTTCTTGGTTTATGGGTTAAGAAAAGGTGCGGGCTAGGTGGCATCTCCTGCCTTTCATCTCAGCACTCTGCAGGCGCGAGGCCAGCCTGCTCTATACAAAGAGAATAGGTGAGAGAGCTTTGTGTTCTCTTTGCTCCACACTTGAAGACTGCCCAATCCAGTCAGACACCGAAGATACTTGTTTTAGTTTGTCTTGCCATTAAATGTCCAGTTCTTTAAATTTTCCAAAGCACACATTTTTTTCTAATATAACAATATTGTTCCAAAGAAAAATATACTCGTGATAACTCTGAAATTATAGTAAGAACACAAGAGTTATATCAAATTGCTGTCAAAGAAAGAGTCAAAAACATTCATTATTGGAATCCTGTTCATTCATGTGAGAAGGGGTAAGTGGAGTTAGAAGTATCTTTTTTAATCTAACTTTAAGATATGATAAAGGACTATGAGGAAGCGCTGGTTTTATACACATAAAACACATTCATGGCCATCACTGATGAATGAAAGCAATAAGAAGATAGACGCTGACAAATAGATAGTAACTGAGAAAAGGCCTACAGAAAGTCTTAGGCCGTTGACCGCGGTAGTAGTCTAGGTAACCGGGTGTAGAAAGGCACACAAATAAGTCCGTCTATGTCTGCCACAAGTATTGCAGCTGCTTCATGTCCTGAGGTTGTGATGAACCTTGGTAGTAAAGCAAGTGGTCCTTCTGTCCTGCTCATATAAGTTTTACCACAATGTGTTTTATTTGTGATTTAATCCATCAATTCAGGAAGCACTGTGAAACATGCACCCAGTGCTTGTCAAATGCCTGGCACCAGGCTCTCTGCACCTTCACTCCTCTGATCCCCACATCAGCCCCATTTAAGTAGGTCCTGGACAAGCTGTGGATGCAGACAGAGAAAGTCGTCTGAGGGCCACGGAGAGGCATGGGAATCAAAAGCAGTGAGTGTGATTTGAAAGCCTCTGGACTTCCAGCCACTGCTGTCTGCAAAGATAGGGCACAAAAGCACGTCCATACAGTGGGAAAGTGATCCCCCGGAAGCTGTGGTGACCTGCGCTGGTCCAGTCCCCAGAGGCATTGCTACCTGGCAGAATGTCCTTCTGCCTAATCTCCCAAAGGATGCAGATTGGAGAACTGGAGCTTCTTCTTTATATAATTCAAACAGCTGAAAATGCATTGATTTTAAATGCATACTTTAAAAACAAAGCAACTTTAATAACAAATCCAAAGGAAGTATGAGGCTTTAGTTTTGACTCACTGTATTCTTTATTTATTTTTTCTAAGTGGTACTAATAATCCCGAGCTGAGGATGTACCAGTTATTAAATGTATGTGTGTATGTACAGGGATTTTTGTTGCTGTTCATTTTTTTCTGTTTTGTTTTTTGTTTTGTTTGGTCTTCTGTCTCCTTTGTTGTTGTTTTTTTTTTTCTTGGTAAAACTGCTTTAAGAAACTCTACTTCTTTCTCCCCTAATACTATGAGCTTTGAAAATAAAAAGTCACGTGAGGGGAGGACAGCACTTCTAAAAAGCAAGGTCTAAAAGTGAAGATGTCTGTATTTCTTACTCAAGTTGCACTTATTTGAGGATCTTGGGCCGAAGGTATTATGAAATATTTTCATAAACATAACAAGATACTTAAGTCTAAGCATGAGATTTTGTTATCATCCATATACATCTTATACATATAGCCTAAAGTCAATTTTTAAATGTGCTTAAGTTTTGACTACAACATAAAATCAGGTGTGGAGTTTCATACTTGTGACATCATTTTAACTCTCAGCTTTTTCAGAGTTAAGGTATTTTATATGAGACACTGGTTTCCTGTTTCTCCTTAAATAAAGATTCAACCTTAATACACTAAGACAGCATCCAGCAGGAGTTCACGGTAGCTGTACCCAATTGGATTTAGAGTTGTGTACGTTCAAAAGCGGTTTATAGGAGATGGATCTAGTAGGGGCTTGTAGGTGTTCCAGCATCCTGACCTCATTCTTTTTTTATTTTAATTTTTATTAATTGCAATTTATTCATTTTGTATCCCCCTGTAGCTCTCTCCCTCCTCCCCTCCCAATCCCACTCTCCCTCCCACTTCTCCACCTATGTCCCTTCCCAAGTCCACTAATGGGGAGGTCCTCCTCCCCTTCCTTCTGATCCTAGTCTATCAGGTCACTCATGAGTGGCTGCATTGTCTTCCTCTGTGGCCTGGTAAGGCTGCTCCTTCCCCGCTCAGGGGGAGGTGATCAAAGAGTAGGCCAATCAGTTAATTTCAGAGACAGTCTCTGTTCCCTTTACTATGGAACCCACTGAACTGACATGGGCTATATCTGTGCAGGGATTCTAGGTTATCTCCATGAATGGTCCTCAATCCCCATTCAGAAAGGCAAAGAGGATGGTCATCAGAAGAAGGAGAAAACAAGGAATAGGACAGGAACCTGCCCTCATTCTTTTATCAGTTCATTACACAAAGATTTAGCCTCCTCCTGCTAGCATCAACATCTCACATGCAAGTCAAACTGCAGTTCCTAAGAGTAACTCTCTCAATGACTGATCAAAATAACACAAATAACTCATCTCTATGGACTCTCAAGAAACAAGTTCTGAGGTGCTAAGAGATTATCAGCATTTTTTAGGCCTTGTAGAATAACAGACATTTCCAATGTCAGAAGATGGAGAGGAAGGAGCTCACCTCAGCTGTGATTAAGCTTGGATGCTTGAAATGCAAACACATTTCAAAATTATAGCTGTTATCCTCATAGACCATATGTGATTGACCTCCGTTGTTGGTCTCCAAAGCCTAACAGTCTCTCTATCTGGGTATTTTAGGGGTTCACAATTAGGCTTTTCCCAGGTACATGATTCTAAGATGGTATCATGCATTTTAATCCATTGAATCCCACAGTCATTCCAGACCACAGAGGTATTTAAAACAAGTAACTAACACAATCCTGGTTTGTTCTCTCTCTCTCTCTCTCTCTCTCTCTCTCTCTCTCTCTCTCTCTCTCTCTCTCTTCTCTCTCTCCCTTCTCTTTCCCCTCCCTACTTCCCCTTTCCCTTTCCCCTACTAACTCATAGTTGCCAGTTATCAACAAACACACGTACAGGAAAGCAGATAAATATCTTGAATTTTGGTGGCTGAAATTATAAAAATTTTACCCTAGGTACACAAACATTCTCATCTGTTAAGGACTTGACATGTGACATCCCAGTGACTTTCATCTGTAAGAACAAACGCTGTAGCTATATTCTTCTTCCGATTGGCTGAGGTGGGGGATAAAGCAAGATAATGTTGCATATGTGCCCTTTCAAAGACTAGATATGGAAGACAATATCATTTCTGGCCGTGTTCTAAGTTTACAGTCACCATATGACTATGGGCATCTACAAGAAGACTGGAAAGTCTGAGTCCGCCAACCCTAAGAGAAAGGGAGGAAGATTTCAAAGACAGGAGGATCTACGAAAACGTATTTGTTTCTAAACTCAATTTCTCTGTAATCTCCTTTGCTGAACTCCCCTCCCCTTCACATACATCCCATCTCCACAAGGCTTTTTTTTTTTTTAAATCATGGTCACTAAGTTCATATGCTGTCTCCTCTGTGAACTGCTCTTCTTGCTCTGTTTCTACCTTAACAGTATTTGTGTTATTGAATTAATGAACTGTAATAATTTTTCTGTATAATTATGGTAATACATAATGATGAATTGGTGGAACTCATCTGGCATGAAGTGGCAACGGTGCAGTGCTGACGTCCTGCCCCTCTGCACCCCTTTGCCACCTGAAGAAGCCTGGAGAGCTGGTCCTTTGGTCATGAGAGCAGGAGATTTTGCCCCCTCACTGGATGCGGCATTCAGGAGAAAAGGCCCTGCACCTCACGTGGGCAATACAGTGGTGCTATCCCTGATGGAGAAGGCATGGGTGAGCCACCCCTGGGGGTGTGAGGGTGATAGAGTGGGAGGCTGGCCCCAGCCCTCACAGGCTGCAGCACTTGAGAGGGTGGCCCGGAACCTTGACCTGACAGCACAGTGGAGCTGGCCCTGGAGGTATAGGTGCAGATGATCTGGCTCTGAGGATATGAGAGCAGGAGGGGTGACTCTGCCTCCTGCTGACTGCAGCACTGAGTGGTCTAGCCAGGGCAGTGCAGAGAGCAGTGCAGGTAAAGGAGAAGTGTCGTGCTGACTGTGACCAGCAGCTACCACCGAGGCCCAGAGCCAGGACTCTGAACTGACCCACCCTAAAATCCATGTCATCTGTGAACAGTTAGGATGGAGGAAAGGGCCAGTCCTGCTCATCCACAATTGCAGAAAGTCTATGACACAGGACAACAATAGGATGACTGGAAGGAGTCCTGTCCTGGTGAGGAGCCAGTATTGATGGTGTCACCGAAGCCAGAGATTGCAACCGGATCAATGGCTCATTGCAGGGAACATTTGCCAGTGAAGATGCGTGGACAGAGGAGTGTACTGTGGGACTCACTGTGACACACTGCAGATTCCGTGCTGAGATGTTTTCTATGCTTTCTTTTTTGTTCTTGTTTTTTTGTTCATTTGTTCGTGTTTTTTATATTTTGAAGGAGAGGTTTCAAGGAAAAATGACAGAAATGATAGGATGTAGAGATGAGTGGGACTGGGGTGATGATGTGAAACTCACAAAGTATCAGTAAAACTTCTGCTGTGAGTAATTCTAATTTCTGGTCATTTCTAGTCTCCAAATGATAAAGCAATGTTTGTTTATAAAAGACAAGACTGAAAATGTATTGTGAGATCAAATTTTGTATCAGGCACCTTCAGTGGTTTTTCTCAGCCTCTCCTCCCTAACCCCTGCCTCTTTGAGCACTGCTAATATAATCACACACAGATTTTCTAGTGACATGTGCTCTCTGTGTCTGAATAACTATTGAAGGCTTGTGGCACTAATAAAGGACCCGGAGTGACAAAAAATTAGAATGGTGCTACTTCCTTGTTGGGTCAGGGAAGGTATGAAGGAGGAGAAAAACATTGTTAGAACATCAAGAAACTTGTCATATCTATCCAGGTTGGAAATCTAGAATTCTTTTATTTGTAAATACTTGACAGGAACCTGTATTTTAAACACAGAGCTATAATTGAAAGGACAGTGATGTTATGGCAAAAGGCACCAGGATTCCTTTGGTGTTCCTCAGAGGCAGCACTGGCTCATACTCTGTATCTGCCCTACTCTGAGAATAGTTTTTAGCACATGTCGAAGGCTCAATAAATGCTATTGACTCAGTGCCCTTGCTTATGGACAGTGGTGAGGAGAGCACTCTCATGAACAAAAATGTGAAAATTGTGGAAGGTTTTTAGCCAAAAGTTAGGTAAACAATTATACAAACCTTTGCACTGGGTTCTGCTCTGCCCAAGGGGTGTCTCATTGAAAGGCTCCTGGAATGCCCACACAGGCACCTGGGAGATTAATCATCCCCATCATCTGGCCGCATGTCTGATAGGCGCGCTTGAGGACATTTCTGCCCTCTGTTATCTTTCACATGGATATTATTAAAATTTTTTACTCTACCATTAAAGCTTTTAGTGAATCCCTATTTCAACAGTCTTCTCTTCCAGGATTCTCTTATGAATAGTAAAATATGGATCTTAAAGCACAGTATCTGCACATTACCTAGAAACAACTCCCTGTATATCTGAGCTCACTTCCAAGTTCTTATAAAACAAAGCAACTGTTATTTAAATAGTTGTTAGGCTGTATTCTTTAAAGATGCCAAGCAAAACACCTCAACACATGCTCAGTTCCAGCATATTTTCCTCTAATAATTTCTGTCCTGACTAAGTGACTCTGTGGATAAGGGACCCACAGAGGGCCAGTTGTGTAGTTCTTAGGCGACAGACATAAACATGGTCTATTTTTAAATTTATCTGTTTTTATGTGATTCTAGGAAAACCATTCATTATTGAAACTAAACTAGTTTGGGTGAAATGTCTAACACACTAAGTTTTTGTGAGAAAAGGAAAATCAGGCACAGCCTTACCTGATACTTGGAAAGGAAAGTACAGAAGAAAGCAGACGCTTCCTTCCACAGCCAACAGGAAGCCTACTACTTCCCTGGGACAGCTTAACCTGTTCTACATAAAACGGGAGTGTGTCCTCTGAGTTTAATTCTTTGTTTTGATTCTTTTTTCGTTTATTGAAAATATTTCTTTTCATACAGTACATTCTGATTATGTTTCTCTCTGAGATCCTTCCCTCTTTTTCTCCCACCTGAATCCACCCCCTTCCTTTTTCTCTTTAGGAAAAAAAAATCTAAAGAATAATAATAAAATAAGATAAAATACAAACAAACATAGAAATATGAAACAAACAAGCATGAGAAAGAGCAAAAGAAATTAAAATCCTCAGGGGTGTGTCTTAACAAACTGAGACAAGGCTCGGCTATTAGGATGACAGGACTTGTGTAGATAGGAGAGAAATTGTCAGGTATCAGGGCTTGATGGTGGGGGTGGGGGTTGTCATCCAAGGATGTCCTGCAGTGGGTGAGAGAGGTCTGGTCCTCCAAGGGCCATATCTCTAGCTGTCTTGTCGGCTTGGTTGTTTTCCTTAGATATGATAGAATTGTTAGTCTGGTGGGACTGGCAGTGGTCGGTTCCTGTACCTGCGGGGAGAGGGTAAGCTATTGGCATGGCCATGATTTGGTCTCAGTTGGTTATTGATCCTTCTGTTGTAAGTGGTTCACATTCTTTCCGGATGGCAGTGTGTGACGGGAGGATGTGAAAGCAATATTTGGAGTCTGTGTCCTTGTGCTTGTTGGGAGGCACAGTTCACGCTTTTGCTTAGGGGTGTGGGCAGGAAGACCCTGTCCCTAACGAAACAGATTTCCGTGTAACACTTCACTGTTCTTTTACCTGAAAGAACTTGTTTTACAATGGCTGCTCCCAGTCATCAGCAATCTGTGTTCCAGGGTGAGTAACTGGATAGAAAAAAAAGGATCTAAAGTTTATGTACAGTCTGAGGATATGAAAGCTTAAGTTATGAGGATCAAAGAAAAATGTTTTAGGGTCTAAGAAGGTTTTAAGGCACGTAAATGAAAGTTATAACTTAAGGTGGGTAAATGCAAGTGATAAAGGTTGGAGTCTGCGAAAGCTTAAGTGGTGATAAGAAAGTGATTTAAGGTATATAAAAAGAATGAAAAAATACTTACTATTGTATTAAGACTTCCAAAGTTCAGAGTTTTAACATTAATCTATGGAGTTCTGGTAAACTATTAATAATCTAGCTCTGATAAAGCACTTTTACTATTAACTGCCACAAGTTCAAGTTTTTAAATTTTCTCTGGTTGTCTTAGACTTAAAGAGACTGTCTATTGTGCTAGAAATGTCTGTCTAATCTATATATATCCAGCCTTCTGGATAGAGGAAAGAAGCCTCTCTTTAATAGACTGTATTCAAACAGAAAATCAAGATCAAGCAAGCATTTGCCCTTCTGCTCCACGGATGGTTTCTGGCTCGCCTAAGCTTGCCTTAAAGGGTGCCATGGCTTTAACCCAAAATCATTTCCCAAGCCTGTACTATGACACAAAGGTGTGAGTCTACTGACCTTTCTGCAATGTGGATTTCAGTACAGAAACAATGATCATGCTAATGTGTCTAAAATGCATCTCTTTTTGTAAATTTAAAAACTTCCTTGTAAGCTTCAGGGAATCAAGTTGAATCCAAGCTCTCATGGGTCAAATAGACTCCAGATAAGAACTGTCAACCAATATTCTATTTCTCCACCTGCCTCTTTCACTCATTCCTGACGGTGGAATATCCTTTTTTCTGGTCCTGGAACTTTCCTCTTGGTCTTATCAGGATCATGGGCCTAAAAGCTTCAAAGTTACACCTATGGAAAAAAAAATTCTCCCTAAATTTCTTAACTTTATATCTTCTGCCCCTAACAGATATATATATTTATCTGTTCAGCACCTGTCCATGTCCAGGTGTTGTCCCAGAATCTGCATCCTAGACAGCCTCAAATCAGCTAGCCTCAGGTAGTTTAGCCTCACAGACTACTTCAAATGGACCTGCGCTTTTCTAGACCCAGATGATCCCACAGAGCTTGGACCTGGACAGTGAGTGAAACAGCCAGCTCTTCCAGGTCTTGGCCAGAATTCCAGTTTTCTTGGGTCCCCAAAGATGTCATGACCCCCAGACAGTAGTCAGTGGTCTAAGGAGCACTGTGCCCTCATTCCTGCCTTCCCATCAGCCCTTCATATTCCTCCATCTTCTATACTACACAGAAAGGAGGGATGCTGTAAGTTTGCTGCTCCACTGGCCTGCTTTTAGTGACTCAGCAGCGACTTACATCATCACCCATTGGCGCCAGGTGTGGCACATTCCCACGTTACTCCACCTGGGTGTTTTCCTCTGAGACATGTGCCCCCTTAAATGGTCTCTCTTTGTCTTGTTCATTCACTCTGTCTCCCATCGTCCCCCCTCCGTCTAGCTGTCTCTATCTCTCTACCATGTCTCCACTCTGAGATGGCCTTTAACTCTCCCCTCCTCCAATAACGCTCTTGCATTAGATATGTTGCACGGAGTGATTTCTTAGGGGCATACCTTGGTCCCAACCTGCCAAAGGTACTTTCTGGCACCTTAGCTTTAATAGGAACGACCCACAGACTGAGAACCGCCGCACTGTGACATCTTTCCCGTAGATCATTACTGTAGAACGAAGGGTTTGTGGCTGGTTTACATTTTCCCGTCAGCAGTGTGCAGAAAATGCTCTAGTACTATGAACACTAGCGGTGGAGGTCTAGGTAAGCAGCAGCTCAACTTCTCCATGTTCAGAGTGTTATCCCCAGCCATAAGGCCTTATCATCAGTTTGTAGAGAGCAGCAAATAGGCTTGGCAAGAGCCTGAGCTGTTGAGGTTCTCATGGGACACCTGTGGCCAACAATTTGATTGGATATAACCCATTCCTGGTACTGGAAGCTTCATATGGTGTCAAAAGATGTCCAGGTAGGATTCAGTCTTTCCTGCTATTTGGCAATTTCTTTTACTTTAATTTCATTCGTGTGTGTGTGTGTGTGTGTGTGTGTGTATGTGTGTGTTTGTGTAATATATATGAAGGGTCTACTCTATTAGCTTTCCACATGACTCCTCACATGGACCTAAGTTTCATCTGTCCCTCTCCATATTCCATACCTTACCTCTCTTTTTGGTCCCCATCCCTCATTGATCCTCTGGTTCCAATCCCATGATCCCCACCTCTCCATAGCTATCTATTCTATTTCCCCTTCCAAGGGATATCCATTATTATAGTCCCTTATACTAACCCCTGTGGGCCTATGGGTTATGCTTTGCTTATTGAAGATGTAATAGCTATCACCCACATATAGGTGAATACATACCAAATTTGTCTTTCTGGGTCTAGGTTTGCTTGCTCAGAAACGAGTTTTTCTAGTTCTATCCATTTACCTCTGAATTTCATGATTTTTAAAAAATAAATGAGCAATATCTATTGCATAAATGTACCACATTTTCTCCCCCTCCTCCTTTTTTTCCCTTATTGTCTTCTTTTTTGTTTTATTTGTTTTTTGTTTGTTTGTTTGTTTAATGACACAGGGTTTCTCTATGTCCTTGGCTATCTTGGAACTCATTCTATAGACCAGACAGTACTCAAACACACAAAGATTTGCCTGCCTCTGCTTCCCAAATGCTGGGATTAAAGGGGTGTTCCACCACTGCCTGGCTTACATTTTCTTTCAAGTTATCCATTGACATGGATGTAGGCTCTCTCTAATTTCTGGCTATTGTGAACAGAACAGCAGTGAAGATGGTTGAGCAAGCATCTCTGAAATAGGATGAAGCATCCTTTGGGTATATCCCCAAGCATGGTTTATCTGGAACTTGAGGTAGATCTCTCCCAGCTTCCTGGGGAAACTTCACACTGATTTCTGCAGTAGCTGTGCCAATTTGCAGTTTCCCCAGAAACAGATGAGTGTTCTCTTTTCTCTACCTTCTCACTAGAACAAGCTGTCATCTGTTTTATTGATCTTAGCCATTCTGACTGGTGTAAAATAAATTCTGAAAGTAGTTTTGAGTGGCATTTCCTTGATGACTAAGGATGTTGAATATATCTTTAGGTGTTCCTCAGTCATTTTGTTTTCTCTACAGAGAAATCCCTGTTTAGACCCGAACTCCATTTCAAATTGGGTTATTTGTTTTCTTGATGTGCAAGAATATATTATATATTTTAGATATTAGCCCTTTATGGGGTGTGTAGTTGATTAAATTTTTTCCCATCCTGTAGCCTCCCTCTTTGTCAAAATGATGGTGTCCTTTACTTTACAGAAGCTTTTCAGTTTTGTGAGGTTCTAGTTATTAATGCCCATGCTACCAGTGTTACGTTCACAAAATCTTTTCTTGTGCTAATGAGTTCAAGACAATTCGCCTCTTCCTTTTCTCTCAGATTCAATGTATCTAGCTTATGTTGAAGATTTGGGTACATTTGGAATTGAGTTTTGTGCAGAGTGATAAGTATGGGTCTTTTTGTGGTTTTCTACATGCAGCCGTCCAGTTTGACCAGCAACCATTTGTTGAGGATGTTATCTTCTTTCCAGTGAGTACTTCTGACTTCTCTATTAAAAAATCATGCATGCATAGGCATGACTTTATGACTGTATCTTCAATTCAATTCCATTGATGAGTTTATCTGGTTTTGTGTCAATACCATGCTAATCTCAGGATAGAATTCCTGGCATTATAAGTGTATTATGCCAAGTCTGGATTTTGTGTAGGTTCTGGGGATCTAAACTAATGTTCTCACAGTTCACAGCAAGTGTTTTACTCACACAGAAAAAAAACAAAATCCCTTAGTCCTTTTAGTTATATTCACATAAACCCAAAAATAACTGAAAGAAAATGTAAACACCAGAAATATTCTATCACCACATCACACTATTTTAAGAATGTATGTCATTAGTCACAAAAAAAAAAAAAAAAAAAAAAGAAAAGCAGATGGCTCATTCTTTACATTGAAAAAACAGGATAGTGTGAAGTTTAACCCTGAAAGGCAAAGGATACTTCTAACCATTGCATAAAGAGTCAAAGAAAATAACTGGCCTCAACCATTCTGTCTTCATCTTCTAAAGCCTGGAGCAGAAGTCTGTCGAAGGATGCTACAGGCACTATGGCTGCACACTCCTGACTGCTGTGCATTTCTGAACTTTGATTTAAACCTTGGATTTTAGTTCTCTGTCCATAGCATCATGTAGTTCTCAGAACTAGGACATTACTGGGTGAGAAGGGGCATAAAAATTTCACCAGTCCAGGCCTGGTTGAATTTTGTTTTCTCTACGGGAAATTATTCACACTGTCTTTAGGCCATGTTTTGGGGCTTATTACAGGATGGCTGAGGGCCTTTGTACAAATACAGCTCCCATTATTCCGCTAATATAAACTGGAAGATACTTCAGTAAAAGGTCAAAGCTTTGTATTCTCTGAAGATACACCACAAAGGTCACCTTCTATCTGAAATTTATCTGTAATTCTCAAATCAGTACTTACAACATTTTACAATCCTGTGCAGATATATACACAACAGGAATATTCTGAGTCTGATGCAGTCCTGTTCAGCTCATGTCAAACAAGGAAATTCCTTGCCTTTTCAGTTAACAGGATATAGAACTATGTACACCTATGTGATTTGATGTTCTGATATGTATGCACATTACACAATGATTGGATTAAGCTAAATCATTCTTTCTTGCCAAAACGTTCTTTCCTCTCTTAGAAACTTTTGCATGAATTGTGCAGCACTAATAGGTATGACCACTCTACTTGCTCTGCAAAATCCATCCTCCTTTTATAATTAAACTCTGCTCTGCTTGACCAGCACCTCCCTGCTCAGTCCTCCATCCTCAGCCTCAGAGATCCTCTTCACCCTCTTTAGATTTAAGTATAACTGAGATCACACATTGTTTGGTGTCCTGGGCATCCTTTATCTCACATTGCAGCATGCCCCCTAGGTTCTTTCATGGTGTTTAAAACACCAGGCTTTTGTTTACATTTAAAGTAGACTAATATCCTATAGTACGCAATAGTGTACATGTATTTTTTTTTACTCATTTACAGCTTAATAGACAAGTCCATGCTGTGGCTATTATGATGATTAATCTTGTGACAAAGCCCAGAACCACCTAGGAAACACATTCTGAGCATGTCTTTTGGTGGGTTTCTGGAAGGTATTAACTGGGGGGAGAAAACTGTATTTCCATAGTTTCTTCCAGTATTGGGTTCTTTGAGGTCTGTTTCCATCATGAACTGATTTTTATACTGTATGAGATGGGAATGCAATTTCGCTCTCGTGTGTATCTAGTATCCTCTCTATCCTCAGAGTGCGTGGGGCCTCCAGCCAGAGCGCCAACTGTAAAGAGGTTGAACACAAGGCAGCACTTCCTGCTGCTTTCTCTTCTTCCCAAGCCACTGGCCCTCTCACTCCAGTTGCTGCTGACACCAAATTATGAGACTTTTAGCTTGTCAGTGTGGACTGTGAGTGGCTCTTCAGGGATCTTTTGGCCCATCAGCATCAGATTGGAAATGCTGAAGTATCTACCTTCACCAGCAATGTAGCTGACCATCACATTGTTTCTGTTAAAAGTTTTCAGCATTACTTCATAGTTTTAGTGTATAAGTCTTTTACACACTATTTGGTTCTGTTTGGTTCTATTTGGTTCTATTTGGTTCTGTTTGGTTCGATTTGGCCTAGTGCTGGGCGTGAGCCTTGCCCTTAAACGTGCTTCATATACCTAGTGAGATGCCCTGGAAGAAAACTAACTTTCATTTGCAAGCAGTTATCATTTGGAGGTAACTTCTGGGTTAGGGATGGATGGGGGCTGTGTCCATTTCTCTCAGCATTAGGACCTGCACAGGCTCTGTGCATGCTGCCACAAGCTCTGAGATCATACGAGCATCAGCCCCATAGTGTTTAGAAGGGTAGATGTATTCCACCCTCATCGGCTCTTACAATATTTCGGATCCTCCCCCACCACACACACACAGTTCCACAGAGTTCCCCAAGCACCTTGTGTGTGTGTGTGGGGGGGGGGACTTAATGTGGACTTCTCGTTTGTGACTGGGTCTTCCAAGGTTTGGGGATTTTTCTTTGATTGTTTGATTGTTTTCTGTTTTGTTTTGTTCCGAGACAGTGTCTTACTATGCAGCCCTAGCCAGCCTGGAACTTTCTATGTAGAATTGGCTGCTTCTAAACTCACAGAAATCGTCTGCCTCTGCCTCCCAAGTGCAGACATTAAAGGAGTGAACCACTATGCCCATCCTATAGAATTTCATAGATAAATATCTATGGGTATTTTATGTTATCCTCCGTGTGACCACTGACTTCATATCACAAGTAAATGGAATAGAGTGAACATGCATGTTTCTAATGGCTCAGCAAAGCTATATTTTTTCTTTTTGAAATTAAAAAGCAATTACATCATTTCTCCCCTTCTTTTCATATTCCAACTCCTCCTCTGAACCCTACCCTGCTCTCTTTCAAATTCATTGAATGTATATATATATATATATCACATATACAATACATATAATATATTCATGAGGAGCAGTAATTGTTTAGAAATGTTTGAAATGAATTTTTCTGCATACAGAAACAGACAATAACAGGTGGGGACCACCGCCCACTTTTAAAAATGTTTTTATCCTCTTGGATTAAGGGATGTTGTAGGATAGGGGAAAGACAGGGCTTGTTTACACACAATGATATAGTCTGTGGGCACAGGGTATGGTGTGAGTATAAGGAGCAAACAGGAGATGAGATGAGTCCACGGGGAATCAGAACCACAGAAAGTGACTAAAAAGACCTGACTTGAACAATGGCTGAGATGCGAGACAGGGAATTTACCAGTCTACATAAGATTTTAGGTAATGGTTGTGTTAACACTGAAATTGTTGGAAGATAGAAGATATTACCAGAACCCGGTGGAAAAGGAATGCCTTCTGTGTGGACCCTAGTTTCCCCTCACCTCTATTTTTCTCTCACCACATCTTGCTTTTACTAGTGTACTTGCTCACTGCAGACAGGGCGCTTGTGCTTCCCTGCTCATCCTGACCACATGGACACTAAATTCCTCAGCTCTTCAGAAGAGGCTGTGAGGTGAAATGTGTGCCTGGCTGTAGCAGAACCTGACTCACTTCTTCCACTAGCAGCGGCTGGCTTTAAGGCTTGACATCTATTTATTAGTTAGCAGGCTGCTGAGGACAGCATTCTGTGGCATCCTTTCCTGGAAATCCTACTAGCTCAACACTCACCAATCCATCATGGCTTCACAAAAGAAGCAATGAAAAGCAAGCTTGTCTCCTGCACTTAAAATTGAGATTAGCCAATTTGGACTGCTTTGGCTGACTTAACAGGACCCATGTTTGTTTTGTTTGGGCACTTTTTGCCTTATATCTCTTTTGTTTCTTTATTTTTATTTTTATTTTTTTTGGGTTTGTGTGTGTGTGTGTTTCTGGTGTTATTTGTTTGCTTGTTTTTCCATTTATCTGTTTGTTTGTTTGTTTATTATAATCTATTCACTTTGTATCCCAACTGTAGAACCCTCCCTCCTTCGTCCCCCCCCAGTCCCAACCACCCT